>NC_054540.1:27591803-28258053 GCF_017654505.1 Polyodon spathula | reverse complement strand
TGAAATCTATAGTCTAAAAGAAAATGGGCAGAGACTAATTGACTGACTACTTGACTGCCAAAGAGAAAGTCTAATAAGCCATACAGATTACACAGTGTGGCCAAATTTACATTATATGTTAGTAGTGCAAGGCTGAGCAAGTTGTGGTATCTCACAGATGTACAGTAAAACATAACTGTCTTTAACTGTTTGTTTCCAGATTGTAATTAAACCATAAGCAATGCTTTCTGATTACAAAGGACACAAGCTACTGCCACTACTTTCAATGAATTTAACCAAACAGAGACACCAAATATGTATGTTTTACAAAAACTGGTTCAAGCAGTACATCAATGAGTGTTGTGGGGAAAATATTGGCAGCAAAAGAACCCTGATTGAAAATCCAATCCCCTAAATGGAATGCCTCCATTCAGAAGAATTAGATGATTCCATTAACCTGCTTGGCAGGGGTGCTTGGCTTTATTTGTCAGTGTGATAGCTCACTCGGTCATAGTACGTAGACTCATATTAGGCTAGAGACATTTTTGTAATCTAGTGCTACAATGTTTTGCATTTCCATTTGATTTGTTGTCCTGTAAACAAGCAGAGGAAGAAACTAGCAGGGTCCATCCTGGAGACAGTAGAAAGCATGGCCTTACTAAAATAGGATTACCTATAAATAGCAACCCATATCCGCCTCATTGTAACATGGTATTGCTCAGCTAGTGATAGGAGCAGCCCTGCTCCCTGTTCATTCTATAACTCGATTCAGCTATATGCTGCAAGGAGGCCACCATTCAGGCATGAAAAGCAAGTGAAAAGAATGTTCTGATCCCCAGAGGATCGGACCAAAGCAACTTCATCATTCTAAACCACCACAACACACACGCACACACTTTCACTCACACAGCAAGATTAAACTGATGTGTCAATTCATACCGATGACATGCATTGTGGAATGCACAGTAGTAGTTAAAACTGAGCACAAGCAATGATAGCAGTAAAATGATGACGTTACCCAGTATCATAAGGGCCAGAACAGGTGAATGCATGCTTGTCTCTTCCATTAGTGGTTGTCTGATTCTGAAGCCTCAGTATGAGCTGAACCTACAACAAAGCTCAAACTATTTGATGGCTTATCTCCTCCTAAACTCTGTTTTATGTTAATGTCTTTATTTTTATATAGTGCATTTCATAGTGGACCACCATCACAAAGCGTTTTCCAGAGGTAGGCTGTGAACTGTGCATTATATGCAGAGTCATTTACAATAGAACACTGATTTTACATCTCATCCGAGGAAGGAGCATAAAGAGGTGACTTGCTCAGGGTCACACAGTGTGTCAGTCAATGGCAGAGGTGGGATTTGAACTGGTGACTTGCTGGTTACAAGCCCTGGACTTCAACCACTGGATCACACTGCATCACATTTCACATTGCCTCATATGTTCCGATATGTTGATACTACATATATATATATATATATATATATATATATATATATATATATATATATATATATATATATATATATATATATATATATTGCATCATCAAAACTATTGGGCTCACAATACAGAATTATTTAATGAAATTATTAGAATCCAGGCCCTAATGTAAATTGTTTTATGTTTTAATTAAGTGTTTTTTGGTTATTGTGCAGAAAGATTTTCTCTTTCATTTTTTCCATGTAACATTTCCTTGCTTTCACATCTGCAAGGCAGCAAACAAGATTTATTTTAATCTTCTATAGAACGGATCTTCATGTTTTCCGTAGTTAGGAAAAGGTTTGCAGGGCCAGATCAGTAGCACACAGGTAAATGTACAGGACATCAGAGTTACTGGCACAGTGATGCTTTCTAAATTCATTTTATTACATTGTCTTCTTCATGGAGTAGCCAACAAACTGTTTGTTTCGTGAAGGCAGAAATGACTATTGTGTTAAATTAGTGGGAAAATGTTTATGCAATCAGAATTTTCTAAGAACATGGATGTTTCAGGTATGGACCAATTCTTTCCATTACTTCTGGTCCTGGGTTTGTTTGCATGATTAGCCAAAGAGTTTGCAAGTGGCACTGCCACTGTTTTAATTAAAGAGACTATACTTTTTTGGTTGACAATTAATTACAGTAAGTTGACATTTGCCAGCAATGAACAGAGATGTGACAGATTGAATAAGCATCCATAATTCAGGCTGGTATAGACAGCTCTGCAGGTAGAGTAGGGATTTGCATGAATGCCAATGCACATAGACTCACCCTCTCTCTCTCTTACACACACACACACATACACACAGGCATGAAATAACCCCTCTAATCTCCTTCTAAATGGCTCAAAGTCTCTGAAGAAGCTTAGAAATGTTAACAGGAAAACAAGCAGTGCAACAAGCAACAGTGCTTTTAAAGACATATGTGCAAATATACTTTGCTTTTTCTTGTCGTCCATTTCTACTATTTCACCTCAATGCTGAAAACTAGATTTTAGCAACCTAAGTGAAAACAATGCAGCACCATCTTTGTCCCAACCCCTACTGCACAGTACAGGTCACAGAGGTAGTACAGACGCACTGAGCTAAAAGAGGTGAATTTCGCAGTGACCCCTCAATTTCATGATTTCCGCAAAATCGCGATTTAGGTAGACCCTTAAGTATGATCAACAGAATTACCATCTGACAAGTGGCTATTTAAATTGATTATTAAGGCAAAGGGTACTCGTAACAGTGTACAACCATGACTGTTTGTGACTGTGTAACAGATAACTATTGATCTATTTTATAATCTTGGCCTGGTGGATAAGGGAGAAACATTTCTAGGTTTTATTACATTTTTTCAGGTAAAGTTTACAGGTTCTCAGTTTCTTTGCTTGTATATCATATGTGATTGAATACTTAGTGATCATTTGCAGGCTGGCAGTTGCTCCAAAATTATATCCACATAAACTCTGACAGGAGTATGTCTTCTTTAGTGCTCACATGCTGTACCATTTTATAAACTCTAGCCTCAGGAAGTGTTCAGGAGAGAAAATGTCCTTAAGATACAAATTCTAAGGAAATATATTTGTCTTCTGTATTTCTTAGAAACATTAGATGATCAAACCTTAATGCCATAGCTGACCTCTAGAGGTAGATTTATTTTTAAGGTGCTGACATCCCTTTCCTGAGATAACGTACATGAAAAGGTAAGTAAGTTCAACTAGAGGCATTCTTGAAGTGATAGAGGGATGGACATGGTTTAAAGAGTAGGGTTCCGAAAAATCTAATGTTACACATCCCCAGGTGTTGCTACAACTGTTTAAATAATGCACCTGCAATTTTTTCTTTTCATTGTTAACATTGAGGGAGTTTCCATGTGTGTTGTAACTTTAGACTTTGTGTTCAAGCCAAATGAAAAATGACCTTCTAAATTTGGGGTTTCCATTGACTCTGTTGAGAAGACCCTCTTTTCACCTGACGTCATGCAAATGAAGGGGAAAGGAGGAGGTCAATATGCAAATTAGCCATGCATAGAGTTCTCATACTGCTTTCATAGACAGCTCGGGAAAATGTGGTTTCCATGCACAGAGAACAGGTACACCAGAGAATTTCACCTAGAATCCATAGTTGTATATATATATATATATATATATATATATATATATATATATATATATATATATATATATATATATATATATATATATATAAAAATCAGTCATCATGAGACAAAAAAAGAGGATAAATTTATGGGTTAACATAAAATACCGTATCGGGAGACGATGGTGGTACCACCACGCGCTGAACCGTCGCCCCTTCTACTTGTGTCTTCGCCGACAGACTCTGCTACCACCACTGCGCTGACTTGGCAGCGGGGAAGATGAACACAGAAGCCGACTGCTTCTTTTCACTCTGCAGGCCCGCCATGCAGCCAGCACAGAGCTACAGCGTCGGAGGACAACGCAGCTCTGGGCAAGCCCACAGGCACCAGTCCAGTCTATAGGGGTCGCTGGTGGGGTATAAAAAACAAACAAATAAATAAATAAGACCTAAATAAATAAATGCCTCTTGGTTGTTTACTAATGTGTTTTACTTGTCCAAATTGTTTTTCAAATGTCCATTGGTGAGGTGTTATATCGTTAGTAGTGAATAATATTTCAACTAATTTATCACAAGACTATTAATTAAAGAAAAAAGAAAATAACCATGGCTGAAAACCGACAGAGACGTAGGATTACAGAGATCTGTGCACCTTTCACGTATGCTCCCCAGGCTGTCTGGATTGGGAGCGGTGGACGTTTTCACTTGAAATGCAGGTTTTCATATGAAAACGGGCATGGATTTCCCATGTTTTATGTCATGCTCACGGGTAAATAAGATTTACCCTATTCCTCTTGGTGGCCGTTATTTTCAGCCACAAATCTGATCCTGTCGAGCTGTTCTCCCAAAAGTGCACACGCATTGCCACTTCACACGTGAATAACCACACACGGAAACTACCCCATTGAAAACTTTTTAAACTGATAACTTGAAAGTAGTGCACTGGGGTTTGAAATCTCTCCTCTAAGTCACTGCAAGAAGAGAGCTAAAAAAATAAATAAAGAAAACATAACAACAAGTGCTCTGGCTTTTCTATTCCCTACCACATCACAGATCGTTATTACTTTGTTACCTGTTTGACAATGTGGCCAATAATCCTTTTACTATCAGTGCATGAGAGCAGCCATTTTGAAAAGAGCTTTGAAACAGACTTTAAAGTTATGTGTGTCAAAAGTTGTCAGGATGTTAACAATGAACAAAAAAATTACAGATATATTATTTAACACGTGGGAACGTGTAACGCTATATGTTTCAGAACCCTGTTACTACTCCACGCATCCCATGTACAATGAGGATACCTGCAGTTTGTTACAGGAAATTCAAATATAGATAGAAAGAAAAATATTTCTTTTAAGGTCCAAACAGGAAAAAAAAAATCCTGCAATGTAATTTTCTATAGCTGAAAATCCAATGAAAGAGATATTTGCACATTATAGGATCATTATGCAGTTTTCTGAAGCCTACAAAGGCAATAATAGCCAGATTCATAAGCACATACATTTATACTGATACTGATACATATTGCAGGCACTGTACAAACCACACATGTAACAACTGCTCACAAATGTAAAATAACCACCTGTTCACATATACGTCTCCCACAAATGATGCATCCATGATAATGCCTATTAATTAGTACATATTTATTTATGTATTTAAATAACAGTTTAACTTATAATTAATAATATTCATTAGTGCCGGTTTTGGATATATAAATAATTTAAAAAGCCATTACTCCAAATAATGACTGCCCAATGATTAAAGTATATACTCTTCTAGTTTATAATGACATGTTTTTTTTTTTTTTGTAATAGATAATAACTGAAAGTTGGTAGATGGGTATAACATTTTTGGGAGAGATTATTACATTTGTGGGTACTTACTACATTTGTGAGAGATATTACATTTGTGGTTTGTACAGCATCATTTCACGCTTCCTCCGCCTGCATAATAATAATAATAATAATAATAATAATAATAATAATAATAATACATGAAAACATACATACATAAATACGTAAGGGGTGGGCCCTTTGACACAGGCCGCCATTCATAACTGTCTAACCCTGTTTCAACAGGGATCGCCAGTACAATTGGTGTTGTGTCAGAAATGGGTCTGATGGCCGCAACTTCATCAGCCATCCAGCTGGGGTTATTCCATATGCTCCCGATTCAAGTGTGGCTCAATGCCTTCCAGCTACATCGCAAATGCGACAGACATGGTCGGTTGACTGTGTCTCGCGTATGCTGGGAAGCCTCTCACCTGTGCAAAGGAGTAAGGATGTGAATGATACACAGCGATCAAGTGATGATGACAGATGCATCCAACTTGGGTTGGGGTGTGGTCTAGGCAGGTAGAGGAATCAGCAGGACCTGGTAATCTCTGCACATAAATGGGCTGGAGTTACAAGTGGTTCACTATGCTCTCCAGCATTTCCTTCCAATGCTCCAGAGGAGACATGTCCTTGTCCGTACAGACAAAATGTCCGTAATAGCATATGTCAACCACCAGAGAGGACTTTGGTCCCCTGGGTTGCACCACATAGCCTTTCGGCAATTGACCTGGGCAAAAAGGAAGCTGTTATCCTTTTGGGCTGTTCATCTCCCTGGAGTGGTGAATTGGGCAGGGGACCTACTCTGATGGAGGGTCACCAATACCGCTGCTCCCAGCCTTCCTAGAGGTCTGGAGAGAGAAGGCCTCCTTTTTGAAGGGTGCTTAGCAGTTATGTCCTCCTAGAAAGGACGTCCTCCCACGAGTGGAGTCTAGACGTGGTATTGGAGGCTCTCATTAAGGCCCTGTTTGAGGCTATACATTCCATAGAGTTGAAATATCTCTCTGTGAAGCCTTTTTGCTAGCCATCACCACCACTAAGTGGGTTAGTGAGCTAGGGGCTCTGTCAGTGCATAGTACCTGAATGCATATTTGGGATGATGGAAACAGGGTATCGTTACGCATGAACCCCGGTTTCCTCCCTAACGTGGTTACAGCTTTCCACTTCAACCAATCGGTGGAATTAAAGGCTTTCCATCTCTCTCCTTTTTCTTCGGAGGAGGATCAGAGATTGAACTCCCTCTGCCCAGTTCAGGCATTGAGAGGTTATGTGGATAGGACAATAGCGCGGCGTCAGTCTGACCAGCTCTTCGTCTGTCATGGTGAAAGGACTCTGGGTCAACCCTCTCAAAGCAGCAACTGTCCCACTGGATTGTGGACATAGTCTCTACTGCATATACCAATGCCAGTCTACCTCTACGGTGGCGGTGGCCACGCACTCTACCAGAGCAGTGGCTACATCAGCTCCATTGACTGATATTTGTACTGCGGCTAGCTGGACTACTCTTTATACATTCACCAGGTTCTACCAACTTAACGTGGTAGATTCCTCTATGCCTTCCTTAGGCACAAGGGTCCTTGAAGTTGCACGCTCACATCACAAACATCAGTTTGGCAGTAGCGAGACCTCCCTCGTCTGCTGTCCCTGCTCACACTCCCTCGCAACAGCTTTTCTCAACAGTATTGTTGTTGGTCGTCTTCGAATTGAAAGGGAACATTAGGTTACAGATGTAACCCTGGTTCTCTGAGATACAAGACAACCAACAAACCTTGTGAGGTCGCATCAGTCACATTCGCGGGTTTGATGCAAAAGAGAACATGATCTCCGTGGAGTGACTACTTATTCCCTTGTTAGGCGGGACCAAGGACGTCACTCCCCAGAGGGGCCTATTAACAGCTCACTACAAAAAGGATATTGCTCCTCTAGAAAGAGTGCAAAGAAGAGAGACCAGAATTATTCCGGGATTAAAAGGCATGTCATATGCACACAGGTTAAAAGAATTAAATCTATTCAGTCTTGAACAAAGACGACTACACGGCGACCTGATTCAATCATTCAAAATTCTAAAAGGTATTGACAATGTTGACCCAAGGGGTTTTTTCGACCTGAAAAAAGAAACAAGGACCAGGAATCACAAATGGAGATTAGACAGGGGCATTCAGAACAGAAAATAGGAGGCACTACACAGAGAATTGTGACGGTCTGGAACCAACTCCCCAATAATGTTATTAGAGCTGACACCCTGGGATCCTTCAAAAAGCTGCTTGATGAGATTCTGGGATCAATAAGCTACTAACAACCAAATGAGCAAGATGGGCTAAATTGCCTCCTCTCGTTTGTAAACATTCTAATGTTCTTATGTTCTTATGAAATAAAATGCTCAGTAAATACCTGACCTGTGGCAGGCATATCCCATAAGTATTGTTGTTGGTCGTCTTCTCTTTCAGGGAACCAGGGTTACATCAGTAACCTAACGTTTTCCATATACTTAATGAAAAACAGACACATTTTGGCTTTTTGATTACATGATGCTAAATACAAGATCTTATTTTTTCTCCACTGACTTAGCAGTTGTTTCCTTGATTGAGTTGTTAAACTGGGCTATGTGTACCTATAAAGGCAAATCAAAATATCTGACCTTTGATATACTCACTTGAAAAAACTGTTTATTTTTTTGTTCCACTATAAACTGGAAATGTTAACAGTTTTATGACACATTTAAAACATTTTATTGATTTATGGAAAAACAAATTAATTATGCGTGCAACAAATTATTCAAAGTTTTAAAATGAATTTCTAATCTGTAATTTAGGCTGGTTGTGAAAAGAATGAGATATCTGGTACATCTGTCTTTGTGGGAACCTACTGTAAATTGTAATTTGTTCCAGAAAACCTTTTGAATGCTAACTGTGAGAATATGCCATATTTCAAACTGTGTATAGCAAAATAATGTAGCATCCGGATGCTTCTTTAACAGTGATTAAATGATAATCGCATGCTAGTTATGGTGAAACTATAACCGTCTCCGTCTGTGCATTGGTTTGCCTGGCTCTGGCCTTCTTCGTGTCTACTATGTGTTTGGAACATTATTAGCCTTTCACTAAGATTTGAAACCACAATAGATCAAAATGTTCAAAGGAACTTTTTATTCTCATGGTTGTGTGCAAGTCAGTATGTTACCAACAGAGATGGGGATGTCCTTGGTGAATCTTTAATCCTTAACTTTTACTTGCATTTATTTGCAAAGCTTAGCTGTAAAAGATATTACAAGTCGCTGACAGTGTCGCCTTATCTGCACAATTGTAAGGTGACAACAGAAAACAGGAAAAGCATGGCAATAATGCAACAATAAATTCCTCACAATGTCAAAATCAAGGATATTGGGTAGTGTTTTTAATCAAGTTTTTTTTAAAAGCTTGAAAGAAAAATATTTGTCATTACTTAGGATGGACATTTTAAGATTGTATGTGATTCTGAAAATGGCAAAACATTTTTTTTAGCATAATTAGAGGTAATTTTCAACAAGTGTAGCGACCTTGGGTATATGATATTAACCACAATATGGCAGTTATCGGCTAGAAACAAACAGATGTTAACCCCTTAACACTTTTAATATCCTTTGATACAAATTCATCACTAAACTAATGAAGTCGATTTTAAGTATGAACTGGTGCACAATAGTGCAGTATAAAATATAAAGCCGCCATTTTCTATTTACCATGTGTGTCAGAGTGTACCGCTCCTTTTGCATATTATGATTTAGGGTATTGTTTATTTGCAGCGTGGACGAGCAAGATGCCGTCCGCCATTCTTATTTTGTGATTATTTTTGCAGGTATGAAAACCCGTGCAGAATGGGACCGAGGGATAATTCAATAATTAATAACTAGTTTAATCCCTTGGTCACAAATTATAAAAGGCTGCAGCTGTCTGCGCTCAGGGGTTGAGAGGAGTTCAGTGATGAACGAGAGTGGAGACAGGAGGTAACAATTGCTAAAGGTGCTGATTCTAAAACAAGCACGATACTCATTATTTAGAATTATTTGTTTGTTTGGCCAACGCGCCCTTTGTTTTGTGTGTCTTTTGTTTGTTCAAATCTTTTGTTTGTTTATTAATAAATATGCTGAACGCCTCAGTGTCTCAGTTTTCATCCACCAGTCCTTGTTGTGGAGTGTGTTTCTGGTCTCACGTCAGTGCTGCAAAGCCATCCTGCTCACACCATGAAATATTGAGGAACCATTTCCTGAAAAGGTACATCTATAGTTGGTAATCTTATTCATCAAAAATGAGTGTTACACTGTTACAGATTGAAAAGTGTTGCCATGGTAGTTCTGGGAGCAGAGGCACATGACAGTTCTGATGACGTTACATTGATCTGTTGTCAATATACATGTACAGGTTGCACAAAGATTAAAATATAAACCCTGAAGACAGGGGTGAAAGGGTTAACAAAAGTCAGTCAAAATAAAAAGGTGTTGCTAGCAGTTCAGCAGATAACAAATATAAGCTGTAACTAGGCTAGCATCCCCAATTTCACACTGCACTGAAGTGAGGGAGAGATTAGTCATTGGCATTGCTCTGAACACACATCACACTTTCTATATAAGAGCATTAAGCCCTGTCATTATCGATTAGCAATGTATAAGGCACTGTCACCTGCCTCTGCTTCTTACAATGGTATTGTGCCAGACCTATCAAGATCAGTTTGCATTTATAATTAGACATCTTCAAAGAACAGCAGTTTCACATTTTTTTTTTACACTACCTGCGTTCATTTGGCATATAGGATGGATAAATCCAGCTCTCTTTCATCAGTGCTGATTAGCACTGATCTTGGACTACTTGACGTTACCTTAGGTGGTGTAGTACAATATTTGTGTTAATGAAGTTCCATGACCTGTTTCTCACATTGCCCTTATTATTGCTGTAGACCGGAGCCATTGTTAGGGTATTTGTGTTTTGCCCTATTCCTAGAATGCAAGTGTTAGTGGGATGGGTTACCGGGAAATGAAAGTCAAGACCCTACTGCCTTATGACATGCTTTAGCAGCCCAGCACTGTAATTAACATCAAGCCCCCAAGTCTCTATGTTTGCCAATTACACCTGTGACACCTGAAGATCAGACCATTACTGGCTTACATTTGTGCCTCAGCAGTTTGCCTTGTCTTGTATCAGTTGCTAAGGGAAATGTCAGTCGAAGCAGTGGAAACTTCAATTCACCTTATAAATACTTGAAGAGCACTGCTCATTGAAATATGAAACAGGAAAGTATTCCATCGTGTCATTGGAAGGGTGGATCAGGATTCAGCTGGTCATGTTTGTTGCAGCCAATAGTGACGCAGGTGGCGTCATTTATTCATGCAAACAGAAAGAACAAAGATAGGGTAAGCCAAGTGATGTGCATATACAGTATCTGCCATTTCCCATTGCAAAGAGTCGCCACCATCTCCTGAGCACAGACTTTTAATTAATTGGTTGTCTTTAGTTATACTCTAATGTAACTTTACTAGCAAGTGAGAACCCAAACAATACCGTAATAATTACAAAGTGAGTCAGTATATTTAGACACTGTGTACAGCTGTTACAAAACCTCACTTGAAGTGTGTTTCAACCAGACATTTTATGCTGTTAATATATCCACCTTCAATGACTTTTCTGTCTTGACAAATCGCCAGGCATCTCCTCAAACTGATTCTTTGAAGCCAGATGCTTTCTGCACTATACTATTGTGTTAACCTGTCATCAGAATTTGCTCAGGAAAAAAAACCTCAGTAGAAATATGCAATGTACAATATGCAATATAAAATGTACAACTATAAAACACTGTACATTATGTGGTAATAGCAGGGGTGGAAAGTGGGTGGAAAGTATTTGTTTTCGGGATCTGTACTTTATTTACTTAGTTTATTTTTGAGATACTTGTACTTTTTCTCAAGTATGTTTGTTTAGAAAATGTTGTACTTTTTACTCCACTACATTTCCCAGCACACTGACTCTTGCTCTGGCCAGGATTCTGATTGGGTAAAGCAGAGCCGCATGCTCAGTGTCTGCTTGCTTTGATGATGACATAGTATGCTGACGCTGAACCAGAGACCGTTTTGATTTTTAAAATAACCAATCAACAAACACAACGTTTAGCTGCGGACGATGTATTTAGTAGTTTAGAAGAGTAACAGGAATCTACAAGCAGTTTCAAAACAGGATTTCACATTTGTAACATTTGATCCTAGAATTCTTTCATGAATTGTGTTTTATTTATGGATAAAGGTTAAGACTAAAATTTTAATTCTTTATTTGAGATTTAAGTTAAGCATTTCAGCCTGAAGGAGCGGGCTTAATTGTGTGGTAACGTCCGCTTCGTGCAGTTACATGCCTGAGCCGAAGGCGAGAAGGCTCCTGAGAGCCTCCTATTAGAATATGAATATGTTAAACAAAATTTTAAAAAAATTATTTTTCTAATAGTTTTATCCTGATTTTATGAAGAACTAAGTTTTGTTGCTAAGCATTTACCTCAGTATTCCATGAGTAATGAGGTTTTCTCAAAGAATATCTGTGGTCTGTTCAGGCTCTGGTTTATAATCCAAGCGGTGGACCCAGAGTAGGCTACTTCCAGTTGCGGCATAAATAACAACTTAATACAGAACTATATTTAATTAAAATATTCTACCTTCATGCAGTTGTTCGTTGTGAAGTGTTTGTTATCATTTTTTTTTAAATAGGATTTGAGTGCATGTTTGTACAGCCAGCTAAATATCAATATTTACTGTTAAACTACTTTTTTTAATGTGTTCTTGGTGATCGTGCGGTCGTATTCATAAAGTTTATTCAAATTGCTGTCAGAGAACAGGTACCATGTTTGTTGCTGGTGATCCGTTGAAGTAAAGTTATTGAATGTCAGTCAGCATCCATTTGTTTTACAATTTGTGAATAAAACCATAGAGCAGTTCTTATAGCCGCTGATTAACGCTATTTTCGATTGAGTTTAAAAAAAAAAAAAAAAAAAAAAAAAAAAAAAACTGTAAGAACAACTAGGAAGTAGACACTGACAGACTGCGTTCAGAGTGTGTGTACAATGAGAAGGGAGATTTCCTCCCATCAAGCTGGAAAAGGTCAATAATATCAGAAGTGAATACATCCTGGAGGTCTGCAGGACAGGTTTTTTTTTGTTTTGTTTTGTTTTGGGTTTTTTTTCAGGAGGATTTCCAAGGGTAGAATTTAAGGGTGGCTAATTTTTACTTCTAATACTTTTAAAATATGATACGTTTGTATTTTTACGCAAGTAGTTTTCTAGAAGAATACTTTGAGTTTTACTTAATTACATTGTTTTCAAAGTAACAGTACTTTTACTCAAGAATACTTTTTTCCACACCTGGGTAATAGGTAGTTTCGCATTAGAAGTGTTCTCAATTCAGGTATCTAGATAATATTGAGGGTAAAGCATGATCTATTTAAAGTCCTCTCTACCCTTGAATTACAGAGCTATGTACTATTTATATTAGAGATTATTACAATACTTGATTTCCTTTACAGAGCTTGAGTTACAGTACATGGCTAATGATACCAAGCTTGTTTCATGAGTAAATATAAACACAATTGCAAAGGTTTAACATCATGAAAGAGGCAGAGGAAACTCATGTGACAGAAAGATAATAAGATAAGTATGTCATCATATTTTAAGAAACTTATTGTACTTTTTATTGGGAAAACAACATTCATATTTTTATTATTATTATTATTATTATTATTAGATACAATAGATGGTTCAGAGCAGAGCATCTCTCCAGTAGATGCTCTGCTAAACTAAAGAGACTTTAGATTCTTAAAACTCACTATAAATGGCTACTTACCTAAAGCTTTCTAGTCTAAAACATTACCTAAAGACAAATTACATAAAAAAAATGAAACTGCCGCCTTCAACTATCTAGCTGGCAATGCTTGTTATTAATGCTTAAATAGTTTTTACTGTGTAAAAATAATCTTCAGTGCCGGAATTACATCTATAAAATACAAAACAATTCTGTTATTCTGAACATGCAGATTTTGAGCTGAATTGAATACAAAGAACATAATTTTATATACAGCACGGCAAGATAACAAAGCTCTATAACACAATAAATAAGTACAATTTTTCCATATTTATGTAAACTGCACAAACAGAACATTACATTTAGGTTGAAAAACAAGAGCATAGAAAATAGAGCAAAGTTGAAATAAAGGTAAATACATTTACACAAAGTCCACTTTACATTCTGCAAGTGAAGCTAAAATTATACCCAATAATTATAATAGTTAATTTGTTCATTTGGGGAAGTATGCGGTGAAAAACGACTTTCAAAAATAATTGAAAACATATTTTTTTCTACTTACGTTTTGCTGTAAAACCCCCCCCCCCCCCCCCCAAAAAAAAAAAACTAGAATTTACACTTGCACAACATGTTGATTTCCATGGTATAAACCTATATCAATCAGTATTACTAATAAATGACAACATTGATCTAATACTGCCTACACTGTTGCAGACAATTTTGTCGAACCAATGAGATGAGACTATTACCTGTTTAAACTGATGTTATTGGCATGTGTTGATAACACTGAGTTAAGTACATGCCAAATGCATGCAAATCGGCTCAGGAAGACTCTGTTGGCAACAGCAGTAGCAGTGCAAAAAACATAAAAAAACTAAGCATATAGAATGTTATAATACAGTAGTCATGGGGGGTGGGGAGCATGAGAACAATTGTAAATGGATTGTATGCCTGCGTCACATTTTTTTTTCTGTTATTGAACGAATTAATAAGAGACGCTTAAGCCTGTATTTATTTTTCGTATTTGTTTTTAGGAGTGCCCTTTGACCCTTGAACTAGTAAAACCCTGTTAAGCTGTTGCCTTTGTCTCTTGGATCAACCAAGGACACAATCTTGCCTGCAACAGGGATTTTCAATTTCTTTGTATTTTGTCAGCCTGGACCACTGCCAGAAAAAACTCAGGAAATTATAAAAACCCATTTGTTTCTGTAAGCAGGAGATTTTTTTTTTCTTGATACTGTGGTTAGGGTAGCATTTAGATACACATACATACATTCATAATAACCCCTGTCATTCAGTCAAGTCATTCAGAGAATGGTGATGTTTTTTTCGTGCTGTTCTCAATAGAAAATCTCATTGTTAAACTGTATATTTTACAGCCATTTATAACTGCATAACAGCAAACAAAGACCTGTCCCAGCTCGGAAATGTAGTTTCTGTTGCAGTTGGAAAATCAACACCAAACAATGAACAATGAAGGTTTAATGAAAGAATGATCATACACAATCATTCAATCTAAATCCTGCAACAAAATGAAGTGCTTCATACTTTTCTCTTGCATGAAACCAGTATTCTGTATAAATGGCATCATTAGTTGCTTTTTGTTACAAATTTTTAAAATTGATTTGTCCATTTGAATAGATTTGCCCATTACTATTATACAATACTATGGAAGACAAACTGAGTTCTCTTTTATCCAACAATCATTCTTATCCAGCTTGGCACAAAGACTTGCTTGTATCTCTGTATTCCTATACTTAACATTAAGGGGTAGATGTACTAAAGTGTTGCATCTGTTGCAATTCTTGCAAACCACATGCAAATCAGTCGGAAGTGTAGCATGAAATGTACTAAACAAACGCAACGCTGTTAGCATCATTTTAACAAATGCTTTGCAGCCGCAGTTCTCATTTGCACTTTAGCCTTAAATGAATATGTAATTCTGGGCGTTCCTGCAGAAATTCGAAAAAACGGTGGAGATAGCGAGGGATCAAAAATATTGTAATGAGATGTACTAAAGCTGCGGGCAATTGCAACACTTACAATTGCATCAATTTGAAATTTTGAAAGCATGTTTTAAACAGTCGCATTTCCCAGGCCACTTTTTCTCGTGTGTTGCCAGTTGTGCTCAATGTGTTTTTGAGACAAACACCCAAGTACCTAATTTTCACTTAAGTCAGGGTGTACTTGCAAGCCTTGAAAACAAATTTCTATGACATGTCTGGTTTTCCCAGCTCATTCAGAGCATCTATATAGGACCATGAGCTATTGAGTTAAGTGTCTAGGCTACTAAGTAGGCCAAGTTATTAATAATAATTAAAATAAAATAAAACCCCTAAAATATGTTTCAATTTAAAATAATCATTTATTCGTATTATACACCAATGTGTACAACGCAACAGCATGATTTATTTTGGGTTACCTGTAGGGCAAAGTACAAAAAAAATGTGTGCTAGGTATTCATTTGATTTTACTGTACTGTATACTGTATAGGACTACTGTACAGATTTATATTTTTACATAATGTAATGTGTAGCCTACCCAAAACACATTGCCGTTATTTCAGCGCAATAATTTATATTTAAAATACATCGACAACTGTAAATGTATGTGTGTGCGATTTTATTGTTATTTTAAACCCAATACCTCCTTATCAATCAATCAATCAATCTTTATGTTATATAGCGCCTTTCATAGTGGACCACCATCACAAAGCGCTTACAAGGTGCAGTAACAACAAGAAAATCCATAATACTTTAAATACAGAGAAGTGCATAATACATGCTATACAGTAAAATAAATAAATAAATACATGCATAATACATTAAATGCAGTGGAAGGTGCATAATACATGAAACAGTGGCAGCAACACAGCAGCTAATAGCAGATATCAGGCTTAAAGAGCATGGAAAACAAGAGAGAACCGGTGGGTCTTGAGGGTTGATTTAAAGCAAG
Source organism: Polyodon spathula (assembly GCF_017654505.1). Lineage (NCBI taxonomy): Eukaryota > Metazoa > Chordata > Actinopteri > Acipenseriformes > Polyodontidae > Polyodon > Polyodon spathula. Next base: position 28,241,914 of record NC_054540.1, on the reverse strand, counting down.
TGACAAACATGTCCGGTTCAGCGAGGGGCTACTGTATGATTATAAAAAGCTTTTTGGGGGTTGAAGGTTAATAATTATATAAATCCATGCACTATATAGATAGTTCTCAAATGTGTAGTTTTGAAATAAATCTGTGGTTTAGCAATCATGTTTTTTTCATTTTAAAACATGATATCTGGTACTTCAATAGGTTAAAGAGAGCTTGGTTTGCAGGCCTTGCACATTCATGGTTATTTCAGTTGGAGAGTGAAATTGTCTCCATCCCTTCAGAGTCTTCTTCTCTGTCAGTACCAAACCAGCTGCTTTCCCTAGTGACTACATACTTTGCAGCCAGTTAGATCCTTCACTCAAAAGACTGAGGTGAAATGAGCTAGGAACAGATTTCCTAGAGGGCAAGAAAAAGCAAACTGAGAACTTTCTTTTGCCTTGCGTAGTATCAGATGTGATGTTTTAAAATGAAAATGCATGTTTGTAATATCAAAACTGCTCATTCGAGACATATAGCAAATAGAGATGCTTGACTGATATGATTTATGAAAGTTTTTTGTTATATACAAACTATGTGTCTAAGGTAGTGGGATAGGGCATAAGCCCCTGTGTATTTATGTGTGTGTGTGTGTGTGTGTGTGTGTGTGTGTGTGTGTGTGTGTGTGTGTGTGTGTATATATATATATATATATATATATATATATATATATATATATATATATATTATATAAACTGTTATTTGTTGTTGTTCCACTTTGGCATGGATAGGGTTAATGCTATCCCTGTCAGACACACATGCAGACTGTGGCTGGAACTAAATTCATTAATTAACAATCAATTAAGCCCAGCCACAGGTGTATTAAAGGAACTTGTAATGAGGAACCCAGGGCAAGAATCCAAGCAGGTAACTACCTCCAGACCATCCAGAGATGATTACCTGCCAGTTCAGTATTGATCTGCAACAGTATCTACATCAGTGCCTGTTAACAATGATACCAATTGTGTATATACTTGCTCTGCCTGGGCTCTAGTGTATATAATTGTTGAGTATTTAAACACTCATAAGAGTACTTAACTTGCCTTGTTTTGCCTCTGCCTGCTATTTTTTCAGTCATTAATGGCTGCATCACAATGCTGCCCATTCACAGGTATATGTAAACTTTCTAAATTTTTTTTTTTTTAAATCATACACAAATTTAACATGATTGGTTCATGTTTCTGTTCTATCTCTAACATTATCCTCAATACTGGTCTATAAAAGGTTTGGTTTCAATGGGTTTATTTTCAGATTTGTGGTACACCATAAAACCCACTTTCTAATTAAAAGTGTATTGCTGTATATGTATACTGTAGTAGCTTCCTTTACTTTACAACAGTTGCAATAAACACACAGCAGTAAACATGGAGCCATAGTTAAGAGACTGTGCTATTTGTGTTCCTCTTATAATGAGAATACTAGTGTTAGTGTAATGGCATTATGGGGCAAATGGGAGCCATGTCCGTACTGCCTTATAACCTGTTCTGCAGTGTAAAGGGCCACCTTATAAAGGGGGAGCACTGTATATTATTAACTAAGGTATACACAGTTTGTGCTAGGAATCCACAGAAAACTGTCACTTCATCAATGGAACCACTGTCAGAATAACACTGTAACAGAAAAGAAATAATTTTTTGTTCCTGGGTAGTAAATGTTATTTCCTAATTGCTTATGCCTCAAAAGTATAGAACATGGCTATTATTCCCCACAAACTTTGCTTTTGTAACCAGGACAGTGATATTTCAAAATATCACTATTACCAATGGGAAAATTGGCAAATGTATGTCTTTTCGTTCACATAAAGTCAGAAAAAAAATAACATATGAATCCAAATTAACATGTATTTATACTAAAGTAATACAAAGATGACTACAAAAGATTTAGAAGTGAGTAGTTTTTCGAGATTTACAATTATACTGTAAATACAGTTTAATTGTAGTTTGTAAATACATGTTAATTTGGATTCATATGTTGTTTTTTTCTGACTTTATGTGAACGAAAAGTCACACATTTGCCCATTTGCCCATTTTCCCATTGGAAATAGTGATATTTTGAAATATCACTGTCCTGGTCACAAAAGCAAAGTTTGTGGGGAATAATAGCCATTTTCTATACTTTTGAGGCATAAGCAATTAAGAAATAATACTTACTACCCAGGAACAAAAATTGTGTTACATAGTGTAATTAAACAGAAAAGTGAATACCATTTCATTAGGCAACAATTAGTTATTTTTAGTATTACACATGTCAAACATAACACTTAGAAAGGGGGTTGCAATTTCTATTTAACATTTCATATCGTATTCTAAAAGTAATACAATTATACATTAACATTCTGTAAACAAAGTTTTCATAGTTACAAATTCACTTCCCCATAAACATCCTCCTTCTAATTGTTTTCACATTTCTTCCTGACAGGTTCAGGAACAACAGCAGTTTCGTCGTCTCTTAGTAAATCTCCATCAATCACACAGATGTTAGATGTAAACTCAGCTTTGGCAATTCTTTCATTTAACCATCATTCAAGCAAGCTTACAGCGCATTTATATTTTGCCTGAGTACTTTTTGAAGACTCATCTCTGACAATGATATCTGTTTTAGGTATGGCAAAATGAGCAATAACTTTACTCTCTGTTCCCAGTTAATTTCCTTTTGTTTTTTGCATTTCTATTTTTTCTAATGCCACTTTAAGGTTTACATCTAAAACATAGTCCACACTACCGTCTTCGCTTACAACAGACACTTTTGTCTGTGTAAGTAGGACTTTAAACTCAAACTCTGAGGAACTCATGACAACATTCCCACAATATGAGAGACAAACATTATCATTGTTTATTTTATCCCTTACATAAACTACAGCAAAACCAACTACACAATGTATTTGTGTTCTTCCATGTATTTGGAGCCAATGTTTCATATTGGACCTGATATGGAAACGGTACCACTGTGAATGTGGTTCATGCCATTGTCATAATATTGTGGGAGTGAAAATTTGAATACAGTACCTTCTACCATTGTAACTGATGCTGTGCTACTATTGTCCATAGTATACAAAACCATTACATTGTCACAGCATTTTCCTTGAGAACCATTTAGTGGCCACTATCTGCTGGACTGCACAGGAAATTGCAAATCAAACACTATGATATGTTGTTGATGCAGTTCATGATTTAGATAGTTTTGTATAGATGTTATCCATTATTTGCACCATACTCCATCAAAGATTTATTTGAATTATGTCATTTAGCTGGCTTTCAGCCTTCCTTGTAAACTAGCCTCTCTGAAGCTCTAATTCCCTAAATGGGTTTGTTTTTTTTTCCACTGTATTCATCTTGTGGTGTGTGACCTTGTGACTTGCATGCTTGTGTACCCATAATGGAAAAATGAGAGTAAGCTATTATAGTTTCAAACTCCAGTTTATCAGTATAATCAAAAAACAAAAGGTCAGCTTTGTTTTGTCTTGCTGATATAATGGCTTTTTAAAAAGTCCCAATAAAGCTTTGAGGAACGATTCACTGTCAGCTGTTTACCCTCTCTAGTTAACAAATGAAGGCAATTTTTCAACTTGAGGCCTGTAATAGGGAAGAAAAGTCTGCTTGGTGTCTGACTTGCATATTCCTTAGTAGCCGCAGTTAAATCTCTAGTGCTCGTAATGAGAGACCTCTACATTCTCCTATTGTATTAGTGATGGGATGCAGTGTATAATTTATCCTATACTGTACTTACGTCTAAGGAGAAATATTAAAAGAAACTTCGTAGAATGACAAATGTTTTGACGAGAAATCTTTCTCAATGCAGATTTAACACTGCTGTTTTAGAAACTGAAGGTTCCATGTAGTTTTCTTTTAGGGAGAGAAATTTTCCTTCCAAATGCAAATGACTGGATTAATATTAAAATACAGGAGGGTATATTTCAATGTTTCTGTTTGAATTCCAATTTGGCCTTGCATGACTACTGATATCGTGCAGTTTTCTTAAACTGTGTTTCCACAAAGTGTTTAGGTTAAAAAAAAAAATACTTAAGTGTACTATCCTTGTATTTTTTGTTATGTATTTGTTATAACCATATTAGTATTATATACATACATATATAATATGTATCCAGCCAAAATGTTTAGTACAGTAGTTATTTAATTATTGCTAGTAAATCTACAATAGGCTACGGTACTCATCCACATTTTAATGCTTTCAAATTTAAGACTGCAGTTACTATGTAAAATATACCCCCATCAATTAACAAAAAGCAACAAACACTTCATGTAGCGCCACTCTCTAAATACCTTTTGTAAAATAACGGTGGCAAGAGGATTTAGTCTAAGCTATAACGTGCGAGCTAGGAGGAGGAGCATCATGCATGCGGTGCTGGTGTATTCTTAAATGTGTTCTCTGTCTTGTGGTTGCAAGGGGGTTGATGATTCAAAAGCAGCGTTTTATATTATAAAAATATGAATTCTGGGCAAGGTTTCCTATGTTTGTCTAAAGTGGGTTTCTGGGCTCCGTAATTCTCAGGTAGCGTGGTCTTGTAGATATTTTAGTTTTGGTGCCTGTGGTGACTGGGAGGCTGTAGAATGCCTTTAAGGTGCTGCCCCCTTTCCCCCGTGACATCTAGTTTTGAGCAATCGGCAGGATTCCAGTTTGGAGCGGTGAGACAGTCCAGAATATGCCAGGGGGAGATGGAGTTCAGGAAGGAGCTTCTACAAAAAATCAAGGGTCAGTTGGTGGAGTGGTGATGTGATATGCTGAAAGAACTGCGGCCAGAGACGAGGGCAGTAATTCCTGCCGTAGTATCGACGGCTCCTCCTCCAGGAGTCTCTTTTGTGCCCCAGCCTGCTGAATCTGGGAGGAGACCACTGGAACATCTTTTGCAAAATGTATGGGCTGTGCAGGGTAAGCCTATTTGTCAATATTGTGGAATAGTGGGACATATTGCCAGATATTATAGGGGACGACCAGACAACACAAGGCCAGCTTTAAACTTCTAGGCCCTAGCAAGATAAGCCAATTCAAACAACTACACAGGCTAACTCTGCAAGCAGCAAATGATTTAGAGGTTCCTTATCTAGGCTGTGCAATCATAGATTTTGAGGTTGAGGGTGTAAAAATGTCTGCCTCTGGGGTTGTAATTGTTAGAGAAGAGTATTTGTCTAACCCCCTACTGTTGGGAATGAATGTGATTACAACCTGCTGGACTGCCATGTTTAATGGGCCTACATGGCGACATTTTGTTTTCTCCACCGAATTCTAGTTCACAGAAGGCATGGAGTTAGGACTTTTCAGTTTGCCAAACACTTGCTACTTTTGGAGGGTGGGATGGTTTTGTGGGGTATGTATGGCCATCCAGCAAACAGGGAATTCGAGTTCCAGCCCACAGTGAAATTGTAGTCTGTGGACGAGTTCCAACCGGACTCAAAGGGAGTGATTACTATGGATTGGTGGAGGCATTCCCAAGCTGTGGGAGTGGTACGGACAGTAGCACTAGTGTGTCGTGGATGGATCCCTGTACATATTCACAATCTAAACCTTTTTGATTTGTCTATAGGGTGCTATCAGAAGCTCACTGCCTTGTATGTAGTGGATGTTGCAGATGTGCATGGGACTCAGGATTTGAGTCTAATCCCTCAACCAGATATAGTGGTGCTGGTTGGGTTAATGGAAGCCTACCTGAGTCCAACCGAGGGAGAGCGCAGCCTAGGGGTGAAGGTTTAACAGAACAGCAGCATGTGTGCCTCCAAGCCCTTTTAAAGAAATGGGAGAAGGTATTTGCTACCACTGAGGAGGATTATGGCTGCACAAGTATCGTACAGCACTGGATTTATACAGGGGATGCAGTTCCAACTAAACAATATCTTTCCATGCCGCCTATGATGTATAAAGAGATGAAGATATTACTGGTATGTATGTTGGAGGGTGGAATAATTAGGGAGCGCTGCAGCCCATGGGCAGCCCTAATAGTGATGGTTCAGAAGAAAGATGGGAGTTGCCATTTTTGCATAGATTATACACAAGGACACCTACCCTTTGCCTCCAATTGAGGATACCCTCACTAGCCTGACTAAAACGGAGTGGTTCACTCTGGATGTCACCAGCAGTTACTGTCAGGTGGAGATGGACCCCAAGGATCATGAGAAAATGGCTTTCACAATGCCTGTTGGGCTGTATGAATTCGAGAGGATGCTTTTTGGCCTCTGTAATGCCCCAGCTACTTTCCAAAGGCTGTTGCAACAGTGTCAGTCACAGTGGTCAGATTGTGGAAACGCTACTCATATCTGGATGATATAATTATGTATTCTATTGACTTTTCAGCACAACTGAAGCACCTGGATGAAGTTTTCGACAGTTGTGGAGGAACGGCATAAAATTAAGATGAGATAAGTGTAAACTGCTGCGGTATCAGGTGAAGGTTTTGGGGCACATGGTTTACATGAGTGGCGTAATGCCAGGCCCAGAGAAAGTGGCAGTAGTACATAATTGACCAGTACAACTACATTGAAACAAGTGCAAGCCAATTTAGGATGAGCCGGTTACTATTGGCTTTTCATGTCTGCGTTTGCAAAGATAGATGGCCCCTTAAATGCCTTACTAGTTGGTGCATCCACCATTAAGAAATCTGGGGCTAAAAAAATAACTTGGTCACCAGAATGTGAACGTGCCTTTGGTAGTTTGAAGAAAGCCCTGCTGCAGGCCCCCATTTTAGCTAATGCCGACTTTTCTTTGCCATTTATTGTACATACTGATGCCAGCAAACAAGGCTTGGGAGCTGTCTTGGCTCAGGTTCAGGAGGGTAGAGAGCAGGTTGCGACGTATGCCAGACAAACTTTGTACCCAATTGAATGCAATGATGCAAATTATAGCTCTTTTAAACTAGAGCTGTTTTCATTGAAGTGGGAAATGACTGAGAAATTTAAGGATTATTTGACTGGGGTTAATTTTACTATTTGTACCGATAATAATCCTTTAGGCCATGTAAAGACTGCCCACTTGGGTGCTACTGAGCAACGCTGGGTGTCACAACTAGCAGCCTTTGAATACGATGTAAAATATCATGCTGAGATGGCAAATGCTAATGCTGATGCACTCTAGAGGATGCCAGAGATCTTTCTGCAGGAGACCGACACTTCAGATACCTGTACTGTGGAAGAAGTGGGTGCAACAGCATTATCCCAGAGGACAGACCAAGTACATCTGGAGCCAGTCTTTGAGGAGCGGGATGTGGACCAGTGGAACGCAGCCCAAGATGGAGACCTAGACATACAGCAAGTAAAAAGGTACATGGAGTAGGAAAGGCCTCCTCCAGGTGGAGAATGTCTGGTTGCATCTTCAGAGCCTGTTACAGCAATGGAAAAAAATTGGTCATTCCAGGAGGTCTTGTGCTGAAAAGTGATTGACCCAAACACCCATGAGCTTAATCACCAAGTGATTGCCCCTAGCCAGCAGCATGAGGTGATTTTAAATCAGTAACTTGAGGCAGTGGGACACTTAGGAGTCAAACGTACAAAGGCTACATCGTGTTGTGTTCACTGTAGCCTGCAAAAAACTCAAGCTGAAACTGAAGCCCCATTAATGCCCATTTTAGTATTTGCCCCACTAGAGGTAATTGCCTTAGATTTTTTAACTTTAAGGAGATTGAGTGATGTTTACCAGAATATTACGATAATGACGAACAAAATTTATGTGGTTTACATGGGCTATGCCAACTACAGATCAGACAGCCAGTACCACTGATCTAGCAGTATGGTTGCATATAATACAACCCTTTGGTTGTCCAATGAGGTTTCATTCTGAACAAGGCCCTAACTTTGAATTGAAGTTGATGCAAGAGCTGTGTACTTGTATGGGGTAATAAAAAGCAGAATTACACTGTAACACCCTCAAGGGAATGGTATGTGCGAGGGTTTAAACCAAACCATGCTGAGCATGTTACATACTCTGGAGGAGGAGAGTCAAAATTGTTGGGTTGATTTTGTTCCAAAGCTAGTTCATGCATATAATACCATTCATAGTTACCATTATATTTGATGTTCAGATATCACGCCAGGTTAGCAGTAGACATTACACTGGGTGTTGCTAATTCCCAGCAAGACCATGATTCGAGAGAGAACCAAACTGTGAAACTGGCCTCAACAGCTGGTAAAAATGCTGAGCCAAGGGCGGGGTTAAGAATTTTTGTCATTATGTTGCATCATGCAGTACACTCTAGAAAGAAGAACAACAAACATGCCGGGAGCGAGTGTGATCAGAGGAAAGTACAGCCTTGGGACACTGAGGAAGTGAAGGCTATAGTTTCTCTGTGGGCAGATAGAATATCTGCAGCCCTGCGTCAGAAATGAGAAAGTTTATGCCAGAATTTCTGACGATTTGAAGCAAATGGACATAAACCGTGAGTATGGTACGCTTAACTCACACACTCAAACAAAAAATTCTAGCAAGTTTCTCATACTTGACCTTATAACTTGAAACTTATTTACAAAATACTGTACAGCTGTACCATGCATTCAACTACAGCTCTCATTGTGCTCGCGCAGCTGCTGCTTTTTTTTTTTTAAGCACCCAAACAAAACAAAAAAACAACTTGAAAAAACAACTATCCTTAAATCAGATATCTGGGAAATCATATTTTTAAAACCTTATTTTTTCCCCTTAAACAGAACTAATTTAACTTTAGTAAGTCAATATAATCAGTAAAATTTGTGGATTATGTTGATTATAAAGACATTCCCAAATATATTTACAAAATATAACGATACAAGATACAGCTGTACCGTTGGCCTATTAATTTTTGAACACCATTTGTATCTGCATCTTTTTTGCAAACTGAGTTAATTAATAACAGTTAACCCTTTGCAGTCCATTTATTCATCACTTGTCAGGACCGTCAGGTCCAATTTATTTTCACTTAAAAGGACACTTAGTACTGTATCTCCAGCCAAGCTCCACCTCTTGTTCGCTGTATTTTACACATACCTCTTTATAGACTTTATTGCATACTGATAAATCCTCTCCTGATCACTTGTTTTTATTACCAAACTCCTCAATAATACGATCCAAGTCATTATTTTGTTACTATAATATCTCAAAAAGCTCTGTGCAAATGTCTGTGATATTGTTTGAGTGCTGGATGCGGAAGCAACTACCTCCTTTGTTATGTCCATGTTATCTCTGTAGTGGATGGGTCTATGAGATACACTCTTTTTTGGCTTTATTTGGCTCCTATCGGTCTCACTCAGCCATTGAGTGGTTTTCTCTGCTTTTTCCGTGGAAAAAACGACTGCATGACCCTATAGAATTAACTAGTCAAATAAAACCTGCTGAATAATGTTACATTAACATATTGAATTGCATACCGCTTTGTAGTTTTCCATAACGAAAAACTTTAAAAAATTGAAAAATGTGACATTTCAAAATCTAACATGAAATACTGCACTACTATTATAGCTTCCCGTAGACTTTTGCAATATAATTGTGCAGTTTCTTTAATTACATGTTGTTAAACAAAAGACCTACATTTTATGTTCATATATATATGCACTGCAATTCAGTTTCTGAAAGTATTAACAATTGAGTTAAGCCTAGATTAATATTCCAGAGGGAACATTTTCATGTGGGTGTTTTGACTGATTTTTTTTTTAAACACTCCTGTATTCCCTCTGGTTTTCAAACATGTTTTGTTTTTTCTTTTACAACTTACAATGTAAATCTTGACTACCAGGCTTTCATTATGATTATACTTGCTTTACCAACTTTTGCTATGCTTTTACTATGGCTTTGTTCCTCTGTATGATAGCAAAGGTAAACCTCAAAGGCAACATATCATACAAGTCAGTAACTCCACACTGTCATGACGTGTTATTCATCAAGCACTGACATTTCCACCCTGTGTTATTCCACTCCACTTGACACCGTTTCCTCACATACACACTGCAATAGTGCAATAATAGAGCAATTCTGACAACACATTTTCCAATAGTTTTTGATGAGAGGTCCTTTGGTTGCTAAATGTTTCAACATAGAAACAGAGAACATGAAATTGTTGGCTGTAGTGAAGTTTGTGTGGTCTGAAGGTTGTCCGTTTGTCTTTTAAGATCATGGACCTCAAACTGGTGACGTGCCCCTCGCAGGGAGTGCAGAATGTATCCTGGGGGTGTGTGAGAATGTTCAGGATTTTCGTTTTTAATTATCCTCACATCTTAATATATATATATATATATATATATATATATATATATATATATAAATATATATATATATAACCACAACAGCAGTGACATACAGAGAAGCCAGTGGTATGTTACATTTTTTTAGACCTATATATGTTCATGTATATGTACCACAGACAGTAAGAAGTTTGAGAAGCACTGCTAAGAAGCGCTCTGGGAACATCTATAAAGAAACTTTAAACAGGGATTACATCAATCACATAATTTCAGCGTCAATACAACAACATATTTTTCCTGAGCACATTCCACTAATGTTTACATAATATGGTTCAGAGTTTTAATTGAATGCAATTTGGCTAACTGAAGGACACCTCATTGTAAGGAACATTAAATGATAACAGCTGCTGGAAGCTATCATCAGGGTTGCTCTATCATTGCATGTTACAATATGAACTTGGAAAGACAGCAACAAGTGCTGGGGAATACCATGAAGTGGAAATGTCAGAGTATTGTGATATTTTTAAAACCTTGATGGACATAGCACCATAGAGAGTAAATCACCACAGTATTGTGTTACCATGTTGTGTAATATTTCCGCCTGGTGTGTAAGCCTTTTACTAGGCTCACCAGGGACAGAGCAAAATACTTTATAGCCTGTATCACTTTGTAGAATGGGTAAAATGCTTTCGGCAGCATAGATTGTGATAGCTAGCTTGTTTTTCACATGGAGACACTATATTCTGTTTGTGTCTAAAACTGCAAGGAACTATCAATACTAGATGATTGTTTTATATGTACCGGTAAAAGTCAGAATATTGGAAAATCTTAAGCTTGACTGATAAATATCAACATTTACTTTGGATATTCACCGGTAAATCTCAAGAATAACCAAGTGCCTTTGGCTAATGACTGAATGTTTGTCTGATTGTTTGCACACATTTGTGCAGTTGCCAGCATGACAGGGAAATTATTTCTAAGCATTCTCATTCTGGCGGGCAAGAACCGTCCTAGTATCAATTAAATAATAATAATAATAATAATAATAATAATAATAATAATAATATTCTGTGTAGGACTTTATATTTCTTAATTAGGTCTTTATATCTCCTACTTACGACTTAAAAAAAAAAAGTTCTTCGTAGGATATAAAGTTCTTCGTAGGATATAAAGTCCTAATTAGGAGATATAAAGTTCTAATTAGGAGATATAAAGTTCTAATTAGGAGATATAAAGTCCTAAGTAGGAGATACTTTTTTTTTTTTTTAATTGGCACTTGGACGCTTCCATACACAACCGAAGCGTGATTTTCTGTTTAAAAAAAAAAAAAAAAAAAAAAGTTCTAAATTATTTATTTTGCACTCAACAGAATATTGTTTTTCATCAAACTACTACGTATTTGATTGTACTACGTACAATACCCTTCAACACCATTGTGAATTGTTTTATACTCAAATTTACCAGAACGTTGTTTTTCAATAAAAGTGGATGACAATATTGTTCACTATCATGTTGAATACTGTTTTTGACATTATTTTTTTTTTTATTAATGGAAAATGTGAATGCAGAAATACATATATTGTTCGACATTAATGATTATTTTTTTAATTGACAATTCATATGCAGAAATAAATACATTATTCGCTAATTCCCTGCATTTACTAATAAGCTCTGGTAAATGTCAGAAAAGCAACCATTTTCTTCATAATTCCGGGCGTTTTCCACCTTATTTGGTAAATGTTGACATTTACCGGTAAAACTTAAGATAGACCAGACTCTAACTTTTACCAACATTCTCTCTCTCTCTCTCTCTCTCTCTCTCTCTCTCTCTCTCTCTCTCTCTATCTATATATATATATATATATATATATATATATATATATATATATATATAGAGAGAGAGAGAGAGAGAGAGAGAGAGAGAGAGAGAGAGAGAGAGAGAGAGAGAGAGAGAGAAAGAGATGATAGAGGCAGGCACTTAAACTCCTTAAACCCCTATAATAAGTGACTACCTTGTTCAATGAAAGAGTACTTACAATGTAAATTACAGATGATTGAGATCTTCTCAGTAAGCTTTCTACTTTGTCCCAAGAGCAATCCGATTCTGGTCAATCAGTCATTCACAATATGCTGTATTAGAATTCCCCTTTTCTGAGGTAAGCTCTTTTAAATTGTTATCATTTAGCTTTAACATCTAACTTCTTTCTGTGGGAATTCTATGTGTGGCTTACCTGCTAGAAAATGTATTGTACTTTCTATGCATTTGTTTCTTAATTTACTTTTTTAATTTTCTTAATTTCAGTTATTGATTTAATATTGTTAATTTCGGAATGATATGAGGAAACAATATTTTTTATTTGACTATAACTATTTATACCGTATTTTGCATAATCTACAGTTGACCCTTTGTCACCTAAAGTGTGAAACAAGAACAGTACAGTTAAACTGCAGCTGAAAAACACCACAAGATCACAATATTTCTATGAAGTCTCCCATCCAAGTACTAAGCAGGCCCAGCTTTGTTTAGCTTTTAAGATTTGATGAAATGGGAATGCAAAGTGCCGGAGCTGCAGGCACCATAACAGAACATCCTGGCTACATGACCCATCTTAAACTTCAGCTTCCTGGCAGTGGGATGAATGCACAATTAGAAGAGATACTAGGAAATGGGACATAGGTCAGAAATGCAATATACTGTACTGTGAGGTTTTGAACCAGACTGAACAGCAGAATAGTGCTTTCTAAAACCTGGCACATATTTGTATGAGCCTTGACCAGCTTCATATGGAGTGAGTGGTTTTTATACTTTCTTTCTATATTGTCTGTGTACAGGACTCAAGCAGCAGGAACAGTTCATAAATCTATAAAATGGACTTCCTGTGTTCATTGTTTGACCTTGTGGTTATCAATGGTGGAGTTTCCAAGCAGTTTAGAAACTTCAGACTCTGTCTCCATTGTCGGGAGAATGACATAGCACACACATTCCTCACGCTATTAGAAGGCCATGGTCAAAACATGGTGCGGCTAAAAGGGTAGGTAAATCTCCTTCTCACGCTAAAAAATCATGCAAGCGGACCAAAAACGTAATTTTTTTATGGAAATACGTCCGAAAGCTGTACCTTATGTTCATGAGACTTCGACAGAGAAGATCCTGTTTGTGACGTAACCTCGCACAACTTTCTACGTGAACTAAAGGCCATGCCAAGTAATTCTTTATTCACAACTGAGATCTGCTGAAAGTAGCCCTGGCAAGATTCTTGAACCAAATAGGAAAAAATAAGTATACAGCACAGGGCCATAGCCAGCTATGAAAAATGACCGTGACACTTGCCCATCTGCCCCACCTCCCCACTGATTTTTTTTTATAACAGAAAGAGAAGAGATTATTATACGTTGTTTATTTAAAAATACAAAAGTTTTAGTTTTTTTCTGAGTAAGATACTATTATAGAATGCTTTTAATTTGCAAGACCTGTATGGTTTTGTACAGTGCTTTGACACAGCAACTATATACAGAACTATAAGTCCTCTCATTCAGGAAATGAAGTGCCCTGATTGGCTTTAATTTACGCAACATCATGTGCATTCATTGAGTTGATGTCATACTTATTCAGACAGACCTTGCAATAAAATTTGCTTAAGCGGGTTGACAAGATGGAGAGAGTTTAGCTGTGTGAGTTGTAAGCTCATCATAACCAGAGGGTTGCACCTCAAGTTTTTTGGCTGACCAGTCGATTCGATAGGCTGTTTGGCTGTGTTCTGACATACTCATGATTATGCATTTGACTTCTGTTAATGTGATTTAAGAGCTATGAGACTCTCTACTTCAAATGCAGAAGTCAAATGCTTCTAAATACACCAAAACAAATATTTATGGTTGTTGGTTTTTGGCTTTTATTTCTGAGCGCTCTGTCTGCCTTTAATGTTGTAATTAGCATTATTAAACCATCTCCGTTTCGTCACAACATGGAAGTCGTAGCTACAACACTAAACCACCTGCTTTAGAGACACTACCCTTGCTGATTTCCATTACATAAGAGTGGGTGTTAAAACTTCATGCTGATTTGAAGATAAGCACCAACTAAGACGTAGCTTTACATTAAACTAATGTGATCCATCACATTTTTTTCTCCATCCATTTACGTTTCTTTCCATCTGATGATGTAGATATCTTTCTGCCTGGTGTTGATGTCTGAAGTTTAATGCTGGCTCCAGGGATCAGCTTATTTTGCCTCCCCAGCGCATCAGCACACACAACGGCTGCGATGCTGGCTCTGAGGATCAACCACAATGTGGTATCCCCAGTGCATCAGAATGACAACCGTCTGGATTGAGCTGAGTAGGGCACATCTCTGGGGTCTTCAAGTGGGCGCCTTCTGTCCTCTGTGTTTCATTGATTAGCCCACGACATCTCAAGAGGGTTTGACAGCGATTCTGGCGTCCCAGCATCACCCCCCTCTGTTCCCCACTCAACTCAGCCCAGCTTACTTACCCGTACATCAACGTTGCTTTCTTTCTAGTAAATCCAATTTCAGGTAAATCCAGACTCTCCATCCTTGCTGTTCCGCTTCAGCAGCTAGTTGAGCATACCGAATTTTCTTCCTCTGATACGCCTCATCCACACCATCCTCCCATGGCACTGTTAACTCTACCAGATGAACAAGGTGTGCTGATCCTGCCCACAAGTCGAAGGTTAGTAGTGGCAATCTCAGGTGGAAAAATAAGCTGTTGACCAACATCTGCCAGCATTTTCCAGTCTCTAGCAGCTTCCAGTTGTCCTGGGTGAGGCTTGGTTTTAATACCTTTTCTTGGTGGTTGCTCTCCTGGACGGATGAATATTGTCTTTTGTGTATAATGCTTTGATGGAACTGGTGGCAACTTATTGGTCAGGTTACGCTTGTCTTCCAATGCTAAGGCCAAACATCACAGCACCTTGTCATTGTGCCAAGTAAACAGTCCTTGGGTAAGACGCCTTACATCCTGTCAAAATGTGCCTTAACCCTTAGCTGTCCATTTATTCAGTGCCTGTCAGGTGCATCGGGTCCAATTTATTTTCGCACGTGCTGTTTGTTTTACACGCACTGTTTAAAAGTATTTTTTTTTCACAGTAAAACAGGTTTAAATGGCATTGCATATCAAAAGGACACTCTGTATTGCATCTCCAGACAAGCCCCACCCCTTGTTCACTGTATTTTTCACAAACCCCACCAATAGACATTTAAAAAACAATTTGGGTAACAGCAGTAAAACCCTTTTTTTTTTTTTTTTTTTAAACAAATATTTGTATTAATTTTCCAATTTTCTACCCGATTTGGAATGTCCAATTATTATTCAACCTGGCTAACTACTGCAACCCCTGAACTAACTCTGGAGAAATGAAGACAAACAGTCACTTCCTCCGCAATGAGTGCTGTCTGCTTTTTTCATTCTGCAAGCCCACTGTGCAGCCATATTCAGAACTTACAATGTTGGTGGACTGTGCAGTTCTGAATTGCGTACCGGCTGGCCCACAGACACCCACCCATGGGTTGCTGGTGTGTGGTGAGCCAAGGACTCCCCAGCTGACCTAACCCTTAGTCCAACTGGGCAGGACTTGGCCACTTGTGTGTCCACGATCGACACTAACATAACTTGGATTTGAACCGCTGATCTCCAAGCTATAGGGTGCATCCTGCACTCCGGGCAGAGTGCATTTACCAGATGCGTCACTCGGAAGCCCCTGTAAAATCCATTATTAAACAACCAGGCACAAGGCATCTACAAATCACTTAACTGTGCTTTAAACAGTTTCACTCAAACAAGATGTCGCCTGACAACCATGGATTTCAAGGTGATATTCTCTCATGTACCTGTTCTCTGTGCATGGAAACCACAGTTTCCCAAGCTGTCTGTGAAAACACAACAAGAATGCTACACATGGCTAATTTGCATATTGACCTCCTCCTTTCCCCTTCATTTGCATGATGTCAGGTGAAAAGAGGGTCTTGTCGAGTAAAATAAACTGAGCCAATGGAAACCCCAAATGTAGAGGGTCATTTCTCGTTTGGCTCGAGCACAATGTCTCGAGAAAAATTAAAACACACATGGAAACACCCCCATTGATTATCTGTAAAAGAAAGCTACATGAAAACCAAATTACGCGGAAGGTACTACCAAAATAACATGAGAAAAAGGTGAGATTTTTAAAATTTTTTTTATGGAAACCCCACCAGTGATGGCTTTTTATTTGTTTATTTATTTGGATAATAGATCATTCATCCATAACTTAAAAAATAACAAAAAACCCTCAGTCATAGAAATAGGTGACATAAAAACTGAAAACAGATAATTGATGTGTTAAAAGGACCTTAAATGCATAATTTTTTTTGGCAACTTATGTCATGCTGCTGTATGTTCTTTATTTCCTGTTGCTTATATGTCAGTGTGATATCGTTTGCTGTATAAACATAAACATATCCGGGGGGAGATGATGGGGAAGGGGGTTATTGAACTCTGAGGCGATAAAATACCAAATACCAGCCATGTCTGGAGAGGAGAATGACATTGACTGCCTACGGGTATCCCTGGTCATCCAGCCAGTTAGATTGGGAAGGGCGTGCAACATTTAGGACATGGACATGCGAAAGTGCACAGACAGGCAGGACACCAAAGTTCTATCTATGTATCAGCTTCATAATATATACAGTGCATTGTGTATATATATATATATATATATATATATATATATATATATATATATATATATATATATATATATATATATATATATGAGTCCGATGGTCATTTCTCTCCGGTCATTGTTAAGACAAGAGAAAAAACAGATTAATACATGGTTATATGACTGTTATTTTTTTTTTTTTTTTTGTATTTTAAACCTGTTATTAGTCCCAGGACTAATACTATACCAGGTAATGTAAAAACACAGTTGCTACTGTTCTCTAGCTTACGGTAGCACATATCCCACACCCCCATAATGTTTAAATCTAACCTCTATCCAGTCAGGCTGGAGATTTCACTTCTGCCACCATACATAGGGTTCCAAATATGTACTATTTGCTTTCCATTGTTGCCCACACAGTCCTAGTATACTCTTATTCTTCTTTATAGGGTAAAGTAGCAGAATATGCCCTGTTATGGATAGCATAATGCTTTAGTTATGCCACTATGCCACAATATTATTCTAAGATAGCAACACCTGCTGAGTAGTGAAAGGGCTTTTTTGAGCCCCTGCAGCCACTGCCTGCCTCCCAGCTCCTGGTTAAGCAGCATATGCTAGTGTAACCAGCTGGAGGATACTTTATCTACTGCAGGGGACAAGTGACCTATCAAAGATGAAGGGAAATCAATTGATTTAAAATTTGAAAGAACTCTATTCTTGGTTTGTTTTTACTTTCTTTGTTAATGTCCAAGGTATCTAGGTGTTGCAGTACTATCTCTCAAAGTTCTCTGCAGAATTCAGAGACAGTGCTGGATCAACATTGCCTGTTGTTCACTCTTTGTTGTTTTATTAATTACTAATTAAGATTACTTTCCCCTTTATTGTAATTGCTTACATTGCTTTTACATCAAATAACCAATGTTTGCATTATCCACATTTTAATTGCCAACCAAAGCAAGCTTTAATTTTTGTTTGGCATTTTACAGAAGTCTTGTTTTGTGTCCAGCTAGTGGATCGTTCAGGTTGTGGAGAACCTTGCACCCACAAGACCACGCTAACAATGAGCCTTTACTCCTGGGAAAGAAGTTCACTGAAAGAGAAAATGACCACCAAACCTTGAGAGGTTGGATCGGTTGCTTCTGCGGGTTCGATGAAAAAGAGGAAGTGAGCTCCATGGAGTGACTATTTGTTTCTTCAGGAGACGGGACCACAAATGTCACTCGCTGGAAGGGCCTATTGGCAGCTCTGACATAAAATGCTCAGTAAATACCTGACCTGTGGCAGGCATATATCAAAGTATTGGTTGGTGGTCATCTTCTCTTTCAGGGAACCAAGGGTTAAATCCATAACCTAACGATTTCTTGTGTATTATCATAATGATTTTTAAATTTAGGACTAAATGATCTTTTTTATTTGTAAATTAGTTGATCCTTTTAAACTTAGTTTTTATAATAATGTAATAATTTACAGAAATAATTACACAGTCTAAATGATTTTGAGAATCCAGTAGTAAGTGACTTCATTTTCCTGTTACTGTGACTGTTGCATAGTTTCTATGGAAACCTACTTAGAGCCAACCATCCTGTTGCCATGGAAACATACCCAGAGCCTTTAACAGATGAAGGAAAATGAAAAGGCCTCCAAGGACAAGTGTGTTGTTCAGTCTTCTGTGGATAGATATACAGTCTATCCCACTTAAGTGAATATTGTTTAGATGTATATCCTGCCTAAGTTATACATTTCAAAATCCAAGACCATTACCAGTGCTGTTCATTAACATTACCCTGTTTAAGTGAAATATTGTAAGTGTATATTCCTGTTTTAATTTATAGGAGTGATATATTTTTATACAGCTAACTGAGCATGTGCAATGTGAATATTTGAGCACGGGCCAGGTGTCAGGACCATGAATTCTTTCAATACTTTCTCATACTAATATGATGTGCTAAAATGAACACAGCATTTGTTGAAGGCTTGCTGATAATGATTTCTGTTCAGTTTTTAAGTAGGCTAAAATTACATGTAGATATGTGACGAGACTATGAATGAATACAGTTTTCAGAATGACAACGGTAAATGGTCTGCGATGTACAGCACTTAAGTAACAATTATGTATGTCCAATTCATTCTTGAAAGTAAAAAGAGGTATTTTGTGAATGCACAGAGCTTACCATTTACTATACAGTTAAATAAAATACCTTATAAAATAACAACTGGCCTGAAGTAAGTGAAGCCTCAAGAAATCGAAAATACTTTACTGCAGCATAATGCATTTTGTTACCGGTACAGTAATATTTTATAATAAGAATTGGGATTACATCTCACCGCCCGCTTTAGTGTATACTGTACAAAAGTTTGTAAAAAATAGGTTATACACTTAAGCGGGTTAGACTATACTTTGCTGAGGTATTGGAGGCTTAAATATTATTTTCCAACAAAAGCCAGTTTAAAGCCAACTCATAACTTTGCTCAAGGATAATTGCCCGTCCATTGTTCATTACTTCTCATGAAGAGGAGAGGTCACCATACAGTCTAGGAGTATATGGATGTGCCCTGTCTGTCTTACATTGTTATATATTTCTGCCTGTATTATGTACTATGTATCATTCAACAATAACTTTTAACTCTTTGTCAGCGACAAGGGGTGCAAATGCACCCCATTGTGTTTAAAACAAATATATCGCATAACTCTTTGATCCCCGAATAGTCTTTGAATTAAAAGTTAATCAGCTACCTTTGTTTTGACAGCAAGCACATCCTTGTTCTACTCAGTGTGTGTGTGTGTGTGTGTGTGTGTGTCTGTGTGTAAATATATGAGCTCCCATCTATTGCACACAAACCTCAATTACATTCTTTTTTCAGTTTGATATTTTCCCACGTTCAAGATCAGCTGAGAGCTAGAGAGATTAATCTGGTTTATGGGGGCTTTTAGAAAAAGGAATTAAAACACTTTTTTTTTTTCATATTCTGTATTATAGATGAATCTGCTTCCTGCCTTTTTGTGTGTTTTTAAAGATGGAGAGCAATATCAGTAATGCAAGTGGGTTTCAACAGAGGATTCCAATAAGCTTTGAAGTGACTGTCAGCGTGTCGTGCAATTTGGACAAACCTTTATCTGGATTTCAATAGGAAAATGTGTCTTGTGGCTGAGTCCTGATAAAGCCCTGTGGATGAAACATGACAAAGCTAGTGTGGGGCACATCATATTAATGCAGTTTCGAAACTGCTTACAACCTTCCCCCACAACAGTGCTGAACCAAACTCAACTACTTCTACACTCCCACCAGCATTAGTAGCTTACCATCAGTCATACCTTCCTATAAACCTCTAAACAGAATCTGTATTTAAATACACCTACA
The DNA here is from genome assembly GCF_017654505.1 of Polyodon spathula. NCBI lineage: Eukaryota > Metazoa > Chordata > Actinopteri > Acipenseriformes > Polyodontidae > Polyodon > Polyodon spathula. The sequence goes on along the minus strand of NC_054540.1, from coordinate 28,221,722 downwards.
CCGTCACCCCCAAGTAAACAATTCTTATAAAACATGTTCATGTCATTTCATGAATCATGTTAGAATTTCTGAAGCAAAAACTGGAAACTTAATTTGAAAAAAAGAAAAAACAAATGTACAAATGTGCTACCTATTACTTACATAATGGCTTCGAGCAGACTCGGGACATCCTCTTCTCTCTGAATCACATTAACAGCTTCCTTGGAGAGCCTAAGCTGTTATCTTTGGAAACCAGAGAACTGGCTTACAGGTATGTGTGTTTTTCATGTCTCCGGTTAGCTGATACAGTGTCTCCCGTTAATTGCTTTTAGCAATAATGTGTTTGTACACTGACAATGTACGGTGAACCTGCTTTTTTTCCACAGTACAGTATAGCAGATAGCAGCAACAGACACACATTCATAATTAGAAGTGGTTGGAGTGAGAAGAAACTCATTTTTCATGAGTAAGCATCTGAAATTACACCAGTGTTTTCTATGCATTTTAATTTTTTTAACTTTTACACGATAACCTTCGGAGGGGGGGGGGTTAAGGTTTAACTTTATTTTTAATTGTTGAATGTATGCTTTATTCCGCTATCTGAACTTCTGCCATGTCAGGGTGGCATAAAAGCGTGCACAAACCCACCCCCCTAAAATGTAGGGGTATATGAAGTGATGCCCTGTGCAAACCTCAAAAAGTTCTAGTTTGAAAACTATTTCAAACCTACTACCATTAATTCATCAGTAATATTTTGTACTGTGAATAGTTCAGAAACCCAGTTGGTAACCATACCCAAATTGCCTCAACCCTTCCTTCTCCAGATCGAGTTGCAAAACTGCCATAATATACCTTTTTTTAAAGATAAAAACACAAAAAACTCTAAGTAATCCCTTGTTATTCTAGCTGCATAAAAATTTGCTTTAAAAGAACACCTTTTTGGCACCGCTAGCAATTCGTTCACAAAGGATACAGTGCTGTTTTGTAACCTGATAACTCATCATCATCATCATCAGACTTCAATTAAAATAGTTTATTCAATCTTTTCAAAACAATTTGTCATTGCGAGGGTGTCTTGAGGAACGCTGTTTGGCTTATTCAATCTTTCAATTTATCATTGCCTCATTGTGTATTCTGATTTCCATGAGTGCACACATCGGTACAAAATGGCATTTAATCAAACTGTTTCTATGGCAACAAAAAGTTGGAAATTGTTCGAGTTCTTGAAAAAAAATAAATAAATCTGACAAGTCACTGAGCAATTTGGTGTTTCCCGTTCTGGTGATATACATTCTATTAAATAATTTTGCAAACGTGCCACCAGTTCCTATATGGTCGGGACAGTCTCGATTTCCTAGCAAATGTCCCACGTCCCGATGCATAAGAAGAAAGTCCCAATATTTACACATAGAAAAAAAAAAATTCTGCACAGCATAGTTAGTGAAAACCACAAGCTGTGCAGCTGACACACCTGCTCATCACTAACTTACCGGTATACAAAGGTAAGAACGCTCAATGTTTACTGTCATGATGGTCATGTGCTGTTGAGTTGAAGGGATATATCTATTATTATATGATACAGTATTTTTTGCTCCTGTACATGTATTCATAATTAATCGAGAGATGCTGCTGCTGCATTTTTTAACATGTGTAGGAGTGCTGTGTTATTTTTTTTGACAGTTTATTAATGTTAGTTTGTCTGTTACTTTATTATTATAGTTTAATAATAAACTAAATAATCAACCTTGCTTTATCAAAAGCAATATGGAACATTGCTGACCTGCATGCCAGTGTGAAAGGGGTTTTAGTAGACTGTAAACACATCACTTGAATGCTATAGAATGCTCTTATCAAATTTAAAATAATACCTGAACCATTAATCTAAAAAGAAATTACTCAAATTCAAATGTATTTCTTTGACCTGAATAGAACCATTGAGATATACATCTCATTTTGAAGGGGTCCTGGCAAGAGAAGGCAGCAAGAAATAACATTATACAATCAATGGCAAATAGAAACAAATCATCACCAGTTTTGTGAAGCACCCTGGCTATTGTTACTGTATGCACAGTGTTTCCCAGCTCAGCCGTGGAAGACTGTAACTCCTTTAGAGTTGCCATAGGCCTCTTGGTGGCCTCCCTGACTAGTGCCCTTCTCGCCAGGATACTCAGTTTTTGAGGACGGCCTCTTCTAGACGGATTCACAGTTGTGCCATATTCTCTCCATTTCTTAATAATGGACTTTACTGTGCTCCGGAGGATATTCAATGTCTTGGAAATGTTCTTATATCCTACCCCTGATTGGTGCTTTTTCCGGATTTGCTTTGAATGTTCCTTCGTCTTCATGATGTAGTTTTTGTTAGGAAATGTACTAACCAACTGTGGGACCTCCCAGAGACAGGTGTATTTAACCTGAAATCAAGTGAAACACCTTAATTGCACACAGGTGGACTCCATTCAACTAATTATGTGACCTCTAAAGACAATTGGTTGCACCAGAGCTTATTTTATTTATTTATAAAAATAAGACTTTTAAATAAAATATGAAATGTAACACAATTGGTCCTGAACTCTGTAACATCAAATATAGTAATTCCACTCTCTACTTAAGGCATTTTCTTTTCCAGGTCATATGCGGATGTGTGCCTGGGGTGGAACAGGAGGCACCCAAGTCAAGCCACAGCAGAACTCTGCAGCCCCAGTTGCCCCACTCAGCTAATATATCAAAAAGTACCTCTGTCATGATCCTGCCTTTCTATAATATATATACAAGGAACAATGGGAGTTTTTCCTGTGTATAATAAAATGTAATGATGTCTTCTATGGGGGATGCTCAGAAATAGCAATGCTGCGTAATTAGATCCAAGCACAGTTCTGTATGAAAAACAGTGCTGTTAATTTAAAGAAAATGCCTTAAACGCTGATATAAGCAATCAAGCTATACTAGTAGTAACATAGTTTAGCCATTACTAGAAACACAGTATTAATTTAACACACTGCTTTTCAACCATTTGAAACATTACTTTTTTTTTTCTTTATCTCGACTGCAAGAATAACAGAATATGTAATTTATTCTTACTGTACAAGCTAATATGCATGCTTTTGGTACCAGACATATTTAATTAAAATATGATGATAGTAGCTTGCATCTAAACCAGTGTTTGACCATTGAGTAAAGAACATTTTAGAGAAGTTTCAATACATCAAACCTTGCAAAATATTAAACAGCCGTATAGAGGATCATATTGAACTACTTTGTACCACAGGCAATAAATATATTTTTTCTAGCTTGAAATAAGGTTATTTACATTAATGTGTTCTTTGTGATTGCAAGTTGTAAAGTTCATTATTGAAGGTAAAATGTAATCCTTGTTATGATGCTTGGTAAAATCAAAGTGTTTGGAAATTAAGGTTAAATAAATACAATAAAGTCTAGTTGTCTAAAGTCTTTATAAATACAATAAAGTCTTGGGTAGTCCAAGATTACTCTTAATAGTGGTCTGTGAAGTTGGGTATCAATGATGTGCAATAAACACTGGCCAAACACAATATATTTTGTTCTTCTTGGTTCTCCACAACATTATCCAGTTTTGGTATCAGATTTGAGTTGCTTATTATTCTTTCTAATGATGCATTAAGACTTCTTCCATAAGAAGTAAAAGTATTGTTTGATGTTCAGTCAGTTAGACTGGCTCTGCCTTTGGTGCAATGACTCACTTATTTGTTAAATTACCATTTCATTTGTTTATGGTTTGACTGCATATTTTCCCTTTAAATACATCCCTAATGATGTCAAGGGTTTTCATAATAATAAAATATTAAATTTTCTTTAAAATCTCACCTGCCATGCTTTTCATTCAGTATATAGGACTCAAATGCTCATATACACATTTTTCAAATTATGGCTCAATCCTAAAATTCTAGATGATGCTAATTCTTTGGCCAAAGCTGTAGGTTTAACATACTTTCAAGAAGTGTGTTACTGTTTCTTTTCTTAGGTAATTTCAGCTCATCCATTTCCAAGTAGCTGGCTGATCCCATTACTTAAACAATCCCAATCCATACCTGTACTACCCTCTGTGTAAATAAATCTCACCTAACCTCCTGCTGAGCCGGGTCATTTGTACTAGGAGGTCAGGGGATCACTATCAGCCTTAGTATCAGTGTGTAGTTTTTCACTGTGGAGATTTATTTGCATTATCTTTTTTGAAACAATTCATTTGAGGATAGCTCATTCATGTTTTTATGGCCTCAGTACACTTAGGAAGCCAGAATAATACAAACCCCAAGTCACTTAAGACTACCCTAGGTAAGGATAGAGCCTGACCCAATTTTCTTCCAATAATTTGTCTTTCACACTAACCACAAAGCAACTTTCACCCCTAGGGTTCAATGCCAGAATTTTAAAACCAGTAATAGATATGCTGTTTTGTTTCAAAAGAGTGTGTGGATGGACATTGTCAATTGGTTGGAGAATGTGGATTGCATGGTAGACAGATCACCACTCATGTTCAGACAGTATTTTTTAAAGCAAATGGAGTTTATAGCAGCCAGAGAGTGGACAATGCACAACATAACATGTGCTATAATGAGTGTGCAGGACCATTGTGCAATAGACTTTTATTAGTAACTCTGTTATAGCAAGTGGCCTTACAGTGAATAATGGTACTGAGGCATACATAAGCCACATATTGCATCTGCTATTAGAAAATGAATAGCAATCTCTGATCTTTGAGAAATCAAATATCACTTAAAAAAAAAAAAAAAAAACTATTAAGCTGAGTAACTACAGAGACTAGTAGGGTAAACAAGATGTGTACTGGATGGTTTTCCTAAAGTTTTAAGTATTGAATTATACAGTAATCCATTATTTACACTTTGGAGACCAACAGTGGATAATTATCACCTGCAACATTTAATGTGTTTTTTGTAAATGTTTTAATAATATAATGTTGTGCAGGATTAATACATTAAATAGAGCTTTAGAAATACTATTTAGGGGTCTGAGATACCAGTACTCAGTAATTCCCTTAAATATGTTTTTTGTCAGCCAGTATTAATTAAATTAAATTAAATTGTACTAAATTAAATTAAACAATAATTAATGAATGTGTTAATTTGACAACAAGAAAAGCTGACTTTTCCTCAGCTTTACAATTGAGTACCAATCAATGGCAATTAACTTTCGCAATGAGTGATTGTAAGCCGCTTGACAGTGAGTTTTCCTATTACCGGGGTGCTGATATATTTACTGCTACTTTGAGGCTGTAAACTGACAAAGAAAATGTTCAAAACTATCAAGACATGCCTTAAGAGCTACCGCTGTGTATACTTGATTCAAAGAAGCACAGGGACAAACAGTGAGATTTTACAAGACGCCGTCAAACACAGACCAATCAAAATCGAGAATATAAAGGAAAAAAGAGATTTAAGATGTGAAGTGATCCTAGTGCAAACACCCTGGCCTCAATTCTCTCTCCCAGGGAGACTTGGTCTATCCCCTTAATGCTGAAGTGCCAGACAAGTTTCTAGACTACAGCCCCTTTCACATTAACACCTCTACCTGGGTTCTGACTACCTACAGGAGGTCACAATCCCACGTAGTGTAAAACCATGTACTGGGTCATACCGAGGTTAATCTCAGGATGTGGATTGAGACTCTTTGACCCGGGTTAACCTCAGGATGTGGATTGACCCGCTTTGATCCAGGTTAACCTCAGGATGTGGATTGACCCGCTTTGACCCGGGTTGAGCAAGACAAAATGCATGATAGAGGACTAAATAACTAACAGCCATGCCTGCATGAAGGTTTCAATTCTGCAAGAAACATTTTTGTTTATTCTGTTTAGCCATATTTTTGTTGCTTGAGACACACCATGAGCCAGATTTTAGCAGGGATGAAGAAACATTTGCTCTAATCAACATTTGGGCCGACGGTTTAATCCAGAGAAGCTTGGATGGAAGCATCTGTAACAAGCTGCTTCTGAGGCATTGATACACGTGTTGTTTACTTGCGTCTGTCACCCAGGTCAACCCTATCAAAAGCAGTGTGAAATCGTGTAGTCAACCTAGGTAGGTTCTGACACAGGTAGAGCATGCCAGTGTGAAAGGGGCTTATGTCTAACTGTCATGGGGTTGTACTGTATATCTTGATTCATCAGTGAACAAAATATTTGCCCAATGACTGAGCTACCAATTCTTCTAATCAAGGCACTAATCAGAGATCTCTTTGGTGTTGTGAGATCAATTGAGGAGCCGTAGCTGGTCTTCTTGACCTCAAACTAGACTTGTGCAATCTGTTTCTTACAGTTTGGTCCTCAGTGCCATATTGTGCAGATATCGGTCATTATATGGTGTCGTTGACCTCCCACAATCTTGTCCAGGACCTTGCTGACGTGTCCATAATCTGGAAACCGGAGAAAGTGTCACACTGAATTGACCAGCCACATGTCTTCGTATATCCATAGATTCCAGCATTTGAAAAAGCTGTGACAGTGTGGACTTGAATTCTCGTATGCCACCACTTGGCATCAATAGAAGCCACAATTCCAAAACCAACAACAAACAATGTTATCACCTGAGGATCCACTTGATTAATGATCAAATCAGAATTCTAAATGAGAGCAGCCGGTGCAAAATGCATATTCAACAGCTGTCACAATTTTTTTTATGAATAAAAGTTCTACCTAGTGAATGCCATAACAACTTCTTTGACTATATGTTGATTGTGTTAATTTTGCTATTTTTATTGTTTACACCTTTAATTTTTTTGAGTAGTGTATATATACTGCATCATCTAACCCGTAGATCATACAAAGACGCTTAGTCACACCTCCACTGAAACAGACACATACCAAACAAAGTCAGATCTACATCAAAGAATGATGATTGCAAACTGGGGAATCCAAAACCAAACAAAGAAAAAGGGGTCCCTTGTGTGAGGACAAAGCATTTAGCATTTGTTGTATTTCTTTATTTTGTTTTGTGTGTGTGTATGTGTGTGTATTTCTTCACGTGCCTGTACCATTGTTTTTACAGTCACATGGTGTGTCCTGATCCACACCACCATAGGAGATATCATTGATGGTACGGCTACCTATAATTACAATTGTAAACACATTTCTTGTGTACTGTCAGTGGATACCCACAATCCCGCTTTCATACCAATGATCAGCTTTCATTTCACAGCTCTACACAACTCCTTGCACAGGTGTTGTTGATCTAATCAAGGAAGCACATTTGTATGTGATTTTATTTGTAATGCTCTGGCAGTGTGCCCTGCCCCTGTGTGTATTTTTGTGTTATATGTTGTATGTGGTGTGTATGTATCATTGCATTAAGTGTGGGTTATCATGGGTGATTTTAAATATATAGTTGTATTTAGGCACAGGGATTGCACAATCACTTCACGTGCAGATAAAGTGCGTATTAGTATGTGGGCGCGGGGATTGCACAAATTAGTTCAAGTGCTGGGATTCAAGTGAATGATTAATTAGTAATTAAATCCCAAAACAGCTGTATCTATAGATGCACAAATCCCTCACTCAGGGTTGGGTGTTTAGAGTGGAGAACTGGGGAGAGGAGGAGGTAGAACTTACAAAAGTAAAACAATTGCTTCTCGTGTTGACTTTCAGCCAGCGCGATGCTTGTTTATTTGTCCACTGTTTGTTTGTTTGTCTGTCTATTTATTTTTGCCAAAGTGCAGTTTTCTTTTGTGTGCAGTGTTTTGTTTTGTTAAATCTTTTTTTTTTATTTACAATAAAATGGCGCATCAGTGCATTTCACTCACCAGTCCTGTATGTTTACTTCATGGCCTGACGTCACCACCAGCCAGCCTATTCACATACACATATCTCCCCCTCTTCTAGGCAGGTGTCTAAAGGGGCGTGTGAAAGGGGCAGAGCATGGTGGTGTGCCCGGGTTTGCAGGCTTACAGGCTAGGCACCAAAACTGTGCTTCCTCCTTCAGGTTATGGGACTGGCTGTTCCTCTGGTTTCCCCTTCAGCTTCTTCTACTCATGTTCTCATTTCTTCCTCCCAAAAACACACACACACACAAAGAAAAAAAGTTTAAAAAAATAAATAAATAAATCATTCGCAGTACTGTTCCTGGCCTGCGTATTGAAGACGATGTATCCCACACTGACACCATATGTGAACAGGTTGGCTGGCGGTGACATCAGGCCAGGAAGTAAACATACAGGACTGGTGAGTGAAATGCGCTGTTGCACAGATTTATTGTAAATAAAAAAGATTTAACAAAACAAATCCTATAATAGTAATCCTATAAAAACACTTTGGTCTTCTTTACACATTACACATCTGATACCACTCCACTCCCAGACAAATCTTATGCATTGCAATGATAATGAAATACATATTTAAAATTACACACATATTTAATCCTTCTGACACTCGTATTAATGCACTTCAAGTTAAGAGGAAAATTTTCCAAAGCAAGGCCCTTCCTTTCTGTAATGTATCTCACTATATATGTTATATTATATACAGACATTCAGGATGAAAAACTGGTGTTTAACGTAGATTTCTGTTACACCTTTAAAGAAATTTAGAATATATATAATATATATATATATATATATATATAGATATATAGATATACACACACACACACACACACACACACACTTCTTTGTAAAATGTCACCCTCATTTAGAAACTTCTGTTAAAACCTGTAATTATTACAGCAGGGTTAATCTGTAAGATGTTGGCAGTGAAGATGGTTTTCTTAGCTGTAGAGGACACTTCAAAGTGTATACTCCAGTCATTACTTACTGTAATAACTACATTTCTGAAAGGAGAATATACTTCAAGGTCTCTTAATCAATGTTGTTTGTTTCTCAATTTTGTAACATTAACATGGAGTTTTCTCCTTTAAAAAAAAATAGGAGCTAATAGAAGTCAATACCAAAATAACCACAACTGCAAACCAAAATCAGTTTTCTTAAGTTCCTTAAGCAAGGCACATGTAAAATAAACTGGAGTACCAAGGATGAATATCATATTTAATACATAGTTTAACAAATTCTGAATGGCTTTTCTTTTTTTTAGATCTTGGTTTTCTTGCTCTGGGGTCCAATAATTTTATGATGTCAAGCAGTTCATGTATTATGGATAGTGGTTAGTGCCTAATATCTATTTCTGCTCCAGTTTCTTGGGTCAACATGAGAGGAATACATCTCAGCCCGTCAGGAGACAGTGGTGTCAGAAATGCTGTGGGGGAGATAAAGTAGAACGACCCTCGCCACCTTGAGCTCCAACAGCAAGGGGAATCTAATAATAAAAAACAGGGCAGCTCCCGGACGCACATCCTATTATTTCAGGGAAACAGCCAACCAGGCAAACAAGAAAGAAAAGTGAAGCAAATTTTGAGGAAAGAAATCATCCAGAAGCATTTAAAGATAAGTGACTAACTGGCTATATTTTCAATGAATGTATTAAGTATTGTAAGCGAGAGCTATTGGTTCTGCCACATAAGGTATGATACTCTCTATTGTTCATATAACACCATAGGGAATTATCTTCAAAGCTGCTAACGAGCCATTAATGAGGTTGCAAAACTCAAAACAAATCAAATGACATTTCTGCATTAAAAAATTTAAAGTAGATTTTTACTTTTGATATTTTCGAAGTTGTGCCACACAAGTTTTCTTTTTTTAAATTATTTCATATGTATGTCTTGGTTTGTATTGCTAAACCCACAATGGCAATTTGTACCTTGTTTATTATGATGCAGATATTAAAACTAATGATGGGTATTTCAAAATAGTCTGAATTCCAGGTGTGCATCTAGCCTTCTAGATGTAGTCGAATAGAGATAAAAATGCTTTGGTGTAAAGGGGAAAGTACATTCCATTCCTATTTTTAATCTCTTAAGTTATTTAAATGTCTCAACCCAAAGAATTCCACTGTGAAAGTCACACATAAACAACATTAGTATAGTTTGTTATTCTAAAAGTACTGAAAACTGTAAAGTATGTCATATCAATGCATAAATATAGGAATACATCACAATACGTCTTGATCTAGGAATGTCAGGGTTCTAAATGCTGTAACGGGGGTTTGTTACATGTGTGGGTTGTCAATGAACAATACTGAGGCAGACACAGAGCATTGGATGTTGATATGCCGCACAGGCACACAGATTTAATATCAACACAAGTGCTGACACTAGGGCACTAGAAATAGTTGCCCTAGTGTCACATTTAATAAAGAAAACAAAACAAAAAAAGCTAAAAATAAAAATTTTGCCACAAAAATGACGAGTGCTAGTCCCACTAAAAGTAATATCCCACTCCAGGAACCTACTACTCTATGCAAACCCTCTCTATACACTGTTTGGGATCAAGATCCTCCAAACTGACATACTTATGTGCTCCTGGAGTCTCGGCATTTTCACGACGGCTCCTGTCTCTTCAAACAGCCTTTTCACACGTCCTCGGCTGAGCAGTGCCTTCACGAGCACCGTCTTGGAGAGGAAGGGTTTCGTGTAGTAGTTCCTGCAGAGCGGATGCTCTCCCCTTCAATGTAAACAAACACAAGCTTTCTCTTTGCAACTGTCTGTATAGCAATGAGTGGGATGTCACTGGACCTGCTGAGACAAGGCAGGATAGGCACAGAGCAGTTAGCTGCCATGATGCGCAGTTGGAAGAACCAGTCTGAGCTCCGGTCTTCCTGTCCATGCTGGCTGGGTCCCCTTTCACCCTTTCTCGGGCACTTTGAGATGGCGCCAAAGACGACCATGGACCCAATCCCAAACAAAAGAGGAACCAGCCAGAGGTATGGCACCGACCCTGTCTCTGGTTCTTGGGTGCATGTGTGCCTTATGGAAGCAGCTGGGATGCGCATCAGGAGACGCATTGCTAAGGAATCGCACTGGATGTGTGCAGTGTAACAAACTGTACATCAGAGAAACAAAATAGTGTTTAACTGATCACTTTGTGGAATATCTAATAAGTATAAGAATTAACACCTCTACATCTCCTGTTGCCTGACATTTTAACACAAATGACCACACTGCAAAAGACAATACAATTTGTGATATAAGTCACTGCTCAGCCAGGAAGCAAAAATAATTCATTTTCAAAATAGTCACTTTGGAACTTCTCGGAATTAACATTCTATTCTGAAGTCATCATGTCATCATCCTTTGGAACTTTTCTTTTGAAAGACAACTTGTTTATAACAACTGCTTGTTTATGCACTGCTTTTTCCATCCAGCTGAAGAGGGACTTGTAGTCCGAAATGTCCTGATATAATAGATTTTTGATCAAGTATTCACATTTTTGTGTACTTACATTGCATTTTTCTTCTTAATTTTGCACCTTGTGGTACAGAGCAGCTTTCCTTTTTAAAAAAGTGTATATATATATATATATATATATATATATATATATATATATGCCAAATTTTGCATTATTTTGAGATGTGTTTTGATGTTTTTATACTATTTTGATGTCTACAAAGTACATCTTGTTTATAATACCGAAAGTTTATATTTAAACCATGGTGATGAATAAGTTTATAATAACTTAAGTAATCACACCGAAACAATTCAATGAAACACTGATGATCTTGAAATAATGTAAAATTTGGCACAACACCAGCAACACTTTACGGACAGCCAATATGCCAAACTTAATGCAGCTGCAAATAGCATTCCCCAACTAATATGATTCATATTCAGGCACGTTTAGTATAAAATAAATGTTGGGATTTTAAGCCTAAAAAAGTTAATGTAGTTTTAAGAAAGATAGATATATGACATCTGTGGGAAAAAATGCAAAAAAACTGCAGACATTTTAAATAGATATCTGCAGAGTGTTCTGAAAAGTGTCTTATGTGTTTAGCATTTGTATTAATAATGGTATGCATACTCATATCAAACAATTTATGGGTTAAGTCCTTTCAGTATAATATATTATTATTATTATTTGTTTATTTAGCAGACGCCTTTATCCTAGGCAACTTACAGAGACTAGGGTGTGTGAACTATACATCATCTGCAGAATCAATTACAACAACTTCTCACCCAAAAGATGCAGCACAAGGAGATTAAGTGGCTTGCTCAAGGTCACACAGTGAGTCTGTGAGTGAGCCAAGATTTGAACCGGGGACCCCCTGGTTACAAGCCCTTTTCTTTAACCAATGGACCATACAGCAAGCATTTTCTTCAGTAATATCTTTAAAAACTGTCAAACAACTAAATTCCATATTTCAGATCACTAGCAGTGTTTATGCTAATTATTATGACAATGTAGCTGCAGAATATGGCGAATCTGAGCAAGTTCTGCGATTTCAGAATTCCGTGGGAGCCTGCAAGTTCTGCGATTTCAGAATTCCGTGGGAGCCTGCAAGTTCTGCGATTTCAGAATTCCGTGGGAGCCTGCAAGTTCTGCGATTTCAGAGTTCCGTGGGAGCCTGCAAGTTCTGCGATATCAGAATTCCGTGGGAGCCTGCAAGTTCTGCGATTTCAGAATTCCGTGGGAGCCTGCAAGTTCTGCGATTTCAGAATTCCGTGGGAGCCTGCAAGTTCTGCGATATCAGAATTCCGTGGGAGCCTGCAAGTTCTGCGATATCAGAATTCCGTGGGAGCCTGCAAGTTCTGCGATTTCAGAATTCCGTGGGAGCCTGCAAGTTCTGCGATATCAGAATTCCGTGGGAGCCTGCAAGTTCTGCGATTTCAGAATTCCGTGGGAGCCTGCAAGTTCTGCGATTTCAGAATTCCGTGGGAGCCTGCAAGTTCTGCGATTTCAGAATTCCGTGGGAGCCTGCAAGTTCTGCGATTTCAGAATTCCGTGGGAGCCTGCAAGTTCTGCGATATCAGAATTCCGTGGGAGCCTGCAAGTTCTGCGATTTCAGAATTCCGTGGGAGCCTGCAAGTTCTGCGATTTCAGAATTCCGTGGGAGCCTGCAAGTTCTGCGATTTCAGAATTCCGTGGGAGCCTGCAAGTTCTGCAATTTCAGAGGAATTTTATTATCCGCAGATTTAGAGCGCCTCTAATAATTACTAATGATTCCTGCCATTACATGGTAACTGCTGATGGAATAACTGTGTATTTACATATAAACAGCCTGAAGAATACTTAACATTCAAGAGCAGGAACCACTGGTATTTAAGTTATTACAATGTTATTATATATATAGTATTTCTATGTGCACATTTGTGCATGTAAAACACAGCAGTGCAAGACAATATAATGATAGGTACCCTGATTGTAAAGCCAACATTTCAGTTGCAGAGCACAATATATATAGTGTACTAAACACAATTTAATTAGGGCCATACCTCATTCAGAATCATGTCCATCTCCGAACATTCATATTCAGATATCCATTCAAAATTCAAGTGTTCACCTCCTATCTACACCCTCAATATGAATAATACGAGGATACAGAGGAGTAATGCAACACTCATATTGTTATGGTTCTAAAGTCTATAAAACAGTACTATAAATGGAAAAAGGCTAAATTGAAGTTACCATTGAAATCGTAACTGTAGCAAAAACACAGATTTAAATGTCCAGGAAAATCTGGGAGATCATTCAGTCTCCTTTGGCTTGAACAAAAAACCTGTGCTTTGTTTAAAACTAAAATGTTCGCAGTAAAACTGACCATACATGCTTTGAAATCTGCCTCACCTTTCTCAATACATTTGATGGTACAGTAATTTTACCTTCTCCATGACCAGAAGACATTGCATTGCACACATGATTGAGTGACTGCATACTTCCGGTTGAAAGTGGGGATTCGGTCAGTTCTTAACTTTGGTGTTCGTAACTCTGGGCTTCTACTGTATCTGAATATTATTTTATTTGAAAAATGTTATTTAGCCATTCTATGTCATTATATGTAACACTGTATTGAAGTTGAGAAATGTTGAAAAAGTAAGAACAGATTGTGACGGCCTTAATTTACCACACTGAATTAACTACAAAACAAAGGATACCAATATTGTGTATTTCAGGTAAAAACAGTACATAAAGTAGACATCACATTTCTATTCATACTCCATTCCATTGTCATGTCTTCGCAAACAAACTGGCCACAGGCACATTTTCATCAAGTAATAATACTACTTTTTAACTTCATTAAACACTTAAAGTAAATGTGGAAAAGTGGGCATTGTACATGAAAAAAAGCAATACAACAATATTTACTCACTTTTTTCTTTCTCTGATTGCATTCCACATTAAAAAAATTAGGATCGCAACATGAAAGCAAAAACAACCCCTCCCCCACAATTAATTGATCAAATAGTTGGGCCAGTGTTACAAAATGTGAAGCATTTTGGAGTGATGTATCTGTAATATAATGCAGACAGAAATGGACCCTGAAACATTTGCTTCCCAGATCTGAAGCAGAACCTGCAACTTTATGTAGAGATCACTAATTGGTACATTGTGTTGTGTGCACATGCTAATCTGGACTCTCTTTCAGAAGCTGATGTTTTTTGATAGCCAGATTAAATTGTGGACCAAGAGCGGATGTGTGGATCTGCTGGTTTTTGTATGTAGAAATCTCACACAGACAGAGCTATTTTTCCATTTTAGAAACTGACGCACATATTCTGTCAAGGTTGTAAATTGGTGCAAGGCAAAACACAATGTGATATGTATTTGTGCAATTTCTGGTGGACACAGACATGGTTTTTTTTGTTCATTCTGACATTCGGACACTTATCTCAGCACTGGAAAACGTGGTGTAGGCCAGCATCTCAAAGTGTGTAGTCATTTATATAACCAAAACTCAAAACACTGTGTCAGAGTGTGTCAGAGTGCCCCGCCCCTGTGTGTATTTTATATTTTTATGTGGGGTGTTACTGTTTGTATGTAAGTATTGGTGCACAAGGTATAGTGTGGGTTATGTAGCACAGGGGATTTAATATATATATATATATATATATATATATATATATATATATATATATATATATATATATATATATATATATGTATTTAGGCACAGGGATTGCACAATCACTTCACATGCAAATTCAAGTGGGTATTCGGATGTGGGCATGAGGAGTGTACAATTAGTTCATGTGCAGACTTTGCTGGGATTCAAGTGAATGATTGATTAGCAAGCAAGTCCAGGCACAGCTGCATAAAGAAGTCAGTTTTTCATGCACACAGGGCTGGTGTATTCAGTCAGTTTGTGTTGGCCAGCGTGCCTTTTGTTTTGTTCTATGTTTCTGTTTTCTTTAAATCCTTGTTTATATCTGTGCAGCAGCGCTTTACTTACAATACTGTGCTCTAGATTTTCTTCAGTCTGTTCACACAGAGAAACAGTTAATTGTTTCATGACCTTAATATGGGAGTCATATTAGGTCACATCAAATATGGCAGCGTGGCTGGAGCAGCATTGTAAAATGACTACTAATTTTCTTGTACAGTTGAGTACCAAGAATGGAGCCAGTATCGCAAAGAATCATATCTTTCACATCTGGTAATCACACGATCACAGTAAGTCACATGATCACAATATGTGCTGCATTTTATGAGAATTGATCAGTCAAGTGACTGCTCAGATGATAACATCGTTTGTTGTAACATGGCTTCTAATGATGACAGGTGGTGCCAGACAAAGATTTTTGACTGACGTCCTTACTGCCAAAGTTGTCAAATGCTGAAATCTGTGGATATAAGAAGACTGTAGCTTTCAGTATTGGTATTCAGTGTGACCCTTTCTGTTGGTTCCAGATTGTGGACACGTACAAACCCCAGGTTTGTACACTAGACGAACAAGGTCATGGGAGGTCACCCAAGGCACACAATGTCAGATATCTACATGGGCTCAATATCCCCTTCAGTAGAACAAAAGGAATCATGATAAGCAACCAAACTGTGAAACAAAGGTTGTATAAGTCTGGTTTGAGGTCAAGAAGACAAGTTATAGCTCCTCAATTGATCTGACAACACTGTGCATTGGAGGTCATACCAATTTAAGGTATATTGTTTGTTTTGATTGTTTGGATTATCTTGAGCAGAAGATTATATAGGTTATTTAGTGGCCAGCAAGAAGTCTGGACCTTAATCACATAGAGCAGTTCTGGGACCTTCCGTTAGTCACTGTTGAAACCTTTCACATGCCATTATAGAGATTGGTATTGCTGAAGAATGGAACAAGATACCCTAAGACATCATCCACCTCCTGATTAAAATCAGATTACAATATGTAGAGACTGCATCAATGTCAGAGGAGCCCATACTCGACAATGAAACATTCTTATGGATAAAAAAAAAAAAAAGATCTTCAAAGACCAAGACTTTGCATTTTGATTTCCTTGGGTCTCCATGTTCTGATGTGTGTCACTAATGATATAAGTATTTTAGTGCTCCTTTAAAATACTCATATTTCATAGTTGTTGTTAATTCTGATTTGGAAAACTCTAAAATGTTGTTTCTTTTATAAAGCAAGAAGGACCTCTGCTTCACGGTTTCTCTGAATGTAATCTTATACAGTACCTCTTTTAAATCATGGAGATGATACTGCTACCTACAGAGCTGTCAATGTCTTTATAACTGTGTTTACAAAAATAAAACTATTCTCAGCTCTCATTTTTCTTGGTTATTAGACTGTCAGCATATGTCAGCAAAGACAATATGAATATAAAGGAGATGCCAAGGCTGTGCCTTGTAATAATTCCTGAGCTGTTACTTGGTTTTCTGTTGCTATTCCTGGAGCCACAATTGCTGCAGTGTAGCAAGTAAGAGCGTCCATGAAACGTCCATAGGCTGATCTTTTTTTAAACAATCTCTGAGTAATTGACACTGTAAATGCCACAGGCAAAATGCTGCTTGACGTAAGATGTGTCATACATCAGTTTGTTCAACTCAATTCCTTAAAAAAAAATCTGGATGTGATTTGATATTAAATGATTATTTAAAATAAATTCTTAAAAGAAAATTGGAACAAATTAGTAGCTAAGAATATTCAACTATTGTTTTTTGCCTGAATTATATGAATTGCCATTTGTCAGTAAAGTAAATTAATTATCTTTTTTTTTATTGTAGACCTCTAATTTAATGAGCACCCTTATCAAGTTTTATAGTTAGAGGTTTTTTTTATTTGTCAAATTTTAATGTGAGACATGTATTTTATCTATGCACAACCATGATTGACACATACATCAGCACTACATTTTCTTTTTGTTTCTGAAAAAAAAAATACTGCATATTTGACAATGGGCTACTTAGGATAGTTTGAAAGTACAATCTGGAGGACATGAGTTTTAAATACAGTGAGGATTTTGAAATTACCCCAATTATCTCCATTAACAATACCAGGTACAATAGTGGCAGTAGCATTGGTAAAATGGTACATTATTAACATTTTCATATTTCACTTTCCAATGGTGTAATATGATATAAAACAATGCAAACTAGTAACATAGTGCAGTACCAGTACCAACGTGTTACTGTATCTGGACTAATGATAATTATTTCTTCCATACTACTGTGTTACAATTCCCAGGCGTTCAGTTACCATTGCTGACCCTGTATGTTTCATGATCACCCATGGTGTAAATGACTGGCTTGGATAACGTAAAGTATGAGTTGAACATTTGGCTGTGGTGCCTCATACCTTACCAACCAACCATGGTAAAACAGGGCCTCAAGGTTGACCATGTCAATAATTCATGGTTGAACCATTTAAAGTTCTTGATATAACATGATCCAGTTTATTAAGTCTAATTGGTATTACAATAGAATCCCAAGTGCATTTTGTTACAAAAAAAAAGTTTTGCTTACTGCTATTATCCTCTAGTTTCATAGATCTAGTGGCAGAATTCAAGAACTGCTGTGCTGCTGGTAGACATATTCACACATGTACTGTATTTTCAAGAATACAAGGCAGAAACTATAGATAGTGACAACTAACTATAGTCAATTCCCATTAAATCAAAACTCGGTTTAAACAGACCTCCTGATACTACAAATGTTATAAATGGTCCCGGACAAATTTAGCAGGCGCTTATTGTAAATAACTTCATTTAATACAAATTTACTCAGTGCAAATGTTCTTTTCATATGAAATATTTTGAAGGGAAGAAAAATCTGAATAAAATGAATTGCCGAACTGCTGAATGTAAAGGATATCGGGAAATGTGTTAACTTGCATGATTGACCAATGCAAAAAAAATAGCATTATCTTTGCAGACAAACGATGAGGTGTTGAATGCAAATAATAATGCACCACTATATAAGAAAACCAAATTGTTTATTCTAATTTTTCAATGTGACTTGTCATCGCAAGAGTGTATTGAGACACACTGACTGGTTTATTCAATCTTTCCAGAACTGTCGTTTTTAACATTGCCTCGCTTTATATTCTGATTTCCACGAGTGCACCTCAATTTGCTACAAAATGGCATCTTAACAAGTGGTGAAACTCACCTGTTTTTTTTGCTACAAAAAGTTGGAGATTGTTCAAGCGCTTGAAAAAAAATAGAATCAGACTCAAGTCGCAGAGCAATTTGATGTTTCCCATTCTGGTGAGTTGCTACACCACTCTGTTAAATAATTTTGTGCATTTCTTGAATAGTGCTGCTGTACTGATATTCATAATTAATCTAGAGCTGCTGCTGCATTTTTTAACGGGTGTAGAGGTGCTGTGTTAATTTAGTTTGACAGTTAGTTTATTGATGTACACTTGCCTATTGCTTTTCTCTTATTCTGTTCATCACATGTTGATGCATGTGTGTCATGACAAGTAATACATATTGTAATCAATCCCGCAACTCACATGGTTTGTTGCCCCTTTAATTTAGGACCCAGGACACCAGAAATGGAGTTTAAATGCTTACGCGCTATTTTTAATACTTATAAAACACAAACAAAATAAACAAAACAAAACAAACATCTAGCTCTTTCTTGAGCACTAACTACTACACACAGGAACCTTATTAACTCACAGGACGGCTAAGCCGTTTACCTGTCACACAAACACAAATCACCGTACTTTACCTTTGACTGCTCAAAAACAGAGCACACCTTCTGTCTCCCTCTACTCAGCACTCCAGAGCAGTTTAGCTGCCTCTCTTAAATACCCTGCCCCTGGGTTTAATTTAACAATGGCTACCAGGTGCAGGGGATAATTAATAATAAAACAATTAACAAAAATGTGCATACACACATGTTTTCTGCAGGGAGGATATTAACCCCCTCCCTGCTGTATTACAATATTTATTTATTTATTGATTCATGTGGTGTCTGGTGGTCAACTTTGTTTTAGAGAACACTTTGGCTAAGAGAACACTTCACTTGCTTCCTACACTGCTGTATTTAAAGTAGAGGATATCTGGACATCTGGACAGAGGATGAAACGTCCAACCCCGCTTGAGAAAGAGTGTCTGGTGTACAGGTAGACTTGATAAATTGCTGTTACCGTAAATTAGGTGACTAATATAATCTGTCTAAGAATATACTTGCTATAATTGCTTGTTGTTATATTACTATGCAATAATGGAAACAGTATTGTTTAATAAATGTCTTAATTTGATATATTTTGAATAATACTTGTCATTGTCTTTATTATTGTTCAAATGCATATGTATGTAGGACAAATACATAATTGTTAATACCATAATCCACTCCCAGTTACCCAGCACTTATAAGCAAACACTATTTTTTTACCTTGTAAACAATGAAACTAATGAAGTATTATTGAAATATATTTTGTTTATTTATTTTAAAGTTTTTTGCCATGGTGAATCGAGCCCGCAAGCAACCTTGTCTTCTATGGTATATAAAAAAAATGTCCATGTTTAATTTAAGCTTTCCTGTTTCATGTTGTAAACAACAGGTGCTTGAGAGTTTAAGCTCAAAGGAAAGAGTGTTTGGCAAAGAAAGTATTAGCACAAGTACAAACATAAGTAAACTGTTAGTTATTTCGTGACACAGTGTTACCAAAATAATATTCTATTCAATTCTGTTATTCCCACACTTCCACTTCAGACAAGCTTCTGGCCATGTTCATGATTTTACCATTATGACATTGTTTCACATTAATATGCAATGCAATACCTTATTTATTTATCGTTCATAGTTTTCCTCCAACTTGTGTTAAGATTTATTGAAACATTTTTAGTCCAGTAAGCATTTTTGAAATGTTACAGTGCTGCATTTTGACCAATAAGTTATAGCGCAATAAACATGTATTTAAAAGTTTAGTTTGTACTACACACAGTAAATACATGACATAGAGCACTTTTAATAACAAAATAGCAAGTTTAACTAGTATCCCACACTGTAAATACTGACATACAATAAAGTGTAATAATAAAGCACACTGCTCTATTGTGTCTTACAAGCGATTGAGGGTGTACAAGCAATTGTGAACATGTACAACAGAGCAGTTTCCTGTACTTAATAGGGCCCTAGCTTGTGCTTTCTCTTCAGGTATCACACTCAGACAGGATATTACTGAACGCCATCCTCGTGCACTGTGAATACACATGAGCTAATATCCCAGAGACCTTACTATTTATTAACCTCCATATTTGACTCCACCAAACTAAGGGTATAAACATCTAATGATGTAGATGAAGTGTAATGCTGGCTCCAGGGATCACCCTATTTTGCTTCTCTGGCACATCAGCACACACAATGACTGCAATGCTGGCCCTAGCGCATCAGCATGACAACCCTCTGGACTGAGCTGCGTAGGGTACTTCTCTGGGGTCTTCAAGTGGGCGCATTCCATCCTTGATGCTTCGTTGACTAGTCCACAGCATCTTAAGAGGGTTCGACAGTGATTCTGCCATCCCAACATCACCTCCCTCCACCCCCCACTCAGCTAAACTCCACTTATTTACCTTCCTTTACATCAATGTTTTTTTTTTCTTTTTTAATTAAACTACTTGTAATACTGCAATGAAAGGAAAGCTCAGATGAGCAAATGTTGCAAGTTGCAGTCTTTTTCCTTCGATGTGAGAGATTATAAAAATTGGGCATATCTTTCCGTAAGTACCCCCCACCATTTTTCAAGATTTCTTTTCCACACACCTTTTTTGATACCACTATATATATATATATATATATATATATATATATATATATATATATATATATATATATATATATATATATGCTGCATCGATAATTTCACAGTGGCTAATTAGCACCTACTCTCAAATAGACGCTCTTATCCAAATAAATGCCAAGTAAGGAGAAAATAAGCACCTATGTGCTATTTTGATTCAAATATGGTACATGTATCTGGTGTGTTATGCATAGGTAACTTGAATTTACAATCAGATGGAACAGCTTTCTATCATTTTACAATGTGTAGCATGTCAATAAAAATGGAGCATGTGTTTGAATTTGAACAATATTATTATTATTAGTTGTAGTAATAGTCGTAGTATAGCAAATAGAATGATATCAAGGTCCAGGATAAACTGTGTTTGACCTTTATACTTCCAAGGAAGAAGGATGGCCAAATATAGAGAGTTCTTTGGGGGGGTGGGGGGCGGATGTTCTGTGGAGCTGTGGCCAAAAGCAGCCCAATTGCTGTGTGGCAAGTTATGCACTCAGCACATACTTAGGCCAACAGGCCTGCCCGTCTCTTTAATTTGGTCAGGCCAGGTAACTCAATACTGGAACTTCCCCAAGCCGTCACTGCCCCAGCTCCAAATGCCATATGTGAAGCATACACTAGACTGCCAGTGATAGACAATGCAGGATATTATGTTGCCTAGCTTAGCTTATCACCCCTGTAAGTTAAAGCTGCCTTTTAAATGCTTCCAGCTGGGGTTATTCCATTCAGAGTTAAATATATGCCTGTGCCCTCTCAGCTGTCTGGACAATAATGTAACCTGTTTGTGTCACTTCCAAAAGGTTTACGAATTATATTGTATGGGTTCATTTTTTGGAGCTTTCGTTTTACCATTGTCCTGTGTTCTATTGTGTTATATTTTGTGCGCTGCTAGTACTGGATGAAATGCAAATTATAAAGTATTGAATTCAGTAGGAGTCTGATATTCTATTACTCACAACATGACCATGAAAAGCAGTTCTTGGATTTTTGAACACGCATACAGTAAAGTGGTAGGTAACAGAGATAGCAAACATCTGTGGATGGGTTAAATAAATACATGAACAAATGAAAAAAACTAGCCTTGAATTTCAGGCTTGACTTTTTCACTTCTACACAGATGTTGCTATCACAGTGACAATGACTTGTAGAAGAACACTGGGTGTAATTGAAACATCCCCAAGGCTGGGGGCCCTGGGAAGTGTGTCAAACTTTCTTAGGGGGCATGGAACTTGCAAATTTGCACCATTTAAAAATATATATATATATATGTGTATGTAATATATTTACTTATGATACCGGATACTGGTACATATTTAATCTGGAAACCGCACTTAATAAAGCAGAAAAACAATCACAGGAGATTTTGTGTTTATGAATCAATGACAGTTCTGTTTGCATGTTGCAGGTTGCAGTTCTGTGCTGAATGAAAAAAGCGATTGAGCAAGTGCATCATCGTTTAAAAAGAAATCTGAAGAAAATGAATTGTAAATTGGATTTACTTTTGTCAGCAATGCACGTGTCGTCTGTGGTAGAGTACTGGCTAAAGACAGAATACTGGAAAAACATGTGTTTTTAAAAGTCTAGTGTTTTCATAAATATTTTATTTGGAGAAACTTAGAGTTCATCTAAATGTTAAGAAATAGTGAAATTAATAGGATGATTAGTTTTTCAAAAGGTACCAGGTATTTGCATTTTTTTGTTTTGTTTTGATGTTTGAACATTGGCATTAATTGTGATATTCTATGCAAGTGATGACATCTGCCACTCTGTATTCTGCATACCAGGACAGCTCTTTTAAACCAGGGCTATCCAACAGGTGAGCTATTTCTGGCTCATCATTAAGGTTTTTAATATGTTTGAAAAGACTGCAAGAACAATCTGTTGTCTTACGTTGAAGCAAGAGTCAAAATGAGGCAGAATTGATATCTAAGGAGACTAGAGAAGCAGTGACTAATTGCCGTTCTACTGCTATAAATTTAACTGAACATGAACGTTAAACACACAACAAACAATGTTATTCAGTACATAGAGAAGGGAGAGAGAATTACAATACTCATAATGAATAGGGTTGCTATGAAATATGGTTTAAAGATACCAGAAATATTCTGTGTAGAAAGCATTTGTTCTCCCTTTGATTAAACAATTCAGTTTTTTTAGACTTGACAAGAGAATCGTGGAGATGATGGTCATATAACATGCTGTAATTAGAATAGAGAAGGCTTATTATCTTCCTCAGTCTTTAGATTACCCATATGTAATAAAAAGTCTGTATTTTAGTTTAATGTTTTATACTGTGATTTCAGTCTGTGTAACGTGAGTATTATATCTTTAGGCAAGAACCTTTTAAGCTGACTTGCCACTTTTTCCAGAGAGTAAATTTCTGTTATCAGGAGTAAAGTCAGTTTTATGGCATTATGCAGACTCATTGGAGTCCAAGAGGCTATTTAACTGATAGTGTGTGTGTCACTACTGCAGACCCTGACTTCCACAGAATGTGTCTTCTTGGTAACCTTAATGTAATAACTGGACTGTTTTCATATAACAATCAATATTACAGTTATTAGGAAGGGAAGAACTATGAAAAGCAGGACTATTCACTTCTCAACATCATCAGGGCAGATCCACTTTAATGGGATGATTCCAATAACGACACACCTCTGCAAAGATGTTTAAGAAGTGCTGCTTCGAGAAGAACATGGCCTCCATCTTCAGCTCCATCTCTGTCTCTATCTGTCTCTCTCTCTTCTTCATTTTTGCCTTAGAACCAGGAGAAGCATCCAACATCAGCAGCTATATGCAACAACCAAGCAAGCTACTGCTGAACTTTAAGAACAGTAATGAAGGCTTTAATAATATTCTGGTAATGCAATATTCTGGTATACTGGACTTGACCCTCAAAAGACACCGTTATCTAAAGACCCGTCTATAATACTGTTCTACTGAACATAACTGTGAATGGTAGACGTAAAGATTTATTATCAAGAAGACACATCCTGTGGAAGTCAAGGTCTGCAGCATGTCACTAGTGACACACAGTATCTTGGACTCCCAACAAGTCTGCATATTGCCATAAAAGCGATTTTACTCCTGCTAACACTTTTTAAGGATATTATTGTCTTTTAGGACGTTCCTCCAATTGAATACTAGTATGAGCTCATTTTAAATCCTAGTTAATTACTGCTTTAAGTCCTTTTTGTAAATCTGTTAATCCTCATTAAATCTTTTTGAATCTAAGACCTCAATATAGATTTAAGCCAATAATGATCAATATTACTTTAAATGTTTCATAAATCAATATTTTGTTAATTGCAGTCAACCTTTTAGGTATACTAGTTGATAAATATATTTGGTTTATGACATTTTTAAAAGTCAATGTGCCACTAAGCATATCGTTAAAATCTTGGACACCTGTCAAGGGCTTGCACCATAATAGTTTTCCTGTGACTTCACATCTTGGAGGCACGTCCTAAAGGATAGTAATAGCCTTAAAAATTTCTGACACCAGCAGACAGCATGACTTTCCAATGGCACAGTCCAACCAGGTAATTTACTTTTGGTTGCTGGCACCTCACAATAGTGACTGGCTTTTGGTGATAACACAATGTAACATAATGATTTGGTTCCTGTGAAAAATACATGTATTGAATACATAAATACATATTTGTAAATATTAGATGTACATACTTGGTAACAACCAACTGACATTCAGCACTGAAAGAGTGGTTTTAAAATGGGCAGATGTTGTGGAGGCTGGTCCAGGGTATTTACAGTCAGTGGCTGTGTTTGAGCTGAACCACGGCACATAAAACACATCTAATGCAGGTATAACTTTTTTAATTACTGGTACTTGTGTAGAGGTTTAAATGTATACAATATGTTGCATGGGACTTGGCTTGACCTAGTTAAGCTTATGCATTGTGTATAAGAAAAAACTGAAAAAACAAAAAAAAGATCTTCAGCACCTTTCAGTCTATTATTTGACAATGTATTTCTTACTGCTACATCAGTTGTCTTACTGCTTTGTCATCACTAATGCCTACTCATATGTCTTTGGTATTGTCAACCAGCTGTAAATGCAACTGGCTGATCTTGGAACAGAGAAGATAGGCTGTAAATAATAGATTATGCTCTCTGTATTTGTTTTCAGCAAAGATTATTGAGTAAATGTATCCTATTGCACTGTCACTGTGAGGTTCTGTAGGATGAACCTGAACGTTCCTGTAACTGAAGCAGAAACCTTCATACCATTCCTCTAGTCTGTTTATGGTACAACTGCAACAATTTACAAGTCACTAATTATGAAGATAAAAACAAAAAGTAGCACATAGAGGCGGGAGTGAAGTTTTAGTTAATGCAACTGCACAGTATCTACAGGGTGTAACTAGGGAGCACTGCATTGGCCTTTGTTCTCCTGTAGAGTTAGAGAGGAAAACTGCTTGGGACTACAGCTCAGATGGTGACTACCCAGGCACTGTAATATTCATTGCTTAGGTTCCACAGGTGAAAAAAGGTGATTGGCTTGAACACTACTTCTTGGTAACTGGGTTGCAGCAGTGAAGCAATGTTTATATTGGGTATTTCAATTTGATTTAAAAAGGGGGTTAAACTGAAATTATTTTATTATTATTATTATTATTATTATTATTATTATTATTATTATTATTATTATTAATAATAATAATAATATAATAATAATAATAATAATAATATATTTAAAGTTAAGCTGCATATAAAACATATCCAATGAGTGGCTGTGGATGTTACAAAAATTTTGCGCTTCATGTCAACGGCTGAAGAGTTGAAGAATGCCCTCAAAAACAAGGCTGTCTGTCTCATGTCTTAGCAGCAAAAAATGTTCAGAATGTGCATTGTTTATAGGACCAGTTATAAAAACATGTACATTAAGACTGAAAGCAAACAGAGAAGCAGACGAAACACATATACAGTGTCATTACACAGGTTAGAAATTAAAGATTGATAACATTTACAGGGTGTAAAGAATCAATGTAGTGTACTCTACAGAGTTTCATATGCCTGGTACTGTCAAAACAGATAAGAGATGTCACAATGGATTGAATTGCATCTGAAGCATGGTTTGATCTTTCATAGGCTGCCATCTGGTGTGTTCAACTAGGACTGATCGAAGATTAATTAAACATGTTAAAAGAGGGTTAAAAACAATACAAGTCTATAATAAAAAAGGATTTAGGATTGCAAAACTAGCTAAAATACGTTAACAGCCCATGCTTCAGGCAGACAATTGGTTTTTAAAGGAAATATCTGAACACCAAAATACTACTTGGGATGTTTGGTTGATATTTTAATAATTCATAATGTTACGAGATATATAAATAAAATACGATTGAATGAATAAATGAGCTACACATTTGGAATTAGTTAGGAACAGGGTGTTTATTGGTGTCTAAAATCACAAAAATAAATCACGTCTAAAACAATCCCAGAATTCACTGTTGCACGAGACGCCAGGCAGACTGCAATCTAGCAACCTGAACAGCATCTTTAAAACTTAACTTGAGGAACTCTCAAAGTGAGAATAATAATAATAATAATAATAATAATAATAATAATAATAATAATAATAATAATAATAATAATAATAATAAGTGCATCAACTGATTTTTATCATACTGCAACGTGCTACTACCTGGAAAGAATGATGATGCTATATTCCTTTAATTAATTAGGAAAGTAGAAGTCATATACATCATTGGTCTGAATCAGTAAAGATGTGCAGTATATTATATATATTACACATTTCTTATGCACTATACACAAGATAAATAATGCGCTATTTCCACCCATGCTGAAGACATGCTGGTTACCCAGACCCAAAACAATCCAGATACAATGTAGAATGTCAGCAGCTAACTCCCCTGTATCTGTTTCCAATTTCCAACCCGCAGGTAATATCTCAAATTTAAACCTCTCTTTTCACCTGTCACTTGGTTTGGAATAACCTTTTTTTATTTATAAAACGTAAAATATAAAAAAGAATTAGAATCCAGGTTAAGTCACAAATACAATTTAGTGATTTTATCATTCCTCGCTGACAGAGGTCCTCATGAGAAACCACCTCACACCTTGACATAATTTGTTAGGAGAGGTCCAAGGCTGAACAGCAAAAGTTCATCTTTCAAGTAATGATCAAGACACATGGAAAGCTTGCACAGTGATTTCCCTCACCATAATATCTCTGAAGTAATCTTTCTAGAGATTTTAGAAGTATTAAGTGTGTGTTTAATGTGCAGGTTTTTCAAGGTGTCATTGTGGATTGCTATTGTAAAATAGGTGCACTTTGCCCACATGGATGGCTTTTATGTAATGACAATTAATGTAAAAAAAAAAAACCTACGCAGAAGATTATTCAATGGTCACATTCCTAAAAGAGAAAGAATCTCTGGGCTAAACCCTGGGGGTTGACAACTATAATGAACTAGATGAATAATATTATTTAGCTATTTATTTATTTGGCAGACGGCTTCATCCAATGTGATGTACAGGTGTTGCAGTGCAGTAAAGGGTTACAATGCAAGCTTAATATTTAAATACAGTGTCGTTACAGTGTACAACAAGTTATATCTACAATGGCAGTAGTGCAATAGATATGCATTAGCTGAGGAACCAGTAACGTCTTAGCGGTAGTGCCATTTAATTCAATGGTTAGGAACAGATTCATTGGATACCTGTTAATAAATACTTCTTTAAAACAATATGAGTATGAGTAACAAGTAATCTGCACACCCCCAGTTAAAAGCTCTATAACTCTTTTGTACAGTGAACACATACTTGGGAAGTGTGTAATCGTCTGTTAGCACCCAGCGTCTAATCGTTACACCAGCACTGGGACTGGGTCTGTTAGATGTTAACACACTGTACTAGAATCCCAGCATAGGGACTAGATTACCTCTTCTGAAAGTGCTCTCCTGCATACATATTTTAAACTGAAAGTACTCATTAGATTATTATTATTATTATTATTATTATTATTATTATTATTATTATTATTATTTGTGTGTGTGTGTGTGTGTGTGTGTGTGTGTGTGTGTGTGTGTGTGTGTGTGTGTGTGTGTGTGAACACATTAAAATTCATCTCAGGTGTTAAATAATCAAATTTAGCAGAAGCCTTACAAAATACTGTCACAGAGAGTTTCAACAGTCCCTTTCAAGGTAAAAAATAAATCATTGACGTCCCTGCCAGCTCAGTCAGGGTGCTTGTCTCGCTTAACTAAAAACAGAGGAACTGTAAAGGTAACCTCCGTCACCCATAACACTTTAATACCAGCATATAAGCAATGAATATCCCAACACATGTAGGAGAGTGGTTTAAACTATTGGTATCCCTGCGGTCTGTTCTGCTTATATGTTGCAAATGATGGGACCCTAAACAATGGTAACATGGTACCATGTTTGCACATCTACATATATATATAATATATATATATATATATATATATATATATATATATATATATATATATATATATATATATATAATATATATATTTATTTTTATATAGTGCCTTTCATAGTGTACCACCATCACAAGCGCTTTACAGAAGTATGTTATGAACTGTGCATTATATGAAGAGTCACTTACAAAAGGACATTGGTTTAACATCTCATCCACATGATGGAGCACAAGGAGGTTAATTGATTAGCTCAGGGTCAGTGAGCCAGTGTGGTAGAGGATTTGAACCAGTGACCTTTATATATTGTAGGGCTACCTTAAGATTATCCAAAATAGCATTTCAGTGGTTAAGGCTTTGACAAAACATTATATATATGTATATATATATATATATATATATATATATATATATATATATATATATATATATATATATATATATATATATATATATATATATATGTGTATGTGTGTGTGTGTGTGTGTGTGTGTGTGTGTGTGTGTGTGTTTTGTCAAAAATGTAAATCAGTTATTAATTATATGGAACTTTCTACCCCTGATTGGCAGAGGGAAAGCAGTACAGAGTTCGGAAGCATAACTGTAGAAGGCCCTATCACATTGGGCAGCTCTGGGTACAAATGAGGATATATTAGTTAATTAAGTCTAATTATTGTAAACATGGCCAGTGTAGAATACGTCTTTATGCTGATCCCGAAGTTCCTTTGAAGTGTATTTCAGTTAGGAAATTCATGCAATAGATTATTTATTAAACAGTTGAGACAACACCACTACAATATTCATATTTTACACTACATTCTTTGGTCTTTGGTCTCACCTTTCAAGGTACCTTATGAATCTGCATGTAGATAAGTGGAGGGGCTGGCTGCAGGGAAGCCATGGGCAGGGAGGCAAGATAGCTAACCTCCCTCGTTAGACAAAACCAGAAAGCCAAAAAGTAGGTAGAGGCTGGGGCAGGTGGACTCTTGAGCATGGCAGGGAAGTAGTGGATTAAGGTAAGATATAAATCCTCCTCCTTGACGATCATTGGACGTATTGTTTATCAAGGGACAAATAAAAACTAGCTATTGACAACTTAGTCTGGTGTTGAAAGTGCCTAAAATATGCTTGATATTTAAATTATTTGATCTGAGGTTAAAGTGAGTTCCTTGCCAGAATCATCACTCTGCTTCATGGAAGAGTTGTCTTGGTTAAGCATGCTGTCTATTTACTTCAAAACTTAAGCTTACTAGAACAGGAACTTGTGAATCTTCAAAAGTGCATGGTGAAGAGTCTTCAAAGTGATCTCATCAATTATAATGACAAAATGAGCCAATACATTTTGCAAAGCATTATATAAGTAGCAGCCAGTGTATAAAGTCTGTATACTGTATGGATGTATGGTCACACATTAAAAGATTAATTCATGGGGGTCCCCGAATGACTCACCTGGTAAAAGCACTCACCTGGTAAAAGCACAGCCGCGTGGTTTGCAGGGTGAGTCATACAGCACAGATTCATGCCCTGGCTGAGCGGAGTCATCAGTCTTCACTGGGGATTTTGAAGGGAACGTCGCATTGGCTCAGGAGCTCCTGTGAGTTAGGGAGGCAAAACCGGCAGGGACTGTTTCTCCAGTGAGCTCAAAGCGGGCACCTGCAGGACTGGCCTTTGTCCTCCAGAACTCCGGTAGCTTGCTAACATCCGCTGTCGCGTTCCTGGGTGTAAAAGAGGAATCTGGAGCCATCAGATCTCCTGAGCTGTATAAGGAAAAAAAAAATACTGGACAAATTTGCAAACACTAACTTACTTTTAAGTTGCGTATTTTACATCTCTTATGGACACGGGCTGTAAACTAATAGAATATGTATATCTCTTGATTCATAAAGCAAAAGCACATTGAACAATAAATAGCTGATCTTGCTTCAGAAAATGATTCATTACTGAACCCCCAACGATGAAATCAGCAAATGGACTAATGTTAAAACATCCTACTGGTATAGATAACCTTCCAGTTGCCTCTGGGCATCAGCAGAGAGCAGTGGAATTTATTGGAAAACAAAGTAGAATTCCAAAGTATGGGTAATTAGGAGGCCAGTTGTACCAGAGCAAGGTAATACCAGGGCAAGGTCAGAAGAGAGTCAACACGTCAGACCAACATTGATCCTGAATAGTATATTTACTTGCCTGTTCCAGTACATATGTTCCAGTAAAGATGTGGAACAGATTGGCCCGTTAACCACTTTTAACAAGCGTGTTTCAACGGTGGTGTTGAAAAGTACATTTTTTATTCATTCGCGGGATCTAGGGATTTTCTGCTTTATTATTACTATGACAGGGCGAGGAGCCCTGTACATTATTTCTTTATTTATTGTTAGAAAGGGGTCTCCCCTTCTGCCCCTGTGTTATTTTGTAATTTTATATTATGATTTATTATTTATTTAAATGACAGCGAAAGCCGTGTGTTGTTGTATTTGTAAATATGGCGGCGAAGTGCTGTGTGTTTTTGTTCTGTTTTGTTTGTTTTAAATGTGTTCTGGCAGAGGAGAGGTTGGCAGCCCGTCCCTTACGGAAATAACCTATAGAAAGTCCTATAGTAAATTGGTCAAGTCCTATTGAATATCCTATAGGATTTCTTTAAAACCTTTTTAGTCCTACAGAGTGTCCTATAGTACTACTGAGACCCTTTTGAGTACTATAGGAGGATATATTTTTTAAAAGAATCCTTTAGGATTTCTCTAAAACCTTTTTAGTCCCATAATGATCTATAGTACCACTATAGGATCATATAGGACATTTCCATAAGACCTGCCACTAACTAATTAAACTTGTGCAGATTGTGGCTGAGGGGGTAATGAGATAATTGATAGTTAACCCCTCGACCATAGTAAATTAAAGCCTGCAACTCTCCATGTTCCAGATGGGTGTTTGAAGGAGGAACAGGAGAGCGAGAGGGGAGAAAGAGAAAATGAAACTAAACACAGTATAGGATCAGTGAAGGCGATTGCCCAGCGTGACCTCGCTTTTGTTTGTTTTGTGTTGTGATTTCTTTTGTTTAAACCTTTTCTTTTGTGTTCTGTGAGCAAGTGTTTTTTTTGTTTGAATATTTTATTTATTTTTTGTTGGTGAAAATAAAAGGCGCACGCCGCGTCATTTGCACTGCAGTACCTTGTCTGTTGTTCTTTCTGCATCTGGCCTGACGTCACCAGAGATGTCCATCCTGTCACACGTGGACACACTGCGCTTGGCCGTCATAAATGCAAATACAACAATACACACGGCTTTCGCCATCATTTAAATTAATAATAAATCATAATACAAAATTATAAAATAACTTTGGGGCGGAGGGGGGGTGGAGACCCCGTTCTAAAAATAAACAAACAATTAATGTACAGGGTTCCTCACCCTGTCACAATTACATTTTTACAAGTTTTGGGTACAGAAAGCTTAAGAGTAAAAAGGCTTTGAAAGGTTTCATTTTTTTTTTAAATATGCATTCACTTTCCCAACCCACAGAAATAGAAACCGTGCTTCC
Source organism: Polyodon spathula (assembly GCF_017654505.1). NCBI lineage: Eukaryota > Metazoa > Chordata > Actinopteri > Acipenseriformes > Polyodontidae > Polyodon > Polyodon spathula. The sequence continues at coordinate 28,189,724 of NC_054540.1, read as the reverse complement.
ATATAAATAATCCAGTCACAGGTCTCCAGCGATGCGGTGTCGGCTCAGCAGAGCTACTGTCTGCTCATGGTATCTGAGTCTGCTCTTTGGGGCAAGCAAACTGTTTCTCTTGTATGTTTCACAACATAACTGCTGTGCGGTGAGTGGAAGAGTCACTAACAGGTGCAATGGTGTTATCTGGAATTTCGCAAGACAGCATAGAAAGTCCTTAATGTACTCTTTTCGAAAGCTAAGCAAATCAATAGATTAAAGATTAGCCTTGTGCTCTTGGTTTTCTGTGTTTTTAACCGTGGACCCATTGCTCTCCATTTAACTTTATATATTACCTGAAATGGAAACTTGCAGTGCTACTGGGATTTAATTTAGCTGTTAGACAGCTTGCTGCTCTCAAGTGTCAGGGATTGTGAACAATAACAGGGACTGGTTCGCTTTCTGACACAATATTGAATTCCCAGAAGAACTTTGGCAAGTTTGGCTTCCTTCTGAATTATTATAACCGGTACGGTTGTTTTTGCTCACAAATTTCTGTTTATTATGTTAGTTACATTCCTGTTGCTGTAACTTGCAAGGCACAGGTAGTTTAGTAGATAAAATATAATCATATGGTGTATATTCTATTTATATTACAGTTATTGCTTTCCCTGTCTGGTGTCAGAGCTAAAGTTGAAAAGTTTTAAAATAACATTTCTTAGAATACACAGCGGGTATCTTTTTATATATTTTTACAACTTGACAGTAAAAGCCTTTAGCAAGACACAAGAAAAAATAACAAAGAGAAAGCATTGCTAAGTACTGACTGTTATTATCAATCTATAAACCGAAACCGGGCTGTGAACACATATTCTAATGCTGACAGTGTACACAAGCTTGCTCCAATCTGGTTGGCAGGTAATACAAAGCTATGTTGCCATGGCAACGGCGACATTGAGTAATTGTATTTATACACGAATACATGGCTCATGAATAAGGAATTGAAACTGAGAACTTCAATCTAATGTAGCACCAGGTATCATGCTTTGAAAAGGGTGTCCTTTTTATGGGTATGCTGCACATTTGAGACCTACGTTGCTAATGGTAGTGCAAAACGGGTAGGATTTATCTGATTATTGTGTAGGCTGCAACACTTTATGCACCGGTTCTTAAAAATCTGAGAAGAAACGTATGTCCTGAAGACAAGTGCTTAATCTACAGTATGTGCCTTCATTTCTACAATAGGATGCTATGGCCGGAATCACTATACTGCATATTACTGTATTCATATAAACTTTTCGTATTAACACAGTATCTCATGTGGTTGTTTTGCAATGAAGATTCGTTGCTGGTTAATTTTTCATCGATTGTCCATGCTTACCAATGTACACGTTTTGAGGGTAAATATAAGAAGTGTCAATAAAGATGGTATTTTTTTATTTAATTAATTTTAAAACCATGTTTTTTTTTTTTTGTTTTGCTTTTTTATTGTGCTGCAAGCCTACCTTAGTACACGTTTGTGTCCCGATATTTACAGGGCTGTCTTAAGTGGATTTTACTGTTCTTGTTACAATACAAACTTATTACCCACTGACACAACCTTTAATGACGTTGCTGGAATGTTGTAATTTACTTATATCATTTCTATGTTGTGTACAGGCACGATTTCATGATTGTGTGAAGTATTTGCAGATGTCAGATCTTACGTAATAAACGACGGGTCTCAAATAGTCGCCGGTCTGGCAAATACTGTAACTAAAAGCCGGGATGTTTATTTAAATTTGTACGTTATAGTGCAGGATTGGTGAATACAATTATGTAAATGAAAATAACAACCAGTATCGAATATTGTAATTTTATTTTGTAAATTTAAAATAGTTTCCCTTTATTTAGTACATTTAAATAACTCAGAATATGCATATATTGCTTTGGGAATCTTTTTTTTTTTTTTTTTTTTTTTCTATATAGTTTTCTTTATGTCGTAAGTCTTCTTTCACCAGAATCAGGTGGAGATACACATGGTCTTTTGTTTCAACTAGTATCTCTGTGTTAATTCTGGGATCTCATCATATTACAGAGAAAGTTAATAAAATAATATTAGCGATAGTTTTTAATGCAGCAAGTATAGTAAAGAAAGTAGTATTGACTACTGTAAATACACCAGTAAACTATAGTACATGTAATTAAAGATGCTATAATTAAACTATAGTAAGTTATGTATTATTAGCTGCAGTTTTCAATATAGTAACTACAGTAAACACAGTCGTATGTTAATACTATAGTAAACTACTATAGTTGAAGGTGTAGTATAAACTGTAATTACTATAGTGCACAGTATAGTAAATACTGTAATGGTAAAACTGTAGTTTCCGCAAAATACAATGGTAAGTTACTGTGATAAAACTATAGTAAATGCACTACAGTATTTTTTCTGGATCGACTCGGAAAGGTGAATACAAATTTGTATATGGCCCTTTGATTAAAAAAAAAAGAAAAAAGTTTGGGGACCCTTGGCCTAAAGCCATTTATTTAAAAAAATCTAAATAAATACTAAAAAAAACGAATTTTAAAAATACCATCATACACAAACATTTTTCTGGTTTATAATAGCATTAATGTCCTCGGCATTGAGAAGACAATTTTGACGGGAAGACCCGATGCATAACTGATGTGAACCGGAAATAAGTAGTCAAAGCTGCTTCATGACCAGGGATATGTTTCTAAAAATATCAAAACAATCACAATGCTGTTGAAAATGATACTGCAAGAGTAGATACAAGGAAGCAGGAAAACAGGAAGAGTAATGCATTGCGATTTAAATCATACAGCCTGTTCAGTAACACTTAACTGTGTTCCAAAATCAAATACCATATTTAACTGAATTGAACAAAAAAAGGCGCATTTAATTCTTAATGAAAAAAAACACAATAACTAACAGTTAAATTACTTTTTCATTTCTAGGTGTCAACATTTAACACTGTATTACCATACATTAAAGCATGAGAGTAAGTCTTCTAATATATTAAATTTGCAAACAGAAAAGAAAATACCATACTTGAATTAACACCTCAGCTATCAGCTATCAGCTTTTTAATAGACGCTGCCCTTGAATAAATGCTGCTCTCAATAAAGAGACATAATGGTATTTCTTTTCTACCCCCGCTCAAAAAATAAATAAAGGAACTCACAACGCTGGCTATGTACATGTGACACCCTCGAATAGACTGCAGCCTCAATCCATCATGTAATACAAAGTAATGTACACACACTGTAGTAAGCAAATTTTATTTTATGGTACAGTCCTGACAGACAACCCAAGATGAACTACTTACAGCACTGCGGCCCTTCATGTTACTTTAATTTTTTTTTCTAGCTTAGTCTAGTGCCAATACAGTAGTGGATAAATTAAAACAAGGGCTGTCTGTTTACCTTGTCCTCAGCTTGGATGGTAGAAACTTAAACTTAGAGGAACTTCGAGCTTTGCGGTAGGCAATTCCGGTCCTGGAGGTCCTGGCTTTTGTCCCAGCATTGCCCTAAATTACTTAATTGGACCAATTAGTACCAGCTATTTGTCTAATTAAGTAATTTAGAGCACAGTTGGAACAAAAGCCAGGAGGGACATCGGCTCTCCAGGACCTGAATTGCCCCTCCTGCTCTACGCGCTATCCGAAAGCTGACTAAAGATATCTTCTTGTAGGAGGTTTAGTTGTTTTGTTTTTTATTCTCTTGGAATTTTACTCAGTCCTGTACAATTATATAAAAACAAAAAAAAACTTGCTTACTACCTATGAGAAGATTTAGAAATCACAAACATGCAGGTAAACTACAGTGAGAAATAATAATAAAAAAAAAAAACAAGTAGGATATATTTTATTTTTAACAGATATCAAACCAAAATTCAGAGGTAATATTTTTCGTTTAGAAAAACAACTGCATCACACTCAACTACAGTTCTCGCTCCTCTTTTTGTCCCACCCCATAGCAACAAATACACACTCCTGATTCACTGGTACAGTACTTCCCTGACCTCCCAACTCCCACCTAATAGGCTCTCGTTAACTGTCAGTAAAGGTAGTGTACTCAAGCCCCAAAAACACACAGGCGTATAGTGCTGCAGATCGGAACCTCTCACAGCGACATTAAAATGCCTTAAATCATGTAATAAAATAAAGGCAGCCCTTGTATAATCGCAGTCTTTGTTTTAAGGGCCACAGTCATTTTGATCAATTTAAAATAAATGCCACAGAGCCAAATTGAATACGGTATGTACAGTACAACACTTACAGTATTGAACGGCAGTCCTTGCAGTTTTTAAGTGAAGTTCACCGTGCATCCATTTTAATTTCCTGGTACTGTATCTAGAGTAATTACTGTAGTGGGCATTACTGTATATACAATAACTTTCGTTCAAGCACACCAAAATAATTGACATGCAATGTAATTGAAATGTAAATTGGTACTTTAGCTAAAAAAAAACTGAATCCACGTCGCCCTCAGATCCAAAATTGCCCTCAAATCCAAGTCGTTCCACCTAAATTGAAATTTTTATTTTGGTCAAATGTCAAGGAAATTCATCATTAAATTCATTTTAATATAAGCATTTCCCAGATATTTAATTCAGACTGTTGTCTGTATGACACGCTGTGGTGATTGGGTTGTTAACACCGATTCCAGAACAAAGCTTGTTGATTAGACCAAGGCACAGGCCAAAAACAGTGTTAACTCTCTGAAGCTCGCCTTTCAAAATGTTTTCTGATTGTCTGGGCTCCTGAGGTGTCATAAAACTTACCAAGCCAAACTATAGTGACCATGCATTTGTACCATTATTGTGTTAGAAGTTAGTTACAATGCTTTAAGAATCATTTTAATTACATAACTTGTAGACAATATTATCCTTTGATTGTATTATGATGTGTTTTATATGCTTGTAATCTTAATTTTGTATAGATAATGAAACTGAAATTTGCATGCTTCTCTAATGAATGTAACTAAATTTATATTGAATAGGAGGTTTAAATGATAAATGTAAAATCCTTTGATAACGAAATAGGCGGATACATTTAATTTCTAACACACCCTTTTTGTGAGACACGCAACTGTCTATCAAATACTGTGAACCAATGGAAGGACCAACAAGAACTTGTTTACAGTACAAGGGAACCCCTATACATTGTGTTATTTAAACTCAAAATAAGGATTTTTGTTCTCTCTGGGTTCACTCTTGCTCACTGGATTCACTATTTCTCTCTTCAATCTCATCGCTCTCAACTCATCAAACTCTGAAGTTTTTCAATGAAGACGCAAAGATGTAATCTTCAAAGCAGTCCTGGAGAAGATGGGCTCCCTCTGGAATGATGAGCGCTTTTGCCTACAGCCTTCATGGAGATACTCCACTACGTTGCTGCACAACTAACTTCTATAGAGAGGACAATCGTGTTATGAAGACTTTGCTTTAAACATTGCACCAACAGAATAAGTATTAAACTTATATGTGTGTTTACAGATAACTCAACTGAAGCCATGATATTGATATTGTCACAATATGTAATGTGCGTCTGTTCAACTAGATGCTGAACATTATACATGCGTACTTAGCCACATGGAAGCTAGCACATGTATACGTAATGTGTGACTGAACCAAACAATGCATGATGAACTATTAAGACTGCTTCACTAATGCAGAACTCTATGACCAGAGAGCACATTAAGAATTCATTATGAACATTTAACAATGCATTACTTTTCCTTGAATGTTTTATGTTGTTTCTTCTTTATACATGTTTTTAACTATGAAGCCTAACCTTTATTCTTCTTCCTTTGAGAATATGAATAAATGTAATAATAATTTGGATTGTTAGGTTTCTTTTGTCTTATAATAAATACACATTTATGATTGATTTGAAATACTTAATCTCTTTTCATAATGAATCTAGGGATAATTAAGCCAGAATCGCTAGTTCATATTGAGGTATTGTGTTTATTATGGTTAATAATTACATTATGGGCTAGAATGTTTTTTTTTTTTTTTTAATGGTAATTGGCGAGGACACAGTTGTGACATAAATCCTAGAAATACAATGTAAATATGCACGACATAATAAAGTGTGACTTACATTTGTGTATATATGGTAATAGGTTTTAGACAAAAGTATAACGGAAAATATGAACACATTCATTCACAAATCAATGGAAAATATATGGGCTGAACTGTACTTACCAGCACATTACGGTTTAATGGATCAAGGTTTATAAACAACATGTGAATAAAGAAATTAACTGAATGAATGACAGCAAGATGAACTCAAGTTATACTCGAGTCAGTTTCAGTATTCACTTTCTCAATTTGGTCGTTCTTTATTGCAGATTGAATGACTCACATATATTCAAGTTTGAGGTTCAGGTAACGAACACAAAAACAGATTCATGTATTCTGGTGGTATAAAGAAAATTGGAACATCCACTTCACTGAAGAATCCAATAAGCTGACAGGCTTTGATTGATAACACATAGGGACTGAAATAGCCTCTCAACCTCACCACAACAAGCAAAATTACTGTTATTATTTTTTCAATTGAAAGAATTAATATTCCTCCTCCAGGACACATTCAATGCCCACGCACCCAATCAAATGGCTGGAAATCATTAGTGGGACCTGACAGTAGGTGGAAAGCATATAGTGTCCCACACGATAATATGTACTTCCAGCACCTGTCATTGTGCTCTGTAGACACTCTAGTTATATTTTCAAAATAAAAAGAATGCTCCCCATTAACTTAAGTGTAGGAACTGTTTAGTCTATATATCATTATTTATTCATTATTTCATTGTATAGCACCTGTAAGCAACCTATAATAATGTCTATATTTTCAGAAAGGAAAAGGTCAGGTTGCAATTTTTATTGTAAAACAGCATAGCTGTCCTCTTTGGACTTGGATTTTGCTGAATGGTGGTTGCTAGGGAGGTGTAGATCTATGGTTGTAGTCAAAAGTTTACATACCCCAAAGGAAATGTATAATTATAGGAAAAATCTGCTTTTGTGGATGAAGAAAAAAAAGTTACAAGAAATAAATTTCAATCTACAATTAAGCAATTTAAAAAAAAAAAATCAAAAAATGCTCATTCAAAAGTGTTCATACCCTGACAAGGAAAATGAAATAAATATGTAGTTGAGGCACCTTTAGCAATAATAACCTCTTTTAAACGATTAGGATATTTGTCAATCAGCTTTTGATATGATTCTTTAGTGATTTTTGATCATTCTTCAACTCAAAAATTGTTCCTTGTGCACAGCCTTCTTCAACTCATACCAAAGATTCTCAATGGGATTTTGACTAGGCCATTCCAGAGCCTTAATTTTATTCTTTAACCATTCTGAAGTAGATTTTGATGTGCGCTTTGGATTGTTGTCGTGTTGGAACACTTTAAGCCAAGTTTTGTAGTGGAGGGTTTCAAATGATTGGCCAATATCTTTTAGTATGCTGTGGAATCAATTTTACCATGTATTGGAACTAAATTCCCTGTGCCATCAGAGGAAAAAACAGCCTCATAGAAGGAAATTACCACCACCATGCTTGACAGTTGGTATGGTGTTCTTTTCTTTGTACACCTCACCAGACTTTCTCCAAACGTGACGACTATGAGTGTGACCAAATAGCTCGATTTTTGTTTCATCACTCCACAAAACCTTTGACCAGAATCATTCAAATCACATTTTGCAAACTTCAAGTGATTGTCCTTGTGCTATTTTCCTAAGAGTGGTTTTTCCATGGCCTGCGACCAATGAGACCTTTACCATGTAATACTTGACCTATGGTTGAAATGGAAACCCCAGTCCCACTTGCAGCCAGTTCACTTTGATTGTCTTTGGCAGTCAATCTCAGATTGATGTTAACCTTCATCACAATTCTTCTACTTGTTCTTGGTGAAAGAACCTTCTTTCTTCCAGACCTAGGGAGTATTGTGACAGTCTTTTACTTCTTGATAATAGAAACAATAGTTGCAATTGGGATACTCAAAAGCCTGGAAATCTTCTTGTATCCTATGCCAGCTTTACGACAATAAATCATTTTTCTGCCTAAGGTCTTCAGCTAACTCTTTACTTTTTCCCATATTGACTTATTGGTAATGACAGCAATCATCCTATGCCTAACCATTTTATACTCTAAGAATGTTCAACTGCACTCCAGCATTTCATAGACTTTTCTAGAATTAGGTTCTGCATTGTCATATTGAAATTTCTAGCACCTTGTAGACAATACTACCATAGCATCAAAGTATATGAATACTTCTGAATTAGCATTTTTGGATTTTTGCAAAATAAAAAACACAAAAAAACTGCTTAAATAAATAAGTATACAGTAGACATCTATTAATTGTAACTTTTATTTCTCATCTACAAAAGCAAAACTTTTGCTACAAAAGATTTTTCCTAAAATGATTTATTTTCGAAAAATGTGTAGAAATTATACATTTCCACTGGGGTATGTAAACTTTTGACTATAACTGCTAATGCTCATGTAAAAAGTCTGGTAAAGAACAAAAAAACTAATGAATATTCTCAGTTGGTTTGCTGTGTAACATAGATTTGGAGGTTGAATAGTAAATGTCATAAATACTGCCAGCTATACCTTGAAACCTAACTTTGATAGAATGTCAGCTCTGGTTATGGCCCTGATTTTACACATGCTATATTATATATGCATATATATATATATATATATATATATATATATATATATAATATAATATATGTATATATATATATACACACACACACACACACTATTGCGTAAGTGTGTGGGTTTATAGATGTGTGGGCTGGACTCCCATTTATTCTGAAATCCCTGAAAATCTCTTTGTGATAGGAAAGAATAAAAACACCTACAGAGATCAAGTCTATTCCAGGAACTTACTTATCTTTTCAAAAATTGTGAAATGGTAGAATTAAGAAATATCTTAAAATATGTATGTTTAGATTGGAGTAGTACTATATTTCTTAATTTTATAGTTTTTGTCAATCACTAAAGCAGTTACTGATACTATTAGCACAATTCTCAAAACAGTTAACACAAACACCAAAACAGCAATTTGCAAAACATCAAATACAATTGCAAACTTCAACCAAAATAAAATAAAACTTTCAATTGTAAATAAATCATGCAATTCAAAGTCTTACATTATCAAAGAGAAAACCATTATACATAAAACTTGTAATGTTTTTTGTCATTTAATGGCACTATATTTAGTCAGTAATTTATAATTTAAATAATATTTGCATGTCTAATATTACAATTATATTTTCATTCTGCATCAGGAAGCCACTTGGCTCTGTCTGGCACACAATTTAATTTACATCACAGCAGCTGTTCTTCTTAGCCACCATGGGCAGCTCTTTCAATCCTAAATAACAAAAAAAATATCATATTGATATACTATTGTACAATCCATATGCATATTTACTGTGTAAAACTGTGTAACACAGCATGCAAGATGTAAACTCTACAAATACATGTAATAGGTTACATAAAATACTGCTATTCACACTTACCTAGTCTCAGTTTGAAATGTATGAATTACAGGTGCAACTGTTGATCGCCACAGATTTGGTTGCACTGCCAGCCCTGCTTCCCTCATTGTCATACTGCAGTGGATGGCATGGTCCAAACTTTTGCCCGAATTTCATTTGTTACAGCAAACCCTGTGGTCTTGCCTGGCCTAGTTGTTGCCAGTGTTGAATACCACGACCACAATCACCCCTGTTCACATCCACATTCACGACCATGTCCACCAACTTGCCTACCTTCTCCATGTTTCAGCACAATGTGTAACATCAACCTTATATGCATGATTGACATTTGATTATAGATTGATAAACTGAAATGTGCATTTCCATGTGTGGAATGTTTATTTCATAATAAGCGTTAATTGTGAGCAACAGCATACAGATATATGTGTTTTGAAAACAAGACACTCTCATATTAAACTTGTAATAAAGTTATGGAATTGCATTACGCCAACCATACAGACGTTTAGAATTTTGTATTCTGAGTTAACCAAAGAAATATGTTAGTAGTTTTCCAAATGAGGACTCAGTTTCAGTGTTTGTGTCAGGGGTTATCAATAACACTGGTAAGCATAACAATTTATGAATACTCTTTTGTAATTTTGGACATTGAGATGACCACCCGGACCTTCCCCAGTGAGTGAAAAGGAAACACCACAACATGTAAGTAAATTTCAAGAATTTTTATTAACACACGCTAAACATAATAGACATTTCACAGATAGACAAGGAGACACTAAAAGTCGTAAAACCTAAAAAGCAAATCCTCATCTCTATCTGTCCCACAGTAGCAGTCTCTCCTCTTCAACAGGTATGTATGGAAAAATGATATAACAATATCACCTGGTCCCTTGGAGGCCTCAATATCCAATCCTGTAAACCATCCGTTGTATGCTCTGTCCTGTTCATATCGCTGGTATGGATATGTAATTAACATAATAGCCACAGTCTGCTTGATCGCCTCCAGGCCCTGGTGGAAACAGTCACAAACACAATAATATCTTCTACCTCCTTCACACCCTCACTGACACCGTGCTGTAGTTCCTGTAGAAAAGAGGACATGAATAGCACTTACTCCCACTCCAAGCAGCACTCTATCTGGTTCCAAACACACGCTGCTTTCAGCCCCCCTGCTCTACAAATTGCCTTCCAACAAGGCCACTAATAGTTAACATATAGTAGGGCCTTGCAGTTCAGGTGTGTGTTGTGCTGCTGGTATTCATTCTCCTGGGTCGTCATTCACTCCTCTGTAGCAGCGATGTCAACAGTGATGGTGCCTTTGAAACAGAGCCAAAACACAAAGGTCATTAATATTGGCACGTCCCTTGCAAGTGGCAGTGCGTGAGTACCTGTGTCTTTTGGACCCCCTGTTCTCTACATGCAGCGTTATACTGTTGACTTATCTTGTACTTTAATATCTATACTTCCCTTTGTATTATATTTAAGCGGGCCTCCTTCAAGTCAGAGCCCTTTTGCCAGACTCCGACTCTTTGCAATTCAGTCTGTGGTGGTGTTGGTGTTGTTGTTGTCTTCCTGTCCATCCAGTCTCCAGGCACCACCAGCAACCCATGCTTCCCCTCTGGTGAATTTTGGTTCCCCTTTTATAGGATTACTGCTCTTTCCCAAATTGTTTTTCAAATGTCATTAGTAGTGAATACTGTTGCAACTAATGTATCCTATGACTCATTAATTAAAAATAAACTCTGAGGTATAAAATGAAATTGACCAACACATATTGCAGATCACCATCCCTTTCATTCAGGCAATCCAACATATAGGGGATCAGGTGATGGTGCATATACAGCCTTGGCTTAGAAGCCCTACTTGTCCAGGTAGCTGACAGCTGCTGAGGAAGCATTCAACACCACGCTTGGGGAAATATGATTAGTGGGCACTTGGAGATGGTGGATACTGATGAAATGGACTGAAGTGCAGCATTAATTTGTTCCCAAAATTGCTACTGCCTGCTGTGTCCTGCACAAACTCTTGTCAACAGCAAAATGAGATGTTCAGGAATCAGACGACAGGAAAGGTTATCAGTGTTGCCAAGTCTCACGAGAAAAACACTGCCTTTCAAAACAAGCGAAGCCATATTAGAGTATGGGTGTTTATGCAATTTCCAACTAGCAACTCTCAAAAACAAGCCAAATTCCACTTATTATAAGTGGCCTTGGCAATTCTGGTTACCTCTCCCGCCAGTTTCAATTGGACAGCAGCGATCTGAGGAGTCTTGTGCTGTCAGAGTTTTTTCCTTTCTTTTAAGTTCTGCTGGATTTACTGTTGTGTCGAATATTAATGATGCAAACAAATAAAACGCAGTGAATACGTTAATTTGCAATTTTATTTGGTCAGTTCTGAGAGGGCATCAACAACTTGTTGGATGTTGTTGCGCTGTTTGAGATAGTTGGGATCAAAAAAATGACTTAATTCAGTTAGACATTTAAGCAGCAAGGGTATTCTCAAACAGCTGCATTAATACTATAACAAGGGCATAACGCAGTTCATGGTAAGGGGTTTTATACAGAACTGTTAACGAGACCACAAGAGATATACAACATGACAGACAAGACACAGCAAAAAACAATAATAAAAAAAACCTGCCCGCATTATCATTAAAGTGAAGTACACCACTGCTAACCATGAAATCACCCATAAGCCACTACTTTCTGTTCTCTTACAATCCACAGTAACAACTGGCCTGCTCCATTGCAATATTTATAGTTAAGAATAAACATGCTCATTAACATTTACACATGGAATGTGGGTTTTCATACGAAACTGGACGTGGATTTTCTCGTGTGTTTCGTCATTTACATAAGTAAATCAGATTTCCCCTACCCCTCTCTTTGGCCGTTTTTTTCGGCCACAAATCTGATTTACCCGAGTAATTCTCTCAAGCATGCACGCTCTTTGGCATTTCATATGTAAATTGAACCGCATGGAAACCCCATGAATGATGGCTGATTGTGGGTCCTTAATGGAGCAATAGGGACTAATCACAATCCCTTCCTCATGCATAAAAGAGATTGACAACTAATACAAACACAATTAAATAATAATGGAAAATCAAATCTCCACAATAAGTTGGTAAACTCCACAAACATTAATAATCTCACAGCAAACATTGTGAAAAATATATCAAGTTAATAATGTGACAAAAAGAACAATTATCAATAAAGTGCAAAAGAAAAACCAAAAAATACCCCACATTACAGTAATAGTCACCTGTGACATTTGGTTAACTGTTTTGAGAATTGTGCTAATAGTTTCAGGAATTTTGCTTTAGCAATTGAGAAAAACTGCAATTAACCTTATATGAATAGGACCTGTAAAACAGTTGTATTTATTTTAATTTTACCACAACATAGGTGTATTGACTGAAGATCAAACCTAGGTTCAGAGAACAAAATGTTGTTTGTTATGCTAAAAGGGCAGCTCTGTTTGTGGAGCGCACAGACATATTTTTTAAATAACTCACTATCACAGAGAATTCATTACACCATCCTAGATGGAGAAAACACTTCTCCGTGACACGTCCGGAAGTAGACTCAGAGTCAGGAAGCTGCAGTGAAAGTGCAGTTGTCCACGTTTATGTACACAAAATATAAAGAAACAAAGGCACAGGGGCCAAAATAAACATTCAAACTAAATAAAACCAGATTCCACCACTAATCCCAGGCTGGGCATTCCTTCACGGAACAATTGTATTTTGTATGTTGCTCTTAATTGTACCGTAATTCTTGATGTGTATTGTTTGTATACAACTGTAAGTCGCCCTGGGTAAGGGTGTCTGCTAAGAAATAAATAATAATAATAATAATAATAATAATAATAATAATAATAATAATAATAATAATCCAAAAAAAACTCCTCCAGCAAAACAAAGGGTTTTTCCTCCCTTTATATACATGTGGCCATTCCTCAATTAGCTCTCAATTTCCAAACTTAAGTTCAAAACAAAGCAATTTAATTTACATATTTACATAAAACACATACTATTTATACGAGCAGGGCTTCCGGTCGGCCACATCTCTTTTTAGAAATGCCATTTAGAAGAAATGAATTCTTAATTAATTCCAATTCCTAATTATTTACAATACTAGGTACTGTAATGCAAACATCAAAAACAAAAAAAACAATACCGTTTTGCCTGAGTGTCCTTTAAACACTGCCAAACACCCATATGTCTCTGTTATATATATATAAAAAAAAATGGAATCAAAGCAATGAATGCATCAATGATTCTCCTGTTAGAAGCAGATAAGCAGTACTCTGTTTGCACATATGGGTAATAAAAAAGGATACAGTTTTTCAAAGCCTCAGTTAATTATTTCTGCAGTGTGACCATAAGTGACCCTTTCTACCTTATGCCTCACAATTGATGACATAAAACATAAATCTGGCTTCAAGTCTGGGACCTGAGAACTCTTATTAAACCTTCCTCTGCTTTAGAATCAAATGGTAGTACCCAGCTGGTGAAGGGTTAGCACAGAATACAGTACTGTATACCTGGCTTTCTGTCTGTATCCAGGGAAGGCAACCCCTACTTTCTAGAGGAAACCATGTTTAATGTTTGGGCTCATATGGAGAGCAGATTTGTGATGCCTACATATTCATCTAATTCCACAAATTAAATGGCATCAGCTCTGTATAAAACCAATGATATTTTAGTTGTGTTTTATAACACCTACAGTACAGTACTTTATATTTAAATAGTTTCCTCCGCTTGGTTTGCACTTTATTTCTGATAGGGAAACCCCTTTCAATAAACAACTTGACATGTCAATAAAAAGGTTTTATGTTTGAACTCAATGCTTATTTAGAGTACGTACTGTTACTGCTTCCTTTGGTCCAGTTTTGAACAATGGAGTTAGTAGGAAAACAGCAAAGTTGTTCTTAATTTTTGTTTAAGTCCATTTCTTTTCAGTATTTTAAGTAGCTCAAAGAGAAATATATTTTCTACATGTATGTATATCTCTGTGGAGCAGCTGTCTGGCTTAGAGGGTACAATATGAATGATCAGCAGATGGTTTGATTTTACAGAAGGCTTAACTACTAGACCAACATGCCCTACTTGTTTGAATTTCTTTCAAATTTGCTGGCAGTATCAGCAACGCTTGGAAAGAGAAAAAGGGAAAACCCATTGATGGACATAAAAGGGACATGGAAAGTGCTGGTATTGGACATTTCTAGGGATGGAAAACAGCATGGGGGAACACTTTTTCCTGTACAACAGGATCTAACCAGAATAGCTATGGCAGCTACCCACAGTAATGTCAGTACATTACATATGGTCAACAATTTCTGGAAGCAAGGTGAATTATTTACAAAGAATCTGTTCGTCCAGACTTACTTGCATGGCTAACCTTCAGGCTAGTAAAAGAATGTATTAAATGACAAAAGCAAACTTGTAACCAAAAGTTATGCAATGGAAGGGAAGACCAAAAACATATAAATCACTGACATCAGTGTTAACCACTTGTGACAGGATGGCTTGGTGAGTGACTTCACCAGAGCAGGAAATAGACAGGCCAGCAAGTACTGCGGGGTGAGACGCAAATGCAATCTTATTTATTTAATAGTAAATCAAACAAACAAACAAAAGACTTTTACAAAGCAAAAACACACGATGGCCAAACAAAAAAAAATAGAATACAAAAAATAAAACAAATACCGTGCTGGTGCAAATTCAGCGCACGTGGCAATTGTCTTTTTAGATATTTCTCTTTCTCTCTGTCTCCTTTCTCCTCTATTGGAACACAACCAACCCCGGTCAACGAAAGCGGCTGGATTATATAGTGATCGAGGTATTACCTGGTTATCAATTACCTTGTTTATCCCTTGACCACATTTCGCACAGGTTTTCTAATAAGCGTGGTTGGCAGCCAATTTGTCAATAAATTATTAGCTGCCGAATACGCATTCTCACAGGATGTATTTTGGCGGACATGATAAGCAAACTGCCAACTATATTTAACTAAAATAAAAACACAAACACACACAATATTTTGAAAATAATAATAATAATAATAATAATAATAATAATAATAATAATAATAATAATAATATACAAAAATACATGTAAACATTATTAACATTATTTGAGAAAACTAACCACTCTAGAGACTAAATACAGCAATTCTTATGGTGGTAAACAGGGCTAAATGTATTAATTCTGGAGAGTGTTAATTTTTTATAAGGGCTATTCTTTCCAGTGGCCCTTGATGTCACTGATGGTTGCCAGCAGCACCACTAATGTATTGTATTTCGTGTAGTACAGCACAGAGTTGTAAATGTTTCACTTCCAAGGTAAGGAGAACATTTTATTTAGATATATGTAAACCCATAAATTGCACAAAAGATACTACAAAAATAGAGTGACAAAAAGGTGAGACTTATTTTTGCATGTAAACCACGCCAATTTTTCAGAAGCATATTGTGTTGTTTTTATATAGTTTCAATAGTTCCTAAAACAAAATCATGAAATGTTATTGAAACAGATCCAAAGTGCTATAAATAGATAACTGAGACATTCAATTACAAATCTAAAGTTGACTTTACTGTATGACTCATTCATTCCTTTACAAATTAGCCTTGGTAACCTCATAATAATTATATCTGTAAATGCATTAGAGATCTTCACTTGAGTAAATGCAAGGTTGTGGGCGACTGAGGGGATTGTATAATTAATCCTTACACAGTTAAAATGCCGTACAAGTGTTGTATTGAAAAAAAAAAACTAAAACACCACGATAGCCTTGGGAAGCTGACAACTGAAAATTATAATAGGCAAGCAACATTGGCTATTATTTTCTAGGTTTATTCCCTACCATGAAACAATTTACCCTTGGCAAACATATTTCTTCTACCTGTTAGGGACTGCAACTCATTTAGTCAAGGAAAAGTGCAAAAAAATTTACAACATCTGCATATTCTCATTATCTTTTTGGTCTAGGTGTAGTGTTTCATTCTTTTCTACCTTGATACAGGATGTTGCATGGAATAGGTCTTATCCCTATCGTGTGACTTCCTACTGCTTAGGGAACTGTTCCTTTGGCAACAAGAGTTTACAAAACAGGAAATATCATGCTAAAGTGAAGGGAGAATTAAAAGTTAGCTAGGGAAATGTTTTACAATATAGGGAATCTTAATGTTATTTAAATCAAAATCCTGCAACAATGACTTGCTTTAAATATGTTTTAAGAAGGGAAAACAATAGGTTACTAGGATAAACGTCACCTCACCATAATACTTGAGGTTTAAGGTATCACTGATGAAAGTAACAGAAGTCACTATCCTGAGTCTATATTAAATTATTAATCGCACATTGTATTGGGTTGTTATGAAACACCAAGTGGTACACTATATACGTGGAGTCTATGGTGAACCCTATGGACACTAAGCCTTTCTTAAAGAGTAAAGCCAGATCCAGACATGAGCGATCAGTTGCGCAACCAAATCGTTCTCGAAATTGCTGGCAACTGCTCTGTCCACATCTGAGCAACTAGTTGTGCAACCAGTTTCTTGCGTTTAGAAGTGTGTGTAGTTTTTCTGGCAATTATGCTGTCCGTTCTTTCCTTCAGTCTGTCATTATCTTTAGTAAACGATGGCTTCACTAATTACCGATGAAGAACTGGCTGTTATAGTCGTCTCCTCTGTAGTTATTTTAAATGCGATGTTAAAAGCAGAAGCGAAGCCACGTAAATGCTGGACAAGACCTTGGCTCAGGCATCGTCAGAAACACAGGGCATATAGTTGACATCTTTTTAAATCCGCCGCCTCTTTACCACAGGAAAGTAAAGGAGAGTGGAACAACCAATCATATTTTGCAACATTCCACTGCTCTAGGAATCGCTTCACCAGAGTAAACACCAATTTAAGCAATTTTAAATGTATTAATGATGGTTGATCATTTTTAAGTATCCTATTTATATTTGTCTAGCTTATCTACAGATAATATCTACACATATATACAGATAATCTATACAGAGTTAGTATGATGTAATTGATTTATGTGAATCTTGGTTGTACAATAGATTATAAATATTGGTATGGGGAGGGCTGGTTTCTCCATGGGGATAGATAGGTCTCTATCTTGAGACAAAAAATACTAATGAAAGTATGTCAATTAACACTACAATTATGTAGTACAAAGCAACAATGTGGCGAAATTAAGACTGATTTAAATGCCATACGATTGTGCTTGACTGGTGATTTTTTCATAAACATTCTGATTTATCACTATTAAACCAATGCATCAGCTCTGTGGAATCCAGTTGCAGATGCCATAACTAACCATTGCAGTATAAAGAGAAAAACAGGTGATACATACTAAATTCTAAATACTAATACAATCACAGTTCAAAATTGATGTTGGTGCTATGCCCACTTTAGGCCTGCCACATTCACATATTGCTACTTTATCTCCCACCATCTCCACCAGTCACAGCCCTGGGGTGAATTCTCATTAGCCTATTAATTGAAAGCACTTATTGAGCTGTCATCTCAGGCACTTAGAGAAACTGAATACCACAGATAACCTTTTCCCCCAGTACAAAAGTTTTAATTAAAAATAATTGATGGGATAACCTTTCCCACTAACTTCAGATTTCATATTTAGCGTAAACAAAACTGTGACTGGTATATCACTGGCCAAAAATAACATATTTCTGCTTCTTTCATAATGTTTAGAAAAGGGGGCATTCAGAACAGAAAATAGGAGACACTTTTTTACACAGAGAATTGTGAGGGTCTGGAATCAACTCCCCAGTAATGTTGTTGAAGCTGACACCCTGGGATCCTTCAAGAAGCTGCTTGATGAGATTTTGGGATCAATAAGCTACTAACAACCAAACGAGCAAGATGGGCCGAATGGCCTCCTCTCGTTTGTAAACTTTCTTATGTTCTTATGTTCTTATGCTTTAGTTAGACAAACTAGACAAGCACTTATAAAAGTAATACAGGATTATATTAGTTATATCTATTCAGTATCAGCACGCAAGTACCTCTTAACAGCACAATAAATTTTATTTTGTTTCTTTGCTTTATGCATAATTTGGGATATGGGATATACATATATTTGAAATACAGTATAGATGCAAATTGCTGGTGCTTCCTGTTTCTTAATCAGTTCTAATATTGTGGTTCAAACAATACTCTAGCTGCCATTAGACTATGTCATCTGTAGCACAGGTACCAGGATGAAGCCTATCTATAGCTAAATAATTGCATATTCTGAATTAACTTAAATAATTTAAGAATCAAAAGTTTCATAACTATACAAGAGAGGACACTTGATAATGATAGTAAAGTTATCAAGATATCATGGGAAGGAGTCACTTCTTCACACAAAGGTGTTGTTGAGGCAGAATCACTTGGATCCTTTAAGACTCAACTTGACAACGAGATGAGCTTAGATGGGCCTCCTCTCATTCGTACATTTTATTATGTTCTTATGAACCTGATATTGAACACGGTTTGACAATCACTGTCCTTAATAGGAGAAGGGTGACTGGCTTTTCATGTACAAGACTTTACATTGTTCTTTATTGCATTGCACATCTCCTCTGTCATGTAATATGCAGACAATAGCACACCAATTTTGAAAAAAAAAATTGCAACAATGAAAACTTTTGTCATGCTGCAAGATTCCATTAATTTGTCGTCTTGGTGTTAACAGCAACTATTCATCATATCTCAAACTGAGCCTTATCTTTTTAAATATTTAATAAAGGGTTAAATACAAGTCCTCTTGATTACAGCAGTCACGCAGCACTTCCAGGGGAAAGGAAATTCCGAAATGAATGTTTCACGTTTTCTTCCAGAAGTAACAAAAACAAAACAAAAACTAAGGCTTGTTTTTACCATTTGAAGTGTAATATGGATGAACTAGCATACTTGAAATAGAGCTTTTCAGATCTAGATGATATTGCTAATGCATTCTGTTTGAAGAGGCAAATATATAAAGTGGATTTCTACAACACAGAAATGTTATGGAGTAGTACAGTACCTTTAAATATGTATTTTTTGTGAAGTATAATTTGTTCTGGTTTCATCAGTAAACAACACTTCAAGCTATATTAGTGCACTCCAAAAACAAAGGTGAAGGTGAATATATAAATGGATATCCGATAAGTACATCAAAGAGAATTAAAGAGAAGGATGTATGCATACTGTATGATAATTACAACACATATTGTAGAATACTGTTTAACCCAAACACCTATTATTATCACATATAAAATGCTATTCAAAATGTTCAGGTGTTTTGAAGCCTTTTGCGTGCATTTTAAGTAGTAGTTTAATGACTAGAAATTTTGCATTCTACTACTATTGACTAGTATTTAAACAGGGTTGGCTATCTGCTCAGGAAGATACAGTACTACTGGTCTTGATGCTCATTACCACAGGGCTGCTAGTTTTGTTTTAAGTGCATTCAGGGATTAGTGTAATCTTATGACTGTAAAATCTTAATATGAGCTGCCATTCACTAACCTTGTTTCTAAACTCTCCTGCAATTTCAACAAGTCTCATCTCCAGATGCACTAATGTATTATAATGTACTAATGTATTACTAATGTACTGATCCGAGATTTTTTAAAAATGTTTTTATCTCTTCTAAATATGGATTCATGACCCTCTTTGTGGCACTTCTAAATAGAAAAAAAAAAAAAAAAAACATCACCACTAAATGATTATGTCATTGTGTATTCAGTACGAATACTTTGTATTGGTTTTTAATTGTTAAATGATAGTTTTAAGGATATACCTTAAATATTCATGTGATGAAATGCTATACATTAAAAGAAAACCCATCACTACAGAATCCAAATCATGCTTGTTTGTGCATCAGTGCTTGTATATATAGTTGCATTATATATTACTGGTATGTGCACTGTTTTAACTGACTACAGCCACTTTTAATTCATGAAAAGGCTGGTTTCCATGGAAACCCTGTTACTATTTCTAACTGTTAGTAGGTCTTACCTGTCATTTACCAGATAAATACAAAATGTGCTGGGTCCATAAATAGAAGAAATTACCATTTCCCTTTAAAAGACTAAAGAGGAAAGAAAATAATTACAGCTGATAATTATCATCCTCCCTTTCATTACTGGTTTGAGAGGAAATTGCTGTTAGAGATCAGTTGAAATTTAATTTGTTTGGCAAGAAATGTTTTACTCATCATTTCACATATGAAAAAGAAAATGGATTGAAACTGTTTAATTCACACACCCTTTATGTTGGTTATAAGCAAGTTGCAGATCAAAAAACAGATGAAGCTGATTGAAAACAATCATATTAATAATGAACTAATGTAGGTCTGCATTTATAATTTATACGTTAAAAAAAGCCTTGGTTACTGATGAGCATGCATCCAGTGGTTGAAATGGCACCTGGGAAGTAAAGACAATACAGAAAGTTTTTATTTATTTTTTAATTTGTCTCTTCTTGAGTCTACAATATAAAGTTTATATTGTTACCCTCTTACAGCCTTAATCTAAATACTAGAAATAAACCAGATTAATGCAATTTTTTCCATTTTACTTGAACTCTCCATTGCGGTCTCTTCTTTGACTCATATGTTTTTAATGTCTCTATAGATGCTTGTGCAATCTCTCTTAATTAAAACTGTGAGCCTCCTTGTCACTCCAGGTCACACTTCTGAAGCCTCCGAAGGGCAAATAAGGGACAGTGCTTATCAGAGACACAGCATCAAAAGGTTTTAGAAGGAGTAAGGTCTCTAACATTTCTTTTTCCTTTTAAAATGTCCCGTGCTTTTTACTTGGAGGTGAAGGATGACGGAAATCCTATGTGGTTGAAAAATGCAGCTTCTTCCAAGAGATTCCAGACATATCGTAAATTGCTGAACCACAAGCAGCTAAACACATAGGGTGGTTAGGATGCTTTAGTCCTGTAAGCAGGGACTTGAACCTGTCTGTTCCATGTAGGTTTTCATGGTCAACTGGAGGGGTAAATTGAATCCCCTTGGTTTTGGTTTCTTTTGGGGGTTGCATTTGCTCTTTCATTAGGTATGCACAAGTGTTAGTTTAGGATTGCTCATTAAAGCAGAAGTGGATATATGATGCCTTTTTGGAGGTAGTAGAAATACCGGTGCAGGACAGAGCCCAAGGAGAGTTGATAGTGGATCCTAAGAAGATCAGTGGTGAGTGCAACAGGAATGAGAAATCTGCCTGTGCCATGCAGCCCACAGGCAAAACTTAAGAGCTACATTATGCCCTGTACATTAAGAAGGGTTAGCTGAATAATGATTGAAAGATCAGATTGACAAAATAAAGCAAAAAACCCTGGGGGACAGCTGAGAATTTTTCTTTTTTTTTTTTTTTTTTTTTTACATTTAAACTCTAAAGGTTTCAACCTTACCGCCAGCCAAGAGCTGTAGCTCACAGAGGAATAGTATTAATAGATTTGCTGGTTTTCCCAATTTAATGAGTCCTGGTAGGTTCTGGGAATCTCCATCGAAACTTGCCCTGAGGTCATTTGAGGTAGACAGGGGGAGGTGATAGGCTGGACGTCCAATGCCTGTCAGAGTTTGAATGTAGTTCTACAGTCTGTTCCTGGGTGTAACCTTTTATTATAACGGCAATTCTAAATTGATAACAGTGCATCTACTGTAAACAAATTACTATCTCAGTTAAAGGCACAGTTCAAATATATAATAAAAAAAAGCTAAAACATCTATTTATGAAAAGGAGGTAAATGAAGAATATATTATCTTACAAAAATAGCTAAATGTCTTTGTTTATAATACATTTGTAGATGGAGACAGATAGTTTTGCACATTGTATAAGAACACACAGAATGTTGGGTACCAGAAGTGGCCATTCAGCCCATCAAGGCTCGTCGCTTGTTGCAGCACATTTGAATAAAGGATTCTAATTTAACAGGGCAGAATCAAACTGTTTTTTGAAAGAACCTAGTGTTTCAGAGGTTCTGATCTTTATGCAGCTTCCATGAAAGCCTTCTCATCCTAGTTTATGTAATATGTTCATAATATAAATACATTTGTCAAAACCAAAAAAGGACAAACAAATACAGAGAATGGCATGCCAGTTGGTAAAGGTAGATGGCAAGAATGTAATTGGACATACAGATAACTACAATAATGAATAGACAAACTGAGGGTTACCTTCTTCTCCAGAGGCTAAATTAATCATTTTGCGCTCCCCAGTGTTACAGATGAACTGTTCGAAGGGATTGATCACTGGACCAGAGTGTGAAGGTAGAATCTGTTCTGTCTTTCAGAACCCAAAGAGCCTCTATTAATAATTGCAGTTGCACAGACAGGCTGGTGGCAGTCACATGGGTATTGCGGCTGTCATATAAATTCCAGCACACACTGCTAACTACAGGTAAAGATTCTCACCCCCCAGAACAATGCTGACTTTTGTGTAAATAAAGTGGACAACACTCACTTCTGAAAGATATTACTACCAACAGAGGTTTTTCATATCAGTCATCATTGAGAATTACATGGATTTATATTGTACATGATACTGATTATTTCCATTGTTAAGATAATTAGTATACTATAGTATTACAGTGACATTGAGTTATGGCCAAGAAAAAGTCCTGTAGCACCACTTTCAATGGTCTGCAATCAAACATCACATTAATAAATCTGTCAGTCACTTAAAGATATTTATAGCTCTAAGAGCAAGCATGGTCATGTCAAGGGGGTCTTTGAGCATGCATGACTCCTAGGGACAACCTCAATTTATAGTGTCTGTCTATGCATTTATTATTTTCTTGGACATATAGTTGAGGCATAATTTGGTTTAGTTATTGTCTGTGCCTTAAACACAATCCCTTTGGGCTGGGTAAAGATGGTATGAAGTTCTGATTTGTATTTTCTTTATATTTCAAAACATAATGGAGGAAAAATAGGTTGTCAATGGAAGTTCTTGGGAAAATCATTATTTCTGTTCTTTTCTGACAAGTGCCCTGGACAAGTCACCAACCAGTTTTATATCTCATCAGCCAGATGCCAAATCCAATAGCAAAGCTCATCAATTACCAAACAACCTTTGTCCTCAGAGGGTGTCTGCGCTAAAATATGAAACTAATCATATGATCTACATTAAGCAGCACATTGTTTGCTGAGAATTAACTGGGCAGGTCAAAAGACGCTGTGGCGCAGTTTATTTTTTAACACAAATAGAAAATAAAATATATTTTTTAAAAAACAAACAGTGCTCACAGAGCTAAAAAAAGGTTTGAACAAAACAAATCACAAACATAAAATAATCCCACTCAAACTCATAGCAATTGTTTAAATTGTTTTTTTTCCTTGCTCTCGCTCCTCCAAGCACCCATACCACAAGTGAAGAGAGCTGCAGACTTTTATGCAGGTGACCACTTTCTGCATAAGGTTTTTTTTAATTACACACTGGCAGAGGACAAGCTGCCCTCGCCTCTGCCAGAAACAAAACAATAACACCACATGGCCTCGCTGTCATATATTTAAGCGATAGAGCCCATCGATGCAGGCTCTACCGTGTGGTAGTTGACCGCGACTGGAGTTATGCGTTCCATGCCTTAGGCGAGGGTGCTAACGAAAGTCAAAGTCATCTACCACACCGTAGAGCCCGCATCGAGAGAGCTCTATCGCTATTAGCAAATTATTTATTTATTTATTTATTTTCTCTTTAAAAAAAACTTTACAACCTATATTTACCTTCAACTTCTGATATTTCGCCAGTTAATATTCCACTGAGGAAAATAGTCCCTAACATAATTAGAATAGAACAACGACATACACATAGAGAAAACGTTATTATTGTTATTAAAATTATTATTATTATTGCCAACATATTTATTTATTGGGGTCTTCCTCCTCTTTCTTACTATAATTTATCTGGACATGTACAATTGTGGAATAGTCCGTTTAGTATTGAGTCAGACCAGCATAAGTTAAGTAGTTTTTTATGTTATCAAATTAGTTGTAGATTAGAATGTTTAGGGAAAAAGCCGGTATTGCGTGGATTGATTTTAAAATATAATTCACAGTTAAGCACTTCAATGTTCCAGCAGGCATCTATGTAAAATAGAAGCCCACCAGATCTGGAAGCTGATTGGCTGTTCGCACTCAATCTTTTTCTAATTAATAAATAAATCATAATATAAACACAAAATAATAAAATGCACATGGGCAAAGGGGTACCCCATTCTAAAATAAATAAGCAATCATGTACAGGGCTCCACACCCTGTTACAGCGCCCTTGTAATGAATCTCCACCTAGTGGCTGATGAGCTGATGAATGATACTGACATCAACTGCAAAGAAATAAAATACAGTGAGAGCAAAAAAAAATATCAGTAAGAATACTGTAGTTACCCAAACTAATTTGAAGGCAGTCTATTCTGTAGTAATACTTTATATATCATTTTACACACTCAGATCGAAGTGCATTTTTCAGCCCCGGTGTTTTGTAAAGTCTTTTGAAAATCCTTTATTAAAATATACTTATCTAAGAAAAAAGAATCTTCAAAGTTTGCTTCCATAATAAAATATTGAATAATTATTGGTGGCAGTCCCTCAAACAATAATAAACAATAGTCCAGTTCAAACACACACACAAGATACAAACACCGTCACTAGTCCAAAGTACATGCTGTAGTGCTCGCTGTGAAGTACAATTTATCTGTGATACAATGTGCAGGGTTGTCCGGGTTTAGTGCTGGCTGTAAGCGACAGCTCCCCATTGTGTTAGCCGTCTAGTCTTAATAAACAAAGAAACATTTTACATTACATTTTAGACAGACAGACAAAAGAAACAAAACACTGTATCGGTCCTTTTTGTTCTTAGCATAACCATCACAAGGAACAGATCACCTCACTATGTCCCCTTTATATACCGTCAACCATGACCCCTTGGTTAACGAGCGCACCCACTCCTCCAATCCACAGATGCCACACCGTTAACCTTCTGGGTCAATGATTTAGTGTACCGTAGCTCAGTCCCCTTTCTAGGCTTCTGCTTAACCCAGGGAATGACCTGTTGGGACATCCAGTCCAGGGTACTCTGTTTCCTTTGCTCAGCACCCTCACAGGTTGGGAGGGAGATCTAACACCAAGAAACATTCAATCTCTATCACACATAACATAAAAATAACTCACGGAAATGTAGTCACATGAATAGTATACATAAATATATAAATTTTAGTTTAGATCTACATTTAGAGAATGATAGATGGACTGCAGAGAATTACAAGGTTGTTAGTTTTAACCATTTGTAGCCTTACGGAACATTTGTTGTATTGCTAAAATTATATACCGTTATTTGCACCCAGTGTAATGTTACTATCAAAAAAGTATCAATGCAACTATAGCCTATTTGAATTCTTTCAATGTACATTATATGACAGCTGACTTCTACTGTAGATTTTATTTGAATTATACAAGTGAAATCTTGGTATAGAAAACAGCATATTAGATATTACAATAAAGTTTCCTTAGGTGATTGCAGATTTGCATTGTGTCCTTGGCTTTTAACACCTGTGTCTAATCCACACAAAAAAGAAATTAAGAAATTAAACCTGCTCCTGTAAACTCTCTCTCTGTATTGACGGCATCACAGATGCTGTCTGTTAAATGTCTGTTTCAAGCAAGGTGAGTTATATACTCTTTTGTTAATTAAAACCCTCCTTTTCCAAGTACAAATTAACTCCTGATAAATTATGACAATTAACACGGATTTGCTTTAAAATTCCCACACAAACAAAAGAAATACTTGCAAGAAGCACTGCTCGTTAAGATAGAACCGTAACATTATTTTGTAAATCAACATAAGTAAGATAATTATTTAATAATGAAATAGGCATAACGAGCACTTGAAAATGCCAAAATCAATGCATCATACCGATTTGTTGATTAACACTGGAGTTATTATTTACGACCTTTTGAAAATCCTGCCCGCAGTATCTCTATTGGTGATTTTCATATAAAACAGAATAATTGAAAGAAAGATCTCAATAATGGCCGTCAGAACATTTCTGCAGGGAAAATTATGTTGTGTGCTCACTTTTGTATGAGCTGATCCCTGGAGCCAGCATTACACTTCAGCAATCAACACCAGTCAGAAGGATATCTACATCATCAGATGGAAAACAATGCAAATGGATGGAGATGGAGATGGATCACATTAGTTTACTGCAAAGCTACGTCTTAGTTGGTTCTTATCTTGGCAAGAGCCGAGTTCAAATCAGCATGAAGTTCAATATTGTTTCTCGTTTATTAGATGAGTTTATGCAGCTACAGTAAATGTCATGAGCCAGATTTTGTTAAGGCACTGCTCAGAACTGTATTTTATTGCAACATAATGTACAGCAGACAAATCAAAAAAAGTCTGTTTGGGCTTATGCTCACTTCTCAAATCAATCCACCAACCTTGATTTATAGATTGAAGTCCAAAAAACCAATTGGTCACACACTCAAAATCAGGACAAGATTTACTGTGGACTTTTAAAAAAGATTTTCTTAATTTTATTCGTTAAAACGTGTTTTTTAGTAAACTGAGCAAACAAACAAAAAGGTAGTAGAACTATATGTTTCAACACAACAGGTCTTTGTCAGGTTCATGACCTGTGGGGTGGTTTGGTACAAAGCCCAAAGGTCTTTCACAACAAAAAGGTTTTTTATTTACACTGGCCTGTTCTAGCATACAGTATAATAACCTGAAATATTACATCTTGTTGACCTGAGGCGTACAGGTGTCTATTAGTTTTATAATTAAATGTTAATGACCAATGTGTAAATCGTTTACTGGCATTTAATGACCTTCAGGACCACTTGAACATGTACAAGGAACAGTAATAAACATTGAAGACCCTAAAAATGAAAGCACTCTCAGTTTCGGTTTATTCATAGTAGACGATTTTTGAAATTACTGGTATGTGTATATCAGGAAGAAATTACATGGATCTGTTGAGTTGTGCTAATGGTACTGCTACTACTTTTTCATACTACCATTTTTTTTCATTCCGTAACCTCTGAATATATGGGGTTTATTTACAACTACTATATTTTTCAAAAATACTGGATTTAGTTTACATGAATCACCTGCTCTCTCGCATTGTCATCTTTGCTGTTAGCACCTCTACCTGCACTGCGGATATGCTGGGAAAAGCAGCGCATATGCTCAGTTAAATCAGGAATTGGCTTCTCCTTGTGCCCCACAATGTATCCAAGGCATGATAACATGCTTCTGTGACACAGACCCTGTTGTGCCATATTGCTTATTTATATATTAATAAATATAAAAAAATTAGAGTGTTTACTAAAAAAAAAACACATTATTAAGGCAGCCACCTTTAAACATGTAAATTACTTTCCCTTAGAGGATTCAGCTAGGAATGAAAAAGCTTATTTTATATATAGTACATATGAAATATAAAGCTTATTGGTATCCTACTAAATTATAAGCAGACTCTAATATAAATCACTTAAGTGAAGCCAAAACTGTGGTAATGTGCTGATTTGCTTATCTTTCCTATCATTTAACGTTTAATTACTTACATCCTGTACTATTCCCCAATTAGATCATTATTTTCCCTAAAAACACTAGTAGGCTCTTCATTTTATACTCTTTCACTGTTTAAATCTGTGATTCCCTTGAGTTGGGTGTATTGTATTGTACTGAACTGAGTAATCATTACAGAGTAATGTGTCCAAGGTAACCCAAAGAAACCCTCTAGAGCCATGGCAGGTAATGCGTGGGAGCCTGTCATCACAGTTTGCTCTTCAGGCTTCGAATCCAGTTAATTCCAGCGTTCTCTTTCCACCACACTAGCTCAAAATATCTCATCCCCATAATTGAAGTTGAAAATATACACTCCATGATAGAAAATCCACTCATCTGTACACAGCCATGACACGGTCGACATTTACTGAAAGAAATGAGCAACCAGAGTATCTGTTCACACAGACAGAAGATTGGAAGGTGGTTTAAAGTATCAATTGTATTGTCACTGCATGTTCCTCCTCCTAGCACTTTGCCTGCACACCATTTAGAACAGAGGTTTTAGTCATTGTCTGTATTTTACCGGGGGTGAGTTTGTAAAACTAACTTGCAAGTGTCTTCAGTCCATTTAGTTCAAATTCAATTTTGTTAAAAATGAGTTGTTTGAAACAGTGTGGACGGTTGTTTATATACATAGTTATAGCTAGGCACACTTGGATGTCTCTGATTCAAAGAAGTTGGGTTTGATTCAGGTTGTAGAAACACACAATACCATGTCCCTTGCAAAGAAGGGCTGAAACATGTGATTACAACCAAGGATTGCCCAAGCATGATATAACATTTAGTTTTCATATAACCTATATATGTCTAATAAGTCTAGAAAGACTGAAAAATCTGAATTATAACTTTACATACTGACTTGTCAATATTCAAATACTGGATGAAAACGTCATCAACTTTCCAAGTTCATATGTTACTCGTTTCTAAACAAGGTTTTTAGGATCTTTGTTCTAGCAGCTGAACACAAATGTCTGCTTAGTTTGGAGGGTTTATCTACCAGTGCTGTCAATCCAGGCTGAGTGTATTATTTTGATAAAATGTTTCCCTTTCTCTGTATCTGTTTCTCTTTTTTTCCAAAGATTTCAATCATTGTATGATTCTGTATAAACATTATAATTGTACTGTGTAATTTAATCCAGTCAACAATTTACATTCAATTCCCTGTATAATTCATGTTTTCAATTTAAGTGCACTGATATACATAAAGATGAAATATATGAAAAAAACTTAAACGAAGATTCTTTTTTCTTCAGTTTTAATTCATATTTTCAGTTTTACTGTCAACTTCTACAACCAGTGTGTACTTACACAATTATATGTCATCCACAATATTGATACAGATTTGATCTAAGCAATTATCCAACACTCAAGGGATACATTCCATCTGTTTCTCATTACCCAGTGTTTCATCCAAAGCAATTAAAAAATGCAGTTAAAATGGATGTGAGGTTCAATAATGAAAACCAGAAAAGCTTCCTTCCTAGAATTTGAGGACAGTTTGCTTGCTATATGGAATTATTTCTAGTGACTCTTAGTGGCAGTATCCTTCACAAATCCCACAATGACAAACCCACAGCATTATTTTTATTATAAACAGAAATGAAATGGGTCACTTTGACAAAGCATATGCTCTGCACCTGGGGGTGCACGGGTGTGTGAGTGAGTGAGAGTTTGGTGGCTGGCAGTCATCTTGGTAAAGGGGTAGTTTGGAACCAAGGTGGCTACTGTTTGCACAGCCACATGGTTGTTGATTGTTTGATTTTAGGATTGATTGTTTAATTGGTTGATTGAAGAATGATTGGATAAGGGTTGAAGTGTAGAATGTGATCAGGTGGTGATTGTCAATCAACCCCTGGCCACATAGTATAAAAGGAGAAAAAAGAGTGTTTGTTAATGTGTAGGAGTGGAGTGGAGTGCAGTGCAGTGCAGTGCAGTGCAGTGCAGTGCAGTGCAGTGCAGTGCAGTGCAGTGAGAAAGAGTGAGAAAGTGCTGTGACAGTCATAGCTTTAGTGCTCAAAGAGAGAAAGAAAGCAAGCACCAGTTAGCCAAAGCTTGGGTGTTTTGGGGTTGTTTATTTTCTAGTTTTTGTTTTCTAGTGTGGGTAGAGTTTTGTTCAAACTCGCTCCTGTGTTTTGTTTGCTTGATTTGAGTTAATAAAAGTGTGTGAAAAGCACTTCACTGCAGTTCCTGTGTGTGGGTATAATATTTCAAGGTCACAGACCAGCTTTGCCCGGGACGCTACACCAAAGCCATATGATTTTATATTTTATGTGCAAAGTGTCCTGCTGTCAAATTAGCTCTGATCATGAAAGACTGGATTTTGTGGGGGAAAATGTTGTGAACTTTCATAATTCATAATTCATTTGTTTGTTTTTTCAATTAGAGACCACCATCCCAACTCATCCACTTTCTGCCTAAAACACACACATACACTTTAAACCTGTGTTACTGTCTATTTTATAAGGCACAGTATGACTAAGATGCCTATTTATACATAAAATCACTGACATGATTGGCTCCAGTGTTGAAAATATACTCACTGAGTTGCGTAATACAAAGTCTGTTTGCTCCGCAAATATTTCTTGAAAAACCTGAAGAGATTTTGTGCTCCAAGAACTTCTGTAGGCATTAAGAAGTAAAACGCTTTCTAATTTCATCTTATTGATTTTACGTCTGCAAAATGTACCTTGTATGGTGTTTGTTAATTACGTTAAGACCCTCTTTTCATTGTTCACTAAATACCTATTTGTGGAGAAACCAACAATACACAAGGGCAGCAAAAATAATATGTCTAAACCTTGCCCAGAAGAAAACACTTGTATCTTTCAAAGTAAATATTATGGCAGTCACATATATGACTTTTAAAAAAAAAAAAAAATCCTAGAACACCTGCTTGGTAGTAATAGTTACAACTTGAGTCCAAAAAAATAAGGATTTTTTTTTTTTTTTTTATCCAGTATTCTGTTTGTGCAAATGATTCCTTCACTACAATCACCAATCTCACATAAAAACAAAGAGATTAACAAGCCCTATTTTATTTTATTTTATTTTATTATATAAATCATTTCTCTCCTAAAAACAGCTAAGATGATGAGCCATCAAAGGCTATTAGCGATGAATTGCTTTATAGGTTGTCAAAGCTGCCAGTACACACTGCCTTCCGGTGATGTCAGCAGCTGTTAAAAGGATTTCATAAGACATCCCATTATGTCTTATTGCAGTGGGTGGAATCAAAACGGTTTAGAGACAAAAATGTGAAAAAAATAACATGCCAGTGGCTACAGCAGCTCCACAGAACATCTCTGCTGTCTTGCCCCACAGCCTGAGGTAACCCCATAGTGGCTGATGGCAAAGTAAGAACATCCAATGCCTGACAACTACAACGAACTGGAGAAGGTAACAAACTATCCCTCTCTGGTGATGCACAGCAAGCCCTTATCAGAGTCTGCTAGATAAATGACTCTATCGTTAAAGCTTTTCTACAAGATTAATAATCCAATCTGCAATTGGCTGAACAGACAATCGGGAGGTCGCTCTGTACAATTGACACAATTGTTGCTGCAGCTCTGACTTCAATAATTCATAGCGGTGTGCTAAAGTACATCTGCCCTCTTTTCAGTTCATGTCATAAAAGATTTATTGTAGTGATTAAACTCAATGCTGAATTGTACACAATAGGGGAACAACTCTGTGTGCCTGTCTGTCTGTCTAGTACTGAGCTGTCATCCCAGTTTTAAACACCCAGGGAAGGTGAGGTATTGCATGGAGGACAAGAACACATCAAAGTTCCTCTTACGTTTTAGTGGAGTGCAGCCATTTAAGCCATGTATTTAACCCTATCGAGCTGAAACTAGAAACAATTATGCTGCAATTGACAGTTTAGTGTGCTTGTGCAGTAAATGTCTTAAATGTGTATGTTTTTTTTTTTTTTTATTTTCCACATATGTAACATTAAGTGAGACATATTTTTTCATTACTAAAATCCATTGCACATCTTTTTTTTTTATATGAATTTAACAGACAAAATGATTGTCCAGATGTTAATTCAACAAACATGTACTATTACTGCAAGTATTTAATTGTTGAACACGAGAGGGATGCATTGAATGTGAAACAATTTCAAACCAGCATCCTCTTTAATCATATTTAAAGTTCATCTCATCGCTTCATTAGACTTCCTAGTTCCAGTAGTGATCAGTAATCTTCATTTCACCTTTAGAAAACAAGCAGTGAGCAGTGAAAGCATCTAAAATGTGTCAATCACATACCTGTCAACATTGAGTTTTCAAAATAAGGGAGCTTTTGTAAATTGAAATCTTAGTGGCCTGAAATGAATCGAATACCTACATAAGACAAAGGCATACAACTATTCCACTTTATTACCGGTTAGAATTTTACACTGTGATAAAGTCTCCTTCTAACTGCTTTTAAAAAGGAAACCAGAAAAAAAAGCATGACATCCTTCACAATCAAATTCTCTCTTGGGCCCCTGTGGTTCTTATTGTACTGTACTGTTGCAGTTTACTGTTCGGGAGAAGTTTCCAAAAAACAGGATGAGTCCCAGTAAAATAACAGAGACTTGACAGGTCATGCAAGGGGATATGATTTTCCCTGGGATGAGCAACTAAAAACAGAAAAAGTACATTAATAGCATGTACAAGTCCTGGGGGAAAGATCCCCATGGATGTCAAAATGTTGTACTTGACCTGAAGATAAAGCCTACTCATTGGCTAGTGCAACACTAAAGTAGCAGTTTAACTACTGGCAACATGTTTACCCAGGAGATATAGAAATAACTGTTTTAGTAATGCTTAATACTAACCAAGCAACAATTACCACTAATTACCTGCACTTGTCTCTGGAAGATGGTAGGGCAATAGAATTAAATACAAAATATTGTAAATTGGTTAAATCTTTTAATAATAGTATTTATTGCCTAGTCAATATTAATCATTACCAGTATTTTGTTTTTTCTTCTGAATTCATTTTGCAAAGGCCTGTGGCAGAGCAAAGCTCTGCCCTTTTTAAATTGGCAGGGATGGGGTTAATTTCCCCTACCTGCCTGGGTTTATTATGTTCAGGTGGCTGGGGTTGATTAGTTGATTAGGTTAATTAACGATCAATCAGCACCCAGCCACCTGACATAAAAGGAGGCCTCTGCTTCTCATTTAGGAAGAGGGAGCTGAGGAAGCAGGTTGGTGGTTTGTTTGTATGTTTGAAAGTTTGAATCCAGTGAAGGCATTGCTCAGCCCAGACTGTCTCTGGGCCTCTAGGTGGCGCTATCCCACTTCTGAAATCAAATGTGGCAGGCTGGCGAATGGATAGAGGCCCAGAGACAGTCTGTAGTTCAGAAAAATAACTATTTTATTATAAATAAACACAAAAATGAAAGGGCACAAGGGCCAAAATAAAGGGATTTAAACAGAAATAAAGCAAGACAAAAAAAACAAAAATAACAATTTCCAGGCTGGGCAATGCCTTCACTGGATTCAAACTTTCAAACATACAAACAAACCACCAACCTGCTTCCTCAGCTCCCTCTTCCTAAATGAGAAGCAGGCCCTAGACAAGAGGGGCTCTATAGGCTTCAGTGCCCCTGTATTAGCTATAGTATCAGGCACCTATTTGATGTGTTTGTAAGTATTACAGAATTAATCACAATCTAGGTTATCATCTCAAGGCTTCTAGTCAATAATCTGTTTGGTGTTGGAATTACATTTTAGTGTCCAACCTAGGTAATTAAATAGTCAGCTCTGCTGGCAGTGGAAGCGACAGCTTACAGATACTGTTTGGTTTATCCTGGCTTTCATATATACATGTGTTTGTAATAAGTAAATATACTGAAAGGAAGGACCTAGTTTTCACTCTTATGGTATGTGTTAGTCTATTTAATGTATTTTAGTTATTAAAGGAAGTAAAATGCCAGGTTGGTTCCTATTTTCATTTTGAAAGGGTGGAAATGTTTAGATCCATTGAATAGACCCGTTTACTTATCGATGTGCCATTTTTTCTTTTCTTCACAAAAGAGGTCATTGCAGTTCAGTCTATAAGTTACAGTTTATCTGTAATTGCAATTTTGAACAACATGTTTGGCTCTGCATAAGCAAATTAACCTTTTTTTTTTCCCTGCATAAGTACCTACATTTTCAAACAGGAAGCTTGCAGTTATGCTTCGCTTGGTGTGCCTTTTGTTCCCATAAAGGTTCAACTCAGCAGGGTTTGACGTGCCTAGTTAATTGTGAAATGAGCCATTCCTTCTCATAATAGACTACAGCGTGGAGTTAACTTAGAATCCATAGTTTATGATTCACATTGTCAGCTGTCCTAATCCATATCCTAATCCAGCAATTAAGAACCACAAATACAGTCCAGGTGAAAAAAACAGACAAACATTTTTTTGACATAACTGATGTATCGAATGCGTTAATCCGTTAATGTGATTTTAAAAAAACAGTGTATATCATAAATATGAGTAAAATTGAAGAAATGTCTTTGTGTAATAGATACATACTGAAAAGTCTGATGGTTGAAGTAATTGGGCATATAAACCGTCCAAAAAGTCATTAAAATCGCAGATTGGTTACTAAACTAATATATTTACTGAACTACAAAGCTTTTTCAAATCTCATAAAATGGAGTGGTCTATTTCAACCACAACAGTTCACTTACCTAAGGATTACAACATAAGAGCAATTTACAAAAGTTGTTATATTCTCTTTCCAAGTAGGATTAATATGACCCAATCATTAGAGAAAAAAAAAAAAAAAAAAACATTAAGATGAGACTTAAATGTGATATTGGTTGTTTAATATTTTTGGTATTATTTAAAAGTTTATAATGTATTGTGCAAAGGGAGAACACCCATTTTTTTCCCAATTTGAAATATCCAGTTTGAATGTCGTCTGCAACCCACCTACTGAAGATCAATCATCGTTCCAGCTGTTAAGCCGATTCTTTATTGTCACCTGTTGAATCTAAGCCACCGACGTTACCAAGCTACTGAACCCTGGAGGCAAGGAGCAATCTTGTGAAGTCTCTGCCAGAACTCAATTTTCTCAAAATATTTCTTACTTGGGATCCCAAGAAAATACGTTTATTTCCTGTCTGTTGCTGAAAGGTTCAGGGTCTATAATCAGAATGACAAGATCCTTCTTGTAGCTGAGGAGCTGCTTGGATAATGGGGAGTTAAAGCTTGACTGCCTTGTCTAATTAAACACTCTGCTTCCAAAGGTTGACAGCACGTGGTGTCTGCTGGCATGTACAATAGTGAGAGTTTTGTAAACGCCTCTCAGACAATCTGTAATTAAAATTTGTAATTTTAGCACATTGCCACTAGTCTTATGGTAGCGCACCATCAGATAGCACTATAGTAAAAGCATAAAAATGACTAATAAAGTATAGACATGTCTAATAAAATATGTCATTCCTTACATATTTCACGCTTCCCTTGGGTCACCTCATCCACCAACACAGCCTCATGTTTCACTCCTATGCTGACGACACTCAGCGCTTGGCTTGCATTCAAGACATCGAGGCCTGGATGTCTGCCAATTTTCTTCAGCTGAGCACCAGCAAATCTGAACTCCTTTTAGTAGGATCTAAAACTCAACTTAGCTCTCAATATAGCTGCCTTGAACCTTGGAATCTGTATGCTGCTGCCTTCCCCCACAGTACGAAGCCTTGGTGTACTTCTTGACAGCAACCTCTCCTTTGATGCCAACATCTCCTCCGTGGTCAAATCTTCTTTCTACCATCTTCAAAAAATCTCTAAAGTCCATCCCTACCTTTCCCTCCCAGATGTGGAGATACTTTGTCATGCATTTGTCTCCTCTTGACTTGTCTACTCCAACTCTCTATATGGTGGTCTACTGGCACACACCATACAGCGACTGCAGCTAGTTCAGAATGCCACTGCCAGGATCCTTACCAGATGTAAAAAATGTGAACACATCACCCCCCATCTTACCCAGCTGCACTGGCTACCTATAAAGTTCAAGATTACTTTCAAAACTCTCTTGCTCACCTACAATGCCCTTCATCACACAGGTCCCAAGTATCTCCTCAACCTGCTGACCCACTATATCCCTGCCTGCAAGCTGAGGTCCTCCGACTCTGGCCTGCTTGTTATCCCCAAGCAAAAGTTCACCACACTTGGAGAACGCTCATTTAGCTTCAGGCTCTGACTCTTTGGAACTTTCTCCCGGCTTTGGTGTGTTATGCTCCCACTGTCGCTCGCTTTAAATCAACTCTTAAGAACCACCTATTCTCTCTTGAGTTCCATGCTCTTTAAGCCTGATATCTGCTATTAGCTGCTGTATTGTTGCTATTATTTCATGTATTATGCATTTTTCACTGTATTTAATGTATTATGCATTGGTTTTTACTGTATATCAAGTATTATGCATTTCTCTGTATTTAAAGTATTATGGATATTCTTATTGTTACTGCATCTTGTAATTATTTTGTGATGGTGGTCCACTTTGAAAGGCACTATATAAAATAAAGATTGATTGATTGATAGTGAAAGCATGAAATGCATTGTAAAGCTCAGGGAGGTACAGTACATCATATTAAAAACATATGGCAAATATGGTAAATGCATAGTACAGCAGTATAACCAATTGTAAAGAGAGCGGAATCTCTCCCTTTTATTCTGTGTTTATAGTAATAGACCAGCTACAAGAACAGAATACTTAACTGTTTGACTGCCATACAAATAAGAGTGTTTGGTCCTTTAAAAAATGTAACAAAATATTAACAAATACTCCATGGTTTGCTACAAGACTAAATGTTGTTGTAGTTGGACAGAAAGCAGATTGCCAAAGTGGAATGGTAATCTAAATGAACACCAAGAGACCTGTAGTGTGGATTTTTATATAGGAGAGACTGCATTGGGTGTTCTAAAAATGAATTGCAGCATCAATGCGTAACTTGAGTGACAGGATATATATTTCCTTACCTGCAGACATTTTGTCCCTTTCTGTTGCTATCACAGACTCCCACTGATCCATACAATTTTAATAAGGTTAGATTAACAGGGAGGCACTTGTTATGTAAGCACATTGTTCTTCCATCAGCAATGGGCATCACTGTCAAACAGAGAATCACATTTCACATTGGAAGTAGAAACTTTGGCGGGGTTTCCATGCAGTTTAGAAATGACAAATTCTCTTTCCATTGTCGTGAAAATGTCACGTGATACATCATGCACATATCAAGCACATTCCTCATGCTGTAGGACTGGAATGAATCTCGAGGGCCAGAGCTAAGTACCACTGCTACAGGAAGTGCATGGCCAAACCATGGTACGCCATTCTGGTGCTAAAAAGCTGCACAAATTGACCAAAAATGCATGGAAACATGTCTGAAAGTTGTAACTTATGCTTGCGAGCCTTCAGCAGTGAAGAAACTTTCTACTAAAAAAAAAGGCTGGAAGTAGCCCTAAATAAGCATATAGTAGGAGGGGTTTAGAGACCTCTTCATTCAGTATTTTTTTTATGTGATACTATTTAACGTTTCAAATTATTGCCATTTGATTCAAAAAATGATCGTGTTTCACAGTGTAGATGTTTTGTAAGCAAGGCTATAAAAATTGCTAGAGCTACAAAAAATGTAAAAAAAAAATTCAGCCCTTTGCAATATATACATAAATAAATAAACAAATAAACAAATAAATAAACAAATAAGTGAATAAATAACAAAGCGTGTCAAACTGACATAATGCTGTCCTGTAAAAGCAATGCCCTGTTAATATTTCTATCAATAATCCAGGCATTAATCTGTCAGCATCAACAGACAACTGATGATAACATGTCAAGGTCCTGAAGCTACCAGCAATTGCATTTATTACAAGCTTTTTTTTTTTTTTTTTTTTTTTTATTAAAAAGGAAAGATTTTTTGACTCATATGTAAGCAAATGTTAAAAAGTGGGGAACATCTCTCTATCATCCAGACTGCTACATATTTCAAGCTAATTTAACCAAATGATAAACACACACACACAAATTATAATCAGACAGGACAATCTTGCGTTAAATAACCACTTTTATTAAATACAAAATCTTACAGTTTTCCAAAACACTGAACCCAGTGGTTGAAGAAAAAGTAGTGTAAAAAACAATAAACAAACAATAAAATAATAAATATATGCGAAATGTTCACCCAGGTGAGCAGAAAATATTAGGCAGAGGAGCATCATATACTCAACTCCCCAACTTGATCAGCACCTGTGGAGGACACAATCTTCACCTGTAGAAATGAAACAGTAAAATGCTCCCCAGTGGTTTATCCTGGTTGGATTTGGTAGTGTTGGTTCAAGAAAAAAAAAAAAAAAAAAGTTAATTATAAGTCCTTTTAATTATAAGTCCTTTTAATTATTAATTGTGAATTCAAGTCTTTGTTGCCTGCACTCTAAAATGAAGTGTAAGTCTGTATTGGGGTTGCACATACTGTGCCATCTGGGTATCCAGTAAGTCAGTAAATGTGTTTTACAGTGAGAGGGAATTTCCGTTTAACGATGAACGGCATTGGCTGTATTATGGAAAGTCTGGAGGTTGAAAAAACCATAGCTGTACAGATATATTCAGCAAATCCCTAGCAGTTTTTCAAGAACTTGAGAGTCACAAACACAGAAAGATTTCCAGCTGTTCTAGTTACAGAATATTCAATGTGGTTTGACATCTCTACTCATCAGATCAAGCACTGCAGTTATATCTCTTGTCATCAGATTGTGCCTTGCCCTTTGTGTTTGGTTACTGCTGGGATAATTTCAGTACCATAAGAAATGTGTAATTTGTTAATGCAGAGTAGTGGTTTGGCACCCACAATCTTATCATTATCTGGAGACCACTTTAAAATAAAACAAATTAACAATATCTTGCATTTTGGCAGATGTCCCTTAAGGGACCATCTTGTTTCCCGCTTAATCATCAGCATATCAAATAACAAGTTAGGGATTTAATTAGAACAGTCATTAAGCCTAGCTAAAAATAATACCAGGCACTTATTTTCATCTGAAGGAACTCCATATGTTGTACAAAGTCATCATTATAACTTTTCCCATGGTAACTTACACACTGGGATCCATGCAAAAGACTGCTTGCACATGAAAGCACAGATGCACCCTTGTTTCTTTCGCTGGATCTGCCCTAAACATAAACAACTGTAAAATATTTTAAACTAGTAATGGGACCTGCACATGAAGATGGGTTTTTGTGTAAATGTATATTGTAAGTAGTGTGCGCTTATTGTAATTGTAATTAATTAAGGAAGTATCCGACGCTCCTGGGCGAGCCTGTCTGCTGTGTGTGATTGCCAACTATGGCATCTAATCAGCAGGTAGGTGTTCCAGCGGGGTGTCAGGTATAAAAAGGTCCCGTTTATAATGGGCTAAACATCATCCACAGCTACGTAAAGAACGTAAAGAAACCGAAACTGCCGCTGGCCAGGCGAGTCGGGATTAGTTTAGTAGTAAACAGAGAATATTAGTTCAGGGATTGCAGCTGCCCCTAATGTGTAGACAGCGAGATGGAAAAGCGGGACCTTCCATGTATTAGGAGCAGCACACGTCGTTTTCATGGCACCTTTTATTTGACAGTTTTTGTAGTGACTTATTTAGCCTTTTGTACGTTGGGCCATATGTCCCACGTGACCTACCATTGCTGGTAGCGTCACGTGGGGTTCCTGTATGTTCTGTCCGTGTTTATGTAAATAAAACCTGCGCGCGTGCCTATTTCAACCTCTGTCTCGATCTCCTTCCGGTCACTCAGCTGCGAATGCATGCACCCACACAGTGATACTGACTGTCAGTATAGCCAAACCCTGAAGACAGCACTGTATGTTTTAGCATAACATCAATCTTACTCTAAAAGATGAAGGGAATCTGTGTCTGAAAAAAAGTTTGGTTCCGATAAAAATGGGCTATTATGAATATTGGCTATGCATCTGCATGCAATAAAAAAAACAAGGGTGCAGATTATGACAAATTATAATGTGACCTATTGTGCTATGGGTAACCTTTAACTGTAAAATTGCAAATCAAGGGATAT
The DNA here is from genome assembly GCF_017654505.1 of Polyodon spathula. Taxonomy (NCBI): domain Eukaryota; kingdom Metazoa; phylum Chordata; class Actinopteri; order Acipenseriformes; family Polyodontidae; genus Polyodon; species Polyodon spathula. The sequence goes on along the minus strand of NC_054540.1, from coordinate 28,149,603 downwards.
ACAAGATATATAATTGCTCAGAAAATGAATACAGGCTACACATGGCATTTCTATTCATATGAACCCTTGTTTGTATTTGATAATAAATGTTCATATTTACACCCATTTCATAGAGCAATGTGCTCCAAAGAAAAAATGTCATGTCCTAGTTTGCAACTGTGTAGGACTTATAGATTACAATCAGGATTGATAAACACACACACACACATATATATATTTGACATTAATAGGTTTAAAGAAGGGAAACGGGTAGTTATATGAAATCAAATAATTAAGTTAAGGATTTTTTTACATAGGATATTTCAGGAGCATTGTCCTTTGATTATAATTATTTTGCAGGGCTCTCTTGAGGTAAGAGTGCTGTGTTTTTCAGCTGTGTTTAGTTTGTCTCTATATCCTCCTGGAATGGTGGATGTTTATGGAGTCTTTTTCAGTGGAAGAATCAATAATCTGTGCAAGAATCAATAATCTCATATTCTAATATCATGATAGGAATGGGTACAGCTATAACGACAAAGCCCCAATCCAGACAGTGGGGTTAGGAATGGGTACAGCTATAACGACAAAGCCCCAATCCAGACAGTGGGGTTAGGAATGGGTACAGCTATAACGACAAAGCCCTAATCCAGAGACTGGGGTCAGGAATGGGTACAGCTACAACGACAAAGCCCCAATCCAGACAGTGGGGTTAGGAATGGGTACAGCTACAATGACAAAGCCCCAAAGTCCAGACAGTGGGGTTAGGAATGGTGAACTGTATGACTTTTTAAAATTTTTTATTGTAACATTTCCATTATTTTCCATTACTTTACGTAGTTGTTCAGTATGCCACACATCACAAACATGAGGCGGCTTGAGTGGCCAGCTGAATCACTTTTTTTATTGACTTAAGCAAATTCATCTGAAAACCAAAGGTTCCATGATTCACACTCCCACTATCTAAAGAGAAACTGTAGCCTCTCTTCAGAATGTGATTGAACTTTTTTGTTTCCATCAACGGTGCCCTTCAGTGGCTGATATCTATTATTACCCCTTTGGAATTTCCATAAAGCAACTTTCTATGGTTCTAAAAGCTATCAAGAAATTTTTTTAAAAAATACCAAAATGACTAAAAGAGCTAACTAGGGCACATTAATATAATTTGACATTACATCATTACAAACATCATTTCAATGGTCTATTATTACCTTTTTGCTTTTGATTGCTTATATCACTATTACATAATGAGTCCAGTGCAACAGCTCATTGCAGCGCAATGATTCTTTGCAATATCAGTACAATAAAGATACAGATACCATGTACCAGGACACCATTACAATCTAGTTGGAATAAATCAATTTCACTACGATGTGGAAAAAAGAGATCCCACTGCATCTTGTTGTGTTTTTCCTTGAAAAAACAAAAACTATTGGAGCCTGTGAGGAGATCACAGTATATTACAGACCTCAACTCTTTCTCCTTTTCTTCTTTGTAACAGTTTGACACTAGAAGGGAGCTTCTTTCAAGCCACATACACGATAAGATACATAATAAACAGGTAAACAATTTAATATTAGTAAAATCTAGGGAAAGTCTAGGGAAAGAAAGTCTCTTCAACATGAGACCACTATGTTGAATTTTATGTACAACCGTATGGTTCTATAGTAGATTGTTTAAAGCACAAAGAATCAATAATTGTAGGGTAAATTTAATCTGTTAGTATTTCCTGCTAAAACTGCTATGATAGTTAGAGGTATTATGCCCCTTTGAAACTGTTAATACACTCATCTTAGAAAACCATAATTTCCCCAACTATATATATAGACACAGTCTAGACAATTTTTAAACAACAGCAACTAAATGATAAGGTTGTACTTTTTTACTTCAGACACAGCTAATAAAGAAGGTGAAACAAGGATAACAATTCTGCAAGGAAATTTTAAGTCACCGTTTTGTTTTCCATACGTTCTCTTACACAGTTGCAAGGTTATGCGCTGTACTGTCAGCATGTTTTATTATTTTTAATTGCTTTAGAATGTACTGCACTTAAATTATGCAAACTGTTCATTCTAATATTAGATATTCACTAGACTTGATTGACTGCATAGGGGGTCTGGAGTGTATTTGGGTTTGGCTTTGGGGTCCCCCTTTCCCAATGGGGGCGCCCTAAAGGAGGGACGGCATGGTGCCTTAGGACCCCAAGACAGGGTAGCAGGCTTTAGCTGCCCATAAATGGAGACACTGTTGCAAAGGTGGTGGAGGGAAGGATGGAGGCGCAAGGAACACAGAAAAATGAATGTGAATGCCCAGACCAGGTAAGAGTTCCACTGATTGACAAGGGATTGTGTGGTCCATAACAAGTAAATGCTGTTTTTCTCATTTTCTTTAATTCGGTTTGGGATTTATAGATCTGCTAGCAATAATGAACACATAGGAATTTAAACTTCTCAATCTTGGCACTGTGTATCAGTACCACAAATCTGATTCGACATACTGTAGCTATGCAAAAGCAGATTTTACATTTCCACAGGACTGAAGAACTCTAAAGGAATACGTTGTTTAACTTGACTATGTGCAATTGTTAATGAAAATCCCTGAAAAAATCTGCTTTACCTAAATCTCTGTTGATGAAACAATAGTAATCCTAGTCTTCTGCAGAATTCAAGGAGGCATGTGAAATCTTGATCCAGCTTTGGTCTTTCCCTCTGCTGTCCATGTTAATCTCAATCTCATACAAGTTATGTATACAGTATGATGTGCCCAAAATGAATCACTCTGATATTAAACAAACACGGCCAAGTCTAACCTATGTCTTTTTTTTCATTTATTGGAGAATTGATATCCTAGAAGGATTGTACAGAGCGTGGGAGGGGACATGAGAGAAACAAGGTATCTCGTGGCCACGAGATAGTAAGACGTGCGCACGAGATACAAGTTTTTTTCTCTCATGCTCCTTTCTGGGCTGCATAGGATTCTGTTATCGCAGGAGAAAGGAATTCTATGATTGAATACATCCAATCAATTAAAGCCACTATAACCACACACCACTCACTATAATACAATATGGATGTTGGTAGAGTATGTCCAGAATGTCCAGAATAAGGCATGTGTACAACTAATTGAGCACTTTATCCTTTCTACTGCATCTCAAAATAAAATACTTAGCATTACAAAGCATACTTCTTAAGGTGATCAAGATGTTATCTTAAAATGTCTAGTTTTATACAAAACTTCTGCAGGTGGCATTGCTAAATGAACCTCAAGTGTCCTTGACACATTTAGAGAGGATGCCATCACAAGGTTGGATTACAAATATGGTTCCTCTCGTGGCAGCTGCCATCATTTAACAGCAGTCTCTTAGCGACTGCCTCGATGTCCCTGTACCCCATTAACAATGCAATGGCAAGTGGCTGAAAATAGACAGTGTACTGGCCTGGCGCTTTCTGCACAGAGTAATGACTAGTGGTGATATGGAGTGGTCCCTGCGGTGCCCAGGCACACGTCAGTGCCTTCAGCTACCCGTGTCCTACTTCCAGGTAGGGCATCATTAAACATTGGCTGCCACATACAGACACAGCACATACATCTGGTACACTGTATAATTTCTCATTTACTGTAGGACTGTCACATCATATCGGCAAATATATCGGACTGAATCACACTTACTGAGAGAAAATGCCAACAACACAGTTTTATATTGTTACTCTTCTGAATTCAAAGTTAGTGCCACCACTGTATTATGCAGCAAAAAATATCTGTGCTATGTGTACAAATTTGTATTAAGAGTACTCTATGTATGAACTATGAAGATATACCTGTAAACCCTGTCTTAAGATTCTGAGATTGATACTTTGTATTTTTTACTCATTTATGATGTGCTTAGGTCTTGTATAGGCAGTATGCCTTGAGACAGTGATGCATATTTAGTTTTGTACTTAGAATGTGTGTCTGTGGGAGAGGAGGGAGGATTTCAATTCTAACAAATACAAGTTCTAAATACCATGTGTCATTGGTTTGATTTGCAGTAGTCAAATCCAGCACACCACAAATGCTCAATCCCTGAAATTTAACACAGATGATCACCAATATATTGACATTCTTTTCAGAGTTTTTAAGTACATAGGTTAACAAAAAGAATTCCAGTAAATCTTACCTAATACGTATTTCCATCATTTTGGCGTGCTCACATTTTCTAAATAAAACACTCACACGCATTACCGCAAAGGTGATTTTTTGTTTTTATTTAATGGTATTTTATTTGTAGTTATTGGTGAAGAAAATGTATTGACTGCTCCTTGCAGACACTTAAATTCAACACTTCAAAAGGCTGCATGAAGATACGCAGTTAAAACGTTAGGTTACGGATGGGGGTTGGAGGTTGGAGGTTGGAGGCTGCCTAGGGCGGCGTTGGAACTGCCTCCTGGAGCTCTGGGGCTCTAAGTACGGTGTTTCTCTGTTCTTGCAGGCAGCCCATATTGGACAATGTGAGATCTACAAGTGATGATACTTGTGGATACTGATAACTTAGATTATATTTAGGGCTTTTGATTTTTGGCTTGAACCAATAAAAACCGATAAAACCCCCCTATACAAAAAAAATAATAAAAAATCGCTATATAGTCAATAAACACCGGAAAACTGTGGAAATGGTTACTCAATTCACATTGACCACCCCTTTCCCATTAAAAAAAACAAAACAAAAAAAACAAAACAAACAAAAAACCTACTACGACTACTACTACAAAAAAATGCATTTCTAATGCACAATGCAAAATGCACTACTGAATGGCAGCACATTCCTACATTTCTATTGGGGGCTCCGGCTGTGATATTTTAAACAAGATTAGAATTAGTTTGGTCTACTGCCAACATTGCTGTGGCCACTGACTGGGTACAAGATTTCCTTGACAACAGTAGAGAAACTGAAAGCTTTAATCAGTTCATACGTCAGGAAATAGTTGGGAGTTCCACGTTACCTCAGCAGAGTGGGACTTTATGGTAAAGGAATACTGCAGCTACCAGTCTCTGCTCTAACAGAGGAGTTTAAGTGTGCCAAGGTCCGACTGAAAATCACATTAGTAGAGTCACGCGATAAATGCCTAAGGGAGGCAGCACCTGTGTTGAAAACTTGAAGGAAGTGAGTGGCAAAGGAAGACGTGGAAGATGCAAAGGCTGCCCTTCAAATCAGTGATATCATGAGGTAAGTTCAGCATGGAAGAGGACGTCTTGGTCTTTCTAAGGCCAAGCAGGGAGAATGGATGAAAAAGGAGACATCATGGAACAATACAAGATTGGCTGGCGAGACCTATGGATAATGGAATAGAGCAGGATCAGTTTCCTCATCAGGTCAACATATGACATATAACATATTCTCCCATCACCACAGAACCTAAACCTCTGGGTAGGAGAGGATCCTTTGTGTTCATTACCAGCAACATTAAGACACATTTTGACAGGATGTAAGGTGGGTCTTAGCCAAGGATGGTTTACTTGGCGTCGTGGCCAGGTGCTACGTTGTTTGGCCTTAGCATTGGAAGACAAATATAACATGGCCAATAGGTTGCCACCAGTTCCATCAAAACATTACACACAAAGGACAACATTCCTCTGTCCAGGGGAGCAACCTCCAAGAAAAGGTATTAAAACCAAAACTCGTCTAGGACAACTGGAAGCTGACAGAGACTAGAAAATGCTGGCAGATGTTGGTCAACGGTTTATTTTACCACCTGAGATTGCCACCACTAACCTCGACCTGATATTGCCTTGTGGTCTGGATCAGCAGGCCTCGTTCACCTGGTTAGCAGTGCCATGGGAGGATGCTGTGGATGAGGTGTATGAGAGAAAGAAACTTTGGTATGCTCAACTAGCTGCTGAAGCGGAACAGGGAGTATGGAGAGTCCGAATTTACCCAGTGGAGGTGGGTTGTCAAGAATTTGTGGCACACACTACAACCCAGTTTCTCAAAGACAACGGATTCTGTGGTCAAAAGTTGCGCCACAGAGTGAAGAACTTATCTGAAGCAGCAGAGAGGAGCAGCAACTGGCTGGTGCCCACTTGAAGACCCCAGAGATGTACCCTACTCAGCTCAATCCAGGCGGTTGTCATTCTGAGGCGCTGGGGAGACCGCACTGTGCTCCACTGAGCCAGCATCACAGCTGATGTGTGTGCTGATGCACCAGGGAGGCAAAATAAGCTGATCCCTGGAGCCAGCATTATACTTTAGCCATAAACCCCAGGCAGAAGGATATCTACATCATCAGATGGAAGGAAACGCAAATGGATGGAAACTCAGATGGATCACATTAGTTTACTGTAAGCAACATCTTAGCTGGTGCTTATCTTGGCGAGAGGCGAGTCTAAAATCAGCAAGAAGTTTTATCTACTCTCATATAATAGAAATCATTTAGGAATGGAGGCTTGTTTGTGGGATTTAAAGCTGTATTACAAGATACAGAGGATTTAAAACAGAATTGCAAATTGTGGCGAAATGTAAAGAAATGCTACACACAAAAACCCCATTAGAATTTGTAAGTGACCACAAGGATTTTGTTGTGGCAGACAGCAAAGGAAAGAAGGTATAACTTAAGTGTGCAAGTACTATACATATTTTGACAGAAAAAAACACCCAAGCATTGTGGAAAGTAACTGAAAACAATAATTTCTTACAGTATATAAAAAGCAAAAGCCCTGAAAAAAACAGATTTATATAAAACTTGAAAATAGCTAAAAGCACTGAAAAATTAAATTCATAAAAAACGAAAAACAAAAGCCCTAATTATAATTTAATACAGATATTGAGTTATATTTTAATTCCATAAGCCCAATTTATAAAACAGATGTGCTCTTAAGTGTTACTGCAATTTAGATTTGCTTATATTAACATGCTGACAGCTCCTGTAGTTTACCATCTGACCCTATTGTTCTGGACGCTCAAAATAAACTACAGGTAGATTTCATTTAAATAACATTTAGTTACTATGACGAGTCTCAGGCTAAATATTGACAGATCTCAGGCAATGTAAATAATTGACTCTGCAGCAGACGTATACAATGAAGGGCTAATAGAATTTGAAAAATATTATATTTCAGCACCACGTGGTGTGATGGGCATACAAGGTCTACGGTAGGCCGACTGTAAATCTGGACTGCTTGTTTGTGGGATTTAAAGCTGTATTAAGTTAGCATTCCTCTTTTGGTAAGGTGTTCTTTTAATACAGCCACAGCACAGCCAACTTGATTCTAGTCTCCCAACTCTGGAATGTGTAATCCTATTGTTATAGTGATTCCAAACATGCTAGTAACATACATCCCCACTACGGCTATAAATACAGAATACGAGTTAATGTTGCAGGGTGCACTTTCACTAGTGATTTGTTTGCTTTTTGACACATTTTATTTAAGTACTTATTTAGGTACTGTGTCAGTTATTTAGTATAGTTTGCACAGCAGTTTGATTTCTGCATTTACTTTTGATTGTGCTACTGATTTCACCTGATTGTGTTTTATTTTTTAGTTTTATTCAGGCCCTACAACCAGACACTAATTAAGCATCAGCACCTCAAACTAATGAGTGTATTATATATATATATATATATATATATATATATATATATATATATATATATATATATATATATATATATATATAAAAAGTGTAATGTTGGCTCCAGGGATCAACCTTGGATAAAGACCATTGGGGATAAAGACTCTTTCTGCTCTCTACCATACCCTTGGAATCCCACATGTCCTCTTGTAAACTCAGTGTGGTACACCACTGGACCCAGATTTTCTTATCCAAAAGAATCAATTACAAAAGTATTGATTTGTACTACTGTATATGAGAGCTAGCTCTACTTGTTCACCTGAGCTGATGTGTAAAATAATCCTTCATCAGAAGTACACCCAGAGAAGAGAAAAATGAAACATCATGGTATTTTCACTTTTAAAGAAATACAGTTACTTCATTCAACTAAAGTTAATTACACAAGTTAATTTACAGATAAAACAGATAAAACACAAGGAAGCTGACAATGGTGGCGTTTACATGTACCAGTCAAGACATGTTTGCCGAACTTTTCAGGAAATGCGTTGCTATGCAGTTCTAATTTAGGGAAAAAAATCATCCATACCAATGCAGATTACTCAATTCATAGTCATTTAGGGGAGGGGATATTTAAATATCCGTGTCTGCTTACTAAGTAGGAAAAGAACGACTCTGAATATCGTGAGGAGAGCTGCATGCTTTGCCATGAAGATAAAAACATTTAACAAGAGAAATTAATTCACGTGTTGTCGCGCACATTCTGAATTACTCTGTGCATTAGATACTTGTTTGTCTGGTTTCCTTTCCAACACACACACAAATATATAAAATATAATTTCTACTAAGTTTTACTACTTAAAATGTATATGTGTGTATATGTTTGTGGACCTAGTAATATATATTATATATATATATATATATATATATATATATATATATATATATATATATATATATATATACACACACTTCCAAGTGAAAAAAATATTCTAGAAATTTGTAGAAAATTAATTAAAAATAAAAACTGAAATAGCTTGGTTGGATAAGTGTTCACCCCCCTTGTAATAGCAATCCCAAATTAGCTCAAGTGTAGCCAAAGTTACACTGGAGTGGCTAAGGAACAAAAAGGTAAATGTCCTTGAGTGGCCCAGTCAGAGCCCCGACCTAAATCCAATCAAAAATTTGTGGCGTGACATGAACAGTTTTGTAAAGAAGAATGGTCAAATATTGCCAAATCTAGGTGTCCAAAGTTGGTAGAGACCTATCCCAACAGACTCACAGCTGTAATTGCTGCCAAAGGTGCTTCCACCAAGTATTAACTCAGGGGGGTGGAGACTTATCCAATTATGATCTTTCAGTTTTGTATTTTTAATTATATATATATATATATATATATATATATATATATATATATATATATATATATATATATATATATATATATATATATATATACATTTTTCCCCCATAAACAGTGTGGAGTATGGTGTGTAGATTAGTGGAAAAAAATCCTCATTTAAATGCATGAAACTCTGAGGCACTGACACAACAAAATGTGAAAAAAGTTCAAGGGGGTGTAGACTTTCTATAGGCATATATTGTAGCAATCTCGGTTCCCACAGGCAGGTGCATCACGCAGGGCGAAGCAATCCACACACAGACGGAGGGTGTGCACGAACCCAGGACCTCTTGTACTGAAGCATAGCGCCGATACTGCTGTACAAAAGAGACAACACCTTTGTAAGCGGTGTATGTCAGGCTTATGTCTTTGTATGTAATTACGTCACCTACCAGCCCTGCTGCTGCCTTCCCCCGTGAATGCACGGGGAAAATATCAGAAGCTAGCCACAGGGCTTCAGCAGCAACATTTCAATCAGAAAACTACAAAGCTGCAGGCTGCAGCAGCATAACCTGGATTCTGTGCTGCGAATGACACATATACAAGATAAATCATGTTACTTTCGTTATAGATTAAAAACTACTTTTGTTTTTACAATTTTGTATGTATATAAACCTGTTTACACACTAGTTTCTTTCAAAATGTTTATTTTATTACAGTTTTTAATTTTTTGAAGTAGTGCTTTAAATGTGTTAAGTTAGAAAATAAATCCTATTATGTTTAATTGTTCATTTAAATTCGACGTTTTAGCTGTCCAGATGAGATGTGCTTGAATAAACCTTTTGAGTTGTATTTTGATAGTTTGTCTTTCATTTTAATATTTATGATGTTTAAAATGTATCGTGACAGTGACTGCAGTTGGCGGTTGTAGGTATAACTATAACCGTGGCGGTTATAGTGTTGAAATAGTCCATAAATGTACATTGTGTGTGTGTGTGTGTGTGTGTTTTGTACGGCCTTTCTGCTGGAGATTATGTGAGATTAAGTCAGAAGAACATGATCTTAATTGTTGAAATCTCAGGAGCCACAAGCATGATTCCTGCGGCAGTTTACATGGGTTTTTACAGCAATTTTTATTGTGAGAAAGTGATTGACCCTGCCGTTAAAGTCGCGCTGCCAAAAGAATGTCCTTTTGCTGTTTCACCATGTATTTGCGTGACAATGTCACACAGTCATGACTATAGGGTCGAGTTTCACGTTCATGTAAACCAAAACAGGCAATTTTTTGCTTTAACATTAAAAATAAAATTCTATCAGTTTTCCTACTCTCTGTAACCTGAGTTGAGTTAATAACAAAGCAACTAAAAGGTTCAGAATGAAAATAAGGTATAACATTAAAAGGTCTGAATATATATAGCACCCATGCTGGCATTGTATGAAAGTAATTTACAACACAAACCTAGCAGCAGTAAATGACCCTTCAGGATATCATGTCTCAACTGTTGGTTTTAAATCTTACAATGAATTGCCACCATACTGTCAGCAGTGCTCCAGATAAGCTGCATAAAGGATGTTTTATGCACTGAAAAAATATGAACTATGCATGATATTTAAATCGAATCCATAACAAATACGCATATCAAATTTTGCTGCACAGCTTGAGTTTGCATGCTATCAAGTTTCTTGTTTTCGTTGGTTCCCGGGGTCTCAAAGGTCAGTTGTAAATATACTGTATGTGGTAGCTAGAAAAATGATGAGACAGCTTGTAGCCTGCCTGGGAATTGCCAGAAACACAGGTTTTCAGTAAATAAATAAATAAAATAAATAAATAAATAAACATAGAATTGATTCCACAAACTTGCAATGCATGCTTGTGAATGGTGAATAAGTGTCTGGATTTCTCTGTGCCATCTTAGCACCCCTCAACCGAATATCTGTCAACCGAATCTTTGGAAGGTAAATACAATAAAGACAATATACCGTGTTTGGAGAGTCGGATGCTTTAATATTGCTATAGCAAGGCGGTCAATCAGGAATACAATATCATTGTTTCTTTAGAAATATATAGTATGTGCACGCAGACCTTTTGTAGTAATATTCCATCTGCAGCGTTGGAATAAATAAAAAAAAAAATAAATCTGTTTCTGTGTTTATTTGCTTCACAGTCATATTTTTTGTGGTCAATAAAGCAAATAAGATTTTTGTTTGTTTGTTTTTATTGTAAGACCAAGTTTTTGTACAGTAATTTAAAGTAACATTACAGTTAAAAATGCAAGATTGTAGTTAATGCATAGCCCATAAGTTCGCATTAAAGTATGTACTCCATATAGCATCTAAATTGGAGAGTAAATTACTCAATGACCCTGCACCTTATCTTGAGTGCTGTCAGTATATAATAACAATTACTTAACTAGGTGTTTCAGCTTGTAATGTCTAGTTTTTGTATAGCAATGTCTATAATTATACTTATATTTACTGTAACCTTACATTAGCTACTGTAAGCAAAGCAATACACTACTGTTTGTATGAAGGTCATCTTGTCTCCAGACATGGCACAGCAAACCCATTTAATGGAAGAACTGTATCTTTTTTATTATTATTTCTCTCCAACAGCTGATTAAGTTGAGTAGTGACTATACAGACTTGCTCAAATGAAGACTGTATTAATGGACTTATTTAGCTGACTGAGTTGAGAAGACTGTATACAGACTGGCTCTCACAGCAAAGAAGAGAACACAAATCGATCTCTACACAAGGAGAACAGGGATTGAGCCTCATTGGCTAGCTTCAATAACATGTTAAGGATGTGCAGATGTCCCTTCCCAGCATTTCCTTACAAACTCATGGAGATATGGTACTGTAGGCTGAAGTTGAACAAGATGGTTACCAGATGGTAGCATCTACATGAGAGGGTCCTACTGTTTAAATAACTGGCTTGTGGAGTGTATTTCGAATAAGCATTTTAATGTCAACAGCATTGTGGACAACTATAATGAATGACATTGCTTTAGACTGCCTTGTTGTCCTGATTGAAGTTATCATCTTAGTGTTTTTATTTTACTTTATTTTGCCTATGGACAATATTTCAGCTGCTTCTGTTAAAGAAGAATTAAAGTACATCTGCATCAGATGAAACGTGTCATCGGATCATTCTGACAGCAGATATCTCAGAAGTAACAAAAGAGTACACCTTGTCTGTTATTGCTATGAATGTATGCTGGCATCCTTAACATAAGAGGTAGTGTGTGAGGTGACTGGCAATGCTCAGTCACATTATTACATTGCTCTCGTCTTAGTTGGCTCCTGGAGGGAGTTCATTATACATATTTCATATTATCGGGCAAAAGGAGATTACTAGTGTGCCATAACAGACAACTGGATAAACAGTCAGAACCTTTTGTTCATAACCTTTGTTTACTCTGTCATCACTCCGCCCCCAATCCTGTCTTAACTGTTGTATTGTTTGTGTTGTTACCTGTTTTTCCACTCTGTAACCCGAGCTGTGTAAATAACGCAGCAACCAGCATTCTCAGAATCAACATAGAACGAACACGAGCTTTTAAGTATTAAGTATAAAGGGTTCAATACAGAAAGCACCAGCGCTGGTTCTCAACTCACAGATTAAACTGTGTGAAGGCAAAAAAGCATTGCTTGGTTTTTCATCTTTTTAATTTTTCTTTTTTCTTTTTTAAAAGCTAAGTTACCAGCAGATGTAATTGTGCCTTTTAAAACACTCAATTTAAAGAATGTTCCCACTACCTCAGTAGATAGGATGTGATAAATACATAGTACATATATCAAAATGTGTACTGTTTTCTGAACATTTTAAGTGCCTACATGGCTTCCTGGTCATCTGTTTACCATCACATTCCAGACACTAGGCTGCACCAGTTTTCCAATAAAATACTTTTGACTGTTCACACTTCATGGATACTTTTTACTATTTTCAATTTCCAAATAATTGACAATTTAAATAATGACTAAATTGATATTTAAATTCATATAAAATGGCCTAATGCAGTGTGTTTGTTATTGAACAGTGGACCATAAATGTGAAAGGTGTTTATACAGGCTGTAGATTAAGCTTTAAGAATAATTAAGCTTTACTGCCACCAAGTGGCATATAGAGAAAATTGCCAGATTTAAAAAAACACACACACATGAAGGGCAATTAAAAAAATGGGAGTGAGCACCAGTTCATTAGTGTCACAGAATAAGGGAGGAAGGACAATGTTTACAGTCAAGAATTGTAGGGGGACTGGGAAATATTGAGTCATTTTGCCTGTTTTCTATGCCAACTGAATCAATGAGATAAACACTGATTGCAGAGTTGAAGGTCACCATTCGACAATACTCTATGCACATACATGGCTGCTGAATAGCAGCTGGGACATCTGCACTAAATCTGTCACTGAACAACAAACAGGAGTCCCAGGATTTCTAAAGGGGAATTGATTGCAGCGAACATGAGCAAAAAGCTTTGCTACCGTTACGAGGGAGAGGCAGATCAGATGCAATGCATTTGCAATTGTACACCGGCTTTATATTATCCCAGTTACTTGTCACAGGTAATTTTTTTGATATCAAATGAAAAATGTGTATGGTTAAATATCCTCATGAAGGCCTTGTAAAAGCACAACTTCATAGTGTATATGACTCAAGCAGTCACAGTGGCCTGCTTCACCTCAGCATACTCCTCAGTTGTTGTGGGGTTTCTGGGAAAAGAAGTGGTGAAAACCTTAAATATGCCTCTTCAGCTTTATATAAATACTTATGTTGGGTCTTCTTCTATGGCAATGAATATCAAAGCATTCTTGAACAAACCAAAAGATAAAACCATTAAAGAATATGTCCCTTTGGAAGCACTGACTTTGTATTTAAAATCTTTGCCATTTAAATGGTTTCAAGGATTAGCGTTCAACCATTGTCTCCAGCTGTCCTCACATGAACTCATGAAAAACTCTGCTCTAGGTACAGCTGTATTCAGATCTCTGTTCTTCGTACATGAAACGCAGCCTTCTATAAGTGTGTTTAGGTTTACACTAAAAATAAAGGGCTGCATTCCCTGGTTATCAACACACACAGCTGCCACTAGGGGGGAAAGAAAAAAAAAAAAACTTTTGTAGCACAAAGCAGTTCACAGGCAACAGCACACTGTATGCATAAGAGAAAGTTTGTTTTGCCAAGGGATTCACCAATGTCTGAAACAAACATGGGATTCCTGTAAATGTTCTGTAAAAGGGCAAATGTTCTGTAAAAGCTGGGTCCAAGGCCCTCAGTTGTACTGCAACAAAACTTTTGGAATACTTTATCAAATTTATGTAAAGTTGCATTGCATTAGGTAAACCTAAACATGAGGTACACACTTAGAAAGTATTAAGCTGCTAGTGGGATGGTGAGATATTTCTCCAACAACTGCATCACTCTAACCAAGCATTTGAAAGCTGTGATAAGCACCTACTGTACACTGGTTTAGAGGCCAACTTGTTTGTTACTGTACATGAGTCACAATGTTGTAATTCCTTTTGCAAGGTCCTTGAATATTGTGTTGTATATTGATTTAATGTTTTTATTACAGATCTGCTATTTAACTAAAAAAAAAAAAACTTTTTAACCACTTCGATGTAGTATTCTGCCAAACTCTATAATTAGCTTTTAATCACATCGGTGAGCTACTGTTTTGTGAAACAGCTATCACTGCTAAATAACAGCCTGCTTAGAAGTGCTTTATGAAAGCGAATATTTTTAATTGCTACCTTTTTAACACGTTGATGCCACTTGTGAAGTCCTTTAAGCACGCTCTCCTGGTGTATATGCAATAAAGTTAATACAATTTCTGTTTCATAGGTATTATTAAATTGATCATTTTCTTTTTTTAGTGGGGGTGAAAAAGGAATCTACATAATGCATGTGGTAGTACTACACAGAATAAACAAATTTGGAATATCATTTATCACTTCTATGGATGTTTGTAGTCTTGAGGGGGCTGTTGGTTTTATCTTGTAATTATTTTGTCCTATTGGGCCACTTGAATGGGCTCCTGTGATCTATCTCCCTGGTACTATTGTTTTGAATTTGCTGATCCTCTCAAGAGAAATGTGGAGGTGTTTACGCTTTTAATTTCTACATTAGTTATAGGATAGTGTTTGTTATGCTGCTGCATACACGACTGGTGGAAACATGGGCATAGACAAAGAATGCATGTTATTTTTTTTAAATTCACTTTATTAGTGAGAAATGTTTAGTACTAAAAAAGCTGGAGGTGCATTTGACATTACATTGAAAATCCAGTGAAGAGCTTAACAGACCCACAGCAGTCTTGGCCTTGCAGCAATTTTTTCTGGGCTTCTTGGAACTGTTGATTCCACATCAAATAAATAGCTGATCCTGGGTTCCCACAGTAACAGACAGTTCCATCCTGCTGTCAGTTTTGTCACTGAGGAAGACAGATATAGCAGTACTCTTCTTTGAAAACCACTATCTACCCAGCTAAATATAGCCAGTCCAGACAGTTTTTAGACAACAGTAACTAAATGATAAAAGTTGTTCAGACACCTAAAAAATACTGAAGCAAAATTTGTTGTTTCTATAGGACGATGCAAAACTTTTGGCCATACGTATAGACTTTTACATTCCACTTCAGAACACATGCGTGAACTTAGGGCGACAAAGCCTGCTTGCTGATATTTAGTTTGGACTGTCACAACTGTCTGTCACTTTGAGGGCTTAGGTCGTGCCATATTTTCAGCGTGCTGCATTCCTAATAATGAAAGCCAACAGTAAAATGTGATATCTTGCAGAGTAGGTCAAGCATTACTATTCAAAAATAAATAGAAGATTCAACTTTACTTTGCAATAAGTATCAGCTAAGCTTAGTCTATTTTATCCATGTACAGCAGCAACCTAACTTTTCTTTTTTAGTCAATGAACCCATATGAAACTAATACTGATATACTGCATTACCTTTACAGTGTTTTGCTGACATTTATCCGATACCAAATCGTTTCAATAGCAATAAAATCTAATTACACAGGAAGTTGTCACCCAAAAATGGGTGTAAATGTGACAGTACTACACAGTAGTTCTAACACAGGTTTAAACCAGCTCTTCCACTTATGCCAAATCCCACTGTCGAGACAATTTCACTGCAAGGGGAGTGCTGGGACCGCTGCAGGGTTTCCAACCTTGTCAGCAATTAATAAAATAGCTTTTTTTCATTATGAATACTAAAGGAGTACAGTATTGAATCTGTCTGATCTCTTATACTCCCATTAGAGATGTTTAGCCCAAATTTAGCCTCAGTATGGCATGGATGGAGATTTTTGGTGCTGCATTATCCTACAGGTCCAGATTTAAAAGGAAAAGCTCATGCAGGTTGACAGGAAGCTGTTGCAATCAGTAAATATGTGATTCCTCGAAGCATGGTTGAGCAGCTCGGAAGTTTATTGCACATCATCAAAACTAACCAAAAATGAATGCTTGCCAACACAGATATTCATTTTGTTAAGTTGCTTCTCAGTTAGGAATCTCGTTTCCAAAGGCCTTATGTAACTGTGGAATGTGTGAAAAACAGCAGGATTGAAAAACTTCTCTGCTTTTTGTAATTTTAAAATCTATAATGTAATGTGTAAACCCAGGAGCAATAGGTTCACAAACAAGGGATGAGACAAATCAAGCTCCTTGGCACCAAACTTCTACAGTGGAATGCTACTCTTGCCATCTTCAAGCCATGGTTGCTTATATTAAAGTAAGCAAACCAAAAAAAGTTTTAAAATACCGATTTACAGTAAACCAACAAAATCCATAACTTGACTACTACTACTGATTATTACCTATACCACATTTAGGTTTACCGGAGTAATACTAACTACATGACAATGATCATTTTGACTGAAACTCCTGGGTCAAAGCCACTTCAACCCCCAAGCTCTGGGGTTGTACATGCTCTCAGATGCATTCTCAGCAATTCTGGACCACTTTCAGATGTAAATGTAAACTTGACTTGGCAGAAAAAGAAATTCACAAATTACTTAATTTGTCATTTTACCAGATCCATCAACCTTATAAATCCCACAAGGCTAGTTAACAAACATAGTTTTTTAAATGTTACTGATCAAACCTTTTACATGTGTGCACAATTCACATTAATTTTATAAAACCTCAGCTGCAAAAATCACATATATTCTCTGCTTAACTCAGATATTCAAAATACAGGGTTCATACAGTTTGACATCATTTCTATGTTAACTAATAACCAACAGTAAAATAAATGTATATGTAATACACAAAGTTTAACTGTATAATAACAAAAATTTACATTATACTCACTTTTATAAATAAGCTCTGGAGCAGTAACCTTCCTTATTCAGTAACACAAGTCAGTTTTGGCATCTACAGCATTTCATTCTAAAAGCAGTATAACGATTCAGTGTTTTAATCTGTCAGAAGCAATCGTCAAAGAATTGTGTCTCAATCATAGGCGCCTAACTTTGTTAAACAGTAGGGGGGCAAACAGAAGGGCTAACCGCTGAGCATAGAGAAGAAAATGTTTTTGTTTTATTTTTTTTCAATTAAGCAGCTAAGAAACCAAGAAAACCTTGCTGTTGTGAAGTTAGTTTCAGTAACTGCAAACCTACAAAATCGGGCATGTTTTAGATAAAATGTATAGCATGTATTTACTGTGCATGTATTAAAATGCAAATACATGAAAGTCTCTGCACTGTGCTACACCTCGAATTCCCACATGCACGTTATTAAAAGAAAGTGTTAAAGTAAGTACTGTTCTTTACAAGGTAATTATTCCCCAAGTAAGGCAGTTCAAAATACTTGCCAAGTCAAAAGCACCGTTTTACTTATATATATATATATATATATATATATATACACACACACATATATATAAAAAAAAATACAAACAAAAACAAAAAAAGAGGGGGGGGGGGGGGGGGGGGGGGGGGGGGGACTTTTTATGAATAAAACAATTTCAGCAGTATGAACAGTCGCAGGAAGGACCAGTAAGGAGTTGTTTCTTGTTTTATACCATTAAAATTGTCTTAGTGCTCTAAGAAATTGTGTTTTTGCCTTTGTGCTTGCTTCTAAATATGGTCCATTGAGTTAGAGGGCAAAACAATAATGCAAAAAAATTATGTAACTGCTGCTAGTGCAACAAGTCATTTCTTGCTTGTTTTAAAATATTTATATATATTTTTTTACTTTAATATTCAGGCAAGTTTTACTCTTGCTTCAGACCGGGTACGTTACGTATATATTTAACCAGGGTTGACAATGCGCAGAAGAGCAGGGAGAGTATAAGCAAACAGTTTAATTACCTTACGATTCAGGTGCATGCCTTTAAAGTAAGATTAAACTATTGTAATTACTTATACACAAAAAAGCTTATTTGACTTGAAAAATATCTCAAGCAAATTCCTTCTTTGTTTGCTTTAATTAGTACACAACAAGCTTCAATATGAAAGCTGAAAATTAAATAATTTTTTAATGAAAAAAAAATTTCTAAAAAAATTGAATGCATCTTCTGTTGCAGTCACACTGCTGCTAATGTTAGCTGTTGTAAAGAATGCAGAGCAGACTATGGTGGTACAAAGCAGTGTTCATGCAGGGGCCATTTTATTGTGGGTTTATTTATTTTTTAATTTTGGACTTAGTGTCTTATGAATGACTTCCTTTTTTGTTTTTACATTTTAAACCACTTCTAGGCAAAACCATAACAAAACACATAATAGTGTTTACTCAGAGCAAAAAATGTAGAGTGGCAAAATATATTGTTTGCCTCCCCCTGTGCTCTATGGGTTTGGTCTCAATCAAGTTACAGTTCAACAGGAGAAAAACCATACTAAAAAGGCCACAAGTCCTCAAGTATGTACGAAAACATTAATTTTCCCCCCACCCCCAGATTTTTTTTGGCATTTCTACATAAAAACATAGGAATGGACCTGGTAGAGTCCATTTTGACGGAATTACGTCTACAGACATTGTGTTGCGTGGGTATACCCACACCTGCTTTGGTTTATGTAATCGACTGGATTATAAATAAATACAAAAACACTGAAAAGCGCTTTCTAACCAAATACTGATAAGCAATTTAACAGTGAACAGAAATGTCTACTTTTAACAAGGACCTATCTAAGCACTACAACACTGCTGTGCATTTGAGTTTCTCACAAAAGCCCAACAAATCTTAACATAATAAGAGTAGGGCTTGAAATTAACTTTTACATCCACTAACCATCAGAGCTAATGGATGGATGGAAAACTCCACGGGTCCCCACACATTCTACTAGCACAGTATGTTTATTGATCAGTCACCAAAAAGGCAGTTTGTTTTTCAAGTGCATTTAATATATTAAAAAGGTAACAAGATAAATTGCAAAAAACAAGCAACTATTGGAAAATGGAAAAATTACATTAAGTGTGACCATTGAACAGGTCATGAAGACTTAGAAAAAAGAAAATACAAAACTAAACCATTTTCAGTGTGCAACTAACTTCTAGGCATGTACACCCCCACTCTCTCGACTGTTGGCTTGAAATTTGCTGTTCGTCACTTCCGATTCAATCTCTTGTTGAAAATAAAACTTAACCTGTACAATGTCCCATCCTAAATTCTTTCCTTTTTCTGCACCAATATGTTGATTTTATTCTCCAACATATTTCATAAGCAGCTCTCTATACACAAACAGAACACCTGTATACATTTCACTGCAGAAATGATTAAAAACTGCAAACATTGTTTAAATTTGTGGTGCTGGATGCTACGCAGAATATTGTTAATCAGGTACTCTGAGCATACACACAAAAAAAAAAAAAAGCCATGCTATGAGACCTCCACTTCCTTAGTGCACAGAAACCAGATGCATCACTGGTGCATGTAAAATATACCCAACCCGGACCATAATTTGGCAGGTGGCAATTTTGAACACTGCAAGAGGTATGCTGGCACCATATTCAAAAGAATAAAAGAAAACTCAATTAATCCAAACAGTTTTTGGTTTAAAAAAATAAATAAAAAAATCAGTTTGCTACTTGTCCCGTTCCTAGGGACAGCTCAATGTTTTCTTTCGGAATGGTGTTTTTTTCTACAGCCCGTTCTAACCAGAATTTTTCCATTGTAAAACTGGTTTGTCATGTGTGCCGACTGTTGCAATTGGTTGGTGACTGCATAACATGGCTGCAATCCTCAAGTTTAAAAGTCCTGTCAAATTCCTTTGTGTGTACAAGAACCAACCAACCACCACAATTAACTTCTAGTAAATACATTAACAATTAATGTTAGTTATACAGAAAGCACCATTTTATAGTTGTGGCAAACCTTTGTATGAGATTTAAAGCCAAGTACTTTGAAAAACAGATGTTTTCTTATACGACTTTGAACTTATTTAGCTAGTACATGATGAACAGAGTTTAAAACACAAAGTGACTGGATTTACAGACAAAACTCTGTGCATGTGAAATAGCTCCCTTCCTTGTGAAAGCATGTCCAAGTTCAAAAAATATCTAACTAATCCAGGCAGACTAGATGATAAATGTGAAACTAATCAATTTTACTTCATTGATAATTAGTTAAATAACTAAACACTATAAAAAGGGGGTTGTATCTGCAAGATCTCCAACTAATGTTTACAACTGTTTTGTGCATCTACAATACAAAATACAGCTTTATACAAACTACTGGCAACATCAATTGTAATTACCCATCTAATGTTAATAAATGAAATACAGAGATGGTATTTGACGTTTAATGTTAGTAACTGTAGACGTGTTGTAATATTTGTATGTGAAAGGTATTCATGCAGTACAGCCCCGATATGGCCAACTTAATACCAACAGCAAAGGGAAATAGTTTGTACCAGTATTCAAATATGGTAGTCGTAGACAAGTATCTATAAATATATAGCCCCACCACATTTGTTGAATGAGCATTAAAGTGATCAAGCAATGTGAAGTCCCAATAACTTTTTAGCACATCACACCAGCCGAATTCCAACAGATACCTGGAAGTCAACTATAAAACAATACTAAAAACAAAATGAGACATTCCATTACATATCAGTCACCAATTCTTTACTTGCCTGCCGTTTCTCTGAAAAAGTTTTAAAAAGATAAATAATTTGTCACTAATCTTGGAAACAATGTGTATGCTTGACCAATATGGCATGTTAAGGGAACCCACTTCTTCCACATTACAGCCTTACCAACAGGAAAGAATTGTCCATTTAAAGTTGTTAGAGATCTGCTGCCTCACCGTAACATGACCTACTTGAAGGATAAAATTTTAAAAAGATTACCAGCATGGGACCCAACAGGTTCCCGTCCTCCTGAACAGTGATGCCTGAACAAAAACAAATTTTTAGTTCAAACTGGCTCCCAAATAAGTCCTCCATGTACTCAAGGCTTTGACCCTAAAGAGAATTAAATATATAAGTTTAATTTGTGAATATGATGACTCAAGTAAAGTTCTAACCTTAGACACTTTGTACATCTACCCAGTGGCTAGGGAGAACTAAACTTTTGCAGACATTTGTAGCACCTGTGTTCTCTTCTGTAAGTGTACAGATAATACACAATTTGCTCAACAGCAAAAACATGCCACAGTGTACCTGTATTCTCAGCTGGCACATTTACCTGGAGACCACACCAGATACCAACTGCAGATCTGAATTCTCAGACTCCGGAGGTTGAGGTCTGCAGGTTGCAAGGTTCAAGGATGAGAGCGGCTCTGCAGACAGGCTGCTTCAGATTCACTAAGAAACAAGGAAAATCCATGAATAAAGCAAAAAGTATTTTAATTCATACAGTGCAAGAATGGGGAAATCATTTCCAACATTTTTTTGGACTAAAATGTGTACAGGTTCACACTTAAAACAGCGATTTAAAATACATAAATCTTTCCATTACCAAAAAGTGAAATTCATAGCGTAACAAACTGTGAAAAGTACGTTACCAAAGTGAAAAACTTTAAATTACACCCCCCCCCCCCCCCCCCCCCCCACACACACACACACACACACACAAAACAGAACTTACGTATTGCTCATAAATATCATGCAAACTGGGTAATCCTGTTTAACATGTTCTGTCTTTTTTTTTTTTTTTTTACAGTTCTCGGAATTAGTAATCATCTAAAACCGGATTTCTTTAAAATATTAAATGAAACTTTATAAAACCACTGCTTTACTTAAAACATGCATACATTTAATAGCATATAAGCACCATACACATTACACAAGTATTAGTAATATAGCACACCTCAATGGCCGTAGTCTTAAGAAAAAAAAGTAAATCGATGGGTTATCAGTTCAGCTGGAACTTCATATTTTCGACCCATGAAACATTAAAGATGTTTTCAAAATCGCACCGTAGAATGTCATGAGTCTTTTCCAAATCGATGTTTGATTGACAAATGCTTTGAGAAGAGGCAGTCTCGTAGTAAAGCATTTCCGGTCCCATATATTGAGAGTCATCAAAGTCATTTGCAACACGACTATAAGCGCTTTCAAATCCGGAATCATGTCCTTTAACAGAATCGTTTACGAGATCCTGGTAAACAAGATGCATAAGATACTGCGTAGTGTTTCTAGGAGCTTGCATACCTGGAACGTGCCGGCCATTGCCGGGTCGCAAATGATTGTAATCAGCACTGTTGTCGATAAAAAGCCTTCGGTTTCCGTGTCTGTGTTTCCCCGCCTGACAGAGGCCTTGTCGTCGGTATTTTCTTGATGCCTGGGTAGAGTCACGCTTCCATTTTATTAAGCTTTTCTGACCGCCGCCACTAAAACACTTCCTGGGCTTCCATTTTGCGAATCTCTTTTTCTGGCAAGAGCACGGTTGGGCTACTTTCGGTTCGATTTTAACCTCCATTGCGTCCATACACATAATTATCAAGTACAGCCCCTTCTGTCTTCTTTTTGTGGTCTAGTGTACTTTCAAGTTTGCCCGAACACGTAGTTTAACCTGACAAACTAGTAGGCAAATATATTTCAAACCCGCTTTCGATACAGCTGTATTTCAGCAATACTGTATATACAATGTATTACGCTCTTCAAGCGCTTCCAGCAATACAGACTTTCGCAGTTAACAAGTCTCGGGATAATGTACGCCAGGGTACCGTACAGAACCAATAGTAAACAATTCAATTCAGATAAATCCCTGGTTCATACAAACATTGTAGCATTTGTTTTTAAGTGTGTGCTATAAAAACAAGTACACTATTAACTTGAACGTACGATTGCACACTTGAGACAGACCACCTTTCAGATGTCGGGACAAAATGAAGTCTAACGCCCCACAACCGTAGTTATATAACTTAATGCGCATGTCAGAACGAGGCCGTCACCACGATAACAACCAATCACAGACAAATCTTTTTCTCCGCTGTGTCGTTTCCCAATCTTGCAGTACCCCGGATGATGTACTTTCTTGCTCGGTAATAAAAAACGTGGAGTGAACGTTTGAGATTGTTTTGTAATCCCATTGTGAGAAAAACAAACAAACAAACAAACAAAAAAAACAAAAACAAATGGAGTTTAGTGTTTTGTACAACTAATAGTAAACGTGATTTTTCAGCCTGTTTTAGTATTATATTGAAATGCAATTTATTGAAAGCGATATTATTCAATATGCTTTTAAAAGCTATTTATACGTTTTTTTTTTTTTTATTATTATTTAAATAAAGTCTATTCTGAAATAATCGTGACATCGTCCACATAAACCTTTAAAATAAGTTTACTGCACTGTGTTTACTTTTCTTTATACACAACTGAAGGCATTTAGTTAGAAATATCCTGAAATGTTTTTTTTTTTTGTTTTTGTTGTTTTTTTTTTTTTTTTTTTTTACATCTTAAACCTTTTTATATATAGTGTGCTAAGGCTGCAAACAGTTGTCATTGACACTTTTTTTTAGAAAAATATTTTTATTTTTATTTTTTTAAAAAGTACAATCTACCTAAAGTTCACACATATTAAGGTTGAGCTATTTAGCAACAGGTTCTTTACTAGAATTAAGAATGTACAAATTCCATATTTCTTTCTACTGATGTTCACATTGACACGACAAAAATACCAACACACCTACAACCATGTCTAACTATTGAAGTCACGTAACCTATAACAAAAATAAATAAAATACTCGTCAATGAAAGCGACTCTCAATAAATGCCCAATTTTGTTTATTCTAAGCGCACTTGACAACTGTGAAGCAAACTCATTAAAATGCGACACTTTTTGGCAGACAGGATTCAAAGGTTGCGTAAAACAATAAACTCGGCATGCGCAAATTAATTCGCATGCGCGCTGACTACAAATGAGTCGCTTCTTTCGAAGGCATTATTTGGCAGATTTTTTTTTAACCTCCATAGCTTTTTTTTATGGGTTGTTTTTACTAAATGTATTTTTATAGAAACTACAAACTTCCTCTGTATATGGTCTATTGTATGATTGAAATTGTGTGTATGTGTACCATGGTTTTTGTATATTTGTATATTTATATGTTGAGAAATTACGAATGTTATAATGTATATATATTTTTTGGAACCTTTCTCGTTATTTTTGTTTACCCTCCATAGATCTCTTTTTTTATATATATATATATATATATATATATATATATATATATATATACACACACACACACACACACACACACACACACACACACACACACACACACACACACACCACATATATATATATATATATATATATATATATATATTATGATATATATATTATACGTATCATATAATATATATATTATAACCATATACACATTTTCATGTAATGTGATTGTATATATGACAATGGCAAGAAAACTATCAAGAAATGTGACCTGATCAAGACTGTATCCTTACAAGTAGGAAACACTGAGATCGACTTAATAGTTCGGATATAGGAATTATTATCCTTTGTGCCACTCTAGCTTCTTTTTTTAAATCAGCTTCACCTGCTTTACCCTTTGTAAATGTAATTCAACAACAGAGGTATGAAAAGGCAGGGCTATTTGAGGTGAACAGTATTGGTTTTAGAAAGACAAGCTTTGTGACACCACATTCATAGCCCATTTCAACAAAACAAAGAATTGGATTGCAGTAACTACATGTATGCAAGGCTTTTTAACAGTTGACAAAACATTGTATAGAGGAATTCGATATGTCTGTTGTGTACATACACAATTCACATTTCTCCCCTTGATGGTCCTTGCACAGTTGTTGCATTGAAACATGACTTGGAACAGGGCCAGTTATGTATCTCATTTAGTAACAGTTGAATATATTCCAGGTAAAAACAGTGCTCTAAGACACAATAGACATTAGCATTTTTGTTAGAGGTTGGTTGACATCAGAAACTGTAGGACTTAAAGTAATGTACTGTACTTTTGCATTTTACGTAGATATATTTTCTTACTGATAGGAAGTTGCAAGATGGACAGTTCCAGTTTTACCAGTCAGTCCATATAATTACAGGACCATTCACTCTTAACATAAAGGCATATCTGTGAGTGGAGAGTACATTTTAGTTTTCAGTTTCTGTAATTCTATTTTATAGGGTAAGCCTTAGGTGTAAGATTATAAGATTTTGTATTAACAGCATTTCGTAAATTACATTTTCTATTCAATTACAAAGAGAGATTCAGAGCCGCTGTGTAATCTCCCTTACTCTTCAGCCCTGACACAAGAGAGGGGTGTGGAATTCTCTTGGAATGACTGGAAAGTTTTATTAACTGTAGGGTACAAAGGTGGTGGTAAGGGAATGTACAGTAGAACAGAGTATGTTGAAATCTGTTAGAAGAAAAAAGTTCTGAAATGGCATTGTGAATTGTCCACCTAGCTAGTAATGTTAAATAACTACATTATGTAATGTATCAGTGGTGAAGAGAGGGCTCTGTTCTAGTTTTTTTTTTTTTTTATCAGTATGAATTATGATATAGATTACAAAAGACAAAAGCATATCTATCAGAGCAAGGTGGCTTTTGTGTACCGGTAATTCTAAATGAACTGCCCTTAGAGAGGAAATTGAGTCAGTCTGATAATGGACCTCAGATGTTGGATTTTACTGGACAATTGCTTTTTACTATGTAATTTAATTCAATAATTGACCTGGAACTAGGTATTTTATAAACACCATATGAAAGTTAGATGACTAACTAATTGATACTTCTAAAAAATCTATATATTGTGAACTGATGATTCCCCCGGTAAATAGATCGTTCTTATAAACAAGATGCTACATTTCAATGAGTTATCCTGAAAAATCAAATGCAAAAAATACATACACCACAACACACTTATTGGGATGTAATGTGAGACGATTATACTAACACATTAACTCAAATCTAACACATGATATCTTATATATAAATATTTTTTTCTCACCGATATTTGTATTCATTTAAGGTGCATTACAGTAAGGCTCATGTCAGTTCATGAGATGTACAGGGAAAAACATACAAGCCTAAAACATGACATTACATTTGGAGAAAATAATTTTTTTGAAGAACATTTTTTTTTCTTAAAGAGATTAATATATGTTTGATATGTGTTTGACTTTGAAGCTGCCAGTAATGACAACTATTGCTCAACTATTGCTCCACACATGGTATCACTCTGCAATTGTGGTTCCTGATGGTCCAGCACTTTACAGGAACTAAAGGTATGCCCTTTTTTTAGCTTGTTGTTATTACCAAATACCGACACAAGATGTCCCCAGTTTCAAAGACAGAGCCTCATTGTGAAGGGGGAGGGGGGGAGGGGGTACATGTATCACCTTTACTATGACCCTATAAGAAGCATTGCAAAGTCGGTTATATACAAAATAAAATAATTCTAATTTTATTGTGGTCTAGTGTGCAAGAGTATCGAATATCAAAAAATGAAAATGAAATTACTCAAGGGATACACTTAGACTGTGGCATGTCTTATTGCAGACAGCTCACAACTGGTTCTTGGTCTGACAATAGTTAAATGGTAAATAATGATCAAAACAAGTTTGACTTATTTAATAGGTCATAGTTTGGGTGTGTGTGTGTATACACACACACACACACACACACACACACACACACACACACACACACATATATTGCTGTAACATGGTTTAAACATGAAACAAAAATCTGGATGGAATGCTTGAGCTTGCTTTACAGAATTTAAACCTGAGGAATTAAAGCCCTCAAGGTGGAACGCAGAGCAAGATTGTACTCTCGAATACACTACAAACATGTCTTTACTTGGTAGGTATTTGTTGGACTTGAATGCATACATGTTAATCCAATTAAAAAAAAAAAGTTTTTTCCAAGGATCATAGCAGTATGTTTATTTGATCTGCCTTGGAATTAATTATATTCAAATTATACAATCAATATTAGTATATTGCTGTATGACACAGATAATGAAAAAAAGTGAAGGCATTCCTGTATCGTAAAGGTTTTTCAAACAACAACTTTATTCAACCTGAAAACATTAATATAGTATAGCAGTAGTTACAAAGCACAAAAGGTCATAGCTACCAAATCCCTACCAAGGTCGCAGTTGTTGTATGTTTGCACCTGTAATATCAGTTTGTATAAAATAAAATATAGCTACAACTCCAGTTCATTAAGATTATGATTTCTTTCTTAAATTTGTTTAATTTATTATATAGCCTTTACAAAAGAAAATAAAAAAAGTTTTTTTTTTACATGATGCTGCTTTTATTGCAAGTATAGTTTTTTTTTTTCTTTTTTTATTGTGTAAAATGTGGGTCATCATGCTTCAGCATTTAATATTTTGGTATATATTCCCTTCAAAATATCCCATACACTGTTAATTAATACATATTTTACTAAACATACAACAAAATGTAATGCATATCTTTGTTTGCTGTACCTAAAGAGTATTCTCTTAAAAAGAAATATGGTCGCTGTAAATAAAAACAAAACAAAACAAAACAAAAAGCTAGTTCTGCCTAAGAGGCCTTAGTTGTGTGTTTGTGAACGTAGGCTTAACCTTATGTTGTGAAAAAAGGGCCTTCCTATGCATCTGATGTTTCTTTCTGTTTCTTTGTGTAAGTTTAGTAAAGTCGGCCAGTAGGCACACGAGGCAGGCATATATAGGCATGTGGTGTTTTGCTGAGGTTGATGGGATTAGCATCCAGTCGGACGTCCTCAAGAGCCTTGCGAATATAATTGATGTCTTTCAAGTTGCAGAATGTGTCTTCATGCAGCATCTGGATGTTGTTATTCTGAAAAGATGGGGGAAAAAAGGATAAGCTGACAGACAGAGAGACTATTTAATTGTGCTGAATATTTTTTTTATATATTTTTTATATATTTTGGATTTGTATTTTGTACTTGACAATTTGAGGGCGCATCAAAGGAGATAACCTTCCAAGCAATAAGGACCAAGACTGTAGGTTGTCTCTGAATTCTCTTACTGTAAACTGTAGATATGGCTAATATGCAACAAGTGCTTCAGGGATGTACTCTTAAACAGTTTAATGCTAGTTGTGTGCAACAACCAATGACAATATTTAAGCCCCTAATGTCATTAGACACACAATCTATACTTAAACTCTATAAACAAAAAACATTTCATTAATATCTGAATTTTGAACAGATATTCAAAACATGAAAATACAATTTTCGTCGTGCCACTAATTCTTCTCTTTTGACTTTTAACATCTTTAGATTTGAAATCACCCCTCATATGCTGTCATTATGTAGTGGCAAAACAAGAATGTATGCAACACTGGTGAATATTTATTCATTTATTTAGTTTATTCTGCTTATTTGCACTCTGTTGGTGTGCATACATATTTAAACAACTTTTCCCCCCCTTTTTAGTTTACCCTTTAGTCTTTCCCTTGTATCCTCTGTTGTAACATAGTTTGGTGTGAAGTGCCCAGAAAACACAACATTTTAAAGCTGCTATTCAGTAAAACCTCATCATGAGTTCTTCAAATTGAATCTATGAAATTATGTCCTCTCCAGTTGTCTTGAAGCATCCAGCAACCATACACATGACCAACATTTTGTGATTGACTGTATGAATATCTTCAGTAGATATGAAGCATACCAAAGTTGAGGTTTCTATGTACTGTATGTCTACAGCAAACATGTGATTCGGAAAGATATACTATGACATACACACACACACACACACGCAATAAACAACAACTAATGGCAAGTGTAAAGCGACATTGTTTTTCTATTCATAGCGCTTGAGTTTTATAGGACTACTAGAGCACCCAGAAGGATTCTGGGAAGAAACCAGAGCCGTGGACCCTGAACTGCACTGAAAACTTAAAGTAATGAAAGTGCATGTCAATGATTCTCATATGGCTATCCCTTTATGGTAGCACACAGGAACAATTTCATAGTAGATGCATAAATAAAGCTGTGTTTTTATTTTGTTTGTGTATCCAAGTAAAATTAAAACACTCCTGACATTATTTAAAAATAGATGTATTTTGTAAAGAAATGTAACCTCTATAGAACTGCAAAAAAATAATTGTTTCCAGATGTTTGTAACATGAGCAGAAAAATACTGAATAAGTGTGTAGTATAATTAAACAGCGTTGTTTGTGTGTTTGTTTGTTTTTTTTGTATGCTTCTTTAAGAACTCTGTGGTCATCACTGGCAAAAAGGACAGCTCTGCTTTATATCTTTCATTGTGTGCACACGTTGTTAAAGCATGTATGCAGAGCTTCAATCCAAATTTCAATTCTCATGGGTCCCTGGGCATTGTAAATAGCCCATTTCCTGACTGGCTCTGAGGTACTTTAATTAAGTGCTTTGTAGATAGAGGCCTAACTGCACCTCTAAGTCAAGATTTCGACTAAGTAGTCCATTGTGCAAGTAAGATTGTTTTTCAGAAGGTATTTTCTCCTGTGTACTTGAATAAATATCTCTCATTCTTTGACAATAGCTGTGAAATGTTTAGCCCTTCAAGTAACAGAACCTGTGTTCAGTTGTACAGAGTATTTCATATGAAGAGAAACGTAAAGTACCTGGAGATGAAGAGAGCGCAGGGTGTGAGGCAGAGGCAGAGGGATGTGGTCCAGGTTGTTGTCAGTGAGGTACAGGTATAGCAAGTTGTGCATTTCCTGGAAAATACATTACACTTACTGTATAGATAGATACATGAAATGGTATGTCCTGACACTCCAACTAAAGGACAGTTTAAAACATATGAAATAATGTCAACAGTAATGCAGACATGTTTAAACAAATATCTTATTCTATGTACATGGGCTGTTGGGCTGATATGTTGACAACTTTTACTATACCAACCTTATAAACAATGTAATAGGTTTCAATTGTATAGACTTATTTATAATTGTTTATTTGTTTGGTAAAACTCTAGCAGAACTATGAATCCCATAGGAATACTCTTATAAAGGTTGACTCTGGTACTATGGTAAAATCATAGAACAGTATTAAAGCATGCAACATGTAGTAAAAAAAACAAAAAAAAACAATACATGGTTAACCATGGGAAAACATAATTAATATATGGGAATGGCTTATAGTAAGCTGCAAAATAACGATGCAAATTTACCATAGTAAAATTGAACAGTAGTAGTAATAAGAAATGACATAGAAGTCCCAGCGCTGGTTGGGGCACTCACCTTGAAGGCTTCACGTTTAAGTCCACTGCTGCCTAGCTTGTTGTGGCTGGCGTCGATCAGAGTCATGGCGTTGGGCAGTTCAGGCAGCTGACGCACCTTGTTCTCCCGCAATACCAACTCCTGCAGGGCAGGCAGAGTCCGGAAGGCATCCTCGTCAATCTCAGAAATCTCATTGCTTGTCACGTCAATCCTCTTCAGCTTATCTGTAAAGAAAAACAATGAAATATTTGTACAGATTTTTTTTTTTTTATTTGGTTGTAACTTAAACACCACTGGAAACAAATGAGAAACAATGACTGTTATACCTGAATGTTGGAATAACTGTATGTGACAGAGTAGATGAATCCCTGCACTGAAAAGCACTTCCCACCAGCAGAGGAAACAGGAGGAACCTGTCCATCTACTGGGCTCTGGCAACTACAGGGTTAACGTTCCATAGGCATTGGCCCTCTAGGAGGCTGGTGCAGAGGAACAAGATGCACTTGGTTCCCAACCCAGATAATTGGGTAAAGGCAGAGCCAAGGTGTACAAAAGGGGCAGCCTCTCCACCCGTCGGGGCAGTGTTCCTGGGACCGGGAAAGTAGTTACATAGTAGTAGTTACATAGTTTTGTAACATGTAAAGAAACAGAACTATTTACTTTGCAATTGAATGTGTTGTAAATAAACTTTGTTATTTTTTTTATTGAGTCCTGAACTTTCCTTGTGTCATTCAGAGGCCTTCCATACTGTACAAGAGTTTAAAGAACAACTTGCTATGGGTGTATAATATCATACCAAGTATATCAATATCCCATTAACTAATGTCTTCTTCCTGTTTATATTTCTGGGCACAATGCTCCACTGTGCTATAATAATACAGCATACTGGGCACAATGCTCCACTGTGCTGTAATAATACAGTATGCTTTTTAATTCTGTAAGGTCAAAAAAATATTAGATAATCACACTATCTACAATTACACTTGCATAATATTTCCTATTTACGCTTAAATAACATTTATTTTCAAATTACATGCCCCTTAACTGGGATTTATTACTTAAATGAAGGGAAATTTGTAACACAACTTAAAAAGGGGAAGGATGGAACTATTTGTATAATATTATACAGTATTGGTGGACTGAGGAAAATCTTGACATAAAAACAACATATTTTGGGAATATTAGGGACATTTATATAGGCTCAGGGATTTTAAATGTAATGTAACATAATAATAACCACTGACATTGTACCAGTTTACCTGACGTTTCACTCCTTCAAGGATGGAATTAATATCATTCAGTTTTAAATCTTAAAGGTATTTGTGTGTAAATTTGTATACATACTCATCTCTGCAAAATCAGACTTATTTATTTTCTTGATCTTGTTGTAGCGAGCATAGAAATGAGTGGTCTCTTTGGGAAGAGGAGGCACCGTGTCCAGCTTCACATCGTCACAGTAAACTGAGCCACCAAGACAGGTGCACAGCAGACAAGTGGGCAAGCCTGAGAGGAGGGAAACAGACACATCATTCATGAATAAGCCAGGTGAAAACTACATTTAAGAAACAATTTCTAAAAAAAAAAAAAAAAACACAAAAAACATATCAAATTGACTGCAGTGTTTTTTCCATTGTTACTGCCGCCATTTTGTAACAATTTCACAATGCAAATAATGTATATCACTTTAATGTGAACAAATACTATGCAGTAAATAATACTTTTATTTAATCTGTATCCTTTACTCTGGTAATATTGCACTGTTTAGCATGCTGTTCTACGCTTTTACTACTTTCCACAATATGACAGTAATTTTACCAAGATATACCATGCTTTACCATTTTACCATGCTGTACCTGTACTTGGTTATAATTTCTGTGCTTTCCGTACTCTTTATCAGGTAAACTTTTAAAGGGCTTACAAAATTGTCAAATTGCCCTTGTATTGGGTAAATAGACTGGAATGAGCTGGCTGTACTGACCTGCCTGTGTGTCTGGGCCCAAGAGCCCTGAACCACCTGAGCTCTGGGCTGGGTTCAGGGGTTTAAGAGGAAGCTCCTCTTCCTCCTCTTCCTGGGAAGGGACTGTCTGCCGGCGGCTGTCTACAATGGGTGGCAGGGTGCCAATCTCAATCTGTGGTGAGAGATATGACTTTTCTCAGTATGTAAATCTTAGCTCTGTGGATTGAGTCTCTGTCATGTCTTTACCCACAGTGGCCACATGAGGTCAGTAGTAAACCTCTGAAACCACTTGTTTCACCTCGAACTCCTGACAGACCTTTTCAATTCTCTTTTTTCTCTGCACACCAGTTTGCTTAGCAAATTACTTTTGTACACTACAAAAATAAATAAAAAATACATTCTATGCAGGTTAATATATTTTAAAACAAACTTAATGCTTACATTATTTAGGTTTCATTAATTTAATATAATATATCCAAATATATATATATATATATATACTATATATATTATCAAATATATATATATATATATATATATATATATATATATAGTGTTTTTTTTTGATATTTTATATTCTGAAAATCATCTTAATAGCAAAAATATTGGAAATGGCTAAAAAAAAAAAAAAAATTGGATAAAAGCAACATGTTAAGACCCTAGTGAATCAGTACTTAATAACTTAAGACATTAATACAATGACGCTGGTTTCCTCATGATCCTAACTAGTAGTTTGTGATTTATATTTGTAATTTCCAAAATGACCACCTGGGGTCCCTATAAATCCACAGCAACCATGTAATTAATGCATGCAAGGCCTCTATTGGAGCAGTTTCATAACCATTGAAGCTCACTTCCAAAGTTCTGTTCTTAACATGTATGGTCCTTGTGGCACCAAGACACTCATGGTAACCACATGCAACTCTCACTCTCAACTACATTAAAACACATGATATAAACAGTGTTAATAAAATAATAGGATTACAAATGGGTATAGCCTTCACATAACATATATCTGTATAATAAAGTAAATGTTAGTTATCTATCTGAAATGCTGAATAGATTACAAGATAGTTAGCAGTCTTACAATAGTCTGACACTGAACACCTCTTACGTTGAGTTTGTACATATTAAAGATAGTTTGCATTAGTTACAGTCATTTTAAAGGTAACAGTTTTCAGTGCTATCAGTAATTTACATTAGGCATAGTGCACGCTAGAGGTACATTGGAAATTGTAGTTACATAGGGGTAGAACAGGTATTGTGACATGACTGGTTCCACAGACCACAATTAGCCCTACTGTTCATCAGGTAAAGCACTTTGAGATTAGTGCTAAACTAGGCCTGTGAAATGTTAGCCTAATCCAGTTGAAATAAAGACACATGATTTTAAACTGGATTTAGAAATCAATATTACGCTTGTGTTTACAGATTATAGGTTTAGGTGTGCGGGGTGAAGACATAAGTGTCTCCTGCAATATTTTTTTGTAAATTAGTGTTACAGCAGTAGCCTTGGTTGATTAAATATTGTTTTTATAATTTGTTTTCTATTCCATTTCTTCTTGTTCAACATTCACTTTAATTGCACATACGTTACTGTTTTACCAGTGAATTATTTGTTGACTCTGCTCCCCCACTGCCCACCTGTCTAATGCAACGGTTGTTGAGTCAGCAGAAGGACCAGTCACTACACGTCACCTAGATTTACACAATTTAGTTACAACAAAAGAACTTTTAAACAAACATTCA
Organism: Polyodon spathula; assembly: GCF_017654505.1. Taxonomy (NCBI): domain Eukaryota; kingdom Metazoa; phylum Chordata; class Actinopteri; order Acipenseriformes; family Polyodontidae; genus Polyodon; species Polyodon spathula. Next base: position 28,115,436 of record NC_054540.1, on the reverse strand, counting down.
ATTAACTAATACGAAATACTACATCACAGGCAGGGTGTCTCCTATTGTGCAAGAGATGCTGTCCATAGCTGTGGTTGGATGATTTCTTAAAGATGATTTTTTAATAATGTGAAATTCTTAAATAACAAATGCATAATAATGGAACAATATAATAATTAGTGATAATAAGAATATTTAAAAAAAATAGGAACTGTTCCTCACCAAATACCAATTGGCAAAATATGAACTTGTGTTTTTAATTTACAAACTACAACTAAAAGTAGTGAATGTAGAAAACAGAGAACACATTGAATCCAGATGTACTGCCATTTTATGGATGTACAGAACATGTTGCTACTTGGAAAAGTTTGTTTTAAGTAATTCTGTAATCAAAATATAAAGAGTAAATACACACAGAAGCCTATTTTAATGCCTTATAACAAAAAAAGGAAATGTTACAAACAAGAGGAGGCCATCAATCCTTGTCCATTTTTAAGTAAATGATTCATCCCAGAGTTTTGTCTTGTCAGCTCTTAAAGGATCCCAGTGACTCAGTAGCCACAACATGGCTTGATAACCCATTCCATACACTCACCACTCCTAGTCTCTGTCTGAATCTGTCTTCACTCAATTTCCAAATGTGCACTCTAGTGACAGCTCTCCTCAAACCCTTTGTTCTAGGCTAAACAGATGTTGTTCCCTCAGCCTATCTTGATAACAAATACCTTTAACTCTATCCATAGACCCAGTTGTTGTCATTTTGTATATTTAATTGGAAAATACACTCTTGCCTGCTAGACCCATTACTTTCTTTATTTATGGTTAATAAAGCACTGCCACTTTTTTTTTTGTAACTGTGAAAAGCACCTACAGTAAACTGAACAGGAACGTTTAAATGTAGTGCAGGCCTTCATAAGAAAGAAAACATAATAATAAATTATTTCACATTTAACAGAGCAATCCTTCTCTTGTTGCTTGGTGTGTCCTGTCCCGCATATCCTATTACACACACACACACACACACACATATATATATATATATATATATATATATATATATATATATATATATATATATATATATATATATATATATATATATGATGTAAATAGAAGAAGAAGAATCTAAACTTCTTCTTCTTCTTAATTTATTTATTTGGCAGATGCCTTTATCCAAAGTGACTTACAGGTAATACAGGGCAGTACAGGGTTACAATGCAAGATTCATATTTAAATACAGTATAGTTTACAGTAAGTGCAATAATACTAAAATAATACAATATGAAATAGGATTTAGGATTTAGGATTACAACAAGTTATATTTACAACGACATAATGGTGCAATAATACATTAGCTGTGGATCCAACACCATGGTTCTTAGGTCAGGCAAGTCCAGTGCATAGTAGGATGTGTAGATCATGAGATCTACATGTGCAGTCTAAACAGGTGGATCTTGAGGAGGTGGTGGAAGGCATTGAGAGAAGGAGTAGTTCTGAAGTTCTCCGGTAGCTGGTTAATAATAATAATAATAATAATAATAATAATAATAATAATAATAATTAATAAAAAAAAAACTCCAGTATAACATGGATAATCTTAAGGAAGCTTGAGTAATATTTTTAATTAGCAACAGATCTATCCCAATCTCCTCCACATAATTGCTTAAATTTGTTCATAAGCAAACCAAACATGTGCAATGTTACCCTTATGTGCGTCACAATTACAGTAGAGTAAAAATAATCATTCTTCCTGCAGCAGACCAATAGGTAGGACAGTCAGCAACACAGGAGCAAAAGTAACAGAAAAAACTTGAAAAAGGAGTACAAAGATTCCTGGGGATCATTCCAAAGAATAAAGCCTGTATTTCTTGAGTGTCCTTGACCAATATGTCTGTCTGGAAACCAACAGAACCAGTTATTGTTATTTATTTTTTTACCCAATAGCCAGTTTATTTAAATCCTTTTTTTGTTTTTTTATCGATTCATGACTAAATAACTGATGGATTTTTGTGGCTTTTAATTTGGCAGGTGGGTTCTTAATTTTCTTACCTACTTTATACTGTGATCAAATAATTAAAAATCATTGTGAAATCTGACGGTCTAATTTTTCTAATAGATGGTCATCAGATTGGATTTGAAGTGCTTGTGAAACAGTTATGATTTCTGATTTTGTTGCAATGCAGTTGAATGTCACAGCTTCCTTCGTGTAGAAAACCCCAAGGTGGTTGGTCCAGTAAAGTTAAAGGAAAGTTGATGTCTTTTGAGTCACAGTGCTCTCCACTTTTTTGCTGCCAAACTAGCACAGCACATTTGAGTAGCCAGAACAGACCTATAATTCGAACCAGAGTATCAGAAAGCAACTGCAGAAACCAAACTTCAGTATCATAAATCCATAATAAGTAAAACATTACCAGCTGTCTTTTTTCCGAAGATTTATTACTGTTTTTATTTTAAATTAAACATATGTTGGGAATGTATCAAAAATATAAAACTAAAATTGGCAAGATATTTTTAGCTTATGATCAATGCTTTACACAGGAGCTGCACAATCTACAGCACTGTACTTCACTTCAAACAGCAAAGCACATTATACTTGTGAGAACAACTCAGGTGGATCTAGCAAGCTGCATTTTGAGAGAAACTTCACAGACACGAATGACTAACTAAAAACCAGCATAACAAAACACAAATCATTTTCATAACATTGACAACAAAAGGCAATCATCTGTAAAACTAAGAGACTCTTACCTGAGGTTCATCAATGGTAAGTCCATCATCATAGTTATATATGTCTTGGTTTTCCAAATTGAGATTTTCTAAATCCACGTCATAGTTTGTAGCATCATATGTGTCATAGCCTGGGGCCTGTCTTCCTTGCCTTGATGGAACTGCTACAACTGCCTCCACAATAAAAAGTCCAAATACTATATTTGCAAAAGTCTTCATGATCCAATCTTTCAAAAGAGAGTACATCAGATCATTAGATCAGTTGTTAAAAGCTCTGTTTTATAGCTATCTCTCAAAGTGTTGATGAAATACAAGCAGCACACTGATATCATGGTACTCAAGGATCATCAGTTTGCATTAATTCATGACATTATGATCCAATTGGAATGTTGTAATTTCAAATGTTACTGCTTAGTATTACTGCATTAGTATTCTACTAATGTTGCATAACATTGTAGCTACCCTGGTGTTCCTATTGAAGATCATTTGGTCAGGGTACACTTGCTAATTCAGAAAAAGGAAGTGGCTGTAACTTTTGGAAAGAAATACCAGTTCATGTGAGACAAGTAAAAGCTGGTACTCTTCATTATTATTTTTGCTTCTGGATTTTTCTATAATGGGAAGCTCTTAAAGAGTACTCTAAGTAAATTTAAATGACATTTCACTTTCCCATTATATATTTATGATATTTGCAGTCACAGCGTTGTTGCCCACTGTTTTGAGCATGTTTAAAATTCTCTGCTCCCAACTGATTATTTGGTGAATTTTATTTAAGCCAAAGAACTTTTATTTATCAACCTTTTTTTGGTTTTTGTTTACAATTCTGTGTGAAAAACAATGACATCACCAGGTCAAAGGTCATACTAAAAGGGACACTATGATAGCCATGATCTCTGACCAGAACAAGGAATTGCAATGCAAACTAGAACTTACTACAAATGCTACTTTAAAGTGAAAATTATTGCAGACATCATAAAACGGTAAAAGTACACAGATGTTCAAATGTATTTTAAAGCCACTTACCCTTAAAGACCAACAGTATTTCTGCTATGTGGCCTGCTACACTTTCAGTACCTGCCCACCTTTCTAGTTATCTGGTTGAAGGTGTATCTAACATTTTATATGGCATGTCAGTGTTACTAACTTAATCCTTTATAGAATGTGTTGATATCACATATAGAAAATATAGCTGCAAAAGTAACCAGCAACAACTCAAAACTACTAATCAAACATCAGGGCACTACAGCGGTAAAACAGGCAAATTAATGTTAAAGATTCTAGTAATGGAAACTCTTTTAGGGGCTAAAGCCACTCAATATTTTGCTAAGTATCCCACAGTAAATACATTGTACATGTGGAAGACATGTTATCAGCAGCACTTTAAAGGCCTGTGTGCTCTGAAATAGTAACTTCATTTTTTTTCTACCATAAGTTTAGCATCAAGGCTAATGGAGAACACAGATTAGTTCAGCGAAGTGGAAACTACAGTATCTGAGGTGTATGTAAATCATGTAGACAGAACCTACTGCAGACAAACTAAATACCCCATGCCTGAATGAATGCTTTTATGTGAGCAGGTCTAGGCAAGCACATATGAAATTCCACTGGGGTTAGAGGACAGGATGGCAGTCTAACTCCAGTTGCAAAATGGGAGAAAACAAATCCTAGCAGGACTCCTCTCACACACAACTCTTTGATTGCATCTCAGTAAGGCTGTAAAGAGGTAGTGTTAAATAATTTGGTTAATTATCAGCTATTTAGCTAAAACAATAAAGCAATCGTCTGATCAATGGGTTAAAATTGAAGTATGTGTCAAAACAGAACAGAATAACGTTTATTATTATTATTATTATTATTATTATTATTATTATTATTATTATTATTATATTATTATTATTATTATTATAATGCTCTGTTGCATTTCTAAAGTTTACCACTTGCGAAAATGTGCCAACCAAGTATGTATTATAATATATCCTTCTTTACTGTATCAAATTACACATTGACTGCAGAATTCATTGTACAGGGGCTGTCTGCAGAAAAGTTGCTCAGTAGTCTTCTCATTCTTTTATTTTGCTTGGCAATGTCCATGATATTCCTCCCTTTGAATGATTTAACAGTTGCTTTTCAAATAGTTTCTTATGATAGCTTTCCTTCATAAAGATTTATTTTCACATTTCTGTTATTCTTAATACATTTTCAACATGATATATTTTTTACATGCATGTATATGGAGAGTAGAGATTACGAGATAATACTTGTATATCTGCCATTTAAAATATCCCACAATGACAATTGCCATCAGTTAGGTACTGCTTTACACAGCTGATATTTTTCTTAATTACCAATTACTATGCAAAATGCATAACATTCAATAAAAAAGTGCAATTTCCCATGTCAAAAGCAACCCAAAGTTTTAAATAATGAATACAATCAAAATAAACCACTGACTGCTTCCGGAATTTAGCTGTAAAATGATCTTGCAATTCCAATAGCTAACAGCTGTTCTGCAGAGTCACATTGAAATTGTTTGTATCTGCAGTTTGTCTGGAAAAGATAGCATGTGCGTAACAGTCAATTTAAATAGTCAGTCATACTAAATGAATGACTTGCTTCACAATTTAAAAAGTTCACCTTATAAAAATGACAACAGCCAAAAAATCACAGGGTTTGTCATTTCTCAAATTGTGTCTCATTTTATGTCTCAACACAATTGGCTCAAAGACCATAACAATCTTAAATGTTTCTGTATGAATATTTATTAAAAAAAAAAAAAAACTAGTACATTTTAAAAACAGAGAAAAAAAAGTATTTAATAAGCATTTAGAACAAACATTAACAAGAAATAAGATATTTACTGTACAAGTCATTTATCACCATAGATGTTAATTAGTTGGCATAGCTGGAGAATTATTACTTTTTTGTTACATTTATAAAATCTTAGATAAACGATTAAAAAAAAAATCCCCAAATACTTACCTCTGGCTTTTACTTTCTCAAATGGTCCAGGCAAATGGGTTTGCTGAACTCAGGGTATCTGGTCCTGGCCAATGGCAACGGTACTCAGAGGCTGTGGGAGGGTGGTATCCTACCAGACCTGATATTGCCCTACTTTGTGGAAGCAAGGACTGACATGGCAGAGGAGAGACTGGTGCTATTGGTGACTGACTACCTTAGAAATGCTTAGCCTGTAATTCAGCACAATCCAGCACAATAAAATACCTTTTTATAAATGCACCTTTCTTTTAGGACCAGTAATTTGAACATTCTGAAGTTCAAGTGAGAAACACAGGACTAGGGTTGGGGGATGAATATATCGCCCTTTCAGTATAAATGTTAAGGGCTAACAGAACAACAGAGTCTTTGTACTGAACTTTTGTCAGAATGCTACAAAAAAGGAGATCTTGAAATGGATCAAGACTTCTCACAGCTAGAGGCAACCAAGTAAAAAACTAAAATATGATCTGCTTAGTGGCTTCAACTGGGGATGAATAGGCATGCAACCTTTTGTGTGTCAGCTTCATCTTTATTCATATTTCCGGGTAAATTTGACAGCTATTCTAGACAGGAGTAGCAGGTACACAAGTACCCCAGAGAAACCCAGTCACCTTCATACCCTGTAGGTCAAAATGTGTGAAAGAGAGAGAATTAAGAAATTCCTGACTGCATTTAACCCTAGCATTGCCTGGCAATCCATTGGGCTTATTTTATGGTGTAGTGTATTTTTGTGATTAGATAATGTAGAAATTGTAGAGATGTACAGGAACTGTTACTGAAAGAACGTATGCATGACGTAATGGGACCTTACAGACATATATATGTGTGTGTATATATATATATATATATATATATATATATATATATATATATATATATATATATATATATATATATATATTATTTAGCTGGACATACTTTAATGCCACAAGGGGCATATTCCACACAAATAGAGATCCAACAGTTAGTCTGGCCTCTAGTCTGGATTACTTGTGTTTCATGTGTTATTGCTTGGTTTTGTATGGGACAGCAACAGCACAGATCCATACTGCACCCAATATACACTAGTGTGAACTATACTGACCATCAAAAGAAACTTATCACTTATATTTAAGCATCAGAAGAAATGTATCACTTATATTTGAGCATCAAAAAAATTATCACTTATATTTGAGCATCAAAAGAAATGTATCACTCATATTTGGATAAAATGCACTAGATGTGATCGAAAAATGACAAACCGTCTCAGAGCAGGTGCATTGGGTTTTTATTGTGCTGACCAACAATTTACATCTTACTGTCAATTTATGGGGGGACGGGGGATCCTGTGAAAGTCACAGGCTAGTAGCATGTGGGGCCACCGTTGGAAGCAATACAAGCAGTACATCTGCGACGCATGCTTTGCACCAGGTTTCGGATGTTGTCTTGTGGAATCCTGGCCCATTCCTCTTGTAGTGTCTGGATAAGCTTTCTCCTGTTTAGTGGTCTCCAAGCCATAGCAGCCACACTTTGGCCAATTTCAACCGTATCACATTTGTCTACTTGCTGTCAAATGGTGATGTGATATTATGGTAAGATCAAGAAATGTTTTCTCACATAAAACCAATGATGCACACTGTCCCTAAGAGAAAGTAATCTGGCTTTGTTGAATAGATTATACCCAGGTTTCACAGAGGTTCACCATGCACTGCTTCTTATTTTATTATGAATGCAGTAAACTTTAACTAATATCACCACACTAAGCTTTTCATAGATAAGCAATTCTGTTTGTAGCCGTGGGCACAGTCTCAGTAATTGCAGGATACAGAAAGTATTTTCTACAGGACAGGTCTTCAGCATGACAAAGAGCAGAACACAAAACGTTCCATATTTGTATATGCTGCTGATACCAAATATCCTGTCTATAATGTTTCAGATGTAGATTATGACTGATGCCACCCCGAGGGCTTGGTATGTTACGTATCAGGTTTTGGCAACTACCCTGTTTTGTATCAGGATTTATTCCAGTTAGGCCCTTATTCTTGCAGGGTTTCAACATGAGGTTTTGATCATCTTTGTTTTTGAACTTCAAAAAGCTTAAGTTGAAGAGACTTCAGACCCATTTATCTAGGCAAGCTAGATAACAGTTAAACGATTAACTGTTAGGTTTCTCTCACAATAAATGTACCATAATATTCTGAAATCCTGAAAGAATTCCTTAAAAAATGTTGCCTTAGAATTTGCTGGTGTTTTGCATTTGGATTATAGTAACATTTATGAACATCATGCTGTTTTAATAAATAATATATATTATCATTATTAGTGAGTTGCAGCTGCAGTGGAAGTACACAGAGGTATTATCTCACTGACACTAAACTGTACTGTAGCTACACTTTGTCAAAACCCTAATATAAGCCTGACTGGGGAGCATTTGTAGTAAAATCCCAGAAGTCCTTGAAGAATTATCCAAGAATTATCCAAAATAGACTATAGTATCTACCAAATGCCACAATCCCATGACCAGAGACATCTACTTTGGTTAGCTGTTAATTGTTTTTTTTTTTTAATGTCAATGGCTCTCAATGTCTATTTTCCAGAGTTACTCATCCTACAAATATTAAGTCTTTACAACTACAGGCTCTGTCTTGACAACTCCTAAGCACATTTTGTTTAACTATAGCCAGCAGCCTCATCTTAGAACAATTTCACTGCTTGGACTTGAACAACACCTAAAACAATCTCCAGACATCTTGTTTTTAACAATGACTTTGTATGTCATAAATATGTAACCTGTATATGCTGGTGCTTCCAGTGATTACTTAATGTCATTTTACCCTCACTTACCCGCTTCTTCAGCCCAGTTGCAAGCTGCCACATCACACTCCATCGCATATGGGCATGACCTGGCCTGGTGTTCCAGCTGGTAGCATCTAAAACAGGTAGGGGGAAAGGAGGGAGCAGAGGTTACATATCTGTCCCGTTGCTGGTATGGCAACGGGGCAGGGGCAGCAACTCTACCCCACTTGGGGGTCAACCTTGGATGCTCTGTTGTGCTGGAGCAGTGAGTAGGCCGGCCTGGGTGGAAACTAGGGAGTCCTCAAAGTCCTCAGCTTCTTTCACAGGCTCTTCCAGGGTGTCAGGGTTGTGGCGTCATATCCATGCCTAGGTTGTGGTGCTGACCGCATGGCAGAACTGCTTGACTATGATAGCCTCACCTATCTCCAAGCTTGTTTTCTGGGCAGGGCTGAGCCAGTGCACAACCCTGGGGCGTGTATCTGGGGACCTCTTGTACTCCTGGAGCCATACCCTGTTCGTTTCCACCGTGACATTAAGGCGACACAGAATGGCTTGCTTTACCAGGTCCTACTGGGTGGCTTCAACATCTGTCACGGCCTGATAGGTTGCCTGAGCCTCCCTGATCAGGCAGGGTCCCAGCTGGCTTGTCCAGAATTCCTTGGGCCACGACGCGGTGGTAGCCAGTCGCTCAAAAGTGACCAGGTAAGCCTCTGGGTCATCCTCTGCCACCATCTTTTGTGCCCTGGCTTTTGGGGCCATCATCACAGGTCTTGATGGTGCATTGGACAATATCGCCAGCCCAACCCTCTCGATCAGTTTCGTATACCGCTTCTCTCTTCATTTTACCCTGACCTCCCGTCTGCTGTCCAGCACCTCCAGCAACACTGCTAGTGAAACGTGATCCATCCCATCTGACACCACGTGTGGCAAAGTGGTTAACTGTGTGCTGGTGCAAGAATGCAGTAGTGATCAATGAACAGACAGACAAATTTATTTTGAAATGTATTTAGCACACCGCCTTCAATTAAACTATTTCTCTCAGATTCGGTCAGTCATTCAGTTCAGAGCAGTGCCTGAAAGTGAAACTTTCATCATAGTAACTAGAATTTGGCAGCTGGAAGCAAACGTGTTAAACATTTTTCACTGATTTAAAACTGTTACTATAATTAATTAAATCCCAGTAGAATCTGTTATTTTCAATTTTTACAGCATTCATAATTTTATATCATACAAAATTGTATAAACTTTGCCCAGGAGTAAATTCTTTTAGTGAATTTAGCTAAGAAGCTGAATGATGCCTAACAAATTCAAAGTTTGAACCAGGTTTAGTCTGTAAATCTGGAAAGCAAGAATCAACACGTTCAAAGAGATGTGCAAATCGTACAGCAACTGTCGGCTCTTTTAATTTCATTACTTAAGTAATAGATTGTGAAAAGGTTCATGATAAGTACATCTACACTGGACCTTCTAGACAGATAGGTTCAGAAAACAGTCAGGATCTTCACGTCTTTTACAATAGCTCAGAGCTCTTTTTCAAGTGGTGTGTTTGGTTGACAAGTCAGTAAGTGTGGTGTTCATAACTCTGGGCTCCTATTTTACATGTTATCGAGTTTAGTAGTTTAATAATCTTAACTAATAATGATGTAGTAAACATTTTTTTTAGAATATCTGTACCAATGAGTCTTTGAGGTTCCATACTTAAAATAAGTATCTTAATTATAAACAGTGTAATACAGTATGTTGTATTTTCTATAGTGGTGTTTATTTTTTCATCTTCTGAAGATGGCTAAATAAAGTAATAAAAGAATAAGTAAACTGAGCTTTTTTGTTACCTTGTTATTAGACTTGGTGGGAGTACAATTGGTTAGAGTGCATAAAAAAAAAAAATCACCATTCATTTCCACAATTATACAAACCATTTATTAAATATGTTTGAATGTTGAGTTTTATACATCATATTTTAAATGTTAAAAAACATGCATAATACACTAATTCAATATCATCCTATTTTTAGATAAAACATGTTTTACAGCTTAAAAACATATTTATTTATTTTTGATCTATCAACCTCAAAAATCTATTGATTGGGTAATGCTGATTTGTCAAAAGAGTAAAGCAATCCAATATAAACAGTTATAAATAGAATTTCCACAGAGAGCCCTTGGGTATATCTTTGTAGTCACAATGGGTGCACATTCCCTAGAAGGCAGGTGGTAAGTAAGCTTTACTTTCTTAAATAACCTGTGCTATAATAGCATATACTCTTGCTTTTAAAACATAATTCCTGGTAAACATTGGAACACTTGGTTCTGCTAGTTCAGTATTTGTACAGTCACACTGGGTCCAAATAGATTGCAAAGTCTTGCGGATCCTCTCTTAAACCCTGAAAGAACATCATTTGTTTGGGGGTTTAGCTGTGGCTTAGATAACCACAGCCTGTAGATGTCTGAAGCACATCATCAGGTCCAAGGGAATCGGGGGTCTTATTTCATTTCCATCGAGGCGGAGGTAGCGGAGATTAGGTGTTTTTTCATGGAAGTAGTCATCGATAGTGCCAATGGGCACAGGGCAGATCATGGTTCCATTAACACCTGCAATTATAAGCACATTGCAATTGAATTACATTGTTATAGTATTTTAGCTCTTTTCCATTAATTTCCCCTTGATGTATGTTTTATGTGAATAGTTTATGCCTTTCCAGAACTACATTTCTTAATATAACATTGGATTTGTCTTACTTTTGATCTTGTTGTGGTTGAGGTGGAGATGCTGAAGGCTTGGATGTGTGAGGGGCACCTTGGTGAGCTGGTTGTGAGACAACTGCAGGTCTAGCATGGTGGAGACATTAAAGATGTTCTTTGGTAGACCTCCATCCACCAGTTTGTTGTAGTTGAGCCTCAGGAAGGAAACTTGTGGAGTTTTGCTGAAGTAGTTGTCAGGAATTTTCTCAATGGAGTTGTTGTCCAGAAATAACTGCATGGTGGTGGCAGGCAGGCCAGAAGGCATCTTCTTGAGACTATTTTTAGCCAGGTTGATCTGGACAAGGTTTTTCAGCTCCTTGAAGGTGTTTTCTGGGATGGCTCCATCCTCAATTTTGTTGTTTTGGAGGTCAAGCATGATGAGGTTAACCATACCATTAAAGACCCCTGCAGGTATTTTTGAGATCTTGTTCCTTGATAAACGTAGTTGTTCAAGGCTGTTAGGCAAGGGCGCTGGAATGTCATCTAACTCATTGTCTTCCATATACAGATAAAGCAGATTCTTCATTTTGTTAAACACATTCTTGTCAATTCCTTTGTTGGTTATCTTGTTTCTGTTCAGATTGATCCACTTCAGCTGTGTAGCATTCTTCAAAGACGTTTCAGGGACAGTGTCAATCAAGTTGTTCTGGAGGTACAGATACCAGGTGTGCGGAGGGATTTGGGGGATTTCTTTTAGCCCCTTGCTGTCGCAGTACACAGCGTTCGGAAAGCTAGGTGGGCATTTACATTCCTTTGGACATGCCTGAACTTGCTGGAGAAAATCAGCATATGATATGTCCTGAGAAAAGATTGCACTGGCCAGAAGCAGAAGAGAGAAGCTTGTAAGAGTCATCATGTTACTGCTCAGCCTGAAAGAAACATGTTAAGGATGTTATATATTGATGTCTGATGAACTATTTCTCTTGTCAACAAATGTGGATACAAGTTTCCTCAACTAAGGAGCAAAATATAATAATATATATATATATATATATATATATATATATATATATATATATATATATATATATATATATATATATATATATATATAGACACACACACACACACACACACACACACACACACACACACACACTATTTCCTACAGGAATAAACGTATTAAGACTCATTTACAGTGGTGTCTTGGCAAGATGATCAACAACAGGCATTAATTATTCATTCAATCCAGGATCAGAAACATTTACACTTTGATAGTACTAGGATTTTCTGCTTATTAAAGTAAATGTAATCTTAGCAATGATTCTAAATTTAGCTAAAACATTTGGATAATTTGTTGCATTATCAGCCTCTAAATCCCTTGTTTAGACAGATACAGGGTATTATTGCTTGTGACAGAGTAGCCGTCTACCACATGGGCGCATGCATTCTCTGCCTAGTGAGAGACAGGAGATCGAGATGGAGGTTGAAGCTGATATGCCCCACAGGTGAGCAGGATTTATTTACATATCAACACACTGAACAGCTCACGTGACACTACCAGCAATGGCAGTGCACGCAGCACACAGTGTACGAAAACTTTGATGGGCTCTGCAATCTCTGAACTAATCTTCTCTGTTCAATAATAAACTAACGCTGCTGAAGAGCTTGATCATGGCAGGTAAACGGTTATACCGAATATGTGACAAGCAGAAATGCAATGGATTACTGTACATAAGCCATTGCACAGGGCCCTAAATGGTTAACCATTTTTGATGAGATTGCTACTTTATAACAACACATTTTGTAACACAATGTCATTTACACACCACATATTGCTAACCACCAAAAATCTACTATCAATACTCTATCCCTATATAACTGTGCCTCAGTTTTTATAACTGTCATATGGTCTTAGTTTAGATGCCTGAAGGTTTTTTCCAGTGCATCTGGATCAATTTTTCCAGGGTTTTTATTACCATGAATAAAAGGGGATCAAAGGAAAGAGGAACAGCTGGTAGTCAGGCAAGGTCCTACAAGATCCTACCTTAACCTTTTTTTTCACAGGGTAGTTGGTGTATATTAAGACTAATTTTACACATAGATTACCATTTTGCTTTATTTTCATTTGCAGAGGGAATCAATCAGAAAGGTGCTGTTTGCCTGATACCTTCAGAGACACATGTGTGGTTCACTTTATGGACTTTGGATTGAATGTATGGGTCTCCCTGCATCTGTATCTTTACAGTCATACTGTAGAGTGCTTGTAACCCACTAGTTACTGTGTTCAAAATGTGGCATTATCCCTCTGTTTATTGCAGTAATACTGCATGAATATATTTGTGTCAGGGCTGGATCAGAACAATAGAACTTCATACTTATACAACGCCTTCAAAAATCTGGATATGATCATGTTTATAGAGTTTTATCACAGTTACTATTGGACTATTATTACCTTAGGATGTCCATGCTTAGCGCTACGCAATAGGGGTATGTGAGCCATTCCAAATTCATAAGCTTATTTACAAACTAGAACTGACCTTAAAAAGGGGGGAAAACGCTTGGTCTACTTTCTTTTTACAAAGTTAGAGCTCATAATGTGATTGGGCTTATGCAGTTTTGGACTTTTGAAATAAAAAAACAAAACTGTTAGTTTACAATGTCAATGCAATATAATATTATTTGTAATACTTTATTGCAAGATAAGTTTAAATTCTTACAAGTCAGAAAACGCTGTGCAGATGGTTTTTCTTGCGGTCTTCATTTCTCGATGCAACAAAGACTGTATAGTAGTCATAAACCGCAAGTCATAAATGCCACAATGCTTACAGTCTTCTGAAACCTTCATATTATTTATGTGATTTTTTAAATTACAGTACATCTGTTATTATTTATGAAAAAATACTTATAAGAACAGAAGTTGTTACTCAGCTATTTCAATAGATGACAGAAACTGTGTTAAGTTTTAATTTCTTAGTTTAAAGGAAAGTTGACAGTCATGTGACATAGTCTCAGGCTGTGGAGAGAAAGAGCACAGTAACTAAGGAATTCTAAGAGTAGTAGTAGTAATAATAATAATAATAATAATAATAATAATAATAATAATAATAATGCGCAACCCTGTTAAAACATGTATCAGTAAATGATAATATTAATAAAATAAAATAATATTTTTGATATTTTTCAGTTGTCCTATTCAAAGTCACCATAACTGAAAAAAAGCCCTTGATGGTTTGTGAACATGGCTGGTGCTTTGCTTTGGAATGACCCATAACATTAGTAGAAGATTAACTCTTCTATCACCAAGTCTTGTCTTTTTAAGTTTAACAAATTAGGTTGTCTCATTTAAAAGCACTGTAACAGTATATCTCTGTATTTGAAAATAAAATGTATAAATGTTGTTACAAAAACATGCATGAAGGATCTGAAGGAAAGTAGTTAAAGATCAATACTGTTTTTGCTAGTTAAGAAATTATTTCGGAATGCCTGTTAAAACCAGGAATGTTATTCTTATAACATGCTTACACTGTGGTGTGCTATTAAACACAATTACTGTTACAGAGCTCATATACACCTTGAATGAGTTATAACACAGGTTAAACAAGTTTAATTATAGGTATCATTGTTGCAATAGTTGTCACCATTCATTTTTCACTAATGACCATGAAACTATTAAAAATATAATAATAATAATAATAATAATAATAATAATAATAATAATAATAATAATAATAATAATAATAATATAAATAAAACTCATCCAGTAATCACCTTTTTAGTGCAACGTACCAAGGTATTTCTAATTGTAACTCTAAATGAGATTACAATGACAAGGTAAGGTTGTTAGTTAAGGTTAGTGGTAAGTTGAAGACAACTTAGTGGAATTCCAATCACCATTCAACTTCTGTGGATCAAATATTTAGAAAAATAACATGTGATCAATAATAAATAATAATAATAATAATAATAATAATAATAATAATAATAATAATAATAATAATAATAATAATAATGTACAATCTTGTTATGGTTTAATTTGAAACATACATATTCTCATTTTGTATTTACATGTTTATGATGATTAAACCTGTCAATGGTGAAGAGTTGATGGCATATCCAGCTGTTCACCTTTTGAACAAATACCAAGCAGGAGAAATTAAGGTTTTCAGAACAGATGCTAGCATTTTAAGGTAGTTAAAAATGTGCTAATTTCACTCCCAACAGACCCCATTCTCCACACTGACCAATATTACTGAATGGGAAAAACTAAATATAAAAAAATAAAGAAAAATTACCTTGTTTTCCAAAGTATTTACCAAAGTCGTGCTTCTCCTCGGTGGTTTTGATCCTGTACTTGGACAGCTTCTCTTAAAACACAAAGTACCCTCTGGGGTGTCCATACATGTGTAGCAAACCTGATTATATGTCTATTGTTATTACCACATTCCTCTAAGGCAATACCTTCTACATTGAGTTGTGTTGGGCACTTCTTCCTTGTGTTTGGATTGGCCACTGATTATTAGTCAGTGAATGTTTTTTGACTCAGGCTACATGCTGGGGTGTTATAAATGCAGCCCCTAATATATATTCACAAGTGGCTTGAAAATGTTTAACCCCTGCACCAACTTCAATACCACCAATACCTCTGTACCAGTGTGTTTCTCTCTCTGCTCACACCTAATAAGAAACAGTTGCTTCAGGGCATATCTATCTGTCAGTTGGCCTCCAGAGATATAAAAAAAGCTGCACTAACAGGTCAGACTGCAGAAAGATAAGGTATTACTGTAAGGCAGGTGTGCTTTTTAAAGGGTTTTCAAGGGAAAGCAATGAGTTTTCTTAAACAGAACATTGTTACTTAACTATTTTGTATTCAGTTACAAGCTTGTGTTCTTCTAAAATGCAGCTCAAATAAGGTTTATTGAAAAACTTGGAACATCTGTCTTTAAAGATGGCTTTCATTTTGTAGCTTACTGAAAACAGATTGGGGTGATGGGTTGTTTGAATAGGGAATGCTCTATTAGGAAGTCATTACCAAGGATAAAGAAAGAAAAAAAAATCACAAAAAACTATCTAGACCTGCTGCATTGTTTTTTGATCTGTTTGATGGAAAGTGGAGAAAATTATTTCGGTGTCCTTAATAACGTTTGTAACTTTTATTTTTTTGCTAGTCTTTTTTTTTTACCTATTAATTCACAATCAGTGATCTGATACGTATAGGATAGGTGATGTGAGTGTATAATAATATATTACATTTTTAACTAGACAATCGCATCAACAAAGACATCCAAAGCACAGAGGAGTTGGACTGTATCTAGCCTAGTATACTGTAGTTTTATAAAGGTTTCATCAGTACAATAGTCTATACTTTGCTGTCTTTTATTTTCAGTTTTTATAAGTAAAATAAATGTTTTTTACTACAGAAGATTTATCATTTGTATCAAACAAATGTGTCTATATAGCTAAAGGTCAACAATCTGGTTTTAATGACAGCAGTGCTTCTCAACAAATAAACTAATTCCAGGATTAAAATGTATGTTATATGAAAATAGACTGAAAGAGCTGAATCTAGCTAGTCTAGCAAATGGAGAGTCAGAGGTGATGTAATAGAGGTATTTAAAATTGTCAAAGGGTTTAACAAAGTAATTGCTAATTATTTTTCACAGGTCACAGAGAACAGAACCAGGGGCCACTGGTGGAAGCTGAAGGTTTATTCAGAGTCAAGGGGACAAAGAGCTTTTTCACAGTAAGACAGAGTTGTTGGTCTACTGGACAGAGTTGTTAAGACTCTCAGATCCTTCAAGAATAGACTGAATGCTATCATGAAAAATATTGTATAACCCTCTCTGTGACCACAGTAAGAACTTTAGGTTGCCATCTAGCCATGGATTCCCAGAGGTTTCATTTCCCCACTAACCTGGTCAGGGGGAAATGAAACTGAGTGCTAACAGACTATACTGGCACCAAAGCAAGCAAACATACCCAGGCTGAATGTCCTTTTCTCTTTCTTGAAATTCTTATGTTCTTATGTTCTTATATAATTTCAGTGAATTTAGAAAAATATCTGACAAAAATATCTAAAACTGCTAACAGCTTGGTGGATCCCTCAGCTTTGTTTTAACCAAGATAAAAACATTTGACCCACCAATGTCCATTTTGTTGCAGCTGATTGATCCTAGAACTCCAAAAAAGTTAAAATAACAGCAACAGCATGGCTTGGTAACCCATTCCGTACAATCACAATAAAAAAGTGTTTCTTACCCTCTGTCTCCACTCAACTTCAACTCTGGTTCTAAATGTTAAAGAATAAGTAGCTAACCACAGCTGGGTTCCAATTCTTCTTCTTCTTCTTCTTCTTCTTCTTCTTCTTCTTCTTCTTCTTCTTCTTCTTAGTTCTTCTTCTTAGTCACCATTTTCTGATTCTGCCATTCCCAATATGTTTTCTCTGGAAAAATGTCTATATTGTGATGAACACTGTGACACGTAGTTGTTGCTCCTTTCATGATTCACTTTGGAAATAAAATGTATCCTCTCAACTGCCTTGGTATAATGTTTTAAAAATATATAAAACAAATCCCCAGTGCTACCACTAACAAATACACTTTTCTTTTTGAACAACAAAGGTCATTCAAGCTTCCACCACCCTACACAGAGACAATAATTTGCTGCCACAGGCCCAGGACCCATTCTCATGGAGCCATCTGGACTATTGGTGTCAGTGCACCACATACACCTTGGTGCTTACAACCATTCAGACTGGCTACTCACTGCACTTCAAGCACTGTGGTGTCTCAGGAGGTAGCAGCTCTGCTGCAAAAATGAGCTATTCGCATGATAGACCCCCGCTAGTTGGAGTAAGGGTTATACTCCAGGTACTTCCTAGTGCCCAAGCGGGATAGTGGCCTCAGACCATTCCTCGACCTAAGACAGGTTAACCTGTATCTGAGCCGAAGGAAGTTCAAAATGTTGACAATGTCAATCAGGCCAGGTGACTGGTTCACCACAGTGGACCTCAAAAATGCCTATTTCCACATGCCCATAAAACCAGCACATAGGAAGTACCTGCAGTTCGTCTTTCAGGGAACAGCATACGATTTCTGTGACTTGCAGTTTGGCCTCTCTCTAGCTTCCCATAAATTCTCGAAGTGCATGGAAGCTATCCTGGCCCCATTGAGACTCAAAGGCATCAGAGTGCTCAATTATCTGGACGACTGGCTCATTTGTACCCATTCTCCAGCACAGGCAGAGGCCCACACAGAACTTGACACAGGCCACCTTCAACGGTTCAGCCTTAGTGTAAATTATATGAAGAGCCAGCTCACGCCTTCTCAGACAGCTTTATATCTAGGGGTGTGCTTGGACTCTAGGGTCATGCTGTCCACTCTGTTGGACGGCAGAGTGCAGTGAATAGCTGCCTGTTTGGAGTTCCTTCAGATCAAAAAAGCACACACAGTAGTAACGTTCCAGAAACTTCTGGGCTTGAAAGAAAGAAGACAACCGTTTAATTGACAACAGAACTAGCAGAAGGCACATGTTTCTTTGTCCATCAAATCAACAGTATGAAGGTCACAATTTACCGCTAGCCCCCTCCCCCCACAATAGAAACGTCAAAATACAGAACCATTTACCTTTACAAAAAAGGAGAGCTGCATCTTTGCCGTAACCCACTATTTTCTTTAATGACGTTTCAGCCTGTGTCATCTGACCTGAGAATAGGGTTGCCAACAGGGTCCAGAATCTCGGGACACTTTAAGGAAAGTCAAGTTTTGTAACTCACCTCTCTAAACTGCAATGTATTCAGTAAAGGGAGTGTGAATGGTGTGAACTGTCATTAAATGAATTGAATTGTTTTGCTTAGTTGTTACCAAAAGCACACACATGCCTACGAGGATTGATTGCAGCAACCAGACCTACACAGCAGCTGATTGGCTTTCTGAGTCTCTGACTGGGCGGGACTGTGTGAAGCAAGAAATATTAAACAAACAGAAATTTGACCTGCTGTCACAAGGTTAAATGAAAGAGTGCAGGTGAGTGCAAAGTTATGTATAATAATGGTTTTGCACTATTTTGATAGATATTGTTACTGTATAAAAAAAATAAAAAATCAAGCAATGCGATTAATCGTTGTTACGAGGCTCTCTGGATAGAATCGCCACCACAATTAAACAATTTAATACAGTTACTAAACTGCTGAAACAATTCATATTAACATTACATGTCGAATACATTGCAGTTTAGAGAGGTGAGTGCCTTAGTTTCCTAAGATTCAGGTGCGTTGGCAACCCTGTCTGAGAGCTGTGAGGAAAACATTACCGTGATGAGTGACCCGAATCTCCCTGCAAAATAAAACCCACGTTGATTTAAATGCACCGTGTGTGTAACACATAATAAATAAGCTATAAAATAGTTTTTAAAATACTTTAATAAAACACAGCAGTTCCCAAATAAATCAACTTGTATTGGCACATTGCAATAATGTAATTTAATTTACTAAAGCATATTGTTCAACAACGTCTTGCACATCTGAAAGTTACTATATATATATATATATATATATATATATATATATATATATATATATATATATATATATATATATATGATATTGTGCACGTGTGCTTATATATATATATTATAAAATTTAGAATTATTTGATCTCTAGAACAAGTTTGACAAGACACGCAAGACAAAGCAACAAAGCACAAAAGTCTACAACAGTTTGCCGTTACTATATATTACAGGTTTACTGCATAACTTTACTCCATGAAAAGTGTGATGTGAATATACTGTTGCATAGGGGGGTATGTTTGCATTCAGCAGGTGCGTGACTGTTTAGTGCGTGCCCACCAGTAATTTAAGGAGTTGAGAGCTGCGACAGAGCTCATCAAACGTGTTCTTGTTATTAAATACAACAGTTACGTTCAATAGCAGATTTGTGTATTTTATTTAAATATGATCTGTACACATTGGAGGGATGTATTAAAATAGATGTGTGCCTGGGCAGATATAGGATTCGGATTCGGTTCCCCAAATACGAACCCTGCTCAAAAAGTAGGTATTTGGGCCGAATCCGAAACTGAATCCTGGATTCGGTGCATCCCTAACAAACATATATATATATATATATATATATATATATATATATATATATATATATATATATATATATATATATTAGAAATATAGATGCGGCACTACAGAGATGTTTCAGTCCATTTAATCAGACATGTGGTGCTTCATCACTTGTTAGATGTTGCCACCGCTGAAGAGAAAAGATGGCAACCCCTGCTGAATAAGTCTATATCCCAAACATGTGTCTCAGTTATTCATACTTTATTCATTAAAACAAGGTAAAAACAGGTATGCTGACGTGTTTTGACATGTGTCTTGAGCGTATTGAAAGCAGGACTCATTAGATCTATTAAATGCACCTGATACTCATTGCAATTTCACACCATTATCCGATTACTAGAAATAGTAATCTAGCAATCAATGCATTCAATTCACATTCGAAATACCTAACAATCTGCTATATATTTTAGCGGCGGCGTATCTGGTCCACAGCAGGAAGAAATGGAGATGGCACAAGATGCAGTTTAAAGAAGTTAAAGCTGCTGTTTGTATTGAAGAGTTGGAACAGCAGGCAAATGGACGCTCTCTTATTAAATGGTTCAGCTCAGATAAGCAGCTCCAGGATACACTACCACACAGCTACATGAAAACCACAACACAACGCACTGCCCTTTTAAATTGTTTAAATTTTAAATTGTAATTTAGCTATTGTATTAATTAACGGGTAGTGAAACCCACGTGTAGTGACTGTATTCTAGATGTTTGTTAAGTATAGTTTACCACCTGTATTTAATAAAACGATGTTCATTGCCTGACATAGTAGTGTGGTCTAGTTTATTTTCCTTCTGGTATTCTGCCTGGCTGATCCCAGTGTTTATGGGTAAAACACATCGCTAGATCACTTTTAGTGTATCTCGATCACAATCTTTAGCTTTATACATTGTTTCTTTAAGAAACGGTTGTCATATCCTTGGGTAATAAATTTGGAGTGCATTTCTTCAGATTTAATTTCAAATTGTGACTCTGTGCTCCAGTTCCTTCTTACCTGTAAGAATGAACCTTTATTTATATTTCTTATCATTGAGCGAGGATGTTTACTTTTTACCAGTAATGAATTCCGATACATTGGTTTATTGAATACAGTAGTTTGTAAGGTGCTGTTCTTACCTTTAGATATTTCTAAGTCTAACAAATTTATTCTATCTGGATCAGAGCCATACTTCAATTTTAAAGGACTATTTGTAGAATTAATATAATCCACAAAATGACCAAGCTGAGTCTTTGATCCTGACCATATTATTAAGACATCATCTATGTACCTAAGCCTTAGAGAGATAAATGGCAAAAATCTGTTATTATTATTGTATATTAATTTCTCCTCCCAAAATCCCATATACAAACTGCTGTACACTTGGAAAAATATTGACCTTTAAACATAAAATGTCGAGAAGCATGCATATTCTCTGCCGGAGTGACTTACTACTTGCTGTTCTGACTTGCTCTGTGCTACTGCCGCTCGACATGATCGGCACTTTTATATTCAAAACAGAGCCTTGCGGTGATGCAAGCACATTCTGTCTTTTAAAGGGATTGTTGCCTGGCCCTGACTGGATAGCAGATTCCCCAACCTACTCAGCATTGATTAGTAGGGAGCTGTCATTGTGCCACTAAACGCACTTGGGCTGGGTTTTTATTTTGATCAGAATCACTTTTTTGGAGAAGCTACGTCCTACAGGGCAGACGCGTTTGACTTTAACCACTGTGTCTGCGACTGCACTCGTTTCATCAGAATCGAGCCATATATTTTAAGATAGTGGTTCAATAACTGACACTATATCTGCGACAATAAGTCTTCGTGTAATATGACAATTGCATGATGTTGAATCAGCGATAATGTTTAAGTCGATTTTTAAGTATATGCAATGTGAATTGAATGCATTGATTGCTAGATTACTATTTCTAGTAATCGGATAATGGTGTTAAATGACAGTGAGTACCGGGTGCATTTAATAATGGCTCCTGCTTTCAAGAAGGTCTGACGAAGACAACAAGTCGAAATGCGTCAGCATACCTGTTTTTACCTTATTTTAATTAATATAGTATGAATAAGTGAGAGACAAGTTTGGGATTTGCCGTCTTTTCTCTTCGGCGATGGCGACATCCAAGAAGTGTAACATATATACACACACAGTGCCTATATAAAGTCTACACCCCCTTTCAAAATGTTCACCTTTTGTTGCCTTATAACCTGGAATTAAAATGCATTTAATTTTTTTTTTTTTTCATTTATCTAAAAATCGTACCCCACAACTTCCAAGTGAAAAAAATATTCTAGAAATTTGTAGAAAATTTATTAAAAATAAAAACTGAAATAGCTTGGATGGATAAGTGTCCACTCCCCTTGTAATACCAAGTTAAGTGGCCTCCGCCAGAGTTAAATAGTAGTGATTCACATGATTTCAGGATAAATTCAGCAGTTCCTGTAGGTTCCCTCTGCTGGGTAGTGCATTTCAAAGCAAAGACTCAACCATGAGGACCAAGGAGCTTTCAAAAGAACTCCGGGACAAAGTTGTGGAATGGCACAGATCAGGGGATGGGTATAAAAAAAATATCAAAACCCTTGAATATCCTAGATCAGACAATCCCTCCAAACTGGAAGACCGAGCAAGAAGGAGACAGATCAGATCAAAGGCTGCCAAGAGGCCAATGGCAGCTTTGCAAGAGCTACAGACTTTTATGGCCAAGACTGGTCAAACTGTGCATGTGACAACAATAGCCCAAGTATGCCACAAATCTGGCCTCTATTTTATTAAGTATTTTATTTTTATTAAGTATGCAAAAAAAACACTCAGGAGATTCTGTACCCATGTGGCAAAAAGTTTTGTGGTCTGACAAAACTAAAATAAAACTTTTTGGCCTAAATGCAAAGCGTTATGTTTGGCGCAAATCCAACACAGTGCATCACCCAAAGAACAACATCCCTACTGTGAAGCATGGTGGTGGCAGCATCATGTTATGTGGATGGTTCTCATTGGCAGGGACTGGGACACTTGTCAGGATAGAAGGGAAAATGAATGGAGCAAAGTACAAAGGAAGATCTGCTGCTCTCTGCAAGAAAGCTGAAACTGGGACGGAAGTTTATCTTTCAGCATAACAACGACGCTGTCCATCAGAGCTCCCCCAGGAACTTGACAAAGCTTGAACAGTTTTGTAAAGAAGATTGATCAAATATTGCCAAATCTAGGCGTGCAAAGTTGGTAGAGACCTATACCAACAGACTCACAGCTGTAATTTCTGCCAAAGGTGCTTCCACCAAGTATTAACTCAGGGGGGTGGAGACTTATCCAATTCTGATCTTTCAATTTTGTATTTTTAATAAATTATTTTTTTCTCAATAAAAACTTTTTTCCCCTTAACAGTGTGGAGTATGGTGTGTAGATAAGTGGAAGAAAAATCCTCATTTAAATGCATGAAACTGAGGCACTGACACAACAAAATGTGAAAAAAAGTTCAAGGGGGTGCAGACTTTCTATAAGCATTGTATATATAATGCACATTAAAGTTACGTGTTCAAAAGTATGTATGTTCAATTAAAGTGTCATTCATATCAACTACATTGTTTTCACTTTAAAAATCTGTTTCTTACACATAAATAAAATACATTTATTTTTT
Source organism: Polyodon spathula (assembly GCF_017654505.1). Lineage (NCBI taxonomy): Eukaryota > Metazoa > Chordata > Actinopteri > Acipenseriformes > Polyodontidae > Polyodon > Polyodon spathula. Next base: position 28,091,536 of record NC_054540.1, on the reverse strand, counting down.
TAAGTTTGCAATATAAACCCTGTGTGGGAATCAAACCCAAGATATGTCTGCAATGTAGACGCCCAGCTTTCACGTCACAAAGTTTGTACTACCAGTTCCCAACATTTGCAAGTAGTATAGCAGTAAAATTACAGTTTTTAACAAGTAACGAGATGAACAAGATTTTGTAAATAATGATTATGTATTATCCCGACTGTATTGAAAGCTTTCATCTGATTTTGTAAACTATCATTATAAGCTTGATCTGTTCATTTAGTACATTGTAATGTTTTCATGTTTAGGAAGTTGTACTCAGGGTAGGGTTGCCACCTTTTCCACAGACGAAACCCAGAGATATTTATCAGTCAGCCTTGGTCTATCAAAACAGTAGTATACTGCAATACAGTTTAACACAATTAAGCGGGTTGGTGATTCCCAGTCCTTTCATAAAGTATGCCTTTACTGTTAACAGAATGCATTCTGCTACATTTATTATTTTACTGAACTCACAGAGACATCATCACTTATAACATACTTAAAAACAGAAAATTTGCAAACAACATCCATCTACCTGTAATTTTAGGAAACTTGAAAATTGAACAGAATTGGTTATACATGTACCTTACATATTGTTTGCACAGCATAGTCCTTTTAGTACAGTCTTCTTAGCTTAACCATTTAGCTGTCATTCGCTGAAGCTGAGTTTACAGGGAATCTAATCTTTTTTCTACATTTCACCTGTGGGAACTACAAATTAAAAGTGAAATAATGTTTTTGGCTGACTTACTTTTGCTGCGCCAGTACCCTGAAAACACATAAACTATCCTTAGGCCTACTGTATAGAGAGTAGGACAGTTTTCACACTTCGATGATATTAACTTGGTGCGACGAACTACTGTTACTCTCAATTTCAGGGAACCAGTGTTATGATAATAACTGAATGCTACCTGTATTCACTACAAAGTAAACCCAGAACAGGTTTACATTTTTCAATACAAGTGAATGAGAAAGACAATAAATAAGCAACCATTTGCTTCATTGTGTTTCCTGTTGTGCCTGAATAGGTATGAGTGTTTTGCTAGTTTTTGGGTTAAGACTAAAAAATAAAAAATAAATGTACATGAAATAAAAGTGCCCTTTGCTCTGAGAAAGATTGTTGATCAAACACAATATAGACCACTTTGGCTCAACTTTGATTATTCAAACATTTTTACATTTGAAGGAACACTCTTAAATTCATGGGATCAAATCTGAAATGAAAAGCTGGCTGACACATTGGCAATATTCAACATCACATCTGTACTGCACTGGGGCATATAGATTGTAAATTACACAGATGAAAAAAAAAAAAAATCAAAAGAGCCAAATTTGATGAAACACATTTCACATCATTAAAGTCAAAATCAGTTCAAGATGTGGTCATTATTATATTATATTTTTCAGTTGGAAGGCTAAAAAAATAAGTCTTAGTCCACATTTGTTCAGTTAAGTACAAATGTGGACACTGATGGGCACTGATTCTCAATGTTGATTCTATAGTTTAAACCATATAGCCCTGCAGCTAAAAAAGACACTGATGGATAAGTATCCTCTTTCAAATCTTCCATTGTGTAAATACAATATAACAGGACATTAAATTATATGATTCTGTTCAGACCTGTAATGTCTTGCACCGGTAGATGCAATATTATTCTGATACGTATGCTACTAATGCTGTGGATAATATAGTTTCAATGTACTAATTATGCATCTTATTGTAGGTTATGACACCAACCCTAATGTATGCGAGAAAAGAGTTATTCATGTCAAATGCTCAGGTGTCATTTTTAATACAGCACTTGTAGAAGTACTGGTACTATGAGAAATGTACTGTTTCCAATTGAATTGTCTTAGATACAATTCTGAGCAGCCCTTTTAGAGATATGCAGTCTCCAGTAGAATACTAAAAAGACTGTCAAAGAGATTCCTTGTTACAGTAGAGAAAGAAAACAATTATATTTTATGTAATATAACTCTGTTTGGGGAAAACTAATATTCTGATTCCGCAAAAGGGAAAAAAAAAACAGTTACTTAGTCAGCAATCTGCACAACTGCATGAATTAACATGTCTCTCCTAGCCAAGGAGTCTGTCTGAGCCAGAGCTTTTGTCAAACTTGCTGATCTTCTTAAAACAAATTATGGGTCATTCAGTGTCAATTTAGTACTGCTTTCCTCTATTTCTTTCTCAGCCAGTTAACCCGAAACCACGCCGTCCTATCCTTATTGATGATATTTGGCTGGGGGAACGGAAGCGGACGCATTTTGGGTATATCCGCTTTAGGGCGGGCGATGACTCAGCAGCTGTCCCCCCAGCTGCTCCCATTAATTGGCATTGTGCTGTCGCCAGTTTCTGTCCCCTCTGGCTGTACCATCTGTCAATCTCTCTTTCTTCCCAATTTAAGTTGTGCACTATTTCCTGCTCTTGTCTTTCATTTTGATTTGGTTTTCATACGCTACAGGAACCTATGTGTCGGATTCTCCTTAAAATATCTTAATTTCTCAGATGGACCGTCTACTTAATACAAACCTCTACCCAGCACCCAGACCCGCTCCCCGGCACTACGGATAGCAAAACACTCCTGCCAGCAAGCCCACCCTCCGGAGCAGCTATTTTATAAGTATCAACCACTCGTCAAACATTTAAAAAAAAAACAGACTTCCCAGCTGGAAGCGAGTGTATGGCGTTGCTATAACAAATGTACCTTTATATCAGTTTCCACGTTGCCTCTTCTCCCAAGCGCTATTCAGGAAATTCGCTCGCACAATCACAAGACAAACTGCAGTTTTCTCCACAGCAGCAGCGCAGCAAACAGGAGATGTACCCGAACTCATCCCTATGCTTCATAACAATGTTTCTACAACATGACATGAACTCCTTCATTCACCCCATCGCGTTTCAATTGCTTAATACACAGTTCTAATATATGGACAAACCGGTTGCTTTTGCATTACTTCGTCGGCATTCGCCACTCCAAACATGGCCGCCGTCTCCGGCTCAGCACTTCGGTCTCCACAGCTAACATTCCGACCTGTAACTTGGCATCAGCCCTCTCAATGGCCACAGCTAACGTCTGTAGTCAGAAACCAAGTCCAGTCACCATATAGTTTCTGCTTTTCATGTTTATGCAATATGGATGGCTAGCTTCACAAAGCTATTTTCCAAGCTCATTTTATTGTCTGAAAAGGAACATTTCCAAGTACAGTTCTAATGTAGACTGCTTGTAACAAACGGCTGAGTTAGTTTGTTAAGTTTAATTTTTTGGAACAGGCTTCACAACTCTATTTTGCTGTTTCCCATCCTGTACACTGCCAGTTTTCCTGAGCTAAACATATTTTCATATTTTGATTTTACCCCAGCAAAGCAAGTTTCACTTGCTCCCCTGTTCTCTTAGCAGCTCCAGCAATGCCAGCAATAATCCTTGATTAAATGGCATACTCATGCTCCAGCACATTTTGCAATTCCTCCTTCAGCCCCTCATGCCAATCTTCACCTCTCCTTCATTACATCTCTTTCAGTGGCTCCTTGCTTGCCCCAGCCAAGGCAGTCCGGGTCCCGCCCTCATCTATCCATTCCACAGTACAACAGAGTTACTGCATCTGCTTCAGGCTCCAATCAGCAGCCGGCCATCCGACATTACGCACGCTCGCCATTGATTCGAGGGTAAATAATAGAAGATAGTCAGTTCTACACAAGCAAAACGGTCAGACACAGATTCACTCCATCCCGCAGTCACAAATGCTCATTCACTCTGCACTGTCCCGCCGCAACAAATGCTCATACGATCTGCACCGTTACGCAGCAACATATGCTCTGCACTGCCCAGCAGTCACAAATGCTCATATGCTCCACACTGTCCCGCAGCAAAAAATGGTCATACACTCTGCACTGCCCCAGTCACAGACTCACACTCTCTCTCTCCATCTGATTCATATGCAAAACTTTCCTTCTGCTTCCTCTAAACCCAGAATCTCAGAGTCTCTAATTCAAATATAACCCACAAAATATCGGGAAGTGCGTAATCATTGATCTTTTCACCCCGGTGGGCAGTTCCTCCGGTCTCAACGCCCTAATTCCCCTCGATTAACTCTCTCTATGTTACATTACAATTTCTGACGCTATTAATCTGTCAAAGCAGCAGGCCATGGCGCTTAGCTCTCAAAAGTGGATATTTTAGATGCACTTAATCATGCCTTCCTGGGAATCACCCTGGTCACCGTCAATCCGAAATCAGCCTCCCACTCGACAAATCCTGGAGTAGATTTGTCAGCTCATTATCAACTTCCAAGTATTTTCAACTTCTAAACACAACCGGTTATTTCCCTTCAGACACTTCAATTTCGCAATTTGCATTATTCCAAAGCAGAACATTCATATCACGCATTCTTTCTCTCGCCCAATCTGTAAATAGATAGATAGATTGATATCTATCTATCTATCTATCTATATCTCTTTCAGAAGCAAGAAAGCCTCTGCCAGAGCTTTCAATGCTCCAGCTTTCCTCCATACTTGGATCATGGCAGCCATTTCCACAGTCAAGGCTAACGCTAATTCCCATCTAGTATGTCCACTCATCCTCTCAAATACTACAACAGTAATACATGGTGAGAGATGTGGTACGAGACTGGAATCTGGCTTGATTATGAGTTAAGGAGTTCCACTATTAAGAGAATGACTGGAGTTGTGAAACCCAAATCTCTGAATGTAAGTTCACCTTTTCAATTCCAAACAGAAATGACAGTAGCAAACCGTTGATTGCTGCAACACTGGAACACTGGAACACTCAATGAATGTAGTTCCGGCTGCTCATCTTCAATACATAACACCAAGTCGCTTTAGCAAGAACATCAATTGCCGCTGCAGTTTTCTGCATTCACCCCTCCGTCCTCAAAAAAAAAAAAAAAAAAAAAAGTCATGTTCCTAGGTCTCCGACAGACATGTAGAACAGAAAGCTAGGGTCCAGGTCTGCACTTATCTGTGACAGTGGTGATAGACCACTGCAAGTTTGGGAAAGGCTACATGCTGCTCTCACTGGATAGCAAGAACTACATATGTTGAACTTGAAACAGTCATACTTTGCAAGAAGCTTTGGCAGTGGACCAAGACGCGTCTTCACTGTCATCCCAGTGAGGGAAGAATGCTGGATAGCTACTCTAAAGAGCAGTACTTGGAAATGACGTTAGCTGCATTAAAGGAGCAATTGGTCCTCAAGTTCTGGAAGCCTGGTTCCCAATGCGGACTCTCGTCCCCCCCCTGAACTCTCTCCAGTCTGTTATGCTCCGCACGACAGTTCATGTCTGAGGCTTTAGCTCCTTCCACCCGGTCCGCCTACTCCACCGCCTGGTCAACATTCCTCCTATTCTGCACCAAGAACCGGATATCTTATTTAGTCAGCAACCCAGACCACTTCCTCGCATTCATTACCTATCTACGGGTCTCCTTGAACCTCCTCCCTTTATCTATCAGATCCTACATCTCCGGCATTCCTCATCAGTTCCATCTTTCGTCCATCCCTGCTCCACGCTCCTGTCTGTCCCGGCTATCCTCTTGACTCTCCGCGGCATGGAAAGAGCTCTCCCAGCAGCCGTGCCTTCCAGGTTAGCAATATCCTTGGACGTCCTTCAACTTCTAATCTTCTCGCTCAGGAATGGCTGCTTTAATCCATTGGATGACCCCAACATGGAGGTGCTGTGTCTATGCTTTCTTTGGCTTCCTTCGTTGTTCAGAATTCTCGGTTCCTTCTCCATCCAGCATTCCAACGCTTGGCTTGCGACGCTCTGACCTATCCCAGCTTCCCGGTGATCACTTTAATCTTCTCCTGTGGTCCTCCAAGGTGGATCAACTCCATAGAGGTCACTTCATCCAGCTTCATTCCTCTCTCTGCCCCAGCTCTGCTTTAACCAGGTATCTCGCGACCAAGAGCTGTCTTCCCTCAGATCCTCTGTTCTCAGACCACTCAGATTCTATTATCTCTAGACACTGGTTCTCTTCCCACCTCTCCTCCCTCCTGACAAGAGCCGGATTTCCTTCCCAGTCCTATTCTCCTCATTCATTCCAGATCAGCGCTGCCACCTCAGTTGCACGAGCAGGGGTTAATCAACTCATAATTAAATCCCTGGGACATTGGTCTTCTGCCGTAGAGACCTATATCATAACGACGACTTCGGACATTGCAGCTGCCCAACAATCCTTGGTTAGCATGCCCTCTCTGCCAGGTTCACCAGAGGTTTCCTCCTGCTAGGAAGGGGGGTTTTCCTCTCCACAGCATGGACGGCCTCCAATCCATAGCCTGTCCCTACTAACCTCTCTGTGTCCTTTTTGTTTTCCAGTTCATGTTTATGTGTGTGGCACACGGTTCTTTCCTGTCACACGGGTGCGGTTCTGCAGGGAGCTGGGGGTTCATTTTTGGGGGGGAAGTGAGTCTCACTCCCCTGGCCGGGCCTAGCTCCGCCACCCAGGTTCCTCATGGGTCAGAGGGGACCCCTGGCCACACCTATTCTTTCCTCACGCCTGATGGATGGTCGTTTCTATGGACGGGACCTGTCTAGATCTTTTTCTTTTCAGGGTTCTGGTACTACCAGGCAAGCTGCCGTGACGGGTCCTCCACCAAGGGGGGGGGGGGATGACTTCCTCTATCCATGTTGACCCTACTCTCCACAACAGCTCAAGCAGCTAGTGGATCTTCAGGCAGTAGGGGACCTGTCCTGTCTGTTTGACTTTGTCACTAAAACTCTGTTGCCCAAGTCCAACAAACACTCCATTCCCCTTCTGCATTTGGAGGCATTCAGTGAAATTATATAAATGCAATATTAAAAGATAACTCATGAGAATATTAAATAACTCATGATTTAAAGTGTGGTGAAGAGAGCCGACTATGTGGAAGAACTACACAGAGGAGATATGTGCCTCTATTCACAAAACTCGCAAGTTATTTTGAATAAATTTTCTTTTTTTTGTTCTTAGAAATGTAATTGATTTATTTTAGGTAAACTGGTATAGTGCAGTGTTTTTATGTACAGTATGATATTGATGGGTTGGATTACATATTTACTTAAAGTTTTAAAATCGGAGGTTAAGTAAATCTATTTATTGGTCTGTAAGTGAAGTTCTTACAGTGGATATTGAAGAGCTTATTTGTTAAGAGATGACATTAAAAAACACATCAGAACAAACAAGAACAAATCAGAACAAACAAGGTAATCATAAACACAACTTGAATTGCTATGTTTTATTTTTTTTACAAAGTTACTATAAATGCATGCAAGTAATTGACAATGTTGTATATAGGTTTACATGGCATAAGATGAAAGTAAATGTGTTTATTTAGACTTGTTGACTATGATTTAAAATGTAAAAAACAAAATAATAAAAGAGTAAATTAACGACTGAATAATTTTACACATCATGTTTATTCAGTGGAGCTTTTTTTTAGCCCAGGTTACAAAAAACATTCATTGTGGTAAATGCTTAACATTTACTAAATTTTCCTAGAAGCATTACTGTATCACTTTGAAGGTGATTTTCTTTAGATAGTATTGATAGACTTTGGTTGTAGGTTACTTTGAATAGCAATGTCAATGCTCATGGTATCCATAGCTTAAAACATGAATCATGAATCTGAACTAAATAAACTTTAGTCCAGTAGCATAGACTAAAATGTATTTAGTAGCATCTGATATTTTCACTCATCTTAAGCAGTAGCTGCTTAAATATTTATTACCATAATTATCAAATGTAATCCAGCAATACTTTCCTAGATCATATCCTTGCTGACATTTAGTGACACTATGCAGCTCATGTAACTGACAGAAATCTTGTATGTTATGTATTAGAGAGTTTCTAAACCACATTCCGTGTTCCGCAAATGTAACTATGTATTGCATTTGTCATTCATTGCTAGATGATGCTGTAACAGCATATTAAAAGCAAATAAAGTAAGAAACCACAACAACTTCACACACAAAAGTAAATGTACCCTTTAACCTAGCATAGCTACAAATAACATGCCCATTAGCTTTGCACTGTTTCAAAGATTTAAGAAAATGTAAGAAAAGTATTCTTATTTAGAAGCCAAAAGAGTGCATTTTAATAAGAGAAAGAAATATCTTGCTTGGTCCGAGTAAGTTTGACTTTTTAATGTTTTTAACAATGTATATTCTGCTACAGAACCACAGTCATATCATACTTGGTGATACATTGCTCTCATGTAAATAAAAGTGTTCTTTCCTTAAGAACACATACTGTGTAATGTACTTGTATGAGATCAATATTCAATAGTATATTCAGAGTACATTTATAGTACACATTCCCTATGGATTCGTTTCATGAACAGTTTCATGCACATCAAAGTACTGAACCTCTTTTGCTGGTTTTGTACAGGTAGTTAGATGCCTTTAATTAACATGCTACTCTTAACAATAGTAAAATCTTGAAACATGCTGAGGTTAACAGAGCAGAAGCTGATCTACTGGAAAGATTGAAAACAGACCAGGACCCCCAGCTTAACAGTAGACCAGGCCTTTATTCATAGATGACTTCACTGGCTTGGCGGAGGCAGTTCGACATATCCAATGGCAAGTCATTGTGAGTGATATCGTTCCCATCCAGTCTCAGGTGTTTCAGTCTGGAGTAATTCAATGGGCCAGAGATCTTGCAGAAGCTAGTCAGATCAAACTCTGAAAAATAGTAAAATAAAGAGACAATAGTTTAATCTGGATGTTACCACTGAACATTTTATGGGTATCTAAAATATGAATACTTTCTGTCTTCATTTTCTAATATGTTATTGAATAAAAGCTGTGGTAGACAACAAAGGATGGTATTGGCAATCCATGTATCTCTTATGAAAAACATTGATTGTAATAGAAATATAGAAAGATTAATCTGGGGTTTCTATGATTAATTATTATTAAATAAATCATTTTGCTACGTGTAAATTTGATACTACAACCACAAAAAGTTTTTCCACAGCACTAGAAAACTCTTAACTGTGCATGCACGGACTTTGTTCAGAAAAATAAATTTTTCTTATCCATTATGTTATGCTATCTTCACCAACTTAATACATTTCTTCCATGGACCATGGGCAACAGTGAAACAGACTTTAAAAGTTTTTAAAAAAATTAAACACTGAGACAATCAGTCCAATCCAACCCCCTTCCATGGATACTCTCTCTTTATATCCCATGATCCCTTGTGTGCTGCATGACCCAAGTTAAGGCAAAGTGGAGTATTTTGGAAATATAAAACATCTTGCCTCCACCATTTTTCAAGATTTCTTTTTTGCTCATCGTTTTTTGATGCAGCGCTCAATGTGGGCTTGATCAAAGCCTACAGGTGTGATTAATCGGTTAATCATTAATCAATTAAAACCCCCTAATATATATATATATATATATATATATATATATATATATATATATATATATATATATATATATATATATATACAGTACTGTACAAAAGTTTTAGGCAGGTGTGAAAAATGCTGTAAAGGAAGAATGCTTTCAAAAATAGACATGTTAATAGATTATATTTATCAATTAACTAAATGCAAAGTGAGTGAACAGAAGAAAAATCTACATCAAATCCATATTTGGTGTGACCACCCTTTGCCTTCAAAACAGCATCAATTCTTTTAGGTACACATGCACAAAGTCACAGATTTTGTAGGCATATAGTCAGGTGTATGATTAAACAATTATACCAAACAGATGCTAATGATCATCAATTCAATATGTAGGTTGAAACACAATCATTAACTGAAACAGAAACAGCTGTGTAGGAGGAATAAAACTGGGTGAGGAACAGCCAAACTCAGCTAACAAGGTGAGGTTGCTGAAGACAGTTTACTGTCAAAAGTCATACACCATGGCAAGACTGAGCACAGCAACAAGACACAAGGTAGTTATACTGCATCACCAAGGTCTCTCCCAGGCAGAAATTTCAAGGCAGACAGGGGTTTCCAGGTGTGCTGTCCAAGCTCTTTTGAAGAAGCACAAAGAAACAGGCAACGTTGAGGACCGTAGACGCAGTGATCGGCCAAGGAAACTTACTGCAGCAGATGAAAGACACATCATGCTTACTTCCCTTTGCAATTGGAAGATGTCCAGCAATGCCATCAGCTCAGAATTGGCAGAAAACAATGGGACCCTAGTACACCCATCTACTGTCCGGAGAAGTCTGGTCATAAGTGGCCTTCATGGAAGACTTGCGGCCAAAAAGCCATACCTCCGACATGGAAACAAGGCCAAGCGACTCAACTATGCACGAAAACACAGGAACTGGGGTGCAGAAAAATGGCAGCAGGTGCTCTAGACTGATGAGTCAAAATTTGAAATATTTGGCTGTAGCAGAAGGCAGTTTGTTTGCCAAAGGGCTGGAGAGCGGTACATGAATGAGTGTCTGCAGGCAACAGTGAAGCATGATGGAGGTTCCTTGCAAGTTTGGGGCTGCATTTCTGCAAATGGAGTTGGGGATTTGGTCAGGATTAATGGTCTCCTCAATGCTGAGAAGTACAGACAGATATTTATCCATCATTCAATACCATCAGGGAGGCATCTGATTGGCCTCAAATTTATTCTGCAGCATGACAATGACCCCAAACATACAGTGAAAGTCATTAAGAACTATCTTCAGCATAAAGAAGAACAAGGAGTCCTGGAAGTGATGGTATGGCCCCCTCAGAGCCCTGATCTCAACATCATCGAGTCTGTCTGGGATTACATGAAGAGAGAGAAGCAACTGAGGCTGCCTAAATTCACAGAAGAACTGTGGTTAGTTTGGGCCAACCTACCTGCCAAGTTCCTTCAAAAACTGTGTGCTAGTGTACCTAGAAGAATTGATGCTGTTTTGAAGTCAAAGGGTGGTCACACCAAATATTGATTTGATGTAGATTTTTCATCTGTTCACTCACTTTGCATTTTGTTAATTGATAAATATAAACTATTAACATGTCTATTTTTGAAAGCAGTCTTACTTTACAGCATTTTTTCACACCTGCCTAAAACTTTTGCACAGTACTGTATATATATATACAATATATACACACACACACACACTTGGAAAATCTAAAAAAACTTACTGTTGATTTCATTGACCTGTAAGTAGAGGTTCTCTAAGTTCTCGTTAACGGCTGGGATGGACCTCAGCTTGTTGAAAGACAGGTCAAGCTCGATAAGAGAAGTGACGTTGAAGAAATCAGCGGGAATGCCAGAATCCACCAACTGATTGTGTGAGATTCTCAGATACTGCAGCTTGGGGAGTTTTTGTAAATAGTTGTCTGGAAGTTTGGAGATGCCATTGTGGTCAACATATAACATCTCCAGAGAGCTTGGAAGATCCTGAGGCATTTGTTTTATTTTATTGGTGCTTAAGTCAAGGTACATCAGGGAGTTGAGCCCCTGAAAAACTCCAGCAAGAGCACCATCCTGCAACTCATTTTCTTGAAGATGAATAACAGTGAGGTTTTGGAGTCCTTTCAAAAGGTTGGATGGAAACTTTGAGATTTGGTTCTTTGCAAGTTTAAGCTCCTGCAGGGTATTGGGGAGAGGTCCAACAGGCTCTGTAAGATTGTTGCTGTTCATGTACAGCCGTTCTAGCTTTGTCAGCTTGGAAAAGGTATTTTTTCCTATGTTGCTGTTGACAATTTGGTTTTCATCCAAGATAAGCCAAGAGAGCTCTGTGGCATTGTCAAAGACATCTTTTTTAATGGAATCTATCTGATTTCTTTGCAGGTAAAGATACTTGATTCCTGAAGGCACTTTTGGGATGTACTTTAGTTTGCGGTTGTCACAGTACATGGCACTTGGGAAACTTATTGGGCATTCACACTCTTCTGGACAATTAGGTCCTGAGGGTCCCAGTTGAGATGCAGGTTCATAGTAATAATCATACTGGCATAAGACACCACTGAATAGAGCAGCGAAAAGTGGGAGACAAAGAAGACTCATCTTGAAGGCACCAGCTGATTCTGTTGAGAGAAAAGGAATGTATTAGTCAAGGGCACATTCAAGCTCGCTTTAATTTGCCTGTTTTATCTATACCAGTACACCTATCCCACAATGCAGAGAGGGTCAGAGAAGTGGCCAGTGCTATATGGGGGTCAAATGTAACAATTCACTATCTGTATCAAGCAGCAATAACTCCCCCTTCAGCCATTCCAATTTCCAACCTATAGCATCCCAATCCAAAGACTAACTAATTATTTGGGAAAATGCCATACAGGCTACTAATAATATTTGTTGCAGTCAAATATCTTTTTCTACACTACACCATAGCTATAGTAAACGTACCAATATAATTGAAATAATAAGACTGGATCCTCTATATAACTTTTTAAAACATTGTGGAGAACTTTCTGTTTGACTAAGAAAGTTGCATGAATTTTCCCTTATGATTCCGCCATTACTGCTACAAATGTATCTGGAAAAGGTTTAATTACAACCAATCCTCTGTGAGTTACATAATGTTTCAGAAAATGTACAATACTGTTTAGGTTGAAGTGCTGTTTTAAATTATAGTGACAAGCAGCATCTACTTTATTGTAGCAATGTAAACAGGATGGTTTGTGGTGACGTCAGACCCGAGAGAGACAGGACACAGTTTGGTGAGTAAACACGCTGTTGCACAGTTTAATAATAAATAAACAAAACAAAAAGTTTGAACCAAACACACAAACAAGCATATCTAGGGAAGCATTTTTGTCAAAGCATTAGTTTCATTGTGGGTAAATATGAGACAATTTTCACCAAATATAATGGTCATGTAACCATTTATCTTTAAAAATAGAAAACTTTTACTAAGATATACTATATATATTGCATGCTCTCAATTTTTCCATAACTTAAATCTTAAATTATTCATTCCGTGCAATACTATTTAAAGTCAAGTAGACACATTTTTTGGGAACTGACATCCTCAGTAATGGGTTGCAAGCATATTGACAGCAAGCCCCAAGCATACTGTGTTGAACTATCAAACAGTCATCACTCTTGGTAGATGTTTAGGCTCTTATGAAAAAGAGCCTAAACTTGATCTAAGCCTGAATTTGACCTTCCTGTATGAAACATTTTGTTTCATAAAAAAAAGAATGTGATAAGGAAACAAATTGACTCAAATTGATTCAGTTTGTCAAAAGCTGTAATTGTGTTTGGTTTGTGGCAGCTTCACCGTTCAGTAGGAAAGTGTTGTACATGAACAAGAATTATATATTGTTTTACCAAAACCAGGGAAATTGCAACTTAGGGCCCAATTGAAATATACATTATTGTAATAAACAAGAGCGTGTTGTGTGAGTATAAAGGGTTTTCAAACTGTGTTTAAATTATTTATTGTGATAATGCACAGTTAGGTATTTATATTACTTCAATCTAACTTCCCAAGATGCAGAAAAAGATGAATGTCACGCTGTGACCGGGTCTTGCTCGTGTCACGTGTGTTGGTAGCCGCTGATTAAGCATGCAGAGACACATGGACGTGGAGTTGAAACACCGGCACAGGTGTGCAGGTTGTATTAATACAAAACACAAACGAAAGTAAATAAAGGTGGTCATGTGACGTTACCAGCGATGGTAACGCACAGAGGACTAATACAGCAAGCTGTACAGAAATGCAAAACAAAACACAATACAACAAACTATAAATCAAAGGTGCCGTGAAAATGGCAGGCCTTGCTGCAGGCCTGAGCTATCTCTCACGGATGTTTTTAAACTGACGAACACTTGGTCAATATATAAAATGGACTGTAAATAAAACATCGGCTTTCTCTCCTTTATATATCCTCCCTATATTTATAACCAGATTGGTTATATTTTGGATTGTTACAAAGCTCAATTATTCAATTTTCAATTAAATTAAACTAGTATAAATAGCCACTTTCAGACGATTTCTTTACATGAATAATATCTGTATACACTATTAATAGGGCTTCTGATTTTCGGTTTTATCAATAAAAAAAAATTATAACATTTTATACAAAAATAAAAAAATGGTATCAGTAATATCCAATAAACACCGTAAAAACACTGGAAATAGTTACTCAATAATAAATAACCTGCAAAAAAGCTTTATGCAGTGCAGTTGGGCAGTTGAATCAATGCAAGCTTTGTATCTCGCGTTGATTTGTTCTGAATATTTAAACTCACCCCAACTACTGAGTGGCAGCAAATTCCTAAATTTCTATTGGATTTTGTTGTGGAAAACGGCAACGGAAACAAGGTACATGTGGAAAAGTGTGCAAATACTGTCGAGTTACTATATATAACGTGACAGAAAAAAACAAAACAAAATAAAGGAGAACAATAATTTCACACAGCACATAAAAAACGAAAGCCCTGGGAAAAAGCACTAGAAAATGAAATTAATAAAAACCAGAAAACAGAAGCCCTAGCTATAAATAAAGGACAACAGACCATCTGATTACTTGTCTATTGAGGCAACCACAAAAGAACAGTAGTGACTGGGCTGTTACCTCACAGTCTACAAATGTTATTAGCATTTAAAAAAAAAAAAAAACTTTTGCCAATGTTAGATCATCTACAGTTCATTTCCATATAATGGTTTCTTATAAGGAACAGAATATGTCAAAACTCGCAAATCAAAACAAATATGAAAAGCAGAAACAAGTATGATTTGGAATAAGTAATATTATATTAAATAAAGTACTACTTTCCTTTTCCTTCATCAGGTATAAGACTTCACAATTGGTTGATGGTCTCTGTAAAAGATCTAGTTAAGTGTTTTTTTTTCCACTTCTACTAGTGGCCTGATCATTTTAGCCCCTATTGAAAACAAAATCTATCAGAAACGAAACATGAAACTTTAATTCACAAATGTTGTTACAGGATCACTAACCTCTACAAATCACATTTTTGGTATTTGTAGGCTGCATGAAGGATGTATAACATATTCAGCATTTAATTTTAAATGTTTCATTGGAGTACAAACAAATATATTGTTACACCATACAAACATTAAAAAAACAAAACATTTAAACAGTAAAAACTGAAGGCAGAGAAATAAAAATGCAGACATTTGTCAAAAGGATGCTGTCTAATTATCAAATTTCACCAGTCTCACCAGTTTTTCTTTTAAAGTTTGTGTTGTCTATCCAAAGACAGCTGCATAAAAATTAACACAGACAATAAAAACAAAATCAGCCACTTTCACAAATCTAATGATAGTACAAAACATTCACACTGAAACAAGAGTTTTACTAAAGTAGAATTCTAATTACATTTAATAACACAATATAACTGCAATTCAAGTGCACCATTGTAGTTGTACTGTATTCTGAAATGACAATGTTTGTTTTCATGCTATAGAGACAAAAATGCTACTGTTGTTTTCTATTTAGGAACAGAAAACAAATTTATTAAGCATAGCTTTCAACAATATCAGAAAGGGTATTCTACAAAAGTACTTACCTTCTCTTTTCTTGACACCTTGTTGGATTGATCAATTCCCAGATCAGCCTCAGCAACAGCAGCAAAGTCAGAAGCAACTTAGGTAGAGCTTGGTCTGAGAAAGGGCTCAGGAGAAAGCAAGCAGCTTTTGCCAGACCTCTGCGGTCCAGAGCTGACAAAACACAGCAACCAAATGTAGTCACGCTGCTGTAAAGCAGGAGAAAATATGTCTCGTTAACGAGGTGCAGGTGCATTGGGGTCAGACATCTGCAACAGAATGAGGTTATGATGCCTTAGCAGGGAGGTATTCCATTTACTGTATACCTGGCTGTGCCAATGTAATGTCTAGAAACTTCAATTAGATGAGGTTTTAAAAAACAAAACACACACACACACACACTCTCATCACACACACACACACACACACACACACACACACACACACACACACACACACAATATATTCAAGTAGCAAAGTGGCACAAGCTGGTTAACAGTAGTATCCAATAATAAATATACTTCTATGCAAATTGTTCATTAAGAGCAGTGAAACAAATACCATGTTTAGCAAACGCACATGTGTGTTTTTGTTATCTTTAGTTACTTATCTATCCACTCCCCTTCCCCCACTTCCAAATTCTACTGAGGTCTGGAATCAATTTAGCAAGGCCTGTTTCTCTTTTTCATGGCTGCCATTTAAGAATGCATGTTAGACATTGGGTGTTAAATCTTCCCATTATGCAATGCAAATAACTTGCAAAGTACATTAGTTTTTGATCATTTACAGGAATTCAAGTAACACTGTTACATTATGCATGATCTGAACATCAGTGCACCTAAATAAGTCCACCTATTAAGACTGTATTAATGTGTCTAATATTTTATTGACTCCTTTATTAATACTACTAAACACAAAAAAATGTAAAAATGCAGTAAAAAAGGGGGCTTTTAATTTACAAGAATCCTTGTATAACTAACTTAGTTATCCCCGGTTTTACCTAAACTAACTCTTCTCAATTAGAAACATTATAAACAAGTTATAAACAACCTGGAGTTTTTGTAGCTTACTATAGACAATTCCAGCTGTCTATAGCCATTTATTTTCATAATCAAATGGATGCTTCTCTCTGCACTTTTCCTTGGCAATGTACATAAATCATTTACTTACAATGTCATATTTTTCATTACATTGGTGGAAGTTTTCCATCCCAGTGGGAACAGTTAGCTATGAGAGAAATACTTTTTCTGTATCAAATTGCTGCCGGATGGATGGTTGGAAGTCTCTGGATTGATCTTCAAAGCTCAAGGAGAACATATTATAATAGATTAAACATAATTGGATTCCATGCAAGCAAATATGTCACTCAGTAAGTTCTGTTGATGTCATAAGCAGCCTGGTATATTTTTATTATCATATTTAAATAGTCCCATTGGCGATAAACTAATCTACTAATTCTCTTTTAGATCTGATCAGGGACCCAGGTTCCTGTTCATACTGGCTCACATGAATCTTAGTCAGCTTTTGATTTCATTCATTCACTGCATTAAGATTTAAGTTAGTTCCATGTAGTTATTTGGGAGATAGTGGTACAGCTGGAGTAGAAAACATTCAGTGTAATTCTACAAGAGAAATGTGATGAGTAGTCATGAAAAAAAAAACAAGAAAAAAACTTGAGCATCATTCTAGTTGTAGTACCATGGACCTTTCTATAACATATTTAACATTAGTGTCTTATGTATGTATTATTATTGACAGAATTTTAAATTTACAGCTGTAGTGTGGGATGTCTTTATATAAACTACAGGCTAAATGTTCTCAAAGTGCTTACTGGTGACTGTCTTCACTGTTTTATTTACCACCATCTGCCTTGTTCCTAAATAATACAGACAATTCTCCACTAATAATTGCTTACAGCATCAAACTATAACAAAAACCAACTTACCTAGTGCTTATTTTTTTATTGTTTTATATAAAGTTGAATTCATATTTTAATTGTCCCCACTTTCATTGTATCTTGGTTATATACAATGCATCTATTGAGCCTTTTAGCTTTAATTCAGTGCATGACACTGAACAAGGCATTACAATTAATTGGTAGTGGCTGCGCCAATAAAAAGAACAATTCATATTTTTCCAGTAGGTTTCACAAAAGTATTTCTTAATTTCACAAAAAAAGTGTAATTAAAAGGGTCATTTTCAGAGTCACAGCTGTTTATCTGAAAACATTTAAACAGGATTAAATGAAACAGCCAAGTTCAATGGACAGCCTTTCAACAGCGCTGTTGGTTTCAAAAGCAGCACGGTTTTCCCTTCAAGTTTCAGAATACAATGGCCAGTGCAATGGCCAGTAATTCTATTGATGCCTACTAATTACTAATTCTTGCTTTTTTTGAGTGCCAGGTAATAACATTTATCTTCACTGCTACATAACCATGCTCATGTCCTTGGCTATCTTAAAATGTGTTGTCCATACTTACTCACTAGTAAAAGACTATTTACTTTGCATGGAAATTGTGTCAACTGTAAGGTTTATCCTGTGTTTGTTATATCTGGCTTTCAACGCATTTTCTTCAGCAATGTCAGCTTTGTATGGGTCCTTTCGTAATACCTTATTCATGCACATGCTTTATTCATTGAGATCCAAAGTCTACAGTCCATTGTGTGTTGAGGAAACACTTTGGGAAAAAAAACTAAAAAGTAAATGGTGTAATAGAATGCTGAATCCGTCCTCAAATCCTTTATCCTTTAAGTGACTAATGTTATTGCTATATTATATAAATGAAGCCATTAGTGCAAGTATTTGATACAGTAAGTTTTTAACAATGCTTGGAGGGTTTTGATACCCTACACATGGAATTAGATGTCTCCTGTGAATTTGACATTCATTGATTTAGGCATCACATATCATATATCATGACTTTTATTCATAAGGTTGAATCTCTCTCTCTCTCTCTCTCTCTCTCTCTCTCTCTCTCTCTCTCTCTCTCTCTCTCTCTCTCTCTCTCTCTCTTACCCTGCCCCCCCCCCCAGTTTCTAAATCGTTGAAATGCAATAGGATGTGTTACAAATATACAGTAATGATTTGAGATAGCTTGAGGTTTGCAACATATATTCATCCTTGAAATATATTGTTAGATGTCATGACAGGCTGAAGAGATTGTAGATTTCAGAGTGAACGTGTGGCAGTTTAACAAAAAATCCAACCATTTATTCTTCCACTTTGAACCGGCGTAATACTCAGCTTATTAGACTGCAAATATCCAGTTTGTTTTAGATGTTACGTGCCTTGCTGCTTCGGCGCCCCAGCATGTCCCTGGGGCCTTTGGTGTACACACCCTAGGTGCTCGCTGCCATCTGTGCTTTGGTGTGCTCTGTGCCTTAGAGCCTCGGTGCTTCAGTGCCCTTGCTGCTTAGATGCTCAGTGCCTTGGTGCTTTCGTGCTCCAGCACGTCCCTGGTGCTCTTGGTACAGTTTATGGGCGCAAGGTCCCCTGCTAGTACGGCTGAGCCACCTGCTGCATTGGGAGCTCCTCTCCCCCCCTCTCCTCAATCTGTTCCTGAGCCCCTTGCAGAGCATTCCCTGCACTCAAGCTCAGATGCCTTTGTCTCGCACCAGCTCTAAGTCTCACACTCGGCTCCAAGCAGGCCAAACACTCAAGACAGGTGCCGGATATTATGGATCAGCATGGCTGACCAAGATGCAATATTTATCACAGCCTCTTGGGAGGGTAGCTCCTTCCATCAGGAGGAGGAGAAAGGACAGATCTAAGAGCTGACCTTTGAGACAGGCCCAAGATAACCTCTGACACTGGAGTTTCCCCAATCTCAAGTTCGACCTCATGCTCGATCTCAGTGCTGATGGAGCGGGCCTCCAAGTTCCTGCAGGTGCCTTGGAAGGCAGCGCCTGAACAGCGCCAATTTATTTTTTAATATCTAGCCTCCGATTCCCCGCCCCTAGCCCTTCCCCGGGTTCCCGGACTCCCTCGAAGTACAACCTACTTGGAGCTACACGGCTTCAGCGCCGAGTATACAAAAAATGGCAGCCTCCCACATGCACAGTGTAAGGATGGGGATGATCTTTGCCATAGCAGAGACGACTCACTGCCTATTATGGCTCTCCATCCACCTCTGTGGCGGTCTACTAAGCACCTATGCCCTAGCCCACGAGTGGCTCAGGATGCCCTTGTACACATTCCCGCCTTTACCATTGCTCCTGGCCTTCTTAGAAAAGGTCCAGAGAGAGAAGGCTACAGTTCTCCTGGTAGCCGTAAGATGACCCAGGAGAATCTGGTTTTTGAACCTTTGCCAGCTACTGTAAGGCCAGCCCTGGGAGATCCTGCTACGACTGGATCTCCTCAGTCAAGCGAAAGGTACTCTCTGGCACTCAGAATCGAGCAGACTCCAAATATGGGTCTGGCCCCTGAACGGGACCGTCTGTCCGCCTTAGGGCAGACGCAGTCGTTAGTACACTGCAGAATGCTAGGGCCTCCTCCACAATGTCATTGTACACATACAGGTATTTTCAGGATTGGTGTCTTGCCCAATAGCGGCCATTTTACAATTCTTGCAAGAACTGCTAGAGGAGGATAAACCCCCTCTATGCTCAAAGTGTATTTGGCAGCCATATCTGCATGCCATGTCCCCGTAGACTCGGTTTCCCCAGGCGCTCGTGTCCTGGTGACCCGTTTTCTCAAGGGTGCTTAGCGGTTACGTCCACCTAGAAAGGACACCCTTCCCGAGTGGAGTCTAGATGTGGTACTGGAGGTTCTCATTAAGGCCACGTTTGAGCCTATGCATTCCAAAGAGTTGGAGTATCTCTGAAGACAGCCTTTTTGTTAGCTATCACCTCCGCAAAGCGAGTCAGTGAGCTATAGACTCTGTTGGTGCACAGCTCCTGTATGCGTGTTTGGGTCGATGCAAACAGAGTGTTGTTAGGAACGAACCCTGCTTTCTTCCCTAAGGTGGTTACGGCTTTCCACTTGAATCTGTCAGTGGAACTAGAGGCTTTCCATCATCCTCCATTTTTTTTGGAGGAGGATCAGAGACTAAACTCCCTCTGCCCAGTTCGGGCATTGAGAAGCAAAATGAGAGCTCTTCATCTGTCATGTTCTAAAGACCCTGGACCAAGCCCTTTTGAAGTAGTGGCTGTCTGACTGGATTGTGGACACAGTTTCAACTGCGTATACTAATGGCGGCCTACACCCACCCTCTACCTGAGGAGTGGCTACGTCATAGGCCCTTTTAGAGGAGCCTCATTGGCTGCTATATGTACTGTGGCTGGCTGGACTACTCTGCATACTTTCACTAGGTTCTACCAACTTAATGTGGTAGATCCCTGTGGCAAAGTGCCCCACCGCTGGGCTATTTATTTGCGTTGTATGTTACGTGTAATGTGTTAATGTTGGTGTATAGTCATCGGTACATGGGATATAAATGGGTCTGTGTAACAGGAGTGGTTTAAAATGTATATTTGTATTTAGGCATGAGGATTGCACAGCACTTCATGTGCAGGCAAAATGCAATGATATGAGAGCACGGGGAATTGCACTTTATTAATTCACATGCAGTTGTACCGAGATTCCAACTGAATGATTGATTAGCAATCTAGTCTCAGTACAGCTGCATAAAAGCAGCATGTTTTCACTCACTCAAGGTTGTGTGTTCGGTGAGTGGAGAACGGGATTGGAGATGGAGGTTATAATAGTAAGAATAATACCAGCTCACCGTGTTTGTCTGTGTAGTCCGTTTTGTTTGTCTTTTTGTTTTGGCTACAAGTGCCGTGTCCTGTGTTTTGTTTGTCTTTCAAACCTTTTAATTTCTGTCTGTTCATTTATTAAATGCTGAGCTCCAGCAAGAGCTCAGCTTCACCAAAACTTCAAGTCTCTGATTATTTTGTGTTAGTTCCTGTTTCTGGTCTGACGTCACCCACTGCAGCTGTCTTTGTGACAATCCCTCTATGCCTTCATTAGGCACAAGGGTCCTTAAGGTTGCCTGCTCGCACCACAAACACTTTTTGTGGTAGTGAGACGTCCCTCGTCAGCTGTCTCCGCTAACGCTCCCTCGCGACAGCTTTGATATACTTTTCCCAAAAGTATTGGTTGCTGGTCATCTTCGAATTGAAAGGGAACATTAGGTTACAGATGTTTTTACAGCCAGGTAATGGGACCTGAATGTTTAAGTTATCATTCTATTATTATTACAGCTAAACATGAACTGGGGCTTAAATAAAAAGACGGTGTCAGTGTTAACATTTCCTTGCTCACAATTTTCTATACCGTAATGTCAAAAACAAAACACATTTTTATGTTAGTTTCAGTAAAAGGTCTTATTTTCCCAACTGTTGTAGGTATTCTTCAAGGACTAAGTGTAGCATTTTATAACTGTACCATGAAGCTTTAAATATTTAAACATATAAATCCAAACTTAAAAATCCACAAAGAAAAAAAGATAGACCACAAAACATTTGTCATATTATCTGGCATCGTCCAAAGGAAATTAACCTAGAAATCCGCTGAATTTTCTTTTTGTTCTTTCCATTGGCCATATGAGAAAAAAATGGTGAAGATCAAAACAGGGGTATGGTATTAATTTGTGTTTATCTATTGTAACTATAAAGTGAAGGAAATTGAATGTTAAGTAGATGAATGAGGTTCACCAAACTGGAAGCCAAACATTTTTGTTTGGCTTTACATGAAATACAAATTTATTTCTCTTGCGGGTACTTACAATAAAATGTGTCTCACAGCACTTCTTAAAGATGATAGCAATGTGATATTTGAATGTCTTACATCCATACAATCTCATTTTAGTATTTTTTTCCCTGTGTTTTGTTTAATTTTGATAAAAAATGCTGTGAAAATGTACTTTAAAAATATAAATTGATTGTATCCTTGTTGAGTAGGCAGATCTTTTTTTTTGCAAGGAGCAATCAAAGATGAAGAATATTTTTTTTTTACATTTGAAATATGTTTTCTTTGCAAATTAAAGCTATTATTGCTAAATGTTCCTGATTGAACGATCCTCCTTTTATACTGAGGATTTGGTTATCCAAGACATCATGTTTATGTACATAAGCAGTTCAAGAAAATACTAAACGTGGCAGAATTGGGGTTTTACTGTGTAAAGTATATGCTCATGAGAAAAGTCATAAAATGTCATGATAATTAATGATAATTGTAAAATGTATAATATTACAAATGGGAAATAATTGGAGATCTTAAGAATCTTAGGCATTTCTTTCAACAGTTCTCTAAAATTAAAAACAAACTTTTTAAACATGTATCTGGTTACACACACCAGTCTCTAGTTTTAGAAAGTTTCCCATCCAAATGTAAATGATACACACATGAGACACAAATGTTCTTAACAATAATCCACTTCAGATGGACCCATTGTTGTTGGATAACTATGTTTTTGTCTAAGGTGGGTGGAAAAGTTTACTATTGCCTATACATATTATAGTTAATGTTCGTGCTTCAAGCACATAAATACCCACCAAAGGTTTAGCAGTTCCTTAAAAGTAAAGGGGACAGAATATTGTATTCAATGGTTCACTTGTCATGGTATAGTAACCTGCAGTGAACACAACACTGTAGTATTGAGAAGTGAAATGGCACAGGCTAAATTCAGGCATGGTGCTAACATGGAGTTTCCCCTCACAGCAGTGGCCTGAACACCCCATGACATTTAATGCAGGTTCTTTCTTAAGCATAGCTTGTTGAAATATTTTGCACCAATAGCTAATCTATTGCATATGTGCTCTGCTTAGTTCTCCAAAGCACCTTTGGGCAAAGGTTAAAAGTCACTGAGTGGATTTTATTTCAGTTGTTCAATGAGTACTGAGAACCTCTGGTGTTGAGTAAAGGAACCCAGAGCAGAAGGGAAAACTAAAAGGGCAAATGCCACCAAACGCGTCTTTATTTGATCTGCAAAGAATGTTTGAAAACATTTGGAAATGATGGATTGTGAGAAGCAAGCAATTAAGAAAGTAAATGGTGGGGCAACACTACTATCCCAGAAACACATTCCGATGTAGTCTTGAGCAAGTGCCTTACCCCATTCTTAGGTTCTGGATTGAGTAACGCAGCTGACAAATCCTTCAGAAGTATAGACTCCATGACCTCTTTAAGGGATGTGAGACATACTTTATTTTGGTACGTTACTGTATGGCTTCCTAATATGTAACAAAATAGATCCTAATTAAACTTCTTTGTACAATATATGCTTTATGGTTTGTGGATGTTACAAAAAATAGTAGCTTGCTGAACATTGGGTCTGATTTTCTGATTGGGCCTGTTATCCATTCCTGTTTTTTTTTTTTTTTAATGTGAAACAATGTACATTTTATCAAACTAGAACCAAACAACTAAGTAATATGATTGAAGTTCTCTTAAGCACGCTTATTAATTATTTTTCAATCAAAATTAACTAGGATGTTTCACCTTTATAATAACTGGAGTTAGTCACACAACAGAGTAAAAGCTTATATGACCCCTGTATACGCAATTCAGAACTGTGTGGTCTTCCGACAATATAAGTTGAAAAAAAAAATATAAAATAATGGAGACTAGTTTAAGTAGAGTTTAATGATGGCGCTCCAGTGATGATTAAAGCTTTGTGTTGTGTTGTGTTGTTGACCATCTACAATGACCAGGGGCACATGACATTTTAAGCCAGTGCAGTCATTAGTAGTGTCAGTAAAAGCCAATATCAGTCCACCTCAGTGGCCTAAATCTTTTCCACTTTTACAAACACAACATTTTTTTTAATCATATGTAATTCTATATGTGTGTGTGCACCACCCAATTCCGACATCTATCGTTCACCACTTTCTACGGAATCCAAAAAAAAAGCATATTATTGGTCCAACTATGAGACTGAAATGTTCTCTACTAGGTTGTTAGGTTTTGCAATTCCCATCTTCAGCTTCTGAGCATCTTTCTCGTGCCTTTACCCATTCCCCTTCACCCCCTCCTCTCTCAGAGGACCCTGGGTGTTGCTTCTTAATGCCTTATACCCGGTTCTAGCTATTAAGTGGGCATTATTCTGGTGGGGGCAACAGATTGCTGTTGCCCCCAACAGAACAGTTATGTGATAAACATGCTTCTTCAGTGTAGCCGGTAATGTGATGTTTTAACTCACAGTACAGCATGTGGTATTTGCATCTGCCACAGCTGAGATCAATGGAATTGGTCCTTTATCTTAAAACAGTACCTGACATGGTTTGAGACACAATGTTTACCAACAAGATTTTTCCATTATGTTATCTGCCTTGAGTATAGGACATAAGGAAGTTTATTAATCAGGATCCCAGTTTGAGCGACCTATCAAACTGCAACTTGTTCTTTCCAAACAACTGATTGCTGCAATATTTGGGAAATAGAGTCTACCACTTGATTGTTCAATATCACATGGCAGAAGTGGGCCATATTGGGATTACCTTTCACAGATATACTTGTAAAAGAGAAATAATGGTGATGATATCAGAGTTTAAAATTCACGCGGTCCTATTTAATAAATCTGTTTAAGGTTAGTATCCTGGAAGATGTTAGTAGTAGGGATGTGTCAATACTCATATTTTCTGAGTACTTGCTCATAAAAAATGTGAAGTTGTTAGCATTCATTAAATTGACTAAAACATGTTAATTATTCAATACAGAACAATGTGGTACTGTTGTTCTCCCTTATTTACACAATTATTGAGTATCTATCCATAACAATATATCCTAATTCTATTAAAAGTATTAATTTATAAAAATAAACAACATATATATTTTTAAGTTTTTGAGGGATAAAATAACCACACAACATATGGATGGGGATGCTTATTTCAATTACCCGCTTCATCCCATTAGCTATATTGTTATGTGTATTGTTTATATTTTTCATGTTATGTATTCCAAAGTTACCAATGCTTCCCAAATGTCACACTTTTAAATGCTGTCACTTTGTATTTCTGTGCATGCATCACAATACATGTCTGTCCTCAGAAAATAGCATATTTCATAATAATTACGTACTATCATAATTTGTCAATATTGCCATCTTCTTCAAGAGACCTTGGCCAAAAGTGAAAATTACCACAAAAGTTTCATGCATTTTTTTAACATAGAAAATCTGCAGAAATATAACATGGCTCCATTGACTCGCAATAGAAAAATGTCTCCTGAGCTCTCTATATCCCATAATTCTTTGCATGCAGCACGACCCATCCCCCACCAACCCTGATCTTTGAGCAACATAATACGACCTCTCCCTCACCAACCCCGAACCTTCTCTCGCCATATTTTACAAACCTTTGTCTGAAACAACGCATCTTATGAACCGTCCTTCGCCAACCTTGAGCCACAAACTGATTCCTCGTGCTGTATTTTGACAGACTTTTGTCTGAAATGGTGCCTCATACTAAACCACAATGCAAAAGAGCTAGGCACGTTGAATCCGTGGTTTTAGCATTTTTAACCTCATCTCACAGACAGGGAGGGGTCGATAGAATCTGTAATAGCAGTGTATCACGCAACACCAACTCTTCTCCCCTTTAACCTTGGCAATCAGCTGAAGCTTATCTATGAGATCCGAGTCATGGCACCAATGTACAGGGCAGAGGCTGGGCGCGAGCGGGCAACTCCCTGCACCGCAAGTAAATATCTAAACCAAAATGCAAGAGAGTCAGGCTTGTTTGCATTCATGCTTTTAGAGCTTTTAACTTCATCTGAACAGAATCTGTAATGGCTGTGAATCACCCAACACTGCCCGTTACATATTAAAAGATATTTGTGTCATTGCTGAAGATTTCATAGGGGATAAGAGCGTTTTCTCATGTCCAGTAAAAGACCTAAGTAGTCAGTGTCTTTTACTGGCCATGAGGTTCTGCTTCAATGTTTTATTTTCTTAGTGTGGGAGGACAGGGAGTGGATCTCTTATTGGGAAAAAAAACATGCATAAGCAACCTGTTTTCAAATGACCATAGAAGAAGAATTACGAAAGACCTGCTATTGATTCTTCAACCTTAAACTACTAGTTCATATAACCACATCTGCATGTTAGCAATTGCATTTTAATCTTAGAGAGGGTAAATGGCCACAACCAACACAGAATACATTTCCATTTAACATATTTTTTATACAAAATTGTGCTTTCTATGATATGATTTAAAATGCTATCTTGAAGCAGAAGAACTAATGGCTTCTCATCAGGTGGTGGAACACATCTAAATTACCCAATGTTCTGATTATTAGTCTCCAGGCTTTGAACCCTTTTTTTGGCATTCACCTGGTGATAAATTGCGCCCAGCGCATTTGGCAACAAAAATCTCAAAGCTGTTGTACACGTCTTATTGGCAGAGTATTGTTTTTATAAGCTTATCTGAAGTGAATCAATTCAAGCAACCAGTGCAGAATTTGTAGATTTAGACTGGACATCTTGGGTTCTGCAAGTTACCAAAAACTCTTGCACTAAGACTTTCATGGATTTATAGTGCACCACTTTCAGGGAAAACACATAATATACCTGAAACTGATTTTAAGTGTGAAAGGACCTTCTGCTTAAGGAACCTATCCAAGGGTCAACTGAAAAATGATTCAAAGTATTATCCATGCCTTACCCCATGCGTTACCCCACACCAATTCCTAACAACATTTCGTAGTGACATTATGTTTTTACAATAGTGATAAACCATAGCTGTTAAATATTTTTGACGGAAAACTTATGGCATTTATGTGATATTACATTGGTTTTGGAAAACATGGTCTTGGTAAGGACACATATTAAGTAAGACCAATTAGAGTGCATGTAGTGACAATTATATTATTAACTCATTTTATTTGTATCTGGACTGGACCACCTGGGTGGGAGTTCCCTTTTTCTCAGCGACGAAGTGCTCTGTGTTATCAGCCTGCTGTCTCTGATCTACCTTAATCATATAAAAAGCTGTAATCCATAAACCAACTTGCAGAAAAAAAGCATGCTAATAGTTTCTGTGACAACATTTCTATATATATATATATAGATATATGTATATTGTTTATTCTAAAGCTTTAACATTAGCATTTACCCTGGGTTTGGTCTTAAAAAGGGAAATTACAGGGGCAATTTGGAAAGGTGCTAAAAGTAAAAAAAAATAAAATAAAAAATAAAAATACAACACAAAAGCAAGCCTGGAAAAGAAAACTCAAAATAAAACTCTACTTCTCCTGACATTCCATAGAAAAAGAAAAAAACAAACATTAGTACATTACATGTTAGAATCTCAATGGTACACTTCTTGTATACTTGCACTACACATGTAATAACACACTAGTATAAGTGTGCAGCTTTTTGTTAAGGGTACTTTTTGCCACTGATTAAATGTGGCATGCATTTTATGAATGGCTAGAACCTTTTGCAAACTGACTTATTTTTCTTATTTTAAAAACCAATCAATTTGTATTGAAATATGCCAGATTCCAGCAATTTGTAAAATTGAAATTGTGTACAATGCAAATGGTAATTCTTTCTTGGGGTTTGGAGTTTGTGGTTTGGGATGAGATGAAAATTGCATTTAGGGTTTATTTTTTCCTGTAGTTTCCAAGCTGAATGGCAGAGCGATCGAAGACACAACGGAAGGTGATAGGCTGGACCTCCCAGTATGGAACAGGGTTGCTGAAAAGGCTGATACCAGAGTACATGGCCTTCTTTGTGTTGTAGCTTGGAGGACAGAAGTCTTCCGTCCCAACTGCAGCAATTTTGTTGTTGTGGAGGTAGATGACCTGTGGGAATGGAAGAAGAAAAGAGAGAGACTGAATTTTACATTTTGAAAATGAAACAACAGGGGCTGGTGCCGCTCCCTCTGGTGGTGGCTCCTCCAGGCCTACTATCGAAGAGGTTGATTAAAGAAACTTAGTCTCAAGAGTTGTTATCACAAGTATGTGGTGGGGCATTGCCCAATGCCTCCAACTAAGTCACCAACACCTCTTCTTGCAGAGCTTGCAGGTACTGACCAGGCCCAGTGAAGCTTAGCTTCTTAGATTTTACAAGATGAGAAACCAAGTGGGTACAGCTGTAGGCCAGAATTCATTCATTATGATGTTGAATAATAATAATAATAATAGTAATAATAATAATAATAATAATAATAATAATAATAATAATAATAATAATAGTAGTAGGATTCTTGCCTGGATGTACTTGTGCTCGGGCAGGCCAGGTGGCACGTTGACGAGAGCATTGTTATCCAGGTGCAGCTCTCTCAAGTGAGGCACATGAACAAGGGTTGCATTTTCCACTGAGCTGATTTGGTTGAAGCTCAGACCAAGCCTGGTGAATAGGATATAGTCACAGTAAACTTACAAATAAAGCACGGTGGACTTCCAAACTACAGTTACACTGAGAAATTGAAACTTTGTTATTTGTAACTTCATCCAAAAATATGGAACTACCAATTTGTGTAGTACAACATATGATTGTCAAAAGTTAACAGTTAAACAGATCAAAATATAGAAGAGGCCTCTGTTTGTAAAGACCCACTTATGGTTTACAATAAATATAATTGAGTAATTTGGGCTAAGTGTACTCTTAGAGATTAAGCTTTAGTCATTCTCACCAATATTCTTCTTCAGTTCTGAATTCAAATGTTATCGAGTTCAAGTACTGGTCACATATACCCCACACCCCTAATAACTGTACATTTCAAAGTTGGCATCAAAGACAACAACATTTGTCAGTTCCTTCATCCAGTCTGAACCTGCCTCCCAACTCAGCACAACCTGCTTTTACCAACTTAAAACCAGGGCTGGTCATTGGTTGAATTTTTGACATGGGTACACTTAATAACAGAAGTATAATACACATTATTACTTGTTGAGATTGTTGAGACCCTTGAGACTGGCAGCTTCTACTTTGGTAATTTTGTTGCCATCAAGATGGAGCTCGGACAATGAGCTGGGGAGACCTATGAGAGGTGATAACAGAGGTTATTCTTCAGCATGGAGCTGATTTTTAAAAAAAAGGTTACTTCCACACAGAATTTCAACTATATTTTCTGAAAATAGAATTAATCAGACCTTGCACTATACACGTGATAACACACTAGTATAAGAGTGCAACTTTTTGTTAAGGGTACTCTTTGCCACTGTTTAAATGTGGCATGCATTTTATGAATGATTAGACCCTTTTGCGAACTGACTTTTTTTATTTTAAAAACTAATCAATTTGTATTAAAATATGTCAGATTCCAGCAATTTGTAAAATTGAAATTGCCTATGATACAAATAGTAATTCTTTCTTTGGGTGTGGGTTTTAGGGTTTGGGATGAGATGGAAATTGCATTTAGGGCTTATTTTTTTCTGTAGTTTCCAAGCTGAATGGCAGAACGATTAAAGACAAGGTGGAAGATTGATAGGCTGGACCTCCCAGTATGGAACAGGGTTGCTGAAAAGTTTATTCTTCAGCATGGAGCTGAATTTGTAAAAAGGATTGTTTTCCACAAAGAATATCAACTTTATTAATATATGTATATTATTGGGCTCTGGACACACTCTTCAAATTTTTCTGTAAAATGAACGTGGAGCTAGACAGATAACATAATAGACAAGTTTGTGGTAAGAACATACATGCTTGCCAGATTGAATTATGTAATATAAAAAAAAAATGTTTTATTTTAGAGCTTGGTTCAATTTACAATTGAGTATACACCTTTAGGAATGGATGTGATGTTGGTGTCTGAAATCCGGATGTAGGACAGCTTCTTCAGATCTTGGAAGGCTCCATTTTCAATTCCTTCACTCTTAAGTGGGTTTGTTCCCAGCTCTGTGGACAACAAAAACAAAACACATTTTAACTATGCTCACAATCAAACCCTCCTCTTTAAATTAAAAGGGAAATATAACAAGTCTTATATGTGACGTAATGTTGAATCTTTTTAAATAATAATAATAAATAACCTGCACCCAACTGTGCATAATAAGGCTATCATTCTATCAAGGGTTTCTGGTGATATAAATCATGAGTGAGCTAACTCGATTGATTTACCAATGCCACAAGAAACCAGATATACAATTACAAACTTATGTGTACAGTTTTAATGTATATTATTGTAACTTTTCATGTGGTTCAGGGGGCAGTAGCTAGGGCTCCGCCCTTATGTCCCCCATAAATATCGATTAGTCTCCCTATTCAAACCCTGTGTTACTCCCTTATTCTCTGTCTTGTTTCCCTCTATCCTCCCTTCCTCCTCCATACACTGCGCCACCTCTGCAACGGTCTTCCTCTGGAGGCAAGTGAATCTCACTTCCCGGTCTTAGAGGCCCAGCCGCGGAAGATTCTTCACAACCCAGAGAAAACACTGGCCAAATCTATCCTAATTCTCTTTTGTTTTACTCCAACTCTAGATTCCTCTTAAAGGAAGTAATGGTTCCTTCCCAGCCAGGCGGATTGATTCGGTCTCACCTCTGCGAGGGTCCCATTTTTAGCATTTAACACAATGACACTTAATCATCTATCTTATGACCCATGAAGAAAGTCCTGAAATCTTGCCGATCATTTGGTGCCGAATGTCAGTAAATATTTACGGCGAACATTTTTCAAAGAGACCCACTAAGTAATAAAAATGATATAGGAAGAAAAAAATGTGTTTACCCATCACAATGACTTGAGTCATCCCTTCGAATGAGGATTTCTTGATTTTGGCAATTTCATTCTCATGAATGCGCAGCTCCTGCAGGTTCTTGGGCATGTTGACTGGCATCTCCTTCAGTAAGTTCTTAGACAGGTAGAGTCTCTGCAGTTTCCCCATGGGGGTGAAGGCTTTGGGATGTATGATCGTGATTTTGTTGTTGACAAGGATCAGAGCCTGTTAAAGGTAACATTTCTTGTTATGGATTGAGGTCATTTTTGCTTGTTTTTTTCCTATAATTTAACCAAATGTAGAAACCAAATCAAGAAACTAAAAAGAAATATACCAATACCAACAATTGTAAATAAGTCTGATTGGTTGTTTATTCATGACTGTGCCTACTGTTCTGCTGTATTGTACATGAAATTAACACACACAGGTTTATGTAAAATAAAATAAATGCAGCACCACATTATAACCTTTTATCAATTTCAAAAGTATAAATCTGTTTTCTGTTTTGCATTTCAACTTAACTGTTCAAAAATGTGATTTCCTTTTTTGGTTTCAAAGATTTATTATTGAGGATTGGCTCAATATAACTTACCAAGCATTGAAAATCATGTCTCAAGTGTACAATATTGATAATAATGCTTTATCTGTAACAATTTAAAATAATGGACACAGATTTGTATGAATTACAGTGTTATGGCTGTTGCTCTTATTGTGCTGCACGTGAATTCATTATAAATCTATGGAAATTTTTTAGATATTGTGTGAAATTCTATTATAGGTATGAATTTGTGTGTATTACTATGAAAGGGTTAACAGAGGGGCCCAGATGGTATAAAATACAAACTTAGATGCAGACGAGGCAAAACTAGGCTGCCAGCAAAAAATCTTCTAGCGTAATCACTGGATGAAGCCAGAGTTCCCGTTCTAACACAATGGGTGTTTGGCAGACCCTTTCCTACACATGGTAAACCTGAAAGCTTGGAGAGCATGGCAGGTACTGTAAAATGCAAATGCAACTAAATGCACACTGTGGTCTAGTCGATTTAATTGAAACAGCGGCAAATCTAAATACCGTCCCAATCTAGTCCATTAAAATAGGTTAAAATCTCTTACAGTGTACAAGGGCTTTAGAAAAAAAATCCATTATGGTCTAGCTGTTAATCTTTTTGTTTTCCTGATTTTGTCTGGTTCATTTTGAGACGGATTTCTGCTACAACACCACAGATTCACTTCCTGTGTTAGAAGTAGGACTCCAAACAGGGTTCTAGGAGATCATTGGATTCTCTTGAGTCAAAATTAAAACAAAGACTGGAAAACCTGAGCATAAATAAAGATCCTCTTAATGAGACCTACACACAGAAAATGTATTCTAATGCCTAAATAGATATCGGGTACACGACAATTCACCCGACAACAATTTGTCCCCGCGTCCGTTTGTCCCCACAACAATTTGTCCCCATGAGAATTTGTC
Organism: Polyodon spathula; assembly: GCF_017654505.1. Lineage (NCBI taxonomy): Eukaryota > Metazoa > Chordata > Actinopteri > Acipenseriformes > Polyodontidae > Polyodon > Polyodon spathula. Next base: position 28,059,044 of record NC_054540.1, on the reverse strand, counting down.
CCTATTATTAGATGTACATATTTTAAGAGTCATAATATACAAAAAATGTGTGTGTGTACTTTTAAAATGTTAACTGTGTAACTGTAACCACATAGAAATTGTAGATCATTCACTTCAACAAGCTAGTGTTGTTGATGAGTTTTTAGTGAGAGCAATGTGAGGGGCGGGGGGGTTTTATGAATGCTACACTTCCATTAATAAACTGTGAGAGCAACTCATGCCATGTTTTTCTTAGTTTTCTTGTTAACCAGAGTGAGATGCAAAAGCCACAGTAGTACATGTAAATACCAAAAATGCAGTATTTACTAAAGTTTAAGTTATATAATTTCCAATCAATACTTTTTAGAAATGCTGATAGCTACTTGTGATTTAATCTACTGATATTTAGTGAACAAAACATTGAAATAGTTGTGTAAATGCACGTCTTAAAAGAGTGTTTCTAAATATGTTTTTTATTGGTTTGTTACTATACACATTAAGAAAACCAGAGCACTTTAAAAACTGGCACTTCATTCAGAACGTTTCAAAGTGAATGGTGCAGTTTTCAGTCTAGTCAGAAACAGTCTGTGCCATTCTTATTTTGATGATCTAATAAATAAATCCACTCTGGTTAACTTCACAAAACTATTAAAAATAAATAAATAAATAAAAACATGTGAGGAGTTGTTCTCGCAGATTGTCAATAACTGAAGTCTAAAGCCCCCCCACCCCACTGCCCCAGATGAACCACTAAAAACAGTCTCATCAACAGTACTAGCTTGTTGAAGTGAATAAACAATTTCTATGTGGTTACACAGTTAACATCTTAAAAGTACACACACATTTTTTTGTATATTATGACTCTTAAAACATGTACATCTAGTAATAGGGATGAATTGTCACGGGGACGAACTGACCTTGGGACGGATTGTCGGGGGGGACATATTGTCATGGGGACGCATTGTCATGAGGATGAATTGTCATGGACCCATGGATATCACCTGCTTTAAAGTATTGTGTTAAGTAACCTACAAAGTACAACAAACATTTGTAACATCCTACTCATGAACTGAAGGTACCTTAACTTCTAAAGCATAAAGTCACCCAACTAGCTTTTGCATTAAAGGTTGTATTTAATTGGCACCCTGTTTTCTCGAAGATAAGACAATGACCAGCCGGTTCAGCTGTAGATTTAATACTCCATGCTTATATTGATCATATATAAATCCTGTCTGTGCCTAACCTATGTATCGAACCAATCTTTACTAAATTACCCCAGTAACAAGCTCAAACAGTGCATTTGTTGTTCTAGAGATAGGGTCAGGCCAAGACCTGAGGTTACAGTGCAACCATAAATAACCTCAGCCATAAATAAAATGGTTTATTTTTCTAGGTGCACCATTCAGATGTTCTTGGTGTTGCACACATGCAAAGATGGCCAGATGTGGGTCCATCTTTCACCACTCTGTATTTTCAAATTGAAATTTCATGTTTGATTTTGCAAATTTTACAGTGTAAAGAGGTAATGTAAAATAGCATATTACTACATTTAAAAACACTTAAAATAACACACATCCTGTGACCAAAAGGATACATTGTATGAAGCACACTATTTACATTGCTTTATTCAAAAGTCGAGCAGAATTTTTCCACGTCAGTTGTTTGTGTGAAAGTGCTTAACAAGTACATTATGCTCTATAAATACCAAGTTTGTTGCTAGTGGTACATAGAGACAAAAGACAAACAGGACTCCAAGAACTTCTTATTTTTCAAGCCATGGGGTTAGTTATTGATATTTCACAATTTTTTTTTTGGGGGGGGGGGGAATATTCCATGTCAGTGGCATTAGATTCCAAGAAGATTACAGGAAATATGGTAAATTAAATCAGCATTTTTTTCCTTAATTTCTTGTACACTGACTTAGCCAAATAGAATTTGACCAAAAAAATTGAATTAATCTTACATGTAAAATATGTAGGTTCTTGAAGTCAAACTCTCTGATTTCAGTGATTTTGTTGTTCTGCAAGTCCAGAAGAGATGCATCTGAGGGGATATCAGCAGGCACATTCTTCAGACCTGAAGTAGAAAAGAAAAACTGTTCGTAAATGCGGTTCAGAGCAGATGTGACTCTTGTGTACACTTATTATTTTTTATACAGTAATGTCTGTGGAATTCAACAAGCTGGGATTTTAAGTTGCGTAAGAAAGAGAGTTGTTATTTTAGAAATTATCAGTTGTTTACTGCTAGCATGTTACCGATTATATACATTTAATTCTGTGTGGCATTGCATAGTTTAGTTTATTTTATTATAGCAGACAGTTTATTCAAAGTGTGTGCTGCATAGAACATCTGTTTTTATTTTTGATTTTTTTATCGAACTGTATATTAAAATAATTCTTGCTTTTCTTTATGTCTGTGAATTATAAAACAGGGTGGTTCAGTTTGCAAAACTTTAAATATCCAAAATTAGTTGACTAGGCTTACCTACAGGAGGAAACAATTATGTTTTTAGGTTAACTAGAACTGTATGCTTGTGTCTTTTTTCAGTTTGAATTTCTCAATTCTCAGTGACCTCAGGACTTGACTTGTTTGTTCCAATAAAATGTTTTATTACTTTGCTATCAGACAACTAAATTACAGGAAACTCTTAATTTTTGTCTTTCAGCTGTTACTATTCTCCCAATAATGCAGTGCTCCTAATACAGTCAAGGGGATATCTGGGGGATACATATTAATGCATGGCTCTGAGTGAATGCAGTAATGCAGAAAGAAGACATGGCAATGGAATGAATGAACAGTTTATTGATTTGATAGATAAACATTGCTATGAATGATAGTTGCAAGTATATGAATTAGATGAGTGTCTAATGTCAGCGGGCAGGAAAAGTGGTAATTGGGGCCACCTCCCCCCTAGACAAGGCACGCTGCAAGGTGAAGGCAGGGGAGGAGGACCAAACGAACGACAAATGATAAGGAACGTAGATGAAGTTGGTATTTATATGGTTTGATGATTACTTATTTGATTAGGAGTGTTTACTCCTTTCAGAAATACAACTAGGTTTCCAAAGTGAACTAAAACAGAAAATATTCTGTCACCTCTTTTTCATTACAATGTCATTTATAATATTTTAGTTAAACTGAATGTGTGTATTTGCGTGAGACTGAAAGCAGACCGAAGAGCTTCCACTGGACCCTACCTGCATATGGCTCATTTAACAACTAAGACCACATACTTAGCCATGTGCTATAATGCTTTAAATCTAGCTGAGTTTCTTGACAAAGAAAATGACAAAGGCAAAAGGTAGAAAATCCGGAAAGGAGTTATATTCTTAAAAATACCAGGTATATCATTAAATTAATCATTTAATATGACATGTACTATTCACCATTAGAAGTGTTATTAGTTTTAATTATTATAGAGAAAAATAGACATTATCCCTATATCAGACCCCAGCAGTTAGTGCTGTGATATATTTAATTCATTGGGTGGGGAGTTACACATGTATAATGTAATGATAATTAGTCTAGACATTTATTACATGAGCAGATGTAACAAAAGACTATCTTGGTATAAATGGGTTCCATTTTGCATATATTTTATTCTACTTCCTAGTTTCATATGTGTATTGTTACGAAATATGTTTCAGTTGTGCATTCTTTGGGCCTCATTTAAGAAAGGGCACTCAATTTGGAGTTAGCGTGCATGTAAAGCAGTGAGCCATTACTAACGGAGAACTAATTAATTTACATGCATAGTATTTGGCTAATTTACATACCATTCAGTGCACGCTACATGTATTGTAAGCGATAATTTTATATGCACAATAATATCAGAGACTTACTCTTGACCACCGTGATATCAAAAGCCAGGTATGATATATTTATTTTACTTTGTGTATAATTTAAAATCAGTAGCAAAAACTTAATTGGAGATGTCACGGAAGTCAAAGGTGGAGGCAGAACACAGAACATTCCAAAATCATAAGCCAGATGATTATTTTTTCACTGAATAATTTTCACAACAAGGCAACATGTCTGATTGACAGTGGAATGGTTGCAGTTATGAAAGGTTATGCCATACAATATCACTATGATACACTGCACAAAGCAACATATTTTGAGTTTACTGGAAATTTAAAGAAACTATGGAGGCCCTATGAAAGACAAGGACATTTTTAAATTCAAGAAGCTATAGAAAATGCAGAATTACCTTGGAAGAAACTAACTGGTGGGATTACAACAGAGGGTGTACCATATATGACTGAGCAAAAGTGTGGGTTGGCTAGCAGAGTGCTGGAAAAAAATTAAAGAAAGAAATGCAGAAGTACTCATTTTCTTACACTGGATTCTGCATTATGTGGAAAAATTGCAGAATCGGAACACGTAATGAGCTTTGTTATCAAGTGTGCGAGAAAAGAAGTCAAGTGTCCTGACAGAAGTAATAAAAAGGTACATTTCAAAGTAGTACTGCTATTTCCATTTTCACAGCTTGTCAGTATCTTTTTTCAGTGCTGTTAATTGTTAAATATTGAGACTTAGGGTTATATACTCAGACATCTTTTTTTACTGTGAGATTTCCATTGAAAGTAAAATACTATTTCCTCCATTATATTACATTTGTAATATGGAGGTTTTTTGTCAGTGTTCTAGGAAAGCTGTTTCTATTTAATATGTTTTGTGTAAAATGGTATATTTGAGTATATTAACCTATATACAATTTATATAGACATATTCACGTACCTTACAATATTTAAGTGTTAACTTAAATGACTCTTGCTGCCAGATGTTTCTGTTCAAACAAATTTTCATAACCAAGTAATTCAGCAAAATGTATTTATTTCGCATTAGTGAATCAGTGAATCAAACGAACCAATCTGTTGAATTGATTCACTAAGCTGAATGAATCAAATGAATCGAGTCAGTAAAAAGAATTGAACTGCACATCACTAGTTTTCAGGCCAGGAAAATAGGTTTAAATAGCACGCTTATCAGTGGTTAAAGCCCGGTGTCCAAACAAACTAATTATCGCTCACTTTAAAGTGCACAATACAATTAGTAAATACAGTGTGAATGAAGCTCATCTCATTATTCAGAGCAGGGTGCCTCCTTTAAATATATAATCATGCATTATCATACAAATCACATATTCATTCTGATTACCATAGTATGGCACAATAAAATGAGTGTGCACCATAATATGCCCACTATTTTCATGATAATTAATAAAATTGCAATAGTAAATACGGAAATCATTAACATATACAGCAATTGCAATTATCGTGCACCATAAATTTTAGCGCCCTTTCGTAAATGAGGCCCTTTATATATTAACAGGTGCTGAGATCTGTTGAACCACAAGCTACTGTGTTTACAGAGTGAATGTGGGATTTGAGTGCCTTTGATCATATTTAAAGGGTGCTTGGCACATAAGGGCTATCAGGAATTGAAGCTTCTTGGTGATGTATTTGAGAGGCAGGAATAAGTCTTGATGTTACACTCTACAATGCGCTATATAGTCAAACTTTGCAATTCAATGTTTTGTATTATCTGTCTGTTTCCCCAAATTATTTATTTTCTGTTTTAGAATTTATTTAATTAAAATTACACCCTATAGGCAATTCATACCCTTTAAATAAAAACATGCTGGTTATATAAAAGTATGTTTTCTGTAGTTAGTGGATCTAATAGCTGTGATATGTTTGATCTATTAGGTCATTTTTACAAGTTTGATGGCTGGGCCTCCACTTACACCATTTTCATTAGAAACTTTTATGAAGAAAAAAATGGTATTGCCTCTTCCACATAAAATATGAACATCATCCAAGAGGTCTGGAGAACATATCTGTTCTAAAACGCTTGAATGCCAAGACTGCCTAAGAAGATGTGAATTCAGAGCTCTCCCTGGGACCATTTCCTCTGACCCTGAAGCATGACTCATATGAGGTAATGGAATGGCTTCCTCTAATATCAGTCTGTCTGCCCTGCTTTTTTGCCAAGATATATATTTGTTATTCAATTCTGAGTTCCATTTCAGTGTTTTGAGAGTTCTAAAGCAACTGAGATTGAAGCAACTGAAGCATTCTGTTTCTACAAACCAGGTACAGGATCAAAAGCTATGTTACCAACACTGATACTTGACAAAATAATGCTCTCTACCCATTGTAGCAGTAAAGCTTAGTAGTGCTAAAGCAGCTGAGATCCAATAAATCCCTATTTTTTTCACTGCCTTTCTGAGGTATGTTTTCCCAGCACTAAATTTCATACAAATGGTATTCTCTGTTAATGTTATATTATATTATATTATATTATATATATATATTATATTATATTATTTATATTATATCACGACTGTATTCAAAGAGCAAGAAAACAGCTTGAATGAAGCCAATCAAATTAAAATCATTAATTACGGTGATGATGCTGCGGTGTCTCTCATAAGCAAAATCTGTGTGATGTAACATTGCAAAGGTGTGGAGAATATGTATTTATTTATTTATTTATTTATTTTTAGAAAATTGGGAGAACCATTATAGACAATAATGAAAGTAAAAACATTTATATCGCTACACTTCACTGGACTATAAGTAAGACCTCCTAAAACAAATTCAAAAAGATACATTCGACCTTTATATATTTACAAATTAGATCCTTACATATTCATAAATAGATTGATGTTTAACAAAAATGACCATCTTATGTGCACATGAAATACCTCCAATAAGAAAATCAATGGTTGTCATAAAAATGTGCATACAATATTTTCATACAGACAAACCGATCAAAACGCTAAACATTAGAAAGGAGAGAAGAAAAACACAAATCTGGAACCAGTGACATGCATCTGATTGGCATGAGCTGTAAGATCTGAAATGGGCAGTTTAAAAACAAACACATGTAAATCCAAACATTTGTTTAATTTTAAAACATGAAATCTGGTACAACACCAAGTTAAAGTTCCCAGTGTGTTTGCCTTACTTTCAGGAAGTATGTACCATGTACTAGTTCATTTAATCACAGAAGTGTATTTGGGGTCAAACATGCTGCAGTCAGTCAATAGTGGAAAAGGAGAAAAGAAAGCGTTGAAGCTGTGAGGATAATTTCACTCTGCAGCTGAAATGACCAAGAAAGAATAAAACAACTTGCAAGTAAAGCTTGGAAACAGGCTTCTTTGTCAAATTATAAAAACCTGTGTTGGAATTATTCAGTTAGTTACAACCACTTAAAGTGTTTTTAAACACAAGGTGAAGGGGAAGGTTAGCCATAAAAGTCCTACCTAAATCTGAGCACTGGATCACTCGGAGATGGCACTGGCATCCAAAGGGACAGACCGGCCCTTGAGGCACATCTGGTTGCTCAATTGGTGGCTTTGGCCCATCGATTTCTGGTTTTCCAGACCCCTCATCTTCCAACATGAAATCCAGGAAGCCTGTTTGGCGAAAGGGTTTTGCCCAGGCAACTGTGGCTAACAGCAGGAGAAGGATGGTCGATTTCATGATTCAGATCTCACAGACAACACAGAGCTGAGAAGACCTAAAAGTAAAGGACAATGTTACAGAGTGCAAGAGAAGGTTGGTTCACCACAAGGAGAAAAGCCCTCTGTTGGGTCTGATTTTGACAGATATTTTTATAAGTATATTTGTTGAGCTACTCAACTGATGTAAAATGAGGCAGAGAGGCATAACAATGTCCATGGTGGTACAGTCATCCTGCAGAAACAAGCACAAAAACAGAGGATATTCCACAGGACAGAAAATGCACAGAATTTTCTTAATGCTTTTCCTGACAATGTGAAATATGAAATAAGATCAGTGTGCATCCCTTTTAAAAGAGGTGTTGTGCTGTGTATTGTGACAAGGAACACATATTTTTAGAGGGATTTACGTGGAGAATGAATCTGAAGAATAAATAAGCTAGCCAAAAATGTTGATCTGATCTGATAATAGAGCTATGACCCAATTTAAGTTATGAGAAAATACATTTTCTCTTCCCATCCACACCATTTTATACAAGCAAACTGGTATCATTCATAACTAAAGACAAACCAATGAGAATATCTAATGGGAATTTCAACAGGAACACAGTCCTCTTGTACTGTCTGTGTGTCTTCATGAATAGTTTTTCTCCGTTTTAAAAGCCTCCTAGCTGACTATGGGGAAGGCCCTAGCTGCATGACTGTCACTTACATAACTGTTTGTGTTGCCTAAATACCCCCAGATTCAACATGTTTAACAGTTTGTTTTGGTGCACATTCAAAATAATTATATAAGGGATATACAGCTTGATATACAACCTCTTATGAATTATTTGATATAATATACAATGTAAAATGCTAGTCCCCATCAGTGAGCTAAATGGTCTCTACCAAGTAGAGAGCTTGCAGACTGGGTGGGCCCTGTCCTTTGAAGGCACTGCATTTGCTTTTATAGAAATAATACTGGAGCGCTTATTGTGCTTTTCTAAACTGTTTGGCAGGAGACAAATGCACATGTTTCCCTGCTGAACAACCAGACTCTGTGTCTTCTGTCTGGTTTGTTTGTGGTGAAATTTTCTTCTAAGCTATACGGATTTGAGATCAAATGAATAACCAAGAAAACACCATTAACCAACATGTAAAACTGTAGGTACAAGCAAATCATCAGTAACAAAATCAGGGAGAGATATATTTGACAGTGTAACATTTTTTATAGACTGAAATCACCATTTTTCTTCCATGCCCAAATGCCAGATGACTGAACAAGAGTGTCATGACTCTAGCCTGAATTGCAGTTCAGTAAATTGAAAATGAAATGAAAATACTATACAAATACTGCAGTTTCTGGCTGAAAAAAATCAGAATGCATCTATAAACAGAAATTGGCACAGGAAATATTTTAACTTTACAAGTTTGTGGTACTCTACACATTTCCTATGATATATGTATGCTGGGATATGAAAATGTGAGAACAATTGAACTGTCTATTCCAAAACAACAACAAAAAATGAATGGCAGTGGATTGCATTTCTGTGCAGCAGATTATTTAGAAGTAACCAATTTATTAACATTAACTGGAGCTTTTAAATGAAGCCAAAATCTGTATCCACTTTGAACAACCACCTAGAATCTGACCTAAAAAAATAGCTTCAAAATACACTTACTTACATTTTAGTTTTTATTGTCCCTTTATCTATTTTATGATATTTACCATTGTTTTGAGTAGTTATTAATGCAATTACTCAAATATTACTTGTTTGGACATATATAACATAGGTTAGAACAGCCAAAGTGTCTTTACAAAACTAAACGATTAGTGTTAATTGGGGTCTGTGTAAGCCATGAGTGTTAAAGTTCTGCAACCTAGTAAAACCTAGTCTTATCAATGTTGGTCTGCATCTTTAAGAGTTTCTGCCAGTTTAAAACTGTAAAATTATATGCAAAACCATATACAGCAATGGCATTCATTTTAACATTACAATGTGTGGTGTTAGCAAATAAGCCCTTCCTGCTTGAAAGAAATGATGCACCAGCAGCTATATAATCTATAAGTGCAACCCAACAAGTAGAATGCAGATAAGTTCAGTCACCATTAAGTAATAAAAATTAATAAGTAATAAGCATTACTTCTTATTTTGAGTGCGGTAATAATAATATTTAGTCAATGCAATCAGTGAATTATGCATTCATTTGAAACATCAATGTATGCACATATGTACACCTGTATGCTGCTTAAACCTTCTTTCTGTGCCTGAAGTGAATCCCAGTGAATTTAATACCCAACAGGTAATGACATGTCTAAAATAAAACTGATGAAATGTTATTGTGTGTTTTACTCACTGCAAGTCACACAGCTGTTTGGCAACAGAAATGTTTAAAAAGATGTATTTTATTAGATCGCTTGGATGTTTGAGTGACATGTTGGCATTGCATCATAGATAGGTGATGTGGTCTCTCTACATACCAATGCTCTTTAGAAAATGAATTTGAAATCCTGAAGATAAATGAATTACATGCCAATTTTAAACAAATATGGTTTTAGTCAGTATTTAAACTCCCTAAGATATGTACTTCTTGAAGTAAACTGTGGGTTTCATGGTAAGCAGCAGTAGTTGGTGGTTGGAACACATTTACTGTGTCCTTGTTGGTTTCCCTAGCTCTAAAGCTGGTTCATAAATCCATGTTTGGGATTAGTATAATCCTAGTGTGTGGAATTTCACTGGTTGCACTTACCACCAAGGCAGGCAGTTTCAGCTTTGTAACATTTTCCCCCAAAATTGTGGTTTGTTTTTTTTTATTTTATTTTAATTGAATACTTTCTACCATGTTCCCTGAATATAGGAAAACTATCAAATTCAACCTGGATAATTTTATTTTGCTATCTCTCTGTTCTAACCTATTATTTACTCACCTATTACATCTCTAGTTTCTAAAAACATATAATATACCCTGGGTCAAGTAGCTTTCCTCATATCATTAAATATTTTAAATGTCTAAACTAATGACACCATATCTTGGAACATAGAAACAGATGGTATTGAATACTTTTAATATCTTAGTCTTGGTGGCTTCAACAAATGTCATAATATCCTGAGAATCCCTCAAAGAAACTATTCAATTAACCTTAACCCACATTAACCTGTTTTACAATTGTTATATTAGTTAATAGTTAGAATACATCGATTGAGATATTAATTAGGTTGCTATGATCTCATCTTTAAGGATGCTCAGCCCATTTTGTCAAGTCCACAGTTGTGTTGTTCTTTGCTGAAATATATAATTAATTATTGCCATAAGGCTAATATATTCCCAAATTGCAAGTCACTTAAGAACCTTATATGTTCTGCAAAATGTTTATTCCCTGTTGTTTTTGCAACAAATAATTTGTACTAGTTGCATGCATCATTATAATTCTTGCCTGAATAAGCCATTCTTTACAATGTAGCTATTTGTTCTTACTTGAATGATGCATCATCCACAGAGTAGATGATCGGTCAAGGTTGGGGTTCTGTAATTCTCTAATCCAAAAACGCATATACAGCACCTATTTAAAAACAGCTATCGAGTTAAGCTGTGAAAGGCATTTCAATTATATAGTATATATGGACACAAAAAACAAATAAATTAATATATGACTAAGCACCCCCAATAAATTGTGAAGCGGCTATGTGATTAATTTATAAAAATGGTCCTCTTATCAACAGAGGTAGGATCTGTGTGGTTGCTACTTTGCATTTTCAAATCTTGTAACAATATAAAAATAATGGAAAAGTCCTGCTGTCCATCCCCTATTTCACTGACAAAACTATATATAACAGTATTTCTGACATTGAGGATTCATTGCCTACTATTACTTTCAGGCTTGATTATTTATATAAGTGTAAAAATAATAACTGTTTTACACTGTTTCCGCACATACAGGTAACTGCATTAATAGAATTACTAATTCAAAGGTTCAAGGGCATTTACCATAGTGCTCTGTTGTTATCTGAATATTAGATAATGCCAAAAGGGGCCTGTCTTATCCTCTTCCATATTATTACCTTAATTGCTGCAGAATGACGAAAAATTACCTAGAAATATGAAATCACGGTTTCAGATGACAGAACATCAATTATGATGAGAACAACTTATCAATGGATGACTGGCAGTCAATACAACCCCCAGAACCATACACAGGCTGTCAACTGAACTCAACACAAAGTTATGCCTAAAGGTAAACAAAAAACAGTGACCGTAAAATCAAGCATAAACAGAAGGTATTACTTCACATTGTCTTTCCGCAGACAATGCAGGTATTTTTACAGTCAAACTTCTCTCATAAATCTTTCCTGTATTTCTCTGCCCTTCAGACACAGTCCATTTAACTTGCTGACTGTATAATAAGTAGAATTCTATGACAAAATCTTTGTGCAGCTTTTCCACAGCATAATCACTTTCCAAATGCTGTCAACTCTCACTCATTTTAGGGTGAGGCTCACAATTTGTGTAAACATTTCTTGCTTTGACCTTACTCAAAATTATTATTGTATTCTAGAATATATAGATCATTTTCTATTACACTTTATTTAAGAAACCATCATATTGAGCGCTTACAATTGGCATTTTTCCAGTAATTTTTCAAAGGAGCCCCTCCCATTATTTTTAGTATCCTCAAGCATAACCGTTAACACACATGACTAATAAGTAAAATGCATTTTCTTTTTTTTTTAATCTTTCATGAACAAAGTAATAACTAGCCACAGCTATGCTTAATTTATAAGTTTACAAACTCCCTCTATAATAGATCCCTATTTTTCTTCTTAAAGTAAAACAATGCTCAAAATGTTGATTACATAACAGTATGTCCGCCTGTCTTTCTGTTTTTCCTGTCTGCTTAGACATGCATGTGGATAGTCACAAGTGCTTTGATAACAAAAAAAAAGAAAAAAAACCTCCGATATACCTACTTTACACAACAGTAGCAAACAATATTATCTTAATCAGTTAGCATGTAACTAAGTGTTCAGACTTTTTATTTGTCAGATACAGAACTGGTACCTTAACTAATAACTTTGCAAAGTGAATGGCTACCAATTTTGACATGTTGTGCAGCGATTACATTAAGCTTTTTAAAAATCTCTGTAAGAACTGATATTAGCCCTTTTGCCTGCATGTTCACCAAAACAATAATAGTAATAATAATAATAATAATAATAATAATAATAATAATAATAATAATAATAATAATAATTTATAACCCCTGGTAAAAATCTATAGAAACACAATCCATCCATTTAACAAATAAAACATTTTAAAAAGTGGCATGCACTGACTTTATTGAAAAAGCCACCAATGTAGGAACCCTATTATTTAAGCTAGCACTAAGCCATTATATTGTAGTTTGCAAAAAACAGATTCTCCTTGCCCTGCTTGCAAAAAAGCTGCATGCATAGTGAGTGCTGCTCCACTCTAATATTACTTTGATAACAAGAAGCCATACCTGTGTCTTTTTCCCAAATCCAGGAGGGGGAGGGTTTTGTAGTGCAGCTCTGAATTGCACTAAAAAAGTGTTCAGCCAAAGCAAAGCAGGTGTGTGGAGCTAAAGGAGGAGGTGGGGCAGAGAAAGGGTGGGTCCCGTTAGTCCTTTTTCAATGGATGTCAATTGGTAGAGAACTCCCCCTGTACTCCCTTTCTAAAGCACAGTTTGAACCACAAGAAAAAAAGAAGGCAAGCCTCAGTCAAGGAACACAACACAAGCTGACACCCACACTACATCATATGGTAATGATACGTTCTCTGTCTCTAAGCCAAGAACACTTTATCAGCCCCCCCCCCCCCCCCCCCCATTTGAGGAGTTTGATTCTTTTACAGATCCCAGACTGCTGTGCTTGTGAACGTAGACCTGCCAGATGGGATTTAGCAAAGACTTTAGCTTTGTTTTGTTTCTCTTTGTTTATTTGGGCAAAATTACAGAGTCTGAATAGCCACCTCTTCTTTCAATGAAGAAAGGGAGGGATTCCAGAATGTACACATTTTAGCCTTATATGGTGAATTTTGGTATCCAGGGTCTCATATTGGTGGGTTAGGCACATTTTTGCTGGTTGGTTTAAAATACTAGGACCCTGAATTAGGCTGGCCTAGTCAGAATTCCCCATGGTATTCCAGTAATTCTATTTGATATCATAGTAGGACTAGAATTATGCTAATCTTTCAATATTTAAAAGCAATAATAGACCAGTAATTAACAAAGTAACAAAACTCACTGTATAAAAAAATAGCTTATGAATAGGATGTGTAGAACAAGTGTATAGTGTGACAGAAGTGGGCTTGTCAGGGTACAGTAGGAGGTGAGGGATAGTAAAAATACTGCATGTAGTTTTGACAAATCAACGGTATTGCCACAAACATACTGCTGTGTTCAAACAGTAGTTCCCAATCTCCTAAAATGGGCAACAGAGCTAAGAAGAAAAACAGAACTCCAATACCCAGAAATAATTGCAACGTCACTGGGAGTAAGCGGCAGATAAAGGTTGACATCAGGGGATTGGAGGAGAGAGCAATAACGTCATGTACCTGTGGAACAAGGGGATAGATCTGTGCATTCTGGAGACTAAGTGATTCAAGAGCCTGTGAAAGGTAATTCCCAAATGTCTTACTTTCTTTGATGGTACAAAATAAGAACATGTTCATCGCCGTGTGAAAACAGTTGCTCTCCTAAAACTCTGTAGTGATATGGAAATAGTCACTTTATGGACATAAACTTGCTACTGCTGCATGGTTCAAATGCGTTGGATTGGAGTCATATAAACTGCAAATACAATTAAACCATCTCACTGTTGCTATATTCAAGAGTGCTGGATTGTTTGTTTATATACGTGAAAACGGCTTAACTGTCCTGTATGTTAGAGAGTTTGTTCCAGTACAAGTATAGTTAGCTCTCCTGTGGAGTTAGGTGTTTCTTTTGTTTTGTTTACACTTGGAAACCGCAGGGAAACAAAGTGCAACCTCGCTCAAACAAAGAGATTGAAATATTTGTTGTCAGTCGGGTTTGGGTTTTCTTTTACTTCATATTTTTGTGCTTGGCTGGAAAGAATAATATGATTTAGAATCTTCCATGTGAAAGCAATGCAGGCTATTTGTGTATGCTGAGCACTGTTGTAAGCCAAGTAACCAAATAACTGACACAGAGAAAACAGAGTGGAAATCTTTTTGTTTATTAAAGAGAAGAAAGGAACTTTTATTTTGAGCTGTGTACCAGCATACCAGGGATCACGGGATCACAGTAAACCTCCTGAAAATAAGCATAAAGGAAGTAAAAGCTGGAATTGTACTGGGGCAGGCAATAATTTAATCTTCTGGAACATACTCTACTTACCTTACACACTGATTCACTGGTGTTTATTAGAGGGCAGTGAGAAGTACTTACCTGATCTCCTTCACTGTAATAGAGACTAGTACCCCTTACTGGACCTGTAACACAGAAACACACCACAGTTTAATTACTGAAAGATATGGTGTCCTGGAAATAAATAAAACAGAAAAAGAGGACTGTGTTAAAGACTACTTACCTGACCAGACCAGGCTATGAAAAAGACTGGTATCCAATGATGAGAAACTGGGGACCGGACTAAAATAAATAATATTTGTGTTTATTTAAAGTTACTTTGGAATCGTACGCTGTGTAACTTAACGAAATTGTGGCAATTAAATTGTGTTCTTCTGACCAATTCTTCACCCTGCGCCTGCAATGCAAAAACACTTGGATACCCACAAACTCATGAAACACTTTTTTCACATTTGGTGGCAGTGGTGGGATCTAAACAGTGGCCCTTCAAATCACAGTACCCCTTGCCAGAGCAGCAGGACCACATAAAGGGTTGGCAACCAACATGGAGGAAATTCTCAAAGGCTTGTGTACACAGGAGAGCATGGTGAACCTCGCTACTGCACAGCAGGTAACCAACAACGCTCAACAAGAAACTAACCAAGCTCTTCTACAACAGCTAGCTCAGTAAACTGAACAACCCACAAGAGCAGCTTCAGTCTGGTCAACACACATTTTAAACAAGTTAACACCCACAGATGATATACTTATTGGCCTTCGAAAGGACCACCACAAGAGAGACGTGGCCTAAGAAAGAATGATGGGAGTCCTGGCACCCTTTCTGAGTGGTGACACACAGAAGGTGTACTTTGACTTGGCTCCTGCGCATGCTAACAACTGAGGTGAAATACTGGCCCGCTCTAGAGTAACCCCAGCCTGGAGTGGTCAGAAGTGTCATAGTTGGTACTTCAAGACAACCACCACCCCCCGCTCACAGTTTTTTTACCTAACCCACCTGGCCAAACGGAGGTTGAACCCCGACTCCAACTGAAATGCCAGAGTCATCGCGATAATGGTGATGGACTGCTTTCTACGGTCCATGCCAAGTTCCTATTGCAGATGGGTGGGGCAAGGAGACCCCAAGAATGTATATGAGTTCATGAAGACACGATTACTTCCAATATTGATGTTTTCACAGTAATCTTTGGGGTCATATATCGAAAAACTGTTCTCAGAAGGAAGATCCCATGCAATGTAACATAGGCAGTTATTTCTATGGCAGTCTGGTGGTACCCGGAGTAGCAGGAGGGAATGTTCTATATATCACAGAAATAATAATCAATAGAATCTGAGTAAAAGCATTAATTGACACAGGTAGTTCAATAATGCTAGTGGAGAAGGTCTGTGTTGAAGATTCTAAGCTAGAATTAGGGATGATGACGGGAATCATTTGTGTACATGGGGACGTTAAACATTATTCCACCACCCTAGTAGAAATTGGTTTTAATGGGCAGAGCTATGTGGTTATGGTTGTAGTAGTACCCAGGTTACCCCACAAGATGCTTTTGGGAAGAGATTTTCCTGGGTTAAGGAACTTGGTCCAGGTTAGTGCAAAGTCAACAGAGTCAGAAACCTCGACAGGAGAAGAAAGTAGACCCAAAGAAAGCTTACTGAGCTTATTCCCTTTTACTGATCCCGAACTGTTTTCCAGGATGAATCACCCAGAGTATAAAACATGCAAACGGCAACGTGAAAAGCACAAGGGGCCACTGGGAAATAGAGTTTTAATTTGGGAGGCTGGAAAACGTGCATGTAAGGGAGTTAGCCCCCAATGTATCCAGGAGGCCATTTTGGAAGCTACTGGGGAAGTGATTGTTAGTGAAAACAGGGAAGGTGGCGATGAGTCTTGGAGTGAACCATTTCAACCTTCAACAGGGCAGTTCGGAAGGGAGAAAGCAGAGGACCCCACTCTTGTGAATGTTCATGAACGAGTAGTCTCCATTAATGGTATATCCATAGAAGGCACTGAAATTAACCAATGTGAACACTTTATTATAAAAAAAAATACTTGCTATATTGGGTGACTTTATTGAATGAAAAACAGGTAAAATGGTTGTTGGTACCACCATGTTTTCAGAAGATGGTATTGCCCTTGCCTATATTCATCTTTTTGGTGCTCTTTGGGAGCTAAGAAAACATTACACCAAATACTCCAGAGGTTTTATTAGCTAGGGATAAATACAGTTGTTGAGAGGTTTTATAAATCCTGTCCTGCATGTCTATGTGCCGGTCCCCGACTCCATTTCCAGGCCCCTCTCCAGTCCACACCCATTATGGATGTTCCATTTGAACAAATAGCCATGGACTTGGTGGGGCCAATGAATAGGTCGTGGACATGAATATGTGTTGGTAGTAATGGACTATACCACTCGATACCCTGAGGCAATTTCACTACGCAATATTGCTTCCAGAACTATAGCTAAAGAGCTGATTCAAATATTTGCATGAATCAAGATCCACAAAGAGATTGTAATGGATCAAAGAACCCATTTTGTGATTAACGTCAGTTTATCATCCACAGACAGAAGGGTTGATCGAGTGTTTTAACAAAATGCTAAAATCTATGCTAAGAAAGGTGGTTTCCAAAGACAGCAAGGACTGGGATTTGTTGTTACCCTACCTAATGTTTGCGATCCGAGAAGTTCTCCAGTTATATATGGGATTCTCCCCATTTAAGCTCTTATGTACAACCATGAGGAATTTTAGATATTGCCTGGGAAGCATGGGAGGAACAGAAGTGTAGTGCTAGGAATGTAGTAGACCACATCATTAGCATGCAGGTACGTATCTGTAAGATAACCCCTATTGTGCAAGCTCACTTGAGGAACGTCCAAACTAGACAGGCCCACTCTTATAATGAAACAGCTAAGCTCTGGCAGTTTAAGCCTGGAGATCAATTGATGATGTTACTTCCTACCTCTGAAAGCAAACTGTTTACTAACTGGCAAGGGCCATATGAGGTCATAGAGGCCATCTGCCCAGTCAACAATAAAATTCACCAGCCGGGCAAACGCAAACCTGTGCAAATCTACCACGGTAATCTGCTTAAACCTTGGGTGGATAGAAACTCCCTGGTAGGGGTAGTAATGGATGAAAAGTCTAGGAAGGTAAACCTAGGTCCTAACATGTCCAAGGAACAGATACAGGAAGTAGACAAACTGGTAGACCCGAACCAAGATCTGTTCTCGGACTTACCAGGACGCACAACAGTAATAGACCATGACATTGTGACTCCTCCAGGAGTTAAGATCAGGGTGTGACCCTATTGTCTTCCGGAAACAAAGAGGATCAATGTGATTAAAGAGATAGAGAACATGTTAAGACTTGACATTATTGAAGAATCCAATAGTCCCTGGAGTAGACCAATCGTGATGGCCACCAAGCCCAATGGAATAATTGAATAATGTCTCGAAGTTCAATGCTTACCCAATGTCACAGGTAGATGAACTGAATGAACACCTGGGTAAAACATGGTATTTAACAACAGTAGACCTCACTAAAGGCTACTGGCATATACCATTATCCTGTAATTCCAGAGGAAAAAAACTGCTTTTTCTACTCTGTGTGGACTCCAATACAAAGAAATGTCTGTCTTACAGACAACATTGCAGTTTTCTCAGAAACCTGGGAGGAAAATTTACAAAAGGTAGAGGCAGTGTTAAGAAGTCTTAAAAAAGCAGGACTTACTGCTAACCTAGAAAAGTGTTTTATAGGACTGTGGCAAAGTGGTTTGTAGTGCTCCGGTGTATAGGTGAGTTGAGGTGCTCCAACAAAGGACAAACACGAAGTCTACCGGTCAGGTTTCTTTTAATGCCCTTTTTAAACCGGGTTTCAAATAATAAAGCTGGCTCTACCCAGCAATGGGTATTGCCAGTGAAAACTGGACCCAAAATAATAAAGCTGGTTCTACCCAGCAATGGGTATTACCAGCTACAAAACAAAGTGGTTGCAGTCCTGAAACAATAAACACAAAAACACGTCTCCAAACTGGGTGCTCTGGTGCAGATGCGGTGCTCTGAGTGCTGGTGCTCGTGCGCGTTCAGGTCCGGGCTTCTTGCTGCAGCTCCAGCTTTGTATCAACCGTCTGGTAAAACAAACACAATACTCCTCAATGAACCCACACTTCATTCAAGATTCCGTCCTTGTCTCCTCCCATTAACCACAACAAAGGAGCCGATTACGGCGTCACGTCCCCCTAAAGTACCCTAAGCCCTGCCCCCTCCGATAGCTAGTTCAATCACGTCTCCTCCAATTCATGACTGAAACTTCGCTCACCGTACTAGGGTGATGACTCCAGGTACCGTAACGCCGCCCTCTTCCTGAATGGCCGGCTCCCGACTGTCCCCAGGATGAACTGCCCAACCATTCAGTAGGAAGCCCGCAGCTCCTGTTGTACAGTGCCCTCACTGGTCGAGAGGGAGATTTTTGATTCGGATTCATTCGCTCTCCATCACATATCCCACCGCTCAGAGTGGAGCCGAAGGAACACTCGGCTGAATCTACCTTTCCCATTACTCCCCCCTCCCGGGAAAAGTAATCCGCATTTTGATGATCTTTCCCTGCACGGTGTGTCATGAAATACATGAAGGGTTGCAAAGATACCACCGAGTTATTTGGGCATTGCTATCCTTCATCGTGCTTAACCATCTGAGTGGGGCGTGGTCAGTGACGAGATTGAATGAATGACCCAAGAGGTAATAGCGTAAGGTCTGAGTGGCCCATTTAATGGCCAGACATTCCTTCTCTATGACGGAGTAGTTACGCTCCCGGGGGAGCATTTTTTTGCTTATGTAGAGGATGGGGTGTTCTACTCCGTCAACCTGCTGGGACAAGACCGCCCCCAGACCAACATCCGAAGCGTCAGTGTGGAGGATGAATTCCTTATCAAAATCTGGTGTGATTAGGGCGGGGGCTCGGCAGAGTCGTTGCTTAATGGTATCAAAGGCCCCCTGACATTCCCCTGTCCATTTAATTAAATTTGGTGCACTCTTTTTAGTGAGGTTCACTAGAGGGTTGACCACTGTGGCATACTCGGGGATGAATCGTCGGTAATAACCGGCCAACCCCAAGAGAGACCTCACCTGGGACTTGGTTTTCGGGATTGCTGCGTCCATCAAAGCCTGGACTTTGGTGGCGACGGGTTTCACCTGCCCATGTCCCATAATAAATCCCAGATATTGTGTTTCTTCTTTGGCAAATGCACATTTACCCAAGTTAGCTGTCAGCCGGGCTACCCTCAGAGACTGCAAGACGGCTGCGACCCTAGCCAAATGCTCCCGCCAGGTGGAGCTGTAAATCACCACATCATCAATATACGCTGCTGCATATTCATGATGTGGGCGTAAAACCTGGTCCATTAGTCTCTGAAAGGCAGCAGGCGCACCATGTAGCCCAAACGGCATGGTTGTGAAATGAAACAAACCATCAGGGGTAGAAAATGTCAGTTTTCTCACGTGATCTGCGGGTTAATGGGATCTGCCAGTATCCCTTCGTCAGGTCCAAAGTGGAAATGAACCTCGCTTTTCCCAGTCTGTCTAGAAGCTCGTCGACCCGAGGCATGGGATATGCATCGAACTTGGCAATAGCGTTCACCTTGCGGAAATCAACGCAGAAGCGGTTGGTGCCGTCCTTTTTGGCGACTATCACAATCGGACTGCACCACTCGCTCCTGGAAGGCTCAATCACCCCAAGCTCGAGCATCGCCCGCACCTCTTTGCGAACGCCACTTCGTCGACTTTCTGGGATCCGGTAAGGTCTCTCTCGAACCGTGACACCTGGGGGAGAGATAATGTCATATTCAACTAAGTTAGTTTTGCCGGCCGGGCACATCAGAAAAAACATCCCTGAACTCCTCAATTAACCTACGCAGATCTCTCTGCTGATCTGGGAGTAACTGTTCCCCCATCGGAATGTTCTGTATGCTAGGAGCCTCTATACAGGGTCCAAAATAATCCTCTACCTCACCTGGGGCTATAAATAAGGCATCCCTTGCCTGCCAGGGCTTTAATAAATTGACATGGTAAATTTCACGTTCATTATGGCGATCGGGCTGTCTAATTTCATAATTAACTTTCCCTATAGCCCGAATCACCTGATATGGCCCCTGCCATTTAGCATATAGCTTCGATTCCGACGTGGGAAGAAGCAGCATTACCTTGTCTCCTGGCCGAAAGGTCCGAATCCGTGCATTTTTGTTGTAATGCTGCTGTTGTCGGTGCTGTGCCGATTTTAGATTGTCCTGGGCCAAACGACCAACCAAATCCAGGCGATCACGGAGTAGGAGCACATGCTGCACTACATTTTTGGACGAGCCTTTGTGCTCCTCCCACCCCTCTCTCAACAGATCGAGGATACCGCAAGGTTGTCGGCCGTACAGGAGCTCAAAGGGGGAGAACCCTGTTGAACTCTGCGGCACCTCTCTCACTGCAAAAAGGAGGTAGGGGAGAAGCGATGCCCAATGTTTTTGCTCTTGATTCACAAATCGTCTCAGCATCTGCTTTAATGTCTGATTAAAACGTTCCACCAAACCGTCCGATTGTGGATGATAAACGGATGTCCTGATGGGACGTATTTTTAATATTTTATACACCTGCTGTAACGTTTTAGACAGAAAGTTAGTCCCATGATCAGTCAGTATCTCTTTGGGGATCCCTACTCTCGACATAATCTGTACTAGTTCTTTGGCTATTGCAGCGGCACTAGTGGACCTCAATGGAACTGCCTCTGGGTATCATATAATCCACCACTACTAATATATGCGTATACCCAGAGTCAGAAGGTAGCAAAGGGCCAACTATGTCCATTGCAATGCGCTCAAAGGGAGTGGAAATAATTGGCAGTGGGACCAAAGGAGCGGGGCGCACTCGACCCGGCGCTATTTGCTGGCAGTCTGGGCATGTGGCTACATATTTCGACACTTCATTATGAAGTCCTACCCAATAAAATCGAGCCAATATGCGTTCCCTCGTCTTGTCGGCTCCCAAGTGTCCTGCAAAGGGGATGTCATGCGCCAGCCTCATGACCTCAGGCCGACACGACGGGGGAACCATCAATTGCGTTACAGGCTGTCCTGTGCCCCTGGCAGGGTTTACCCTATACAGTAATTGACCCTTGATAATGAAGTGTGGATATACCAGCGCCCCAGCGCCTTCAACGTCCTTACCTTCAATAGACCGGACCTGTTCCCAAGCGTGCACCAGTGTGGGGTCGTTTTTCTGGTCCCACACTAGGTCCGCGCTTGAGCCCCACATGTCCGGTACATAGAGAGGGGCTGGAGTAGCATCTGCCCTGGATGGCCCAGTAACCTCGCCCCCTCGGTCACACTGCGTACCGACTCCCTTTGAGTGGCGTTTGATACCATCTGCGCTCTCTCCCACCAGTCCCCAGCCTCGTTTTAGAGATGCACCTTCCCATTTTTCGATCCGTCTCTCTCTCTTTGTTTTCCTAGGACGAAAAAGAGAATTAAACAGGTCGGCTTGCAGGGGAAAAATATCACCAATCGTTTCCCCTGCTCTGTCTGCCACGGTTACGTATGTGGTTGGGACTGCCTTTTGGAGCAATTGTCGATACTGTGGCCAGTCCCGACCCAGGATTACAGGATGCGGCAGCCTTTCCACCACCCCCACTATGAGGTGGCGTTGTGTCGAACCTATCAACATGTATGCTTTTAGGGTGGGATATGTCGCCGTGTCTCCATGGATACAGGAGATCGCCACCTTGCCTTGTGGCTGCCACGACATACCGCCTAAGAGAGACGTTTGAATTAAGGTCTGTGCACACCCTGAGTCCACTAAAGCATGGGTACTCACATTACCAACCACTACATCAATAATACAAGGCCCCTCCCGACCCTTTCCCCGTACCTTACCTGCCTCAGATGCCAGATAACAGGTCGCCATGTTGCACTCCATTGCCACGGGGCACAAGCGGGCGATGTGTCCAGGCTCATGACACCTGAAACAGACGATCGGGGCAGAAGGCACTGGGGTTAGCTGTCTGTCCCGCTGCTGATACTGCAGGGCACTGATCCGCGGGTGATGGGCGCGCTGAGAGGGGTCAGTAGTCCGGTCTTTACGGAGACTAAGGAGTCCTCATAATCCTCCGCAAGTCTGACGGCGGCCTCCAAGGTGGTCGGATTGTGGCGCCGTATCCATCCCTGGGTCTCGGCGCCGACCACATGGCAGAACTGCTCCAGGACGATGGCTTCCCCCATTTGCTGACCCGTTTTTTCTGCCGGGTTGAGCCAGTGCACCATGTGGTCACAAAGTTTTTGCGCGACCTCCCTGGGGCGGGTCTCCCATGGCCTCCGATACTCCCGGAACCGCAGCCGATGTGTCTCCCCTGTGATATTGAGGCGTCGGAGGATGGCCTGTTTGACCAGGTCGTACTGGCTAGCCTCCTCATTGGTCATGGCCTGATATGCTGCCTGAGCCTCCCCGATCAGACAGGGACCCAGTTGGCTGGCCCAGTATTCCTTCGGCCATGACGCAGTGGTGGCCAACCGCTCGAAGGCAACCAAGTACGCCTCCGGGTCATCCTCCGCAGTCATCTTTTGCGCCCGTGTATTAAGAGGCGCCATCACGGGTACTGCTGGAGTTCGGGGTGCGTTTCCAAGACCGACCCTCTCGATCAGCGCCGTGAATCTCTCCTCCCTCTGTCTATCCTCCGTCTCCCGTCTGTGCTCCAGTGCCTGTAGCAGCGTGGTTAGCGCAGCCATGTCCATGGCTCCCGTTTCTGACACCAATTGTGGCAAAGTGGTTTGTAGTGCTCCGGTGTATAGGTGAGTTGAGGTGCTCCAACAGAGGACAAACACGAAGTCTACCAGTCAGGTTTCTTTTAATGCCCTTTTTAAACCGGGTTTCAAATAATAAAGCTGGCTCTACCCAGCAATGGGTATTGCCAGTGAAAACTGGACCCAAAATAATAAAGCTGGTTCTACCCAGCAATGGGTATTACCAGCTACAAAACAAAGGGGTTGCAGTCCCGAAACAATAAACACAAAAACACGTCTCCAAACTGGGTGCTCTGGTGCAGGTGCGGTGCTCTGAGTGCTGGTGCTCGTGCGCGTTCAGGTCCGGGCTTCTTGCTGCAGCTCCAGCTTCGTATCAGCCGTCTGGTAAAACAAACACAATACTCCTCAATGAACCCACACTTCATTCAAGATTCCGTCCTTGTCTCCTCCCATTAACCACAACAAAGGAGCCGATTACGGCGTCACGTCCCCCTAAAGTACCCTAAGCCCCGCCCCCTCCGATAGCTAGTTCAATCACGTCTCCTCCAATTCATGACTGAAACTTCGCTCACCGTACTAGGGCCATACTAGGGCGATGACTCCAGGTACCGTAACGCCGCCCTCTTCCTGAATGGCCGGCTCCCGACTGTCCCCAGGATGAACTGCCCAACCATTCAGTAGGAAGCCCGCAGCTCCTGTTGTACAGTGCCCTCACTGGTTGAGAGGGAGATTTTTGATTCGGATTAATTCGCTCTCCGTCACAAGGACTCACCGAAGCGAAGTATTTAGGGTATACTGCAGGGGGCGGAATCATTAAACCCCAGGTTACCAAGATAGAGGCCCTTAAGAAATGTCCCACTCTTCGAACAAAGAAATAAGTTTGAGCCCTTTTGGGTCTGACCGGATACTATAGGTGCTTTGTACCTGAATTTTCTACCATTGCAGCCATTAAAACAGTAAAATGGACAGCAACAGGTGTTTCACCAAATCATTGATATTTTGTGTAGTGAACCAGTAGTGCTGGTACTGGACTTTGATAACAACTTTGTGGTGCAGACAGATGCATCTGAGATAGGCCTGGGGGAGGTACAATCTCAGGTAAAAAACAGGGTGGAACATCGAGTAATGTATCTTAGTCGGAAGTTGTTACCTAGAGAAACTCGATAAGCTGTGGTAGAGAAAGAGTGTTTGGCTGTGAAGTGGGCAATAGGGGCCTTAAAATACTACCTGCTGGGAAGAGAGTTTTTACTGGTCACTGATTATTCACCATTAAAGTGAATGAAAGAAAATAAAAGACGAAACGCCAGAGTGACTAGGTGGTTTTTGACATTACAATCACACAAATTTAAAATTGAATGCCAAAGTGGGGCCCAAAATACTAAAGCTGATGGACTCTCGGGGGTACATACTAGGGGAGAACAACCAGTAGGTTGGAGCTGAGGGAAAGGGTATGTGGCAGAAGTGGGCTTGTCAAGGTACAGAAGAAGGTGAGGGATAGTAAAAATACTGCATTTAGTTTTGACAAATCAACAGTATTGCCACAAAACATACTGCTGTGTTCAAATAGTAGTTCCCAATCTCCCAAAATGGCAGACGGTGCAAAGAAGGAAAACGGAAATTCAATACCCAGAAATACTTGCAACGTAACTCACAGTGCCCACTGGGAGTAAGAGGCAGATAAAGGCTGACAGCAGGGGAAAGGAGGAGAGAGCAATAATGTCATGTACCTGTGGAACAAGGGGACGGATCTATGCATTCTGAAGACTAAGTGATTCAAGAGCCTGTGAAAGGTAATTCCTAAATGTTTTACTTTCTTTGATGATATAAAATAAGGAAATAAAATAAGGATATAAAATAACTGCCGTGTGAAAACAGTTTCTCTCCTAAAACTCTGTAGTGATATGGAAATAGTTGCTTTATGGACATAAACTTGTTACTGCTTCTTGGTTCAAATGTGCTGGATTGGATTAATATAAACTGCAAATACAATTAAACCATTTCACTGTTGCTATATTCAAGAATGCTGGATTGTTTGTTTATATATGGGTGTGACAGAGATCGAATGATTCTTGGTGTTAGATCTCCCTCCTGACCTGTGAGGGCACTATGTAAAAGGAACGGAGTACCCTTAACTAAATGGCACGACAATTTTTCCTTAGGGTAGGTGGAAGTTGGTCATTTTGGAAGGGGGTTGAGCTATGGCAATCAAGCTCAATGACTCAGACGGCATGGCATCCGAGGATTGGAGGAGCGGATGCCCTTGTTAACCTAGGGGTCATGAGCGAGGGTATAAATAGGGGGCGTAGTGTAAGTGATCGTTTCCTTTGTAAATGGTTACAAAACAACCTAGGAGGATACCCTGCAAATAGTGAAATGTGAGTGTTTGTAAAGTCTGTCTTCCAATATTGTTTATCTTCATTGTCTGTTTCAAGTAGGGATGGGACGGTATGAAATTTTCACAGTATGATAACCGTTAAAAAAAATACCATGGTAACCTTAATATCACGGTATACATTACATCATGAAAGTTATCAAATAAAGGCTCAAATGTAGTGACTAAGGCAAATCACTTAAATTAACCTAAATTTGCAAAAATAAAACAAACAAAACACACTTCCTTTCATGGAATGATTTAAACATTTGGTATTTAGTATTTTACTATGCCAGTTAACTTGGTATATTTCTTTTTTATAAAGACAATCAGAATAATAATAAAATAAAAAAAAACTAAAGTTGTATGTTCTCAGTGTTATACTACAACAGTATTAAGATCTATTATTTGCCCAAATTGACGTGGTGCTGTAGTTGATATTTTATCATATAATTAAAGATTTCTTCACTTACCTAAGAAAATTGGAATACTGTTACAACTAGTTTAAACAAAGCCGGGTCTCACTGGAGGACACGTCTCTCTCTCTCTCTGGTGTTTTTCAAAAGCTGCCAAGGGTAGAGGAAACATAGAAAACACAGGCAGCAAGTTTTGCTCAGGCTTCAACTGCCGCGTTCTGATTCCGGGGAAGTGGCAAGCTGACTTTCATAAATAAATTGCAAGAAATACAGAAAACTTGAAGAGACTTTTTTAAGAGATAATGAACAACTGGAAAGAGGTTAGTTTATACCCACCTTACTTACCTGGTTGTGAGAAGCAAAAGAGAATGAGTTCTCTGCAAGAACATCACTCCACGGAGGGGC
Organism: Polyodon spathula; assembly: GCF_017654505.1. Lineage (NCBI taxonomy): Eukaryota > Metazoa > Chordata > Actinopteri > Acipenseriformes > Polyodontidae > Polyodon > Polyodon spathula. Next base: position 28,032,305 of record NC_054540.1, on the reverse strand, counting down.
CTATCAGCAGCTCTGACATAAAATGCCCAGTGAACATCTGACCTGTGGCAGGCATATCCCAAAAGTATTGGTTGGTGGTCATCTTCGAATTGAAGTGGAACTTTTGCTGAATGAGGAAACCATCTTCAACAGTGATGCAGCATTGCGAGATACAGTGTTAGACGCGTGGGAGGCACCGTGAAACTATTAAACACACAGAACGCGCTGCATCCCAAGAAAGTGAAAGTGAAACCGATTCTAAAGTTCTTTTGAATTTAATAACACAGGCTCCTATTTCCGAGCAAAACAGCCAAACGTGCTCTTTTCAAAACATTGCTCTCAACTGGCAACCTGTGCAAAGAAGCAAGAACCAGTGTAACATGGTCACCCAGTTTAATGCCAGTAAAAATGCGAGCAGTAGAATTCTGAATATATTGTAGCCTGTTAATAGCAGCCTTGGAGACACCTGCAAACAATGTGTTGCAATAATCGAGCTGGGAAGAAACAAAGGCATGAACTAGCCTTTCTGCATCAGGCACAGACAACACAGGCATGAACTAGCCTCTCTGCATCAGGCACAGGCAAAACAGGGTGCTGACGAGCAGTGTTAGGAAGATGAAAAAAGGATACCCCACTGTGAGGGCTTGGTACGTCTCTGGAGGCAGCACAAAGGAATATCCACTATAAACTGTCCTCAGGACATCAGTTGATTCTTAACCCTTAGAGGTCCATTTATTCAGCGCTTGTCAGGTGAGTCAGTTCCAATTTAATTTCTAAATCTTTTTTTTTTTTTTTTTTTGAGTAAAACAGGTTTAAAAGACACTGCATAGAAAAAGGACACTCAGTACTGCATCTCCAGCCAAGCCCCAACCCTTGTTCGCTGTATTTTTCACTTACCTCTTCATAGTCATGCATGCTGATAAATCCTCTCCTGATCACTCGTTTTGTCACCAAACTCCTCAATAATCCAAGTTATTATTTTATTACTATAACATCTCAAAAAGATAGTCTTTGAGCACTGCATGCGGAAGCAGCTATCTTCTTTGTTTGTGTCCGTGTTATCTCTGTGGTGCAGGGGTTATGTGTATTGCTCAGATCCGCCCCTTTTATTTTTTCGTCTTCTCTCGGCTCCTATCGGTGTCACTAGGCCATTGAAAGGTTTTCTCGGCTTTTACAGTAGAAAAAAAGGCTAAAGACCTGTGCTTGACGTCTTTTTGGACTGGAATGGGAAAATTGTAACGTCGGACCTGGTCCAATATAGGACCGCAAAAGGCTAATGGTTAGGTTTAGGGTTATGGTTAGGTTTTAGGGCTGGGGGTGCTTAAGGTTAGGGTTGGATTAGGGTCAGGGTGGGTTAATGTCAGAGAGGTGACGAGCTGTGGGAGTGCTTTGTAAATGCCCTAGAATCATCTGATGCCCTGAGGACACTTTCTAATGGATATTCCTTTCCACTGCTCCCTGGCACAGTGGAAAAGAGGCTTAGCAACACATCTGAATTCTTGACCCCCCCCTTATTCTAAGCCATGTGTTCAGGTCATTTAATGTTGACCTACCTTGCAGCTCCATGTGTTACTCTTGGAAGGCTGTTCAATAAGTAACTCAAGCTGTTGAATACTTTACTCTTTTAAATAATAGATACAAGTCTACCAATTTGCCTTAGCTTAAGAATATTTGTTGTACTTCCTTAGGCTAAGTACTTCATCTTTTTTCAGTTTTCTGCATTGTTTATGTTTTTTTATATTTCAAATATTTTGTATTGGCCCACAATGACCCAATCTCCTGTGTAAATGTCATCTTTATCAGTAGTTTATGAACTTTATAGCATTCTTGCAAAGTTTATGTTAGCGATTTGTTGTTATATTGGTAATAGGAAACTTTTTATTTAAATAAAAGAATTGTACTTTCCAGCATGGAGATGTTTCCTTTAACTTGGCTTGTGTTTTTGATGCAAGTTCGATCAGCTTTTATTGTACCTGAAACACGCAAGCCAAGTTAGTAGAAACAATTGGGGCAACCTTGACCCGCACCGCTTTTACAGTTGTGCCTATTTATTGGTGCTCGCCAAGGTTGCCCCAATAGTTTCTTGAAACTTGGCTTGTGTTTTTTTGATATCTTCACTTTAAATGGCTGGGCACTTTTTATAACTTGGTGTTTTTGCACATTTCCAATGTGTTTTTGTTTCAGATATCACTTCTTTTTTCACTTATAACACACACGCACATTACAGGAATAGTTAAATTGTTCAACCTATATTGAGGCAATGTATTGCTGTTTGGATAGGGTAAATGTAAAAAGTAGCCTTGTCTGTTGAAAGGGTTAAGATCTGAGTCTGTGTAGCGTAGTAGTTATGTAGTTGGAGTGAAAGTATGACTAGTTAGGGTTCAAATTCTGCCTTTATATATTTTTTTCAAGATCAGAATCTCAGAATGATGATGATGATGATGACAAAGATGAATGATGACTTATGTAGCATGAGTAATAACACAACACTCTTGCAAACTGAAGGTTATGGTTTCAAATCCCACACGTCAGATTTTTATTTTTATATTTTTATAAAAAAAAAATAATAATTGCAAGCAAATGTTCCATTTTAAAACAGAAATAAATCATTTAATATACAGTAAATTATATATACTTAAAAATAAGTGTGTTAGTCCCTAGTATATTTCCATGTTGACAAAACAAGTTATTTGACATTAAAACTCGGATGTCCTTTAATATGCATATGTGTGGATAAAACTCACTGGGGTCTTCAAAAAAGTTTTTTAAAGATTAAAAAATTAGCAAATGAGAAAGAGCTTCCGTGTAATATGTGAGATTTAATATACATTAAAAAATAAATAAATAAATACAAGATCAACACAGCAACTCAAGCCTCTATTTAAAAGTTTTAGACAGCAAAAAGTAAACAAACCAGATTATGGGAGAATAATGATCTCTATGGAAAACCATGTGGGTCAAAAACACACTGTGCTGCTTTAGAGCAAGTCAGAATGTCATGGGATAGAAAAAAGAAAAGCACGTCATTCTGAAATACCTCGCTTAAACAGTGCCCAACTTGCTGGAAATGTTGTGTAGTGATTTTTTTATAGATTGTACATATTATATGTTTTTTGTTGTGACTTTCTGTTATGTGGAATGTAATATACGAGAAGCAAAACTGAGTTTTTCACCTTTGTTTTGTAATGGCATTTTCACATTTGTTTTATTTCAAGTGTTAAAAAGTTTAATTTCAGTTTTTGTTTGCTTGTTCAGCTATAAAAAGAAGCACAAGTAAACCTCATGTTATTACTTTATGAAAACGTGCCTATGGCCACTGTTTACTCGTAAACGTAAATGGCAAGGAATTAAAAAAAGTAATAAATAAAGATGATAAAGCGTTGTCAAGTTTACGTAGTATTCATTCTGGAATAAACAAAACATTTAACTTGACTGCAATTTGGCATCCTTTGTTTTGTAGTTAATTCACTGGGTAATGTAAGGCCTACACAACGTATTCTTCACTCCTGGGATATTTTTCTACTTTAACGTGTTACATGTTCTAACAACTTGCTGTAAAATAAAGGCACATACACAGGGGCCACGCCCCCTGCCCCTGCTGCTATGCTGTCTCTGCCTGCGTTCTAAGCAATAGAATGTATTTTATTACTTTTTGAAAACAAACAAATATTGGAATGAATATTTAAATTATGAGCGAATATCCAAAAATCCTTTGTTCATCCCAGCACTAATATATATATATATATATATATATATATATATATATATATATATAGTAGCAGAAGGTATATATATGTAGCAGGTAGGAAAGCCCCGCTGTTTAAATGTATTGTTTTGTTTATTTTTAGACCGGCGTCTCCCCATCCGCCCCTGTGTTTTTATTTTGTGTTTGTATTATGATTTATTTGTTGTATTTATATATGAAGGCATAGCCGAGTGTTTTCTTGTATTGTTATTATTATTTGTATTAGTGATGGCGTAGCCGTATGTCTTGTATTTATGTTGCATTAATTTAAAAACCTAGTGCAGAAGGTGGCCCTCTCCCAAATTAATTGTGTGATTGTTGCTAATCGGGAGATGGCCACCCGTATATAAACCCACAACTCTCTGCACTCTGGGTGGGTGTACAGAGGAGAGCAAGAGGAGAGATTTAAAATAAAACTGAAACTAAAACTCAGACGTGCCATGAAAGCTACTGCCCAGCCGGACCTGAATGTTGTGCTTTGTGTTCGAGATTTATTTTTGTTTAAACCTTTTATTTTTGTGCTCTGTGAGCAGTGTTTTGTGTGTGTGTATATATATATATATATATATATATATATATATATATATATATATATATATATATATATATATATATATATATACACACACATCACTAATCGTCTGCTAATTTTGCTTTTAAATTCTAGAAATACTGAAAGATTATCTCTCATAATTCTAGTGTGTCTTTGATACCTAGTAGAATTATTGAATTACCATGGGGAATTCTGACTAGGCCAGTCTAATTCAGGGTCCTGTTATGATTATTATTTAATCCCAGTTGGCTTAAGTGAGTATTTTAAATCAGCACAAATGTGTTTAACTTACCAAAGTGAGACCACAGATTGCAAAAATCACCATCTATAGCTAAAATGAGTATGTTCTGGAATCTTTCCATATCACTGTGTGCTTGTGTATTCAGGTTGAAACGTGCTGTAGGATAGAGACAAAAAGCCTCCCCAGGCTTTCCATAAATACAAGTCTAAAGCAGTTTGGAAAAAGGGCCCCATATTTGACAAAAATATAACTGTTTTAACTGACCAATTCTATTTCACTGTAATTTTACTAAACAATTTTGCTATAAATCACCATATTGTCACATAAATATGTAACATTCTTCAGTAAAGTGATTCTACAATGCAAAATTGATATCCAGAAACAATGTAAATAAGGTCTTTAGTTTCATTTAGTCACATCACAACTTAATTTATACACAGCTGTGATATACACATCTTTACGACAAGTGGGTAAACACTGCAAAAGAATAAAGAAAACATCCATACATAGAAAATAATAATCTCAAAGCAAACACTGTGAAAAAGACACTCCAGCATGAAAATTAAAATATGAAACCAAAGCTGTGGTTTCTGTAAATATATACACTTTATCAGAAACATTCTCATTTGACAACAGTTTGGAAGAACATTTCTTTTGAAGCAGAAGTCGAGCTTTACTAAACACATAGCATTGCTTATAATATGGTTAAAAGCCACATGTCACTGTGTTTAAAAGCTTCAAATGTTGCCAAGGTGAAAAATACTCGGTTACTTACAGGATTACATCTTTTAGGTCTGTTTAAAGTGTTCCATGTGCACCACAGGTTTAATATTTGTAATGCACAGTATTTAATCTTATAGAGTATCTTTAGAAGATACCTTCGATATTATTTGAAATATATTTAAGAGATGCTACTTAGAGAGTCTTAAACAGTCTGTTACTTCATCACCATTCAGCTTCTCTGTCTGCTTTTGTTGAGGTGTATTTGAACAACATTTAAGATCACCATAAACATAAGACATGCAAAACTTTTCATTCTAAAGAGTGCATCTTTGTGTTTCAATGCCCTTCAGAGGACGTTTACAAACACTCTTACAAAGTCATTTATTAAACAGTGAGTTAAAAGTGCTGTAAAAAGGTGCCACAATCTAAGGGACCAAATTTTCAGATAATAATGTTAGTATTAACCTTGCACTACCCAATGTTACCTTAGATTTTTGACAAGAACATAAGAACATAAGAACATGTGAAAATTACAAACGAGAGACCATTCGGCCCATCTTGCTCTTTTGGCTGTTAGTAGCTTATTGATCTCAAAATCTCATCAAGCAGCTTCTTGAAGGATCCCAGGGTGTCAGCTGGGGAGTTGGTTCCAAACTCCCATAATTTTCTGTGTAAAAAAGTGCCTCCTATTTTCTGTTCTGAATGCACCTTTATCTAATCTTCATTTGTGACCCCTGGTCCTTGTTTCTTTTTTCAGGTCGAAAAAGTCCCTTGGGTCGACATTGTCAATACCTTTTAGAATTTTGAATCCTTGAATCAGATCTTAGCATAGTCTTCTTTGTTCAAGACTGAATAGATTTAATTATTTTAGCCTGTTTGCATATGACATGCCTTTTAACCCCAGAATAATTCTGGTCACTCTTCTTTGCACTCTTTCTACAATATCTTTATTGTAGCGAGATGACCAGACTGAACACAATATTTTAGATGAGGTCTTACTAATGCATTATACATTTTTAACATTACTTCCCTTGATTTAAATTCAACATTTTTCACTATATATTCAAGCATTTTGTTGGCTTTTTTTCCCCAGTCTAGATGAAGACATTTCTGAGTCAACATGGATTTTTGTAACTGTGACAAAGTAGTCGTTTGTAAACTAATATACTGTATGGGGTTTGCGTCCTTTGAACAATACACCCATACACAGAACTGCAGTTTAAATGCCTTTTGCGTACTTTTATTATACACAAAACAAAAACAAAAACCTAGCTCCAACTTGGATCCTTAGCTAAACTTTTACCCAACTAAACTAGCCAATCAAAGCCAGCTAAGTCCTTGTTTCTCTGTCGACATTCCTCTCTCAACGCTCCACTGTGCAAACATTTTTTTTTTTATTGGTCTGTTAAGTTTGAGAACTACACAAAATATATTCTGCTTTATTTTGTATTTCACTCCTTTGGGGGGGTTTGTTTGTTCCAGAGTACTTATTGGTGTTGATTGTTATTGATCTTTCTTTTCACACCTTATTGGATGCAAATCCCGTAATCATTTCTAGCAGGCAGTGTGTGTGTGTGTGTGTGTGTGTGTGTGTGTGTGTGTGTGTGTGTGTGTGTGTGTGTGTGTGTGTGGTGGGGTAGGGTGGTGGTGGTGGTGGTGGTGATGTCCAGTTTTGAAAAAATGGAAAATTGGCAGCCCTAGCATATTCACACAGTACTCACGGACAGACTCCTACTTCACGCACACCAACACAAAGACAGGCTTTTATACACAAGCACATACCTCTAATTACCAACACTCAAACAATAATGAAATCAAACCATCCCCAAATGCACCCAGGTGTTTCCTATTCAGCCATAGAGGCTTTTGGGACATGTAGTCTTTTAGGCCTTTGGCCACAACACCTCTCCTGGAAACTACAACATTATCACACACAGTGCAGGCTCGCACCCTACCACAGCAACCAATACATGGAAATTAACATCTACACTTCTGTTGCTTTTTTGGGGAGTATGTGTGTAGTTTAATCAAACGGTACTATGAAATTGCCTGCTTAACCAATCCTAAGAGCTTAAGTTTTCATGAGCCTGGATAGACCAACCTGTGGTCAACTTCTCTCCATCTCAGCCTGTTCACCATGTTATTTAGCTCAGGATCCACAGTGTTGGGGGTAAAAGTTATAATTTTCCTGATTCTCCATGGGAAAGCTAATGGAATCCTCTTAGCAAAAATACTATGGAATATGATCACCTTGCTGAAGGTGGAAGCTCTTGGAAGAACAGCATTCTTACCAAATTTATGAATTATATATTCAATAAAAAAAAGTAAGGAAAGCTTGTTATGGACGCAGTGGTATAGTCAAATCAAATGAAGCAGCTGTATAATTAATCAGTTACATCAACTTCAGAACTCATTAAATGCAACATTTGCAGGGATGAAGTGTTAGGGGGGTAGGTGTATTATTATATTATTTAATTTTGAATGGCTATACCTGTAGGTGAACCTCATTTACATTAAATATTATGGTAACCGGGGCTATTAAGCTATACAAAATATATGTAACCTCTCCAGCCTCCACTGCAGATGAGGTACTGGTTTTTCAGGAACGTGAAACCAAAATCCACTCCCTCTTGTCATACTTTTTCATCTCAAAGGAAGTTAGGCCCTTTCCATTTCCATTTCCCTTGGTACTCCTCATTTGGAAGTTACAACATGGTCAAAAATGTTTCACAGGACCCCACATATTGAAAAGCTGTACAGGAACAGAGTTGGATGTTGCTTCTTTTTTTTTTCAAATTTATTTTGCAAGCTCACTTTTCCTTGATGTTTATAAGGAATGCTAACCATGGTTTTACAATCCACTTTCTTACCTTTGGTTCACTTGTATTTTATGCTTTCAATAATTTGAAATATGCAAAACATTATAGCTTATCTTCACCACTTTTTTTTGGTCACTTCAAAATTGAATGGCTACCGAGTAGAAAAAAAATCCACAACTGAGGAAATGGGGGACAATATAATGTATACATTTTTTTGGTGTGGTGTGTTTCCTGTCCGCCTAAGTTGTGAAATAGCAGCTGTGCTTTGACTTTTGCAACCACAGGCCTGACAAATTGATCCCATTGAGTGTGAGTCAGACATTGATTCACCCCTTAAAAAATTCCAAATGCTCTCTACAGGAAATGGTAAATTTAAAGCAACAGTAGAACCTGAAGGCTCTTAGAAGACCAAGTAACTAGGCAGGGTCTGAGTCACAGCACCAATGCCACAGGACAGAAGCTGAGCCTGAACTGGCAACCAAGCACAATGTAAACATGTCTTAACATACATGCCAACACTCCCTGCATGGCCCGGACAGTCCCAATTTCCTAGCAAATGTCCCGCTCGTCCAGATGCATAGGAAGAAAATCCAGAAATGTATCTTTTGAAATTCTTCACCGCTAGTCTAGGGCGTTCGCTGTCGGCCTGTATTTTCTCTCTCTCTCTCATTCTCTCTCTTTCTCTCTCTCTCTCTCTCTCTCTCTCTCTCTTTAGCGGCTGCTGACCCTCGTGTCTGCCTGGCAGGGATTGTGTTCCCATGACCAGCCGCACTGGGACTCTCCCACTTCCAATAAGCAGTAAGGCAACTTATGCTGTGATTAATGAAATCGCCATTTTCAACGCAAATGTTTGCAGAAACACGACTTTTGATAAGGACAGGAACAACATGTTTTGCAAAGTTTGTTTCTACAAAAATAAAACATCGGGTGTCAAAACTAATCTACCTTGGAACAAAATGCTGTTCTTGAGAGTGATGCCGATACCACAATGACCAAAATTTCAATGAAATACAGTAAGACATATTGTAAATGGATCTGTTTGCTAGACCAAAACATAGTCGTGCCTGCCTGATTAGTTATGTCTGAACTGTCAAGTGGCGATCGATTAGTTTTGGACTGGAATGAGAGAGAGAGAGAGAGAGAGAGAGAGAGGAGCAAGAGATGGAGTAACAGCGAGAGAATGTGAGAAACACATACTGTATTTGTTGTTTAGTTTGAAGTGTATACTTAGCATTAAAGTGCATTAAAAGTCATGACATGAAAGCCACAGCTCCAGCTCCTTCATTTATATATTTAAAAAAATATACATTTTTTAAATGTCATGTTTACTTTGATATGTTCTACACATTTTACAAAAACATGCTTAATTGTAAATTAAATAAATAATGTATGTCAATATGTACTTTTTCAGGCTATAATGCGTGGCATTTTACTTCTTTTATTTAATTTTACTTCACATATTAACATTTTTTTTTTATCCTTTTGGAGTATACACATACTGTGGTTGTGTTGATTTCTAAATCATAAAACATATTGACCCCCTCACTAAAGAAATGTCCTCCTAAGATGTTGGTAGGGGGGAAATATTGACCCTCAATCAGTAAGTCCTTGAGAAAACACTGCATTTTGAAAGCTATGTTTGTTAATTAGCCTCATGTGTGATTTATCCATCTGGTAAAATGACAAGTGAAGTAATTTCTGAATTTCTTTTTCTACAAAGTCAAGTTTGAATTTGCTTCTGAAAGTGGATCGAAATGGCTGAGCATGCACCTAAGAGCATGTACAAATTCAGACCCCCTGCCAAATGATTGGTTTTGCCACCAGGAGTGTCAGTCAAAATGATAATGACCACTTTCATACATGCATATGTCATATCCAGTCATGCTGGAGAAGCATATTGTTTCCTCACTGATGCTGCAATACGATTTGATGTGTTTGATTTTGAGTATAATGTGGGAGTCAATGGAATGTGAAGGACTGAATTTAGCCATACCCTTCATATCGTACATCATTCATTGATCACAGGAAGCGTAGTGTTGAAGGTTCTGAGAGATATATTAAATAAAGTTGGGTCCAGCAAATGAAAACAGCATCTATCAAAGCAATAACAACAAAAAAAAAACACATTGGTTGTTTAAGAGTGACTGGAGTAAAACATATGTATTGATTCTGAGAGGGTCTATAATATAATAATGAATGTTTGCGTGTATGTGTTTTTATGGTTTACACCATGCAGTTGTTTTATTCCGTTGCACTTGCTTCAAAATGTCTTAATGAAAATCAGTCAGTATGAAATAAAAATGTAAACAATTCATTGAGAGTATATAGCAATGTAATAGCAAGTGATGGTGAAACCATTTCTAGAAGAGGACTGCAGATTTTCCAATCTTACTTCGTTCTGTGGTATGTAGTTCATATTTCACCATCTGTGCACTTGCATTACAAAAATGACAATACATGTTTTTTAAGTTAACCTTGACAATACCTAGACAGTATTGAACTAGTAAAGGAAATTGATAAAATAGACATGTCATACTTTTCTCATAGACACAGTCTTAGCTCAGTCAAATGCCTTGACAGGTGCCTAATCCCAAATAGGAATTGTGTAAATTAAATTAAAATGCCCTATGGCAAGTAACTTTTAACCTGTAGCCACTTACTGATTTCATTTCACTTGATGCCACTGGGTGACACGTTCCACTGATGTTTTGACAACATCCAAAGGTCTCTAAATGTAACTGCTAATAGTACTATGGATCCTCCTAAAGCAAAAAGACAATGTTATTCCATGCAAGCTATTGTTTTGTTTTCAGAATGTTCTGTGGTTATTTTTCCTGTTACGTATTCCGTACCTTTAGGATAATGCAGTACATAAAACGTCACGTAATACTGTGAGATCTCACAACAGTTATTCAGACGTGATACTGAAATCTATATAGCGGCTATGATCCATAGGTCAGTCTGCTTTTGATTTCTTGCTGTTGTACCACCAGTGGACCTGCACAATGCATCTCTTGTTGGCTTAAAAAATGAGGCAGACTGTACAAATAAATCACAGCCTAATTTAAATCAGGTGTGCTTCTACAGAAGAGAATTTGTTCATGCCTAATTCAATTACGAAGATCACAGAGCAATGCATGTGCCTAGAGATCTATATCTCACCAAGGATTTATCACTTACATTTTTTTTTTAATATTGAAAGAAATGAATGGGCATATTTAGAAAGTACTATTTACACATGTATAAAAAAAGTAAACATCTATTTGTTTGCCTTGAATGCAGATGTCCTGTTGTTAAGTTTGGTTTATTGCATGTTCAGATAACCAGACACATGTTAAAACAGGCCTTTATGCTCGTGTGCGTGTCTTTTAAAATATTCTGACTATGTAATGTTTCCAGTGCTCATAATATTGTTTGCTGTCTATTATTCAATGTGCCACTGAGATGCCTAGTAAGTCCTCTACATTGATTGCACAGTGATAACTCTCTGTAGTGTTTTATACAAAGATTCCTTAAGTATGTGTTGATTCTGGAAAGTTTTCCTGAATCTGAGCCAAATCTGACAAAAAATGAAGAAAGAAAAGGGCAAGATTGCTTATAAATCAAAAAAAAAAAAAAAAATTAGGACTCAGCCCTAATTCCTACCTATTCTCGACTTAGGCATTCAGCTATATTACATGTAAATACCAGTATAAAACTTCCTTTAAGCAGAGAAAATTGGCTTAAAATAAGGGCAGAATGCACATAGTTTAAAGCTTTTAAAAATGATCATTATTGTATCCAGATTTCCTGCAGAAGCTTCCAGTGAAAGCAAGCTCATTATTAATTACAGCCAGTAAGGTAATAAAGGACTAGTATAAACCACATTTAGAAACATCAACTTTAATTACCCTCAAACACATCAAAGATTTGGCAAAACCCCACCAGCTCAAGGGCAGGAAGTAAACATCTGAGCTGATATACGCAATCAAGAAACAACTTGTCTTCTTCAAAATAAAACCAATTAAGAGTGTAAACCTGATTGTTAAATGTTATTCAGCCAGTGATTAAAAGAAACTGAACAAAATGCTTTACAGTAATAAGTATACCTTTAAGCATCTCTGGTCTCAAGAACCATATTGTGTGCATATTCTTACATTTCTAGAAATAGACTTCATGGCACGAGGACCCTTGATGAATGACATACCCATTGGAACAGACCTGCTGTAAATAATAGGTGGTCTTGCTAGACCATAATAACCCACACCAATATTGGGTTTGTGTTAAGAGCAAACGAAGATATGAGAGCAGATTGAATAATTACTGTAAATTAGGTACTCTGCTTATTCAATTTTTGTAGCAGCACTGGAAAAACCATTAGTTTCTCCATTCTAGCATGGAGCCCCTAAAATACAGGATTTTTTTTTTTTTTTTGCTGCATACATACATTGAATTTTTAATTAATAAAGATAGTTGATATTTTGCTAAAGAAACTGTGGCACCTGAGGATGGCAAGTAGTAAGGTGTTACCCAACATTTCTGTAAACCTGATTACTGGTATTTGACTATAATTATTGTTATGTGTTGTTTTTTTAAAATTCACTATACAATCATACTGTATTACAGTGGCGAAATACTGGATTAAATATTTATGGAAGCTCAAGAGAGACTCAGAAAGCTGGGGACGTGGCAGGGTGTTAGTCAGAGTTTCTGCAAATCTTTTAACAACATAATAAAGGAATCTGCAAAACTATTCATGTATACTGGGCTTCTTTCCTGCTATAGAGTTGTACATCGGGAGTCCAGTGAACAGAAGAAGCCAGCTATGCCAAGCAGGTGCTGACTCTTACACCTACTGGTTATTTAGTTAGGATTTTGCTGGGGAGAAATATTAAATGAGAATTTTGTTCAGATCAATAAAAAAGTATAAAATATACTGTTTATTAATTAGATTTTTGTATTTTTTTATTTACATTTAAACTGTACTGACATTCTGTAAAAGTCATTGCATCAGCTTTTAATAATAATTCACTTCAAGACAGATGCCAAGACATTTACAAGTTTTAGCTGTCATTATAAGCACATACTGCCAGCAAAGCTTTTTATGGAGACAGTATAAGGTATCACAAATATTTGAAGTATTCAGCAGATGTTACTTATCTGACACTTTGCTAGAACAGGAAAATAGTATTGATGGTAGAATGTATATTTCACTTGAAAATAACCCAGCCCAGAGTGTTTTTTTAGGTTGATCAAAAACAAAACTGATGCACAAATCTGAACCCTAACCCCAAATAATCTTTGTTAGTGTGCTCTGACCATGAAGAAAGCAGATTCAGCAGAACCCCCTCCCCTAGAAAACTAAATAGAAAATAGAACGTCTGACTCAGTTTTTAACATTTTTTAATGGATGATATAATTAAACAAGTCCATTGTTATGTCTAGGCACCAATGAATCAGCAGTGAACTCAGTTTGTTTAATTTAAAGATCATTTTTTATTTGTTATACAAATGATTCACATTCATATCTGTACTCAAGCCACTTGTATCCCATTTGACAAAATTACAAAGGCAATGTGGCAGAGCAAAGCTCTGCTCTTTTTAAATTGGCAGGGATGGGGTTAATTTCCCCTACCTGCCTGGGTTTATTATGTTCAGGTGGCTGGGGTTGATTAGTTGATTAGGTTAATTAACAATCAATCAGCGCCCAGCCACCTGACATAAAAGGAGGCCTCTGCTTCCTCATTTGGGAGGAGGGAGCTGAGGAAGCAGGTTGGGGTTTTTTTTGGTTGTTTGGGACATTTGAATCCAGTGAAGGCATTGCCCAGCCTGGAAATTGTTATTTTTGTAAGTTTTGCTTTTTGTCTTTCTTTTTGTGTTTAAATCGCTTTGTTTTGGCCCTTGTGCCCTTTCATTTTTGTGTTTATTTATAATAAAATAGTTATTTTTTTGAACTGCAGTCTGTCTCTGGGCCTCTTTCCACTCGCCAGCCTGCCACAGGCAAATATTACAGTCAATAACCAGATACAACCATATAGTGATGATTTTCTAAAATAGTAGCTCAACAGAAAAATCAGTCTACACAGGTTGAAATAGTCCTCCCTTCAAATAGCACAGTGTAAAATGGATATCATAACTTCAAAATCAATCAGTAACAAACATTTACAGAAATATGCAAAATAACTAGAAATGCCTGATTAGTATATAAGAAAATGGTGTTTGTTATGTTTGTCCTGTTAAAAAAAAAAAAAAAACCCAAAAACTATATTACATTCCTGGCACCTAACCCTTTTCACATCTAAGACACATTCTTAGCAGCCGTGAATTGCTGGTTTAAAAATATTAAAAGGTCCTTGAAAATATCTATCCCCAATGCAGAGTTTGTTTTTTCTCAAAACAGCAAACTCTCCAACTGTTTAAAATGAGCTCAGCAAAAACACAAAAGTAAAAAGTGCACATTTACTTAAAAGCTGATTGTGAATGTTTCTTGCAAACCTGCAAGAACCATCAAAAATGCAAAACAATTCTCACATGCCTCACTAAGGTGTCACCACCTATACTGTAGCAGATGAGTAATCTCATTTATAACACCTAATTAGACCCCTGTTAACCTAATTAACCTTTAAATGCTTCAAAGCTATCACTATCACCCAGAACCACTGTTCTTAAAAACAAGTTATCCATATAAATTGGAATGAAAAATATATTTTATTTAATTATCTATACATTTAGGTATACTTGTGACAGAGACAGAATGATTCTTGGTTATAAATCTCTCTCCCGACCTGTGAGGGTGCTGTGTAAAGAGAACAGAGTGCTCTGGGCTGGATGGCCAGGCAGTTAATTCCCACTGTTAGAAGGAAGTCGTCATCTAGAAAGGGGGAGTAAATCATCGACCTAAATCATCGACCCAGAAATGAAATGCGTGGCAGCCATGGATTGGAGGAGCGGTTGCACTAGTTAACCAAGGGCTCATGATTGACGGTACAAAATGGGGCAAAACAAAGTGATCTGTTCCTTTGTTATGGTTATGCTGAACCAAAAGACAAACCTGTGTTGTTATCATGAGTGTTTTGTTTGTTTTTATGTCTAAATACAGTTTGTTGTTATTAAATGGTTGAAACACGATCAGGAGCTGTTGTCAAAGGCCAGCACTTACCTGGACATCACTGCACATTGTTTCATGAATAACTGTATTTACACCACAAGCACTTTTGCGCTCGCTGTGGACTTGTGTTTGTGTTTTGTGTTACGTGTGGGTGTTTAGGAATGGGACTATTATTATTACGGGACCAACCCGGTGATTAACAACAGAGCAATACATGCTCAATATTGCCTGTTCTCATTGTTAGTGTTTACTGCAATAACAAATTATTGCATTATAAATTACAAATAAAATATCATTGCACCTGGATTATCATTGTCCGTCTGTTCATTGATCACTGCTGCATTCCTGCACATGCACACTGTTAACCACATTTCCACAATACTGTACAGATTATTATATTGAAACTCATGCAATTATGTGTGAACAGTTTCCTCAGAGACTGAGCTACACCAGAATAAAAAGGTTTTTGGAGCCAATCTTTCTCGTACATGGTCCCTGCTGAGTGGAATAAGCTGCCAGAAGCAATCAACTAGCTTGCCAACTATTCATCTATTTAAATTGTCCTTGTAATATTTTTTTTAAACATAGGTTTGTTAAATTAGTCAGGTGAATGGTTGAATAATAATGCCATTAGATCATTGCAGGGCGATATGGAAAAACAAAATGGTTTATGTCAAAGAGCCATGATTGTTTGCATAAAACTTGAAATGTAGAGGCGTACCTGAAGCATCGAAAACAAAAACGTTTCTGCTTCCCTTAACATCAATGCATCTGCACAGCTATAGGATCTGAATCTTAGGCTACTGAGCAACAGACAATCTGCAAGAGCTGATCTTTAAGAACACGTCCAGACACTGTAGCACATTTGAAACCTTCCCTTTGTGCTTTTTGTATTTTATTTAGGACATATTCACAAAGAATTTACAATTGTGTTAAGAAAATATTAACAAAATATTTCCTTGTTCTGTAACATCAGCAGTCTTTTTCTTTTGTTTTGCTTTACAAAAAAAAAAAACTTTTCACAATGGTAAATGCTATGTAAATGTGGCTCTGTGTCTATAAAAGTGGACTTTGACAGTTAAATTTGTATTACATCTGATCAGATCCTTCTTTATAGACTTACCTTAACTAAATGTAGGTAGGGATACAGAAATACAGCATTATATTTACTCATTTATGAAGATCTGATTTAGGTTTTACTTGCAAACAAACTAAAATGTTGCAATTTTGCTTCGATTGGTTTCACACCAGAAGATTTCAAATAGACTATATTTTTCCCCCAAACGAGTTCAAGTTTGCCTTCTTGACTGTAATCACACCAGAATGCGTTTGTTTTCATACTGCAACTTTTAAGAGAATCTGATTGTCTAGATTTGAAGATGAATTAAATTAAGAGGAACAGTGGGTAAGAACCAATAAAT
This sequence comes from Polyodon spathula, assembly GCF_017654505.1. NCBI lineage: Eukaryota > Metazoa > Chordata > Actinopteri > Acipenseriformes > Polyodontidae > Polyodon > Polyodon spathula. Next base: position 28,015,737 of record NC_054540.1, on the reverse strand, counting down.
AGAAATGCCTAATAAAAATAGCTATGGATGTGGTGGGACCTCTTGAAAAAAGCAGAGCAGGAAATAGTAGGTGTGGCAAACATTGTTGCAGCAGCAAAGGTCATTCAAAATGATCTAGACAAGATTCTGAACTGGGCAGACACATGGCAAATGACATTTAATAGAGAAAAGGGTAAGGTACTGCATGCAGGCAATAAAAATGTGCATTACAAATATCATATGGGAGATACTGAAATTGAAGAAGGAATCTATGAAAAAGACCAAGGAGTTTATGTTGACTTAGAAATGTTTTCATCTAGACAATGTGGGGAAGCTATAAAAAAGGCCAACAAGATGCTCGGATATATTGTCAGAAGTGTTGAATTTAAATCAAGGGAAGCAATACTAAAATTGTACAATGCATTACTAAGACCTTATCTTGAATATTTTGTTCAGTTTTGGTCACCTCTTTACGAGAAGCTGCTTGATGAGATTCTGGGATGTATAAGCTACTAACAACCAAACAAGCACCCCCAGACTGACAGGCTGGTGGAACGTTTTAACGGGATACTAAAGAGTATCCTATGTAAATTTGTTACAGATCCATCCACTGGATTTTCCCCCCTTCAAGTAGCTATATGGCAGGCAAGTGCAAGGCCCCTTGGACATCTTGAGAGATGGGTGGGAATCCAAATCACCAGCGAGCCTGAATCTTGCATCTTATGTTCTGAAGATGAGAGACCAATTGGAGCAGATTTCCACCCTTGCAAAAGAGAATATCAAGGAGGCACAGAGGTGCCAGAAAACCTGGTATGACAACAGCCAGATCACAATCTTTTAAGCCAGGAGAGAAAGTTTTACTCCTGTTACCCACTAAAGAGAGTAAGCTTCTAGCCAAGTGGCAAGGCCCATTTGAAGTGCTGAGGAAGAAAAGCTCAGTCACCTATGAAATTCTGATGTCAGATTGCCAAAAGCCAAGGCAAATGTTTCATGTCGACCTGCTGAAAGAGTGGTATCCAAGACGGGAGGGAGTGAGCCACCAGATGTTCATCAGAGCTGTTGAGGAAGAAGAAGAGGAAGAACAACTATACTTTCCCCAAAAAGGTCAAACTGAGCACTGGGAATTAGAAGCTTGGAAAGACGAAGTACCTAAGTACCCTGGATCTGTGTAAAGTGAACTGGCGGTTGTCTTTGGCACCAGAAACAAAGGAAATTACAGCTTTTCGGACACCTTTAGGACATTTCGAGTTTATCGTCATGCCCTTTGGATTGCAGGGAGCTCCAGCTACTTTCCAAAGGCTAATGAATCAAGTTATATGGGTAGCTGAGAACTTTGCTGCAGCTTTTCTGGATGACACTGTGATATACAGACAGAGCTGGCAAGATCACCTGGGTCACCTGGAGTGGGTTATTCAGAGACTGCAACGGGCTGGATTGACAGTCAACCCTCAGAAATGCACCTTAGCAAAATAGGAGACCAAGTATTTAGGGTATCATCTGGGGAATGGAGTGTTTTGTCCACAGGTACAGAAAGCTGATGAGATTATGCAGTGTCCACCAGCAGCAATTAAGAAACAGGTGTGAAACTAACCCCTATAAGAGTTGCTCATAATAAAGTGATAAAAAAGTGTAACAGGCTGTTAAATTAAAATAATGAAGTTCACCAAAATGTGTATGTTCTTGATTTATGACTTGGGAAAGTTATTCTTGGGGAACAGCCCTAGTAGATGAAACAGGCAACTAATTGATTTGTGAAAGTAAGCATCCAGCTTGTTTTACGTCTTCAATTGGGAGCTTGCTGCTGCTGCAGAAGGAGAAAGAGAGCATTGCTGTATGAAGTTGCCTGTTCCAACCATTGTCTTGTTTATTTGTCAGGAATAAAAAAAGTTGCATGAACCTCCCCGCTTGTTATTAAAAAGTTGCATTGTAAGCCAAAACAATGCTGGCTTACACTATGAAGAGCAACAAAGCATAAAGCAATAGCGAAGCACAGGCAAGCACTGTAAAGCCGAGTCAAACCAAGCCCTATAAAATGTTCTCACAGCAAAATTACAGAATAGTGTAACAGTGGAAATCAAAAGCCTGGTAAAGCACAGAGATGCACAGACAGCAGAAAATGTAAATACAAGTATGGGTCTGCAGAGCTGTGTGATAATACACAAATGTAGAATCAAGACAGAGAATAAGGGTGCCTTCCAGGGTTTAAATAGGGTGATAATTTATATTTTGGTGGGACATAACACGGGTGGAGCCCTAGCTCTTGCACCCCGAATCATGCTTTAGGGTTACAATTTGATTCATAAATAAAATCCTTCATGACAAAGACTATTAAAATCAATCAATGTATTTTAATGATTTAAACGATCATGGCATTTAGATCCTCCTCTATTTAGATCAGGGCTGTCAAACTCAGTTCCTGGAGGGCTACAGTGTCTTCTGGCTTTCGTTCCAGCTGGTCTAATTATTTGATTAACTGGACACATTTAACACTTTTCTTCAGGCCTCAACATGTTTCATAGGTTGTGTAGCTTGAATCAAGTGCATTTTTAAAACCATCAATTGTAAAAGGCCTTAAAAAATATTAAATATTTCAAATTGAACAATTCATTAGATCAATATTGTTAATTGAGAGCGTAAGTTGGAATGAAAACCAGAAGATCCTGTGGTCCTTGAGGACTGGAGTTTGATGCCCCAGATTTAGATCAATTGGATAGACCCCATTATCTGTTCAATGAACACAGTAACTGTTTCCCTATTTGGAAACCATTACAAATACTTTAAGGCAGGCATTTAGGTTCATTTGTCTGTCTGTCCTATTTTAGAAAATAATGTCAGCAGCACAACATTTTCTCCAAAAGAGTATGTATCAATTGGTTTGTAATGATTTACTTGCAGCTTACATAAAGTACTGATAGTTGACGACCAAATCCATTAATTTGGCAGGTCTTGCAAGGAAGTGTTCTCCACCCTGCTCATTACTTTCCTTCCTGTGCAGACAATAAGTTTGGAGTCAAACTGGGATCAAACCTACCCCCCCCCCCCCCCCCCCCCCCAAGTCTTATAGCAGGTCTGCTAATCATTAAGGCAAGAAGTCCAGGAATTCCTCAAGACACATCAGCTCATGTGCCCTTGTTTCCACATTAAATACACATTCAAGAATACTTGTGTGCGTGGTGCAGTAATGTTGGCCTGATTGTGCTGCTTATCATTCAGCCAGAACAGACTTCACCCAGCTTGGAAAAGACGAGCTAGACGCAGAACAGCTTGTTTATAAATGGCCGAGGTGGTTTGTGCCCCAACTATCTATCTAATTCCATATAATTCTATTAATGTAACTATTGTACATATCCACAAACCTAAATTAATAAATTGTTCTGAACTAAAATCTGTGGAATTGTATGATTAAGACTGTATTCATTAAGTGTTGTCATGCCAGTAGATGTATATGAATGCAACGCATTCTGTTTCATCATTTTCAGAATATAACTGAAAACTGCCTTGGGGTGAAATATTGTATAACTTAATCTGTATCTAATATGCAGGTAGACTCCTAACATTTGTAAACAGGGTGAATTAAAAAAAAAAAAAAAAACTAAAGTAGCTTGTTCAAGCACTGTGTGTTTCCTATTCCACTTAAGGGTAAGGGTTAGGGACATGGTTATTAATATATGGTTTTGTTCTTACCAATTAGAAAGTGGAGATGCATTGGCAGGTATTTTCAATTGAGTTGCTGTTTTGTTAGGATCTTTTTGTAAAAGACAATACATAAATACAAACCATGGAGGTACAGGAATTTCAGAATTCTCCAGTGCTTGTATAGTTTATATTTTATATAACAATTGGCCCTGAATATGTATGCTTTACCAAGAAACAACACAATAAGTCAGTTTTAACAGGAACAAAATATGTTTAACAATATAATCAATCAACAAACAATGCAAAACAATAATATAGCTGGTCCTTCTTGCAACTAAATTGCATCTTACTGCCATAATGGTTTTATTCCTCACAAAAAAATGTGCCTTTGCCTGTTGGTTCCTGAAGTCAAAAGCACAGTTTAGTGAATAGAAGGTCAGCCATTGTTCTAAGTCTAGGATTGAATGGGGCTGTGTTTGCTCTGTAGATGCTATCACTGTGTAACAGAATGCCTAGATGCATAGTTACAAGCCAAAGTACTTCCAGAGTCTTTTTAGGCTGTCAACCAAAAAAACAACACTGCTGGAACTTAGATTTATGAGAGATAATAATTTATCTCTTTTAATTTATCTTTCTGACATGAGTGTTTTCCAATTATAAACTTTCTATGCATGTTTGATTTATTGAAGTTTTTGAGTATCTACAGTTTGTATGCTATCCAAGATGTTGCTATGCAGACCTTCTTTCTCTCACTTACACAATGGAAAAAAAAACAGACTGGTACACTGTAATATGATAGCATATGATAGCAAGGTTTACAACAAACTTGGCTGTGTTATAAGGTGGGCATCATTATATTATAATGGTAAAATAAATATAAAAAAGTGCTGTGAACCATAAAGCAAAGCAAAATAGTACAGCACTGTGATGAGTCAAAGGGATTTCGGTCTGTGATTCATCCTCCCGACAGTAGATGGCATCAAACCAACTCGGGACTTCCCTTACCAAGATCTCGTGACCATGGCAAAAGTCATCTTTTTGAGGGGCGGCACCTTGGTGAGGGGCAGAAATACGAGTATGTAAATTACAGCCACTGGAGTCAAATGAAGGATAAGGACACTTGTCAGATGGGGATTGGTGTTCCACTGACTACAGAGGCGGGACATTACATACTAAAGGGAACGTACTACTGTGTTTGGGGTTGGTCCGAAAGTAAAATAGGCGGAGTAACGGGTGGAGGGAGAGACTAGTTTGGTGCAGTGGGATTTTTTGAAAACACTAACGTTTCTTTTGTCTTTTGTTGTTTAGGTATGGTTCGCCACGAAAATGATTAAAGACGAGTTCTCACAATCTGTTTTGGATTTCACCCCTGCACTCCTTCCCTCACACCATTTTGTTTTCTTTTGTTATTTAATTATTTTGTTGTGTATAGATAATAAAAATAAATTATTTTATTTCTGTACACATAAATTACTGTCTGGACATTCCATTTAATACACTCTCGCCTCACAAGCACATTCTCTTAAACATATTAAAAATAGCTTAGGTAGCCTACTATAGTGACAAGTAAAATGGTGTACCTGCACCTTTAAGTTATTTGGAATGAGACCATAACAGGAAACAGCCCCCCATCCCTCCCAGTCCATTTTATTATTAAGCACTTCATAAAAAAATTAATTAGGTGCATGACATCATATTGAATTATGGAAAGAGAACATACCATTCTGGCTTGCTAAAAGTCATTGGAAACATAGCCACTGTTCAGACTCAAATAGTAGAACCAGATTGAGGAGCGATGAAAAATAAAGCTGAGAGGTATGATTCATAACTTCTCATGATAATAAGCCTGGATTGATATCACCAAGTCATGTCTAGCCACCATCGTGTTAGACTAGCAATACCACTGGGTAAAGAATCTATAGAGGCAGTGTGAAAGGATAGCGTCACAGCCAAGGCTGGTGAATGGCAGGAAGCAGACCCAGTAGAAACCTGCAGTTTAAGCGCTAATGTACACTTTTACAAACACAATCTTTAAACAAACAGAAATCAAATATTAATCAAGACCGCACCCAAGCTCTACTATCTTGGTGCCTAAACTGAGAGCACAACCTGCTGCTCAACCTGTCCCCTGAATTATCTCTCTCAAACAAAGGATCTGACTTCCTATATGTAGCATATGGCTGGGGCTTGATCTATCATCAATGATTCAATCCAGGCCCCAGCCACATTCCCCATGTGGATTCCAGCAGTGGTGGAATTAACCCCTGCCAAACTTAAATACAGCAATAATAAAGTACACACACACACACACACACACACACACACACACACACACACACACACACACACACACACAATTCACAAGGGCAGGGCTTCTGCCCTGCCACAGACAGATAGAAAGATTTTACATGGTGTGTTACAAAGCTTAGGTTTCAGCCCAGTTCAGTCTATCACTTTCCATTGTGCCAAAATATTGATTAAACAGCATCAGTTTTGATTGTTGATTGGAGACAGTTTTAGTAGTCATAGCCTCCAGTGACATAACAAAGCAATCTACTTATCAGTAAATCACCTCAAAAGGTGTTGACCGCCTCCTAAAAATACCTATTACTGCATGAAATAATACCTCATCTAATACTCCCACAGATATATTATCCGTTCATTGCAGTTATTTAAATTACAGTTTACAAAGACCCTTAAAAACTAAGAGCATGCTTTACAGCTGATAACATTTTTGTAAAATAAATTTAAAAGCGTTATATGTATAAGTGAATCCAGATTTGCATTACATTTTTATTTATTTTACTGTTTATTGCCAAAGATAACGTGGTGCACATGTCTCTTGTTCTGCCATTACAATGTCATCAGCCAATCAGGATATTTTATTGCTACACTGTAGCTACTGATCTGTAGTTAAGGTACTGTATACTAAAGGTACTGTTTGTGCCAGTATTCCATATTTCAGTGGTTTGAAAAACCATGTTCAATACAATCTCCTGCAGCATAAAAAAAGTGAATTTAAACTTAAACAAATAACTACAAATATCTGAATTATTATTCTCATATACTGTAACTCTAGCCTTGTATAAACGTCACATTAGATAGTCTAATATAAGTGTCATCTGGATTTATTAAAGGGCTATTTGTAGCCAATTAGCAAGAGGACTTGTACAATGAGAGATAATTCTATACTCCTCTGAGGCAAGGCGTTGGGCAAGCTTTTAATGCTAGTGCTGCAAACCCAATGGAACTGTAATATAAAGCATAACAATGTGTTCAGGGACCATCTAGTTTAGGGTTGGGTTGAATTCATGAAACCTTGACTGATTTTTAACTGAAATACAACAGTCTTTCCCTAGGTGCTGCAGTTTAAAAGGCATTTTCACATACTGATTGAACTCAGTGACCCAAATGTATGTCTGGAATGTGACACAGTGGTGAAACCCATTTATTATGCTGTGGTTTGTCTGCATAGGAACTTTATTGTTTACAGTGAGCAACAAGTGTGCCATCTTTCTCAAGATAAGCCAAGTTGAGGTGCCAAATCTGATTTAAAAAACGATCCTGCTTTAACCCAAATACTGTAGGCATAATTTTGTCAACAGTAAAACATGTCACTCCTACATATACAAATGAATTTCAGGGGGTCTTGGCAGGTTTGGGTTGACTGCATTCAACCTCCTATAAAGTCTTGTTCCCACATTGATAAGCATACAAACAGCAGCAGTTTGAACTGCCTTTATACCAGTATGTATGTATTGATTTAACAATAAAGATATGAATATGTATACTAGTGTCACCTGAACAAAATAATCAAAATAAATAGTAGTTAAAAATGTGTACTGTAGCATTCAGCAATTGACTTGTTGATGTCTAAGTAATCTAATTGTAAAGGTGAATTTCAATACCTAGCTTATGTTAGTCACCAGATCACCAGCAACTGTTTTCAGTTTTAACTCAATTAAGAAAGATGCAGAAAACAAAAACAGACCTAAAACTTTCACAATTTGATTAAAATATTCCCTGCCTGGTGCAATATAGAATTGAGTAATGGCCATGCTCACTATCTATTTATGTATTTACTAATTTACTATTTTAAAAGTATTTATGTAAGAAAAGGCAAAACAGAGAACTTGACCTTTACCCAATGTTACAGAGGTTACAAGTCAGTTACATTTTGCATAGTATAACTTTACATCTAAATTGTGTACATATTTAAGAAAATCCACAACATGCATTTACAATTTGAGCTAGGCAGTCATATACCTGTATCTATGGGTGAGTGCATGACAGATTGAGTACATCTAAAGAACTTCAACTTTACCCTTTACTGCCAATGGTAGTAGTAAAAACAAATAATCTGGCTGACGATAACAGCAAAAAAATCTATTACTATAAAGACTATATAACTATATCCAAAAGGTCATACTGTGTCCTGTAAATTCTGTGGCTGTTCTGGCTAGCTAATCCTTATCAAGTGCGCTATCAGCTGAAGCACAACCAGCTCTACTACATTATCCCCTGGAGGTTCTGACAAGAGAAAACATATATCAACAGCCACATGTTTTTAATCTAATTTAGGGCACATTGTGAAAGAATTATTACACATCAACCAAAAGAGCAAAAGCTCCCATAATTCATTTAGGCCTATAAACAAAAGCTCTTTGCCAGATAAGTTTGGAATGTTGAAAACTCTGGAGTCTAGACCTTGTCTGAAAAGGCATCAAGTGCTGTGGGTTAGTGTCACCCAGAAGGATGTTAGTGAAGAAATTCACCACGGTGACCTTTGTCTGGCAATGTGTTTATTTTGTTCAAGATATAGCTAAAGTCCACACTAACAGTCAGAGAGAACCTAACCTTTATTCCCAAATTAGCAGACAAAGTCATCCAATTAAATTATCTAGAAGGAGCTCCCTTTATTAGCTGAATAAAAAAAATCCTATTCTTCTAACTCTATTCAGATATCTTACATTTTAGAATGATTATCTTTCAACTAAACATAAACTTTTACAATGGTATTACAAAAGACTGATGAATTAGAAATAAGAAATATCTATTACAAATCAAGATATTGGATATTAGATATTGTGATAGACAGCAAAGGAATTTGAGTTGTAAATCTCCCTCCTGACCAGAAAGGGCGCTGTGTAAGGTTGGTGGTATGCTTCCTCCTAGATGGGCTGCCAAGTCAGAAGCTGATCATATTAGGGTGTGTAGCTCCATGTACACAGAAGGACTCCACTGCAATCAGCTTCCAGGCTGACAGCGACTGGAGAAACCATGGTGCTGGGTTGATTGCAAGGAGGAGTTTGGTGGTACAAAGGGGATGCAGCAACATCAGTATGACCCCTTACACTCAGAAATGATTCACAGCCAGAGCATGTGCATGCTTTGTGTTTTGTTTGTGTTTTGTCTTGTTGCAGAAGAGGACTGAGGAGACCGAGAGCTGCAGCCACTGAGCCAGCACCTACCCCAGATCACAACCCACTGCACAGCACAGATATGAACACCACCTTCCCCAGATCACTACCCCACTGCACAGCACAGACATGAACACCATCTTCCCCGGATCACAACCCCACTGCACAGCACAGATATGAACAACACCTTCCCCAGATCACTACCCCACTGCACAGCACAGCACAGCACAGACATGAACACCACGTTCCCCAGATCACAACCCACTGCACAGCACAGATATGAACACCACCTTCCCCAGATCACTACCCCACTGCACAGCACAGACATGAACACCATCTTCCCCGGATCACAACCCCACTGCACAGCACAGATATGAACAACACCTTCCCCAGATCACTACCCCACTGCACAGCACAGCACAGCACAGACATGAACACCACGTTCCCCAGATCACAACCCACTGCACAGCACAGATATGAATACCACCTTCCCCAGATCACTACCCCACTGCACAGCACAGACATGAACACCATCTTCCCCAGATCACTACCCCACTGCACAGCACAGCACGAACACCAACACCACGTTCCCCAGATCACTTTCACACCGCACAGCACAAACATGAACACCTCCTTCCCCAGATCACTACCCCACTGCACAGCACAGCACAGTACAAACATGAACACCTCGTTCCCCACATCACTACCCCACTGCACAGCATAGCACGGACATGAACACCACGTTCCCCACATCACTACCCCACTGCACAGCACAGCACGAACACCAACACCACGTTCCCCAGATCACTTCCACACCGCACAGCACAGACATGAATACCACATTCCCCAGATCACTACCCCACTGCACAGCACAACACAAACATGAACACCACCTTCCCTAAATCATTACCCCACTGCACAGCACAGCACGGACTCAAACACCACTTTTCCTGGGATTAAAAGAGCACAGATTCGTGCACACAGGACTGCGGTTTAGGAGTGTTGCTTTTTGTTTGGAGCTGCAAACCAGCTGTATTGCTTCCGCTATAACATTGTTGGTATAGCGACAACTGATTTATTATTTGCGATAGTTTAAATAAATATGGATGTTTTGGGGATAAATCAAGCTTGGACATTCACTTGTTTACACCACACCATTCACATCCTGTCACAGATATTTATCTGATACAGTATGCCAACATAATATTGCAACATTATATGTGTATGTCATTACCCAGCCATAATCTAAGTATTTCAGCTACAGGAAGTTGTCATAAAAACCCACAATAGAATAACTCACAGTACTACGAGAGCACACATACAACCCTACAGTATTTGAAGCGATGAACACAATATGACAACAATAATATCAACATTTTCAATATAATAGAAGGGTTAAGACTTGAGTCTTCTTTTTTAGATTGATGTAGAGAAGACACAATTCTACAGAGCCCTGGGATTAAATGGCCTGCACACAAAATACAGTACATTCTGTTTTGACTGATCTTTGTTTAGATTAGTAATCACAATGTATATAGGAAATAACACCAAAAACGTTAGCAACATTAGTTTACTTGGATACAGGGCCGGTGCGAGGATTTTTTTTTCTGCCCTAGGCAAACAAAATTTTGCCTCCCTCCCTTTTAACTTTTTTAAAATGAATATATATATATATATATATATATATATATATATATATATATATATATATATATATATATATATATATATATTGTGATGATGTGTATGTACCAAACGTCAATTTGGAGGCTTTTGGACCCTGGGGATAGCCATACACATTGTATGATGACAAATGTAACAATTGCTTAATTGTATAGTTAATGTAACACTTGCTTAATTGTATAGTTAATGGGCAAATGCTGTTCAGATGCGAGTGATCAAGTTGGGGTTAAAAAGGTTTTCAGTTGGTGTGTTCAGGGGAGAGAGAGAGAAAAGAAACTGAACAGTGGAAAGGTGTGTCGGACAAAGAAAGAGTTTTCTGTTAACGAAACAAAGGTACGGGTTCTGACAAAAGTGCTTGAATGTGATTTGGATTAGGTTATTTATGGAATTAATTTAAACAGGGGAACAGACTTACCCTGCCCTGCGTTAGATAGAACTACTATTAACCAGTTTAGTTAGCACCTAAAGAAGGGCTAGGTTTTGTTTTGTGTTTTTGTTTGTTTGAAACATCAGTTTGCTAATAAACGTACGCCACGGCGTTTAAACAGCACTTCCATTGTATCGTGTAATAATTAAAGAGACGGACACCTGTTTGAAAGAACAACACGGACTCCGGCTGAAACGGTCAGAATACATCACAATATATATATATATATATACAATGCCTATAGAAAGTCTACAACCCCTTTCAAATTTTTCACCTTTTGATGTCTTATAACATGGAAGTAAAATTTATTAAAATAGTTTTTTTTTTTAAATTTATCTGCACATCCTACCCCGGAACTCTCCAAGTGAAAAAAATATTCTAGAAATTTGTAGAAAATTAATTAAAAATAAAAACTGAAATGGCTTGGTTGGATAAGTCTGCACCCCCCTGGTAATAGCAATTCTAAATTAGCTCAGGTGTAACCAATCGCCTTCAAAATCACACACCAAGTTAAGTGGCCTCCACCTGTGTTAAAAAGTAGTGATTCACCTGATTTCAGGATAAATTCAGCTGTTCCTGTAGGTTCCCTCTGCTGGGTAGTGCATTTCAAAGCAAAGACTCAACCATGAGCACCAAAGGGGTTTTCAAAAGAACCCCAGGACAAACTTGTTGAAAGGAACAGATCAGGGGATGGGTATAAAAGAATATCAAAGGCCTTGAATATCCCTTGGAGCACGGTCAAGACGATTATTTTGAAGGTGAAGATGTATGGCACCACCAAGACCCAGCCTAGATCAGGCCGTCCCTCCAAACTGGATGACCGACCAAGAAGGACACTCAGAGAAGCTACCAAGAGGCCAATGGCAACTTTGCAAGAGCTACAGGCTTTTATGGCCAAAACTGATCAAAGTGTGCATGTGACAACAATCTCCCAAAGACTCCACAAATCTGGCCTCTATGGCAGGGTGGCAAGAAGGAAGCCATTACTCAAGAAAGCCCACCTTGAATCCTGTTTGAAGTATGCAAAAAAACACTCAGGAGAGTTTGTAGCCATGTGGCAAAAAGTTTTGTAGTCTGACAAAACTAAAATGGAACTTTTAAGCCTAAATGCAAAGTGTTATGTTTGGCGCAAACCCATCACAGCGCATCACGTAAAGAACACTATCCCTATTGTGAAGCATGGTGATGGCAGCATCAAGTTTCTTATCGGCAAGGACGAGGCACTTGTCAGGATAGAAGGGAAAATTAATGGAACAAAGGACAGAGAAGTCCTTGAGGTAAACCTGCTGCCCTCTGCAAGAAAGCTGAAACTGGGACAGAAGTTCACCTTTCAGCATGACAACGACCCAAAGCACACAACCAAAGCTACATTGGAGTGGCTAAGGAACAAAAAGGTAAATGTCCTTGAGTGGCTCAGTCAGAGCCCCGACCTAAATCCAATCAAAAATTTGTGGCATGACTGAAGATTGCTGTTCATCAACGCTCCCCAAGGAACTTGACAGAGCTTGAACAGTTTCGTAAAGAAGAATGGTCAAATATTGTCAAATCTAGGTGTGCAAAGTTGGTAAAGACCTATCCCAACAGACTCACAGCTATAATTGCTGCCAAAGGTGCTTCCACCAAGTATTAACTCAGGGGTGTGGAGACTTATCCAATTATGATCTTTCAGTTTTATATTTTTAATATATAACTTTTTTCCCAAAAGTCGCTGACTTTTAGGGCGAGATTTGTTGTTAAAAGCAATAACTACATACCTCGTTCCATTTGAATACGCGAGGAACTTCAGTGTGTCCTTTGCATAGCAACAAACTCAAAAACCACAAGCCTGTTCCCAGGGGAAACCAGATTTTCACGTGACACGCACCAGCATTATTACATATATAGATATGCAAGAATATCTCTTTGGAAACAATGCTGACCCTGTAGTTTCATACAAATAAACTGACTCAAAATTAACATTTCCGAACGTGTGTTCTCTGCAGCAGTGTTGGGCAATCATTACGTTATTAAACACTGAGATAGCAATTACAAAACAGAGACAAGTCAATTAATTTTTTTAATTTTGTTACAAACATTGTCAGCAATAAACAGAAAAATATAACTTCCATCTGCTGCTGACTAAAGAGTTTCTATCACTCATTCTGAGAAAACAGTGAACCTCTCAAGAGCAGTCAGCTTGTACAAATTCCAGAGAGTCTATAGACCATGCCATTAATCAGACCTACTGAGGAATCGTACTATTCTAGCAAGCAGTTTATCTAGGGAACAACATTCAGGCATTGCCAGGCCCCTAGAAATGTCAGTTCATTGGAATTTGTCCCATTGCAGCACAACTGGCAGTTTTACGGGTTCTTACCACAAACGATTAACAAGCTGATGAGATGTTAAGGGGTGGTAATTTTCTTTCTACAAGGTCTTCAAAACAGGAAGAGAACAGCAGTCAAGTTGCTGACAAAATGTATGAAATAGATAATTAAAGTCAGACTTTGGCCATGGATGCTTCAGATCTGGTTTAAGCAGCTTCAGGAGATGACCTGCTGCACAGAAAGTATTATGCTTTTGTGCATGAAATAGGTAGCATGGCAGCTAGCATTAACCCTAGCAGCACCAGTTACACTGAATTGAATTCAAGAAATCTCATTTGTTATGCAATCCCAAGTCTCCAAAGCCACTGCACAGTAAATGGGTCAGACACTTGTTTTCATAAGGAACTGGTATACTGTTTTGATTATGGAATAAACAGGATTTATATAAAAGGCCAGCACACTGAGCCTTTGATCTGAAAACAGCATAACTTAGTCACACTTAATTTCCAGGCCAGAAATCGTGGTGCCCTAATTAGATACATTAAAGAGAACCTGTATTTGCCTCAGGGGTTGCATAGGCTCCTAACTTTATATTGGCTGTGGAAGGGGCAGATTTATATAAATGCGTACAGTACTTGTATGTGCTTAACCCTTTAAATTCCAGAATGCCCACCAGCAGTTGTACTAGCCTTTCCTCAGATCCGCCTCTATTTTTTTGGCTTCTCTCGGCCTCTCTCAGCCATTGAAAGCTTTTATCTGCGTTTTCCGGTGAAAAACCAACTACATCAGAAAAATTTTAATGTCGGACCTGGTCCGACATAGGACCGCACAAAGTTAATACAAGTGCCTAGTACATTCATTGGTCAATCTACAAGCCAATTTACCGGCAAGTCCCATAAATCTATAAGTTATATAAACCTGCTTCATAAACTCAGTCCTGCCATGCTTGTGAACTACCGTTCATCATTTGTTTGGTTATGTATCCCAGCCAGTCGTATCGATGTTGTCCTTACCTTTGGATTATGCATTCGACTATCCAATCATAGACAGTTCCAGGATTCAGCAGGAAAACTTCCTAACAGGAATCGTCTAAAACCACATCCATCTTAAAAATGCTGCATTGTTTCATTTTCAGAAATCCTTCATTCCAGTCACTTTGTCGCTGAACATTCCTCATTCCAGTAAACTTCTTGCTCAAAATCCACAAAGGCAGGAATGTAAATTTAATCATATTGTTACTTCTCCTCAAAATGCTTGACATCAAGTTCAGGACTGTCCCCTTGCTTGTGAAAAAAAGTTACTTTTCCAGAATTGTTTCAGCTAGTTCTCAGACACAGCCCCGTGACTCATATCCAATGCTGATCTCCGTCACCTTTTATCCTACGTCCTGATAATAATAAGGAGCGACCTCGGAGCGTTGGATGTGGAACCACACAAACATGCTGAATGTTTTGAGACACTACACAGCAGACAAAGTTTCATTGAGGTATGCATATGCATTTGATAATGAGTACTGGGACAATCTTGCATTGATTCGGGACTGCTGCATTGGCGATAGGCGCTCTGTCCTCTCGTGGGAGAAGAGCATTGTTATTTTCAGAATTGAGTTATTGTTATTCATGACAAATCAACAAAAAAAATTGCAAGTAGAATCCTGCTTGATAATAGGTTAGTCTGTGTTTCTGCTTACTGTTTTCTGTACACAAATCGATAAGCTCACAAAAGATTTCCACTCTACACAAATTCACTCTATATGGCAAGACTATTTGAGGATATTTTTTTTGCAGAATAACTGACATCTGATTATAATGAAGAACAATTCAAAATACATTTTGCCCTGAGATTTTCAATTTGTCGCTTGCATTATTTCTCTAGGTAGGACATTCATATCTTGTTTCACTGCTGTATACTACAGTAAAAATCCTTTCTGAAATAATAATATGGTATGAAGTTCGTTCCAACATCTATAGCATTTATAAAATCCAGGCTTCAATTTTCCTGTTGATTTCAGAAAAGCCACAAGCTTGTATGAACTTACCAGAAGGGAATTACAAAAAAATATTATGTCGAGACTGGCTTCAAAATGTTCAGAACAGAATCTTGTACCTGTATTACTTCAGTTAAGTTACAAAAATACATTTCTACATGTTTTTACAAAAGCTGCTTGCCGCCTTAGAATATAGTATGCCTGCTTTCTCTAATTTATTGCTAATAACCCCCGATAAATTGGACGTTCTGTCATTCGCTCACTCACCAATCCTGCAGATTCTGTCTCGACGTCTCAACGTATCCAAAAGAAAATCTATTATAATTCACAGTATGCTTTAGACACAGATGTAGGAGCAGCACCTTATTTTTTTTGCCCTTGAAACTTGTTCTGGAGTTATGATAATGTATCGCAACAATCTGTCAGAACCGAACTCTGCGCCGTCCGTACGGAGAGTATCTCCCAGAGTGAGGCTCGCGCTGCAGCCTCTAACGCTTTTCAGCACAAGACTATCTACAGGATTAATGTCCAATGTTCAAGACATCATCACATACGAATCAAACACCCTTTTTAAGACTCGCATTATGATCTGGAGTTCAACTTAGTGTCAAATTAGGTTCCCAAAGCCCAGAGGATCCTATAATACAGACAATTGTTACCAGATTCCTTACTCAATCACACATACTTTGTCAGGTTGCATACTGAAAATGCTATTATAGAACTCTATTTTTGCTTTACTCAATACAATTCGTGTCTTTTTTCACATACCTCATTACTTATCAGATTACCATATCACTCGTTAATTGTATTTCAATCTTAATCGGTCATGTCGACTACTCAAAATTCTACTATAGAATCGATGGCTTTCGCTTACTTAATGCAATTCATGTCTCCCTACGATATGCATTATTAATCAGGTTGACATATCACTGTCGCTATTCGTAATCAATGTTTCCTTTATCACTACGTGGGATACAAATGTTGCTGCGGGACATTGAAGGATCTGCTCCAACTTTCAGGATACAAATGTCGCTGCAAGACATCCAAAGATCTGCTCCAGCCTTCATCTTCTAAACCACCCATCACAAAGGAGTCCTGGAGTTCTAAGCATGTCCTTAAAGAAACAACGTTCGTCTCTGCTACTGTGGGTTCCTCCACCAAATCCAATTCCTTGATCCATCATCGGACCACCTTATCGGAGATCTTAAACTTCAAGCTCAGGGACATGTATTTTGTACATTTAAAGCATGTAAAATATTGTACTAATTGTATCAATTGCCTTTTCTGTTCCTTCTAGCTACCTATCGAGGCGTCCTGCTGCAGTCCATATAGACCTTAAACGTCAATCTCAGATCATGTATTCCATATATTTTAAAGCACGCAAAATATCGTACAAATTGTATTTGCCCTTTTCTGCTTCTTCTAGCTACCTATCGAGATCCTGCTTCAGTTCAAGGGGTGTTTTATATCTTTCTTAAAGTAAATCTGATAAATTAAGGGAAGGATTAACATGTTCACCCATTGTTTCTAACTGCACAGAACCTGCCTGCCTCCAGATCCTACCTTTCGTCATGACTCTTAGATCTTCTCCAACATGCAGCCTTTCTTCCTTTAACTATTCGTGCCATTTCTTCAGGACTGGAGCTGCAACCACAGCTGCTCAGCTGACATTACTGCGCATGTCATTAAAAAGCTTGGTTAGTGATCTTCGGTTGCTTATGAGATTTACATAAGGAGTAGTATTAAAGACATTCTTGTTGCCAAACAACACCTGGAACCTGTACCCTAATGAAGGCCTTTACTCCAGGATCCAACCCTACCATATCCTTTGTTATATATTTAAAAAAAAAACTGCATTTTTCTATATGATGCCACCAATTAATAATACAGTGGCTTGCGAAAGTATTTTTCCTATTTTGTTGCCTTACAACCTGGAATTAAAATGGATTTTTGGGGGGTTTGTATCATTTGATTTACACAACATGCCTACCACTTTGAAGATGCAAAATATTTTTTATTGTGAAACAAACAAGAAATAAGACAAAAAAACAGAAACCTTGAGCGTGCATAAGTATTCACCTCCCAAAGTCAATACTTTGTAGAGCCACCTTTTGCAGCAATTACAGCTGCAAGTCTCTTGGGGTATGTATCTATAAGCTTGGCACATCTAGCCACTGGGATTTTTGCCCATTTTTCAAGGCAAAACTGCTCCAGCTCCTTCAAGTTGGATGGGTTCCGCTGGTGTACAGCAATCTTTAAGTCATACCACAGATTCTCAGTTTGGATTGAGGTCTGGGCTTTGACTAGGCCATTCCAAGACATTTAAATGTTTCCCCTTAAACCACTCGAGTGTTGCTTTAGCAGTATGCTTAGGGTCATTGTCCTGCTGGAAGGTGAACCTCCGTCCCAGTCTCAAATCTCTGGAAGACTGAAACAGGTTTCCCTCAAGAATTTCCCTGTATTTAGTGCCATCCATCATTCCTTCAATTCTGACCAGTTTCCCAGTCCCTGCCGATGAAAAACATCCCCACAGCATGATGCTGCCACCACCATGCTTCACTGTGGGGATGTTGTTCTCGGGGTGATGAGAGGTGTTGGGTTTGCTCCAGACATAGTGTTTTCCTTGATGGCCAAAAAGCTCAATTTTAGTCTCATCTGACCAGAGTACCTTCTTCCATATGTTTGGGGGGTCTCCCACATGCCTTTTGGCGAACACCAAATGTGTTTGCTTATTTTTTTCTTTAAGCAATGGCTTTTTTCTGGCCACTCTTCTGTAAAGCCCAGCTCTGTGGAGTGTACGGCTTAAAGTGATCCTATGGACAGATACTCCAATCTCCACTGTGGAGCTTTGCAGCTCCTTCAGGGTTATCTTTGGTCTCTTTGTTGCCTCTCTGATTAATGCCCTCCTTGCCTGGTCCATGAGTTTTGGTGGGCGGCCCTCTTTTGCCAGGTTTGTTGTGGTGCCATATTCTTTCCATTTTTTAATAATGGCTTTAATGGTGCACCGTGGGATGTTCAAAGTTTCGGATATTTTTTTATAACCCAACCCTGATCTGTACTTCTCCACAACTTTGTCCCTGACCTGTTTGGAGAGCTCCCTGGTCTTCATGGTGCCGCTTGCTTGGTGGTGCCCCTTGCTTAGTGGTGTTGCAGACTCTGGGGCCTTTCAGGACAGGTGTTGAGATCATGTGACAGATCATGTGACACTTAGATTGCACACAGGTGGACTTTATTTAACTAATTATGTGACTTCTGAAGGTAGTTGGTTGCACCAGATCTTATTTAGAGGCTTAATAGCAAAGGGGGTGAATACATATGCACGCACCACTTTTCCGTTATTTATTTTTTAGAATTTTTTTAAAGAAGTTATTTTTTTCATTTCACTTCACCAATTTGGACTATTTTGTGTATGTCCATTACATGAAATCCAAATAAAAATCCATTTTAATTCCAGGTTGTAAGGCAACAAAATAGGAAAAATGCCAAGGGGGGTCAATACTTTCGCAAGCCACTGTATGTATAATTATACTATGTTCATGCTTTCTTTCCTTTTATTTATTTTTTCTTCCCCATTACCTTTGATCACTAAAACTAGATATCACAATATGTGTTTTTTGTGCATTCAACAAAATGTGTGAGGTATTGTAGTGGCCATAATTATATATGTATTTACATATATTTTTTGTTTTGTTTTTGAAAACCTCTTTTTTTGTTCACTGGGATGAACACGCCACACCAATTTTGAGCAAATAGGGATTCTCTGAATCTCTTAGCCCCTCCTTTGGGTGGGGGGGTATACAGTGTTCCTCTGCATAATATTGTTTGTGAAGTTTTAAGGCAGGAAATCTATAGTATCTTTAATACAAGTGCCTAGTGTATTCATTGATCAATCTACAAGCTAATTACTGGTAAGTTCCCATCAACCTATAAGGTATATAAACTTACTTCGCAACCTCAGTCCTGCAGTACTTTTAAATTACCACCTCCTCCCCACCACCACCACCTAATTCCAGCCTTGTCCAAAGGGGTGGGGGGGGTGGGGGGGGTATACAATGCCCCTCTGGCTGATAGTTTTTCAGGATAGATTTAGTTTGTTTTTTTAGCAGGCGGCACTGGGATTCTCCAAAGATGTTGATTTTTACTCAGATTATTCAATCAATATTTACAGTATGCCATTATGAAGATCCATCCTACATGCATGCCTGGTTTTATTACACAGTGAATAGGGATCAAGTTTTATGGTTGGTGTATTAGTGACATTGTGAAGCACCAATAATGTTTTGGGTACTGTATCTGAGAAATGAAGAAAAGCTCAAACCCTTTGATCCTTCTGTATGGTGGCTTGGGGTTTGAGAGCACTGGTTATCTCTGAGCAGAGGCACCACGAGCTTCCTGGAAATGCTGTCAGAGCTGCAGAACCATTCACTTAGACCAGGGGTGTCCTTGAGGGCAACAGGATCATCTAGTTTTCCAGCTTAAGCTCTCAATTAACACAATTGATCTAATTATTTGTTCAATTGGACATATTTAATATTTTGCAAGGTCTTTTACAGTTGATGGTTTTAAAAATGCACTTGATTCAAGGTACACTATCTATGAAGCATTTTGAGGCCTGGAGAGAAGGTTTAAATTTGTCCAGTCAAATAATTAGACCAATTAAGTAACTGAGAGCTTGGGTGGAACAAAAGCCAGAAAACTTAGACTAGCGATGATCCTTTTGTACTATTGTCACATACTGTATCACATTCAGTAAGTATATTAGGAAATCTGAACCCAATGAGATATTTTGAAAAATAGAATGTTATCGTGAGCATTCACAGTGTGCATCACTTGTACATCACTTGCTTTTAGTGTTTGTTGGTTATAAGAAAGCAGGAGTTTATGGTTGACCTGTTTTTTGGGGTTTTTTTTCTACAGGATATTGTGAGGAAGCTTCAACATTTCTTCTTCATTCTTTTTCCATTTTAACTTAAACCAAATGTATTAAACACACCCTATCTGAGGTAATGTCTGGTTCCTGAGAAAAGAAGATGAAATCAGATGAATATAATTTTATATAACGCTTCCCTCCCATTAGGAAAATCTGAAACATTTGCTGGGAAATACTGGTTTCAAACACTTGCGTCCTTAAGTGGTTATTTTGACCTCATTTTCCCTTGTAATGAAGTGGCACTGTATTGGTTTAAGTCCTTTAAAACTAAACCAGTTGGCCTAGACACTAATGGTGGCCACAGTAATGGAATTCCTCCAGGTTTCCCAATGAGCTGCATTTTGTTTTCGATTTCTATATGTTTTTAGATACTTTACACAACAATCATTATCATTATCATCAGATCAGCCTTTGAAGTACTGATTAATATACTAGATGTGTAATATTTTGACTCATAATTATTTATTTCATAAATAAATTAACTAAGTATCAAAATGTTGTGTTATTTGTTCACTCAGGGTCCCTTTTATCTAATATTAGATTTTGGTTGAAGACCTGACAACATTCAGTGTCAAAAATATGCAAAAATGCAGAAAATCAGACAAGGGGCAAATACTTTTTTCATGGGTCTGTACATTGTGTTCTGTTGGAGCTGAGGTGTAAATGTTGTTAAAGCATAAGCTATGGAACTATATGTAGTAGGACCCATTGGTTAACAATAGAAAAATAGAACACAGTAGATACAGAACTTTCGATTGGTCACTGCGATTAGTTGGGCAAGTGAAGCACTCTGTGATATCATATAAAGGGCACTATAAAAATATATGTTTGTATTGTATAGAGATAATTTCCCCCAAAATTAAATGTAATAGATATTATATTAAGGTTATAATTAAGGCAATGTTTAGGGTAATGAAACAATATAAAACTACCTTGAATACCTTCTAATAATCATTATTATTATTTGCAATTATTGTAGTAGTTACTGTAAAGCGCTACCCAAATATCAAAACATTTATGTTTAAAAATAACTTACAAAAATATAGCACAACTACCATATGTAGTGAAATGTTGTAAATAGGAAAAGTTCTCTGATGCTTTAATGTTGGTGTAACAGGGGTGTTCTGTTATTGTGTGGGTATCCACTGACAGACAAGAGACACAGAGGTTTACGTTGAAACGCCAACTCAGGCTTCAAGGTTTTAATAACAATTACAGGCAGTGGTAGGCAGCCGCCACTAGGGTACCAGCAATGGTGTACATGAAAATCATAGATACAAAACAAAACAAAGTGGGCAAAACATTTAAATATACAAAAGCTGGCCGAACTCTGGCTGAGCACTGCTACCACTGAAAGGGAGGCCCTGCTCCCTGAAACTTCTCCCTAACACATTCTAAACACAATCCCCTAATTTAAATCGCTTTGCTCGAAACACTGGAACCTTGGTATACACACAGTCATTCCCAAGTATTTGGTTGACTCACCCTGTTTACAACACGCAGACATGAGCTTCAAGCTGGTACTTAAAAAGAACAAAGGACTGGTTTTCCAGCCCTTTTTTAAAGGCATGTGGCCAGGGTTATTTGATAATAAATTAGTCAATCAACACCTGGGCACGTGCTGCACGTGGACTTCAATTAGGCAGTGAGGGAATTCTAACCTCTTGCTCTGCCATATCTAGCACACACTTAATCAGTAAAATCTTTCAAATTAAAAACATTTTCTTTACAAACAAAACAAAACAAATTAGTTACACATGAATAGCCTCAGCCTCGCCACAGGTGGCTTTCACAGTTTTTATAAAATGTAACTAGAAGTTAATAAGATATGAGCAAAGTTTTTGATAAGATAATGCAGTGCTGAAAACAATAGTAAGACGTAATTTCAGATGCTAAAAGGCAAAATATATCAAACAACAACAGAAAAAGTACTTTAAAGTACTTCATTTAAAATTACACCCTTCACCATTATCATTGACAGAGGGGTCTACTTTTGAGATACTGTAGGTGTCTTTGTGTTTGTTTAATCTTAGACTTTTAAAATAAACCAAAACAAATAGTGATAAAAAATGACTTAAATGATGGCCAGAGTTGTATGAAAGTTTATGAATTTTACAGTGAAGGATTAAATAAATACTGTTAACACTATGGAACTAGGAATGCCGGGGGTACGGCAGCACCCCTTAGGATTTCATGGTTTCATATACAGGGGTTACAGTTTTATTAAATGGTTTTCAGCACCCTCACTTTAAAAATTGTTCCAGTGCAACTGACACTATGTATGCAAGATCCATTTTATTCTTTTACTTTTGTGATCAGAACGTTTAGTCTTAGTAAGCAATTACCCTGTTTTTATATAATTGAAGCAAAACAATATAATAACAATGTAAAATGTTCAGTATATTATATTAGTTCCTAAAGGATTTGTAGCTTGCAAGTGTATGTGTCATGTTTTAATAAAAGAGTAACTCTCTGGACCCCCTTAGAAAGGTGGGGAGGAAAGTGCCTAAAGGACAGTTTTAGGTGTATACGTTTTCTCGTCTACAGTTTGTATGTAAGTAAAAGATACAAACAAGTTTTTGTTAAGGAAAAATAAAGACAAGTTAAAACCAATATGGATAACATCAATAGCACATTTAAAGATTGCAATTTCCCAGTAGGATTGGTCAAGCTCTCAAATGTTGCTACAGCTGTGAACAAATCAGCAGAGGAAGGAGGAGAACCACTTCAGACCTCTCAGCTTTCTGTCTCGTGCTGCAGCCCGTGCAGACGCTTGCCTGCTGAGGTCCGTCTGGCTCCCATGGCTCTCTCCCTTGGATATAGTGAAACAAGCGCCACCTCACTCTCAGACATGTAACATCAGCTGCACTTGAGGGATTTACAGCTCTTTCTATAAATCAATCAAACGACCACTCCCTTATTTCATTTTTAACACTTCTGTACATTCATTAGGTGTAATACAATATTATTTAAAGTAAAACACACAGTATACCACATGATGTTTGTTTTAAATTACAGCAGACATTATTATTATTATTATTATTATTATTATTATTATTATTATTATTATTATTATTATTATTATTATGATGCCATACTATTATTATTATCAAAAGTTTCAAAGAAAAGTTGAGTACAATATGGTCTGTTATACCAGTGCCTCCATACTGATTATATATATATATATTATATATATATATATCTTATATATAATATATATAATATATATATTATATATACTTTAAAATGAACCCGAGTTGGGCTCAAGTTGCCATGACTAAGATATCTGTGTGTAATATTTGTGATCCCCTACGACTGCTATATTCCTATATAATGACTTCCCATTATAACTTCTCATTTGTTTTATTGTTTTTTCATTATGCTTGATCTAACATTCCAGTGCTTTACAGTGTATTTTGTGGTTTTATGAAAAAAGTTATCACCAACAGTTAAAGCTTGTATATTATAGCAGGAGAACAAAACAATTTATTGCCAAAAAATGAACCCTCTGTTAAAGTAAGTGTTGTTTTCATTATTCGATTTCAAAGATCTTCTTTAATGTGTTTTTTATGCCAGCTACTGTTAGTCATAGCTTGCAAGTTGCTACAGCATTATTATATATTATGTATATATATATATATATATATATATATATATATATATATATATATATATATATATATACACACACACTGATGCATAAAAGAAACACAAGACTCAGGTGAAATGGATTTAGTTTTAAACATAGATATCAAACAAAATCACAGAAAATGTGAACTAAAATACAGATAAAAGAATCATGATAAATTTTCAGTATGCAACGTGACACACTGTCAAAATGAAAACATTACAAAGCACATTAGTATTGGGTATGACCTCCCTGAGCATTAACACAATCCAGACCTGATCAGCCTCTAGATGGACTGCTGTGGGATGTTCCTCTACTCTTCCTGTGCAGCTGTAGCCAGCTGGTGAAGGTTGGCTGGTTGCAGTTGTCTCCTGTGGATGGCACTGGCGATTTGGTCCTACAGATGTTCTAATGGACTCAGGGCAGGAGAAAAAGCTGGCCATTGTTTTCTTGAAGTCATGCAATTGTAATTCTAGCACTGTGTGTTCCTGCTGGAAAATCAGCATTTCCGGATTGGCCTGCAGGAATCTGTACTAAAGGCGTTATTGTGTTAAAGGAGATTCCTCCCCACATCAACGCTTCCACCACCCCACCGGCTGGCTTGAACCATGCAACAGTCAGCATAATGGTCCTGGGCCGGTGTGGTGACCCTCTGCCTTCCAGGATGTGGCCTGTCCATCACCATCAACATCTTATTCTCCAGGCAACTTCTCTCACAGACAGGCCACCTTCAATCATGCCGATAGCAACCGGGCGATCTACATTACTCAAGCGGGGCATGGTGTAATCTTTCACTGTTTTTGTGTAAATTGAAATCATGTCTTTTCAAATGGCTATTTTTACAGATTCTTAATCAACTCATTTTGGCAATTTTAACTCAAATACAAAACACTGAGCAACTAGCGTTTTTATGAAATTACATGACTTGCAGTCAGTATTTTGTTATCCCAAGGAACAGTGCTACTCAAACAATCAACAAACTTATCTGTTCACTATTTAAAATGTAAATACCATTATGTATGTGCCTGTGACAGAGAGCAAATGAATCCGAATCAACAATCTCCCTCCCAATCTGTGAATGCATTGTTTAACAGGAACAGAGTTCCTCAAACTGGTTGGTCTGGTTGTTCATTCCAGGGTCAGTCAGTAGCCAGCCAGCCAGGATAGGATGGAGTGGTACACAATGTGTCAGTCATGGATTGGTGGAGATGTGACTGAACTAGCTACTGAAGGGGACATGACTAAGGGTATGATTGGGGATGTGACAATGTAATCTGTTACTTTGATGTGGTTATGAGAATGACTGAGAAAGGAAATAGACTGTGATAAGCGTAACACGTGAGTGTTAAGTGTTTTGTTTATTTCTAACTGTTTGTGCTTGTCATTATAGAAGGCTAACCTCCAGGAGCTGTAGCTAAACCACCAGCAATTAAACCCGGACTCCACTTCACCATTGTACACAAATAAACCTGTAAATCACCACTTTCACTAAGAGCACTCACTCGAACTTGTGACTGTGTTATATTTGTGTGTGTCTTGTTTTGTGTATTATTATTTCAGGAGTGAACCCTGTGGTTTAACTGAGTGACACATATCGTTCTGTAGAGCCAGGTATTATTATTTGTCAGCAAATAAACAGCTGCTTTTTCACCGCGACCTGTCTTGTGTCTATCATTCCTGAGCACCACATCACCACTGCACCTGTGCACTACAAACCACTTTGCCACAGTGCCCAATGAGCTAGTAATGTTGCATTTTCATTGTGCATCAGTATATATATATATATATATATATATATATATATATATATTTATTAATATATTTAGACATTATAATATTATATAATATTATAATATATAATATATATATTAAAGTATATACGATTCGGATATTTATGAAATTTTTGAGGAAAAATATTAAGGATTTTTTTTATTTATTTATACGTTAGTAGACGTTGAGACTAAGGTACATAGAGGAGGGTCTTAAACATTCCGGCGGAATTTTCTCATGTCCCAAGACTTTTTAGTCAATATATTCGAGTGTTTGAAGGGTTAACAACGACCGAATGTTCTGAACGAATTTTTATTGTGTAGTTGGTCTGGACTTTGTATTTTAAAAAAAAGGAACAAAGAGAAAAGTTGACAATGTGTGGACCGTTGAACAATGTTGTGGGTGTGTTTTGTTGTTTTTGGTTTTTGGTTTTAAGTGTTTTTTTGCGGGAAATATGTTTGTTTGTTTTTTGGTTTTCCGTTTGTTTTGTTTGGGTTTTTTTGTTTCAATGTTATGTGTTGTGTTTTTTTTTTGGTTTTTGTTTTAGTGAATTGTGAATATTCGACGGCAAGAATTAAACACAAAGAAAGAAAACGTGTGACCCCACCTACCCCCAACTCTATATTTAAAAATAAAAGAGTAGACAGATCAGTTCAACAGCCAGATTCAGTCGATTCATCAGATTTTTATATATTCTTTTTCTTTTTATTCTTTTTTTTAATTGGATATGATGTCTTCGCGTATATTTTTGTTGTTTTTTTGGTCGTAGTTGTATTTTTGTGTGGGTGTTTCACGAAGACGTATATATATATATATATATATATATAATATAATTTCATATATGCTATAATACTTTATAATCCTAAAAATAAATGCATCTGCACATTCATTCATCAGATTAGTAAGCCTTAAAGAGTAACAGGGTTCTGAAAAATATAGCGTCACACTTCCCAATGTGTTGCTACAACTGTTTAAATAACAGACCTGAAATTTTTCTTTTCACTGTTAACATCCTGCCAACTTGTTACACTTATAGCTGCCTGTTCTTGTGCACTGGGGGTTGAGATCTGTCCTAGTCTAAATTACTACATGAAGAGCAATAAACAAACATAACAAGTGCTCTGGCTTTTCTGTTTCGTTCCACATCATAGATTGTTATTGCTATCTTACCTTTTTGACAATGTGGGTAATAATCCTTATACTATCAGTGCACTAGAGTGAACATTTTGAAAAGAGATTTGAAAAATTACAGGTACGTCATTTAAACCCAACACATGGGGATGGGTAACGCTATTTTTTTTTTTTCGGAACCCTGCTACCTATTCTTTAATATAGTTCAACTGGAGTTAGGACGCAATTAACAAATAACTAAACACTTATTCCTTACTTGTTCTACTGCACTCTTTTTGATGTAGTTAAGTTGCAGTAACTTTTCATCAGGTGTACCCAAGACAAATTGAATCCCCAAATAAAGTTCTCCTTTGCCATGCAGTTTACAGCTCAGAGGTTCAGAAACACAAGAGATCAAATAGTTGTTTTTTTTTATATATAGATGTCCACTCTACAATATAATACAATTCAAACTTCTAGTTTAATTGCAAAGTGACCTAACAATAAAATAAATGAATCCCAAAAGAAAGAGTTAAACAGTATAATATAGAACTGCCAAATACCCATACATCCTTACTGCACAACATTTGTCAGACTTGTGGCAGCACTATGGTATATGTAGCAATTTTTTGATCATATGGGAGCCAGGCAATCCTGGAGTAACTATTTTTGGGCCCTTTAATGTATGTGCATAATTATTTGTTTATAAAGGGTCAATATAATCTACTTTATTACTGTAAGTGCTTTTGATAATGGACCAGAACTCAAGTTTGTACTTCACTGGTAAATCAACCCAAGCCAATTTCCAACCATGCAAGAATTAACTATTAACAAAACTGTATCCCATACACTTTATTACCCCTAGCTGATCTACAAAGCAGTGATTGTTCTAATGGTTTTTAGACTGTGTTCTCTGAGAACGAAGTGCATTGCTGACTGGTTTTCTATATCTCCTAAGAGACTTTTTAAAAGATGCATCTTACGGATTTCCTGGAGAAACAAAGTCAGTGGTTTTGATGCTGTTATTTGAAAGAATTTGCATTTATTTAAACGGAAGAGACTGAGATGAATTTACAAAGGTCTCCTTTAGAACCTCATAAATTTGGGACCTAAGTTCAACCATTATGTAATAAAACATGTAGATGTGCACGGAGCTAAAACACATCTTGAATTGATCAGATCTGAGCCAACATTTGGAATGTGTTTGATTAATCTATATTGATGCTCTGTTCTGTGGGCTGGGGGTGAATTAAAATACTGACCTTTTCCAATCAGGATCAAACTGTTATTTGTTGTCAAGGAAATGAAAAATAATATTTTACCGCAAAAGGTAAGGGTTATTAAAAAAAAAAAAAAAAAAAAAACAAGAGATAATACATTTAAGTTATGACCCCATGGCCTCAGTAGGCAGGTGAAATATCCCAGATAGAATATGATTTCCCTAAAGGCATAGATGTCAATGTCAGGTTCACTGAACTAACTTAATGAGTGGAAAACTGGGAGATAGATTTAAGCTTTGCCTGCCTATTTAGAAATAGTTAGCAGCATGCTTTAAATTAAATATGTGTTTATAATGTTAAGAGCATTTAAGCTTGTCATTATAGTACGTAGCCCCATGACAATGCGTTGTAAATTCTCCCTCCATAGCAAAATAATTAGGATTGCAATGGTGTACATAAAATTACATTCTCACTCTTGTACTATGGAAACTTAAAAATGAAATGTGAGACAAGTCGGGGGTATTGTAAGGTACAAGCTTAATATTTGATTACAGCGAGGCTAATATCTGACAATAATCTATGTGCAGTAGGCATTATTTTTAATGAACTGTTTTTGTCCTAGACATACACAAGTGTAGGAAGTGTCTTATGATGCAAGAAATTTTTACAATGTCAATAAACTAAATTAATTTGTTTCTTTGATCTTAAATTAGATAATATTAAAAATAAAGTTTCAGAACAAGTTAAGGGGTGGAGGGGGGGGGGTGTCTTTCACCTCACCACTGAGCTAACCTTTCCTTCAATTTGGAGGCTGCAAAAGTGGTCTTTTGCCTTTGATATAGCAAGCAATCTATCATTCTACCCTCTGAGCTCCTGCAGCATATCACTTCTGCAGCTCTACCTTTAGAAGTTTAAACCCAGTGTCTCTTGTACAACAGCAATCTAGCATTATAATCACAAGTCATGAAGCAAATCTAAAATTGCAATTCATTGCAGCAAGAGTCTAGTAGGAGTTAAGACCTGTTTCTAAATGTCAGACAGGATGATAGCATGCCCTGGAGGGCTATGAATATTACAGCATCAAGGAGCATTCCTGTGGAATACTGAACGCCACGAAAGCTGCAGCTCGGCTCTCGATTTTGTGCTGTCTGCATAAACAGAAACGCACAAGTGATAACATCTAACATGATGAAAAGGAGAGAGAGAGAGAGACAGAGAGAGAGAGAGACAGAGAGAAAAAGAAAAAAGAAAGAAAGCGAGAGAGAGAGAGAGAGAGAGAGAGAGAGAGAGAGAGAGAGAGAGAGAGAGAGAGATCAAGACAGGAAAGCATGCTGCTTTGCAAAGTGGTTTCAGGTAGTGAATCTTTATAGAGGGGGTTGGGTCAGACAGGGTCCTACAGGACCTTAGGGTAATATTGGTGAATTATATTTACCCAAAACATAGTAGCTTTAATGTTTGATAAATCAAAAATTAGCATTTAGGATATCTGTTTTTCCTCCTAAAACCATTTTGCATTGCTATAGTTCAGTGTGTATAAGGTAGATGAATCGGATTAGACACACACATGCACACACACACACACACGCACTCTGCACCAGCTGAACATATGTAGCCAGTATTCTCTTTCTCTGCATGGTCCTTTCTGTCAATATTATATCCTGAATGGAAAAATCCATTTGCACCACACACAAACACACATACCCACACACACACACACACACACACACACACACACACACACACACACACACACACACACACACACACACACACACACACACACAGAGAGTCATGTGTGCCTATTAAAGTTACAATATGTGTTCATACACAGTTTTCATGTATGCTACTGCTTTCAGAATTACATTTTCAGGTTCCATACAGTTTGTTTGAAACTATACATATATAGACCTCCTCATTGGTATTTTATGGTATTGTTAATACAAATTTTAAAAAAAGATCAAACATTAACAAAAAATAAAATTAAACATTTAAAGTCCATTCATTTCTGGTAAGTTTCATGTATGGATGATCTATGATACGATTAGGACTGAGGTTTGGATTAAGGTTACTGTGTTAAGGCTACTGAAATGGCACATAGTTTTCACCACACCAAAATAGCGAGGTTCAGGAACAGAAATTGATTTTGAATCATAGAACAAATACTCAAAAGACCGTCCTAATCCGGGATTATGTCTGACAGGCAGTTGATGTAAATGAAATTACCTGATAGTGGTATCTGTGCAGTCTTGGGACACAATAAGAACTTTCCGTGTTTGTTTTCCTCACCCTCTTAATTAACGCAAACAGCACTGACATCTAGTGGTGAAACTACCCGAATACATAAAACCATTACTTAAACCACAATCATCAAGTCTGTACTGTTTTACTTGACTGTCTTTAAACTGTAGGATTCTTAAAATAATTTGTGGTGTGACATACCCATTGATCAATATTGCCTGGAATAAAAATACTATACCTACGAATATTCAATATCATAGGTGGTTGTAGGAAACCTCAGTTTATCCTGCCCTTCCCATTGAAAGACTTTGTTCCAACCAGATCCTTAACTATTTAATTGATCGCCATCAGGACCCCCCAGCATACAATATACCAACCCAGGTAATACCAGGTCTAAAGAAAAAGAGCTGAGGATGTTCAGTTTATTCTAATTAAAATGGTGGTATTTTGAGAGTGCTATTTCATATTATACAGTCTGAAATACTATGAAGGTAATTGATTTAAAAAAAAATAATAATATTAACAGTTCATACTGGTTGTAAGTGAAACATTACCTATATGAATTTAGATATTGATATAGATGCATTGTGTTATTTGTTTTTTTCTGCTGTTAAATCACTTTGGTTGAGAAGACTGTAGTTAACTGTCACAAGAAAAAAAAAAAATATTCACAGTTTTTTGTTAGACATAACAGTGATGGTAAAATGGCTGCCGTTAAAATCTGTATCAATTGCGAAAGAGATTAGAGATGCAGACAGTGCCATCTAATGGTGAAACCAGATTTTTACAAGGTCCCCTTTGAGCCAGGATGCAGAGTCTCAGTATTCAGCCAGGGCAGTGGCTTTTACTTACAAATCCCACAGGGTCTTTAGTGTTTGCAAATATTCGGGTCATATCTATTCAGATTTACAGTATGAACAAGATTCCTTGACAAATATTATTTGTCCTTATTCGCACAGTATGTATCTATACTAAAGCTAATGGTGTAGTGCAATATTAAATTTCATAGTGTTTGTTAACATTCTGGCAATAAAACATGTTTTGATCCATTTCAATCTATAATTGATGCTGATTTGAAATGAAAAGTTTCTTTTTTATGCTGTCTGTTTGTACAGCATAAGATTCTTCGGATACCTGTGATTCTGACTGTCTGTAGTGATGGGCTTCAGTAAATCATGCCTTGGCACCACATATATTAATTATTCATTATTTTCTGTTTACAGAGAATCTGACTTAATTCTATTGACTTACTTAGATAACTTATATGCTGCTAAACTAACCTTGAAATTATTTTACTTTATATATCATACCTAACAGCCCATTTGGCACTGGTTTTCCAGTGCTGAAATGTTTTCCTTTTTTTTTTAATTTTTTTTATTTTTACCATTGCTGTGTCCTACAACAGACATGTTTTGTTTTTATATCTAAGTTGAAAAGTCAGAGTATCACATTTCTGGCATGTGGAAGCACAGACACATGAACATCAAGTATCCAAGCTATCTCAATTGCAGTTGGAGAAAGCTGTCAGAACAAATGAATACATCTCTGCATCAGACCAAAAGATCCCAGAACAATTCAGAAACATCATAAAATGGTAGAACAAACAAACACACAAATTATTTCAAAGATATACACATAATGGGAAATTTTGAAACATTTTTCTTTGACAAAAGTTGTTTATTAGGGATGCTATCCAATTTTTCTTTTCTCATTTTAGAACTTGGACATGTACATAAACCATAAAGGTGCAAATTAAGCCTGACCCAGTGAAGAAGTGATGAACATCTTTTTAAAAAGCAGCTTTTGTTTGGCCAAGCGTGGGATTTCTTTCTTGTTTATTATCTAACACAACACGATTTATAACAAGACGCTTTGGAATGACGGTTGGATTGAGTATATGAAATAAAACGCTTTTATAGAATATCATCAACTAATAAAGAACAGATGCACTTTATATGGAAATATCTGATAGCTGCTGCAGGCACTCTTAATTAGAATGTGATTTTGGTTGTATGGTAGTATTTGAACACTTCATTTTGTAAACTTTTAAAATCAGTTATGTTTTTCGAAAGGACTCCGTTCTTAATTATAAAGTACCTTATTTATGTGAGCATAAATTATTTTATTTTAGTATTGTTATCACTTATACCTTTGTATACTTTAGTCATGACTTTAGTCAATAACAAAAAAAAAAAAAAGATACATTTGCATGAATGTTTTGAAGAATATTTGTCTCTTCAGGAAGTACAGAGCAAAGTAAAAAATCAAACACTTTAGAAAGGTGTAACATGCATTTGTCTTTATCAAATGTTATGGTAATGTCCTCTTACCAGAACTTGGTATCAGTTCATTTTTCTAGAAACTGCACAAATAAATTTGCTCAAGGTTACAATAGCACCATCTAGTGTTTACTAGAATTGTATTCAGATATACAAAGTCCAAACCCTTCAGGTCAGAAGGTTTTGTTGTAGAGATATTCTGAAACACACACACACACATATATATATATATATATATGTGTGTGTGATACTACTGTAATGTGATGGTCTTCATTTACCTCACTCAGTTAACTCATTAAACAGCAATAACATAAATGTGTCATCTTTGTAGGTGTGTCTTTTTTGGCAGTGGAATAATCATAATTACAAAACTACATATTTAGTTGTCCAAAATATAAACTTTTTTTTAATTTTTATTAACAATATAGAAAAAGTGGAGTGCGTATATAAACAAGGGATACATCTAATTTGTTCTAATTACTAAAAAAAATATGCAACAGATTTAATTGAAATGGATAATTTGATAGCCCCTGAGGCACCTGAAAGCATGGGTATTAAAATTGCTCATGTCAATATTGTTATGCTCTAAATTGACAAGGATTAAGCAGCTCTGTCACAAAGACGGCTGCAGTGGGTGACGTCAGACCAGAAACAGGAACCAACACAAAATAAACAGAGAGGTGGAGTTTGGTGAAGCTGAGCGCAACCAAGCGCTCAGCATTTAATAAATGAACAAACAGAAAATAAAAGGTTGTAAGACAAACAAAACACAAGACACGGCACTTTAGCCAAAATAAAGAGACAAACAAAGCACGGTGAGTTTAAATCAATTATTTACTTTAGTTTTTACTTTCTCCTTCTCCACACCCATTTTCCACTGACCGAACACACAACCCCAAGTGAGTGAAAACATGTTGCTTTTATGCAGCTGTACCAAGACTCGATTGCTAATCAATCATTCAATTGGAGTCACGGTACAAATGCACGTGAATTAATCTAGTGCAATTCCCCGTGCTCGCATATTATTACATTTTACCTGCATGTGAAGTGCTGTGAAATCCTTGTGTCTAAATAAAAATATACATTTTAAACCACTCGTGTTACACAGACCCAGTTATATCCCATGTACCAATGACTATACACCAACATTAACACACTACCCGTAACACAGAGTCAGCATTTACTATTTCATGGTCTCAAACCAAAGAAAAGAAAGAAAAGAAAGAAAATAAAGAACTGTTTAGAACCGTAACTTTGTGTCTGTCCTTGTTGGAGCACCTGTTTCACCTAATTACCGGAACACTGCAAACCACACTTTCACAATTCCTAATTTCAGTTCCTTCTACATGACAATTTTGCATTCTTAAATTTAAAAAAAACTGACTTTTTATCTTCATGTAACACTTTATTATACATTGTGCAATATTGTATTGTATCTAGTTGAGAGACTCTCTACTGAGCCCTACAATTAACAGAGGCTCAGTGGTTTTCAGTGATACCCAGTGCTTTGCTGGAATAGTCACAGAGGGTATCAAATGATGGCACATCAATGCTTCATTGGCAAAAGACTGTAATTATTGCACAGATGGCAAAAATCTGCAGAAGGGTTTGGATACCAAACATTCTAAACCAAGGATGGAAACCACTTTGGATATCAAACATTCTAAACCAAGGATGGGAAACACTTTGCAGAAAGGTATGACAGAATAAATTGTTAGTAGTGGTTCTGCCCCATGCCCCCTACTCCCCTCCATCTCCCCTTACTTACTGTATACAAGCCAGATGTGACAGCTAATATATCTGAAAGCTTTGCACATTAATAGCATGAATATATTTGGCACAACAACATAGAAGATGGAATGAAAATCGATAGCTGGCATCAAACTGAAATATATGAGATTGTAAGAACCTGCATGATGGTACTGTCCTGTACATTCCTACAGATGTCTTCTTTTCAACTGTAAATTATGTACTTCTATATTGATGCATGTGGCTCAGTGGCTAGCAATGCTACAAGTCCAGGGCAATTATGTCAATGACTAAACTAGTGCCATTAACTGAACTTTGAAAGAGGTTATAACCAAGGTCTTTAATTCCTCACATTCTTACACAAAGTCTGTATTGTTCTGTTGTTGACTGTTTTGTGTTTTGGACTACTTTAGCTTTGACTGATGAAGACAATTCTTAGTGTTACAATGTTATAAATTCACTTCACAGGAAGTTTTATATTACTACATGATTACTTGTATTTTTTGTGGAAAAATCTTTGGTGGTGCCACATGTAAAATATTTGGTCTATGATTTAAATTCAATTATTTTGTGTGTTAATGTAATGTCTTGAAGAAAATACATTATAAAAAAACATTAGGTTACAGATGTAACCCTGGTTCCATGAAAGCAAAGATGACCACCAACCAATACCTTTGGGATATGCCTGCCACAGGTCAGGTATTTACTGAGTATTTTATGTCAGAGCTGCCAATAGGCCCCTCTGGGGAGTGACATCCTCAGTCCCGCCTACGGAGGGAATAAGTAGTCAGTCCCGCCTACGGAGGGAATAAGTAGTCACTCTGCAAAGCTCACTTCCTCTTTTGCATTGAACCCGCCAATGTGAGTTATGCGACCTTCTCTTTCAGGTAACCAGGGTTACATCTGTAACCTAACATTCTCTTTCAATTCGAAGACGACCACCAACCAATACTTTTGGGAAAAGTATACCAAAGCTGTCGTGAGGGAGTGTGAGCGAAGACAGCTGACAATGGACGACTCGACACTGCCAAACCACAGTTAGTGGTGCTTGCCCAGATAGCTGCAGTACAAATGTCAGTCAATGAGGCACTTCTAAAGAGGGCCCATTGGTAGAGTACGCTGCCGTCTGCCCAGGTAGGGGGTAAGCTGGCATTAGTATATGCAGTTGAAACTGTGTCCACAATCCAGTGGGACAGTCGCTGCTTTGAGAGGGCTTGACCTTTCACCATGACAGATGAAGAGCTGGTCAGAATGGCGCAGCGCTCTCGCCCTATCCATATAACCTATCAATGCCCAAACCGGGCAGTGGGAATTTAATCTCTGAGCCTACTCTGAAAAAAAGGAGGGAGATGGAAAGCCCTTAGTTCCACTGACTGGTTTAAGTGGAAAGCCGTAACCACTTTAGGAAGGAAAGCAGAGTTCATATGTAATGATACCCTGTTTCTGTCATCCCAAATACACATACAGGTACTGTGTACTGACAGAGCCTGTAGCTCACTAGCTCCTTAGCAGAGGTGATGGCTAATAGAAAGGCTGTCTTCATAGAGAGATATTTCAACTCTATGGAATGTATAGGCTCAAACAGGGGCCTAAGTGATAGCCTCCAATACCACATCCACTCCACTCGAGGAGGGTGTCCTTTCTAGGAGGACGTAGCCGCCGAGTTCCCATTAGAAAACGAGTCGCCAAAATATGAATGCCTGGGAAAACTGAGTCAATGGGGACATGGCATGCAGATATAGCTGCTAGGTACACTTTCAGTGTAGATGGGGACCTGCCCGTTCCAGCAGATCTTGCAGAAACTGTAAAATAGTTGCTATAGGGCAATAGATGGGATCTTGGCCTTTGGTCATACACCACTTTTGAAAATACCTCCACTTGTAGGCATACAGTGACCTTGTGGAGGAGGCCCTAGCATTCTGCAGTGTACTGATAGCTGCGTCTCAGAGCCCTAAGATGGAAAGATGGTCCTGTTCAGGGACCAGACCACAGTTGGGGGTCTGCCCAGTTCTAAGTGCCAGAGGGTGCCCCTCATCTGACTGAGGAGATCCAGGTGCAATAGGATCTCCCAGGGCTGGAATTGCAGCAGATGGCAAAGGTTCTGTCGCCTCTTCTTTCCGGACTTTCTCTAGGAAAGCCGGGAGCAATGGTATTGGCTGGAATGTATACAAGAGTGTCTTGGGCCACTCGTGGGCAAGGGTGTCAACGTCTAGTGGACCACCAGAGTGGTGGAGGGAGAACCATAAGGGGCAATATGTGGTTTTTGCCATGGCAAAGAGGTCCACTCTGGCCCTTCCGAAAAGTTCCCAAATGCTCCCTGCCACCTGAAGGTGGATAACAGTTTCCTCTTTGCCCAGGTCAACAGACGAAAGGCTATGAGGTGCAACCCCATTGACCAAAGCCCTCCCTGATGGTTGACATATGCTACTACAAACATGTTGTCCATGTAGACAAGAACATGATTTTCTGGAGCACTGGAAGGATATGCTGGAGAGTGAAGTGAACCCGCTCACAGTTACAGTGCATTTATGTGCAGGGAAGTCCAGCAACCCGACCAGGACCCCCAGACTCCTCTGCCTGCCCAGACCACATCCCAACTCGAGTTGGATGCATCTGTCATCACTACTTGACGGTTGTTGATCACTCCTGTCCTTATACCCTTGTGCAAGTGGGGGGCCTGCCTCCACTGGCACAGAGCTTCCCAGCACACGCGATAAACTGTCAGCCAATAGTGTCTGTTGTGTTTGGGATGTAGCCAAAAGGCACAGAGCCACACTTGAAGCGGGCTCATGTGGAGTAAGCCCAGCTGGAATGCTGATGCAGCTGCGGCCATCAGACCTAGTAATTTCTGATACAACACCAGAGACACTGTCAATCCCTGTTGGAACAAGGCTAGACAGTTGTGAATGACAGCTACTCTGTCGTCCTACAGGTAGGCTTTCATTGTAATGCAGTCCAGATGGAGTTCTAAGTAGACCATACTCTGTAGCATTATTAATTGGCTTTTTGCATCATTGAGGGTAAGACCCAGTCTCGATAGATGCTCTGTCACTATCACTGTGTCGGCTACTGCTCCTTCCTGCGACTAGGAACAGATCAAGCAATCGTCCAGGTAATTCAACACCCTGATCCCTTGCAGCTGCAGAAGGGCATGTGATGGTGCGTGAGCATTTGGAACCTCCTCTCCCTCAAGAACCCGCTGAGGTGTCTCAGATCTAAGATGGGGCGGAAGCCGCATATTTGCAGCAGCATGCCTGAAACCAAACTTATCTCTGAAGCTACTATTTCAGGGAGAGGCGTTGTTTGCAAAATTCAATTCAGATAGGCCTTGAGGAGACTTGCTGTGTTGGCCAGCTGCATACACCCTTTTAATAGGGGTCTCTGTTATCCTGCATTTGCTATTAGGGTATGCAGGGTCCTTAGCCAAACCTCCTACAGGAGAGGCTCGCACCAGGGCTGCGACGGTAGAATCCACCAATGGGAATCCCACTAAGCCCAACGCCTGCACGCCTTCAGAGGAAGCCAGCAGGGTTGCTTGTCTCAAGACACTTGATGCTGAAGCTGGTTAATGCCAAGAGGACCAAACTTCTTTCAGAAAGTCTGGGAAAACCGTGAAGGGCTAGGGGGTGCGGCCTGTGCCGTTCTGAAAAAGGAGAGGCGCTGTTCAGGCACTGCCATCCAGGGAATCTGGAAGAATTTGGGGGCTCGTTCCATAAGTGCCCAAACTGAGCTTGAGGGAGGGGTAACATCAGCCTCTGAGCTGGGCCCGTCACCTGAGTTAGTTCTTGGACCTCTCTCTCTTCCTGTGGGAAGGAGTCACCATCTCAGGACGCTGCAATTGAAATCACATCCTGTTCCTTCTCTCTCATCACCACATTTTGGTCTGAGATGAAAGAGGCGACCACCGGTGGGGACAGGGTCGGTTCCGGGACAGGTGCCAGGGGCGGAGCAGGGTTCGGAGCAGAGGGAAGAGCCTGTTGCCTGATCAGATACTCCAGAACCTGAGCTATCTGGCTCTTCAGTTTGGAAATGTCCCTTGTGTCTCACCCACTTAGTGCTCCTTGAAGAAGACCTTAGCAGCTGCGAGACCAACTGGTTGAAGCCTGCGCATGGGGAAGGTAGATGGATCAGGGGGGAAGCCGGGGCTTGCAAGGCCGCAGAGGGCTCAGTTGAGCTGGGTGAGACAATATGCACCCGTGAATTCTGCCAGCCTCCTACTGAGCAGAACATCTGGTCCCCCAAGGTGAAGGAGGCATGCTGCATGTCCAGGTACCATATGGAGTAGGTGCTTGTCTTGTAAAGGGAGCAACCTCCCACAGGATGTTCAAGGATGGAATTTGGACATCTTTTGACATGCTGGGGCTAAGCACCAAGGCCCAGAGTGTGCACCCACGAGGGCACAGAAGTATGAGCCACAGAAGCTCTGAGGCACCGAGGGCACAGATACACAGCATGACTAAGCACTGAGGGCTGAAAACCGAGGCACCGAGGGTCTGAGGCATCGAGGGCAACAAGGGCACCATGGACAGCAAGGGTACCGATGCAGTGAGTGTAAAAGTACTGAGGACTAAGCACCATGGTTCTGAGGCGTCGAGGGCATCATGGGCAACAAGAGCACTGAGGGCACTGATGCAGGGTGCATCACAGTACCTCAGTACCGAGGCTCTGGGACACCGAGGGCACCAAGCACCAAATGGGTACTGGGCAGGGGCGTCTAGCTTGGACCAAGCACAGTCACCCAACCGGTGCAGGGCGTAGCTTACAGTGGAGGGGAGCACCGTCTACTGGCAAGGTGACCAAGAGTGCTTTTGTCTGGACTCCGTGTCTTTGCATGACTGGGCAGCGCTGTAATGGAAGTTTTCACTTTAACTTCTGTAAGACAGAGACTCAGTAGGACAAGCAAATTTGACTAAACAAGTTTAATAGTTTGCAAACCCGAGAACAATCTCAACACACGCAGGTGTTAGGAAACAAAGCAAAGTTATGAGCTCCGCAGAGCTAGTAAGCATAATATATACCTTGTCACCTACAGTTATTGCGAGCCAATCAAAGAAGCTTAACTCAATATTAGCAGATAGCAACAACTTGGAAGATTAAGATGAGACCAATCATAACAACTTATTTAAATTGCAAGCCCCCCTAAAATAAAAAAGGGTTGGTGACATTTCTTATGAAGTGCCACGGAAAGCACCTGCTAGCATCTTATTTTATTAAAACAGTGACATTTCTTTGAAATGTCACGGATGCGGTTACAGAAAGAGAAGAAAAGCATGACTATATTTGGGCATTCCTGTCCTAACTTAGCAATAACAGGATGCAGGCGAAAAGTAAGAGAGAGAGATGTCTAGACTTAAATTGAACAAACTTTAAAAAGATATAAGCTTCAAACTCCTTATTACATTAACAGAATCTCTTTTTAAGTCACACAGGCTAAGCAAACCCATGTACAGACAGCTCAGAGGTTAATACATAAATTGCATTAGATGTAATTTTCCCACCACAAGTGCATAGCTTGTAGCGGGATGGAGCACGATCTACGGAAAGTACTTTGGAAAAGGGAACTTTTTTCATTTGTTTTACTGTAAGCAGTAATAAGAAAAACACAGGTACACACACACACACACACAGTAGTACAATTAAAAAGAAAAACAGGTGGCATCGACTCAACAGCTACCTTCACTTACCTGATGTGAGAAGCAAAAGAGGAAGTGAGCTTTGTAGAGCCACTACTTATTCCCTCGGTAGGCAGGACCGAGGACGTCAATCCCATGAAGGGCCGATTGGAAGCTCTAACATAAAATGTTCAGTAAATACCTGACCTGTGGCAGGAATATCCCAAAAGTATTGGTTGGTGGTCGTCTTCGAATTGAAAGGGAAGTTAATTTTAAATTAACCAGGTAAAGACAACCTACAGGCCCAGGTGCCTGGCCTTATCAGTGTTGAATTCAGATTTTAATTTGTACATTTTATTATGTTTTAAACATATTCTAATGCTAAAATACTTAAATACATAAACTTTGGTTTGCACTCCTTGTAAAAAACTTAGATCTGTTTTACACAAATTTACAAACCTTAATCTATTGCCTAATTATCCTTTCTTTTAGACATTAACATGTCCAGTGTACTATAATTCTAATAATCCCGCTTAAAAAAAATATATATTTTTATTCTTAATGGGACCTCCTGGTTCAACGGTTCAGCAAAAATAAAGAACAACGATTCCACCCAGTGGCCAAATGTTGTTATGAAGTTTCTTGTACAGGAATTTCTAATACAGTAGAAAACATGCTGCAAACTCTCTTAATCCAGTGCTCTCCTTGGTAAAGTCAATCAGGTTTTGTGATGGGTTAAAGAGGTAAATACTGTACACTGAAGTGTCTATTTTTAAATAATTTCTAGAAAACTATCAACACCACTTACAAAGAACCAGGTATTTGAAATTAATTTGTTAATGCAAGTCCTGTTGACCAGACCCAACCCTATCGTATTTTTGATATCTGAAGGTGAAAGGGTGAGTTAGTGGTTTTCAGCCAAGTATCACTAGTGGTCCAAGCTTTAGTTTAAAATAGTGCTCTTTTTTTCTTTTATTAAATTAGTAATGAACATAGACTGGATCCATTGTACACTGTGGATCTAGGGTTGAAAACCACTGACTTTGACTGCTGTTTAATTAGAACTGTAACAACAGTAACACGAGAGGGCAGCAATGCTCAGATTTAATTAGGGATACTGATGCTTTATTGGGGAATTGAAAACAAAAGAGCACAATATTATTAACAGCTTCAGGAAGAAAAATATTTAATTTCTTTTAATTGCAATATTCATTGTATTATTATTATTATTATTATTATTATTATTATTATTATTATTATTATTAGTATTACTTTTTTACAAACGGTGGTAGAATTGACCTTAACATTCTTTAGCGCCTTCTGCTTTCCTCAGCACTGGGCACTATAGCTTAAGGAGAAGCAGAAGAATACATATTGTTAGGGTACTGTGGTCCATAATTTGTGCACATAATATATGTGTTTTCTGTTATTATAATTTATATTATTATTATTATTATTATTATTATTATTATTATTATTATTATTATTACATATCATGCTATACAAATATGCATTATCCAGCATAATTAACATTACATATTTTAGAACTCAAGATTTCGTTTTATATGTTCTGAAATCAGCGCATTTTGGATTATATAACATTCAGGTAGTTTCGTGCCTTATTATCCACATAAATCACCATTTTGTCCTCAATTTGAAGATAATTTGTTATGATTGAAAGGGACATAAATGGGCTAAATATGATCCCTTGTGATAATCTCGGTCACAGTGTAAATTAGACAGAACATCTGCTGCTGTAAAATGTTCTCTTTTTTTATAAGTGTTTTATACCCAAATGTAAAAATATTTAACATTAATAATGCATCTGTGTATCTGTGTGGTCAAGGGGCAGGAGCTAGGGCTCCTCCCCCATTCTGTTCCCCCAATATTATCTGCCAATCTCCCTATTTAAACCTTAAGTCATGCCCTTGTTCTCTGTCTTGCATTTTTTGCTTGTGTATTGTTTTGTTTATGTTTCGCTACACAGCTGACAAACGCCATCGACCAATCTACCCTCGACACCGCAGAACCCGCCAGATTCAGATTCTCGAATGCTGAATCTGAATTCCTGAATGATGGTCACGTTTCTCCTTCTGAACATCCTCAACTCAAAGAACCAATTTCAGTTGTTCAGCAAACCAGGCTTTGCTGTGCCGCTC
Organism: Polyodon spathula; assembly: GCF_017654505.1. NCBI lineage: Eukaryota > Metazoa > Chordata > Actinopteri > Acipenseriformes > Polyodontidae > Polyodon > Polyodon spathula. The sequence goes on along the minus strand of NC_054540.1, from coordinate 27,973,604 downwards.
ATCTGCTATTGGTAGTACTGTGGTTAATAACAGATAAGAGTTTATAAAGGAGGCTTGCCTCTGTGGAAAAAAATAAAACTTTGTGGGCTCTTCTCTGCAGCCAGAATTGCTGTTAATATAGGAATGTCGGCACTAGGGTTTAGGTTAAAATGTAATTTTTTCCTAAATTTTGAACAATAATGTAATAAAATGTACATTAACTTGAACATTATTATATTATAGTGCTACAATTTTTTTTTTTCAAAAAGTTTGAGGAGGCACTACCTCAAAGTTGTCTATCCCAGATCATTAAGTAACTTAACTTTGTACTTCTATTGAGAATATTTCCTGAAAACTGTTTGCTTTCTTGTATTATTTTGGGTATAACATCATTTATACATTTACAGACACTGATACAGTAGCCAACTACAAAAGTAAAAATAAACAATTGTGAAATAAATACTTCCAATTGCTCCAAGGACCAGGAATCATCATTTAGTCGGTGGGCTTCAGCTTCAGTGCAGCATTGTGTTTGGAAAAGCATACACTCACCTATCAATAAACAAAAAGCGTTCAATACGCTCTCATCACAGACGTTGCGTTTTGCATGTGGAGTGGGTCTTGAAACCTCCTTCAAAAACATTTTGTTGACCCCTTCTTCTTGCAGCTTGGAGACCAGGATTTAGAATGTCCAAAACGTTGCCATTAGACCAACCTCTTGAAAACCTGGTGGAGCTGGCATTACTGCTGGAGAGGCTGCCTCAGGTGCCGGTGCTACTGCTGGAGAAGCAGCTGATGCAGGTGCAGGGGCTGATACAGGTGCAGGAGATGCCACAGGAGTGTGTCTTCTTCCACAACCTTTTGAGAGTCTGTTCTGTGTCCAAGTGTTCCCAATGGAGTGCTAGGGTGATCTCTTTGCCCACTTGGTCCTGGCACTTCGCTGGCATTGTCCTCACTTTTACTGCTGTTAGAATTTTCTCATACGCAAACACACTCTTCACCAATCAGTTTCATCACTGTCAATGACAACTTTGTCGTCTATTATTATTATTATTATTATTATTATTATTATTATTATTATTAATAATAAAATATCACATTACAGAATATCATAATACAGATAAGAGCGCTTATGAAAGTACAATAAGATCAAATAAGTAAAAATTAAGAATACAGTAAGGTATAAGTAAGAGCAAGTTTGACTAAGCAGTGCTAAGTTATAGTAAATATTTGCTTATATGAGTAAAGCACTAAGAACATGTGGTAAGTATGATAAATGGATAAGAATGATTTCCCAATAAAAGCAAATACAAAAACATGAGTACAGTTACCTATAAGAGTAAAATCAGATACAACATACAGTTATAGTTAGGAGCAGTAGTTGAATGCAGCAAGGTATGGAGCAGTTCAGTGCAAGTACAAGCTGATGCAAGAGCTGGTACATTTGGGTGCCATATAGTCTAGTACAGTTTACAGTGTGAGGTTTACAGATGCTGTCTGAACAGGCTTGTCTTGAGGAGGTGCCGGAAGGTGGTCAGGGACTAAACAATCTTGATATCCGTGGGTAGTTCATTTCACCGCTGAGGGGCAAGGGTGGAGAAGGAGCGGGCTCTGAAGGAGGGGGAGCAGAGTGGGATACAGCTACTCTGCCGGTGGTGGAGGAGCGGGGGGTGAGAGGTGGTGTAGAGGGAAATTATCTGTCTGGAGATAAGAGTGAGCAGAAAGGTCAAGACAGCGATAGGCGAATACAAGAGCTTTGAATTGGATGCGAGCAGAGATAGGGAGCCAGTGCAGACTGCAGAGCAGCGGTGTAGTGTGGGAGGGAAAAAATAAGGCAAGCAGTACAGTTTGGATGAGCTGGAGCGGACATGTAGCAGAGGCAGGAAGGCTGGCTAGGAGGGAGTTGCAGTAGTCGAGGTGGGACAGTACCAGGGGCTGAACTAGGAGCTGCGTGTAGTAATCGGTGAGGAAGGGGAGAATTCTACGTATGTTGCTGAGGAAGAAGCAACAGGAGCGTGCCAGACTCAAAATGTGCTGAGAGTAGGAGAGGGAGGGGTCAAGGGTGACACCAAGGTTCTTGGTGGATAAGTAAGCAGAGAGGGTGGTGGATTCAAGCGGAATAGAGATAGAGAAATCAGCGGTGGGGGAGGGAGGACGGAGGGGGGGGGGGGGGGGGGGGCTGAATAGGACGTCTGATTTGGAGCGGTCAAGCTTGAAATGATGCGAGTGCATCCAGGAGGAGATGGTAGAGACAGGTAGAGATATGGGGGGAAATGTCGGAGACAGAGGGGGGAAAGGAGAGGAAGATCTCAGCAATATATAAAAAGCGACACAGTATAGGTAGGTGTCACCGTATACTGGTCTTGGTCAAAAGTGACATTTTTTGCTTTAGAAATCATTATCTATTGGAAGTGTGTGGTTAGCGTGCTGTTCATTTTCAGAAGAAAACCTGTGAAAACTTTTATTTGTATGTGCCAGCAGTACATTTTTACTACACTGAACAAAAATATAAACGCAATATGCAACAATAAGGAAATCAGTCAATTGAAATAAATTCATTAGGCCCTAATCTATGGATTTCATATGAATGGGAATACAGATATGCATCTGTTGGTCACAGCTACCTTAAAAAAAAAAGTAGGGGCGTGGATCAGAAAACCAGTTATTATCTGGTGTGACCACCATTTGCCTCATGCAGCGCGACACATCTCGCATAGATTTGATTAGGCTGTTGATTGTGGCCTGAGGAATGTTGTCCCACTCCTCTTCAATGGCTCTGCGAAGTTGCTGGATATTGGCTGGAACTGGAACACGCTGTCGTACACGTCGATCCAGAGCATCCCAAACATGCTCGATGGGTGACATGTCTGGTGAGTATGCAAGCCACGGAAGAACTGGAACATTTTCAGCTTCCAGGAATTGTGTACAGATCCTTGCGACATGGGGCCGTGCATTATCATGCATCGCGTGGCTGCGGATGAATGGCACGAGAATGGGCATCAGGATCTCTTTACAGTATCTCTGTGCATTCAAATTACCACCGATCAAATGCATGTGTTCGTTGTCCGTAGATTATGCCTACCCATACCATAACCCCACCGCCACCATGGGGCACTCTGTTCACAACGTTGACATCAGCAAACCACTCGCCCACACGACGCCATACATGCTGTCTGCCATCTGCCCGGTACAGTTGAAACCAGGATTCATCCGTGAAGACCACACTTCCCCAGCTTGCCAGTGGCCATCGAAGGTGAGCATTTGCCCACTGAAGTCGATTACGACGCTGAACTGCAGTCAGGTCAAGACCTTGGTGAGGACAATTAGCACACAGATGAGCTTCCCTGAGACGGTTTCTGACAGTTTGTGCAGAAATTCTTCAGTTGTGCAAACCCATCAGCTGTCCGGGTGGCTGGTCTCAGACGATCCCGCAGGTGAAGAAGCTGGATGTGGAGGTCCTGGACTGGTGTGGTTACACATGGTCTGCGGTTGTGAGGCCGGTTGGACGTACTGCCAAATTCTCTAAAATTACGTTGGAGGCGGCTTATGGTAGAGAAATGAACATTCAATTCTCTGGCAACAGCTCTGGTGGATATTCCTGCAGTCAGCATGCCAATTGCATGCTCCCTCAAAACTTGCGATATCTGTGGCATTGTGGTGTGACAAAACTGCACATTTTAGAGTGGCCTTTTAGTGTCCCCAGCACAAGGTGCACCTGTGTAATGATCATGCTGTTTAATGAGCTTTGTGATAGGCCACACCTGTCAGGTGGATGGATTATCTTGGCAAATGAGAAATGTTCACTAACAGGGATGTAAACAAATTTTTGCACAGAATTTAAGAGAAATAAGCTTTTTGTGCGTATGGAAAATTTCTGGGATCTTTTATTTCAGCTCATGAAACATGGGACCAACACTTTACATGTTGCGTTTATATTTTTGTTCAGTGTATTAAATTCTAAATATGTTCTCTTTAAAAGGTCTTTAGAAGTAGTTGTCACCCATGTTTTTACAATGCTAGCCACCTTCAATTTATTAAAGCAGTACATCATCTTTAGCACCTTTTCATTCCTAGATCATATGTTTCCCCAGATATGTTTGTCACCTTCGAGTCTTATAAAGGTAAAACTCCTACTGGTTATAATCGTGCACTGGGGCTGAGGGAAATGTATATCTTTTAACCCAGTAAACTGTATGAGAAACAAAAACTAGACACAATACTTGTATTAGGATAACAGTTTCCTTCGGGGAGGCCATGTTTGATAAAGAACAACAATGAGAACTGTACAGTGTTTTTAACAATGTTTTATTCAAAACTGCTTCTAATTAGGAATATTACTGTGACTATAGTGCAAGACTTAGGCTTCTAAGAATGTTTTATCAAATGTTTTATAATAAAAATCATGTATTAATTCAACTCCTCTTTAAGAAATGTATATTTCAGGCAATGCATATATGCTTACCCTCTTCTGTGAGTTGTAATTGATTCTAAGCGGACTGATGATGTCAAGTAGGTGAAGGCTTTTTTCAGACAAAGTCTCAAATCAGGATTCAACTGCAAAGGCTAGGTCCAATAACTCAAAAGCTCAGGTCGACATTGAAGATTGAGGACAATTTAAATCTTTCAGTTTTTCACCTTTCCTGCTTGACGTCACCACACCCCCCCTCCTCCTGTGTTTACAATGTGTTTGATAACTATTAAGCTCACTTAAATGGCTAAAATAATCTTATAATAGGTTTAAGCAAAAATGCAAATACTACACTAAGTAGTTATGACTATAATGCATTGATTGGATTATGTATGGATTATAGTTTTATTCAACACTTCATCTAAAATAATATTCATAGTTAGATATTCTGCCCGGAACCTGTCTCGACACCTTCATTAAAAATACACTGCAGGATGTTCTTTCAGAAGCGCATCACCAGGCCAGTTTATGGTCATGTCACACAAGATCAAACAACACCTTAGTTTGTGTCTGATGAAAAATGCATAGTTAGATGGCTATCATTGGTACAAATGTATTTTCAGAGAAGATGGCTAGTTTGGAAAGTACCGGGACTTAAGGTGTTAGTTTGAATTTGTTATTTTCAGCCAGCAGAGATCTCTAGAGACTGTTGGCTGAAAAGTACAGGTAGCTCAGATAGCATGCAGGTTCATACAACACTATTAATAAGTATCAATAATAATAACACAGTAAAATAACAAGCTTAATATTCACAGCCAGATACCTGGCCAGTTCCTGCTTTTGCTTTAGTAAACACTTGCTTTAATAAAAAGTTTCAGACACACTAGTTCATAAAAAGGTCAATATGGTATTCTTTCTTTAGAAAAACTCTCATTTGGACAATCGCCATCTAGTCTATTAAGATCTGAAGTGTTGTTATGTCACAGACAGTGTTGTTTCAAAACAACAGTGATTCATTTTTCAAATAAATATATAGATATAGAAAGTTCAATTTAAGGTTACACTTTAAAAAGTAAAAAACGTTTAACTGCAGGCAAGTAAGCTGTCATTCTTTGGGTCAAGAGGGACCCCATCTTTTTCAGATCCCCTCTTCTCCCCCTTGAACAGCAGAACCTGTCTCCCTGTAATTCATCAAAACTTCCTCTGTGCTCTCCCCTTGCTTTATACACAACTAAATTAGACCTGACTGAACATCTGTGCTTATTTTGCATATTCTCCACATCAGGCCAGGCCTACGGAGCTTAACTAGCCTTGTGACATGTCCAATAGTCTTCACTCTTATTTCTTTATTGTTATACAGTCTGTTTCCCAGATTTTCTTAAACTTCTTTTATTACTTTCTTTATTACCCACAATAACTTAGCTTCTAGTGCTTTCAGACTGGAGAGGTTACCAGGACTACCTTGTTTTTTTTACATTCACATTTTAAGCAAGGCTAATAAGATTTGGACAAATATTCCTATCAACTACAAGATAGGCCTCAGATGAGGGTCTATTAGAAATTTGAAAAATTGTCCGGTGAGCCTATATAGCTATAACATTGAACCCTAGTGCTTCCAATCTCTAAAAGAAATGAAAGTTTACTTAGCCAGTGTGATTCATATTCCAGGATTGAAACTTATGTGCTGCAGAGAAAGAGAGTTAGGTGGTGTCTAACGTGTTGAGGACATAATATCCTTTCAATCTGTTCTTCCCTCTATAGACAAAATGGTCTGTTTACATTAACAAACGTTCCTGTGTAAACCGATACGTGGAGTTAAGTACTGTAGAATTTGCAGGTTATCCATTCGTCCACAACAGCTCTTGGAACATCTGTGAATCTGCACGTAAACCTAACATTACTAACTCAAACAGTACCTCATGTTTTAGGTTGCTGTTTCGTTGTAAGCCTTCAAATGGCCCAGGGCTTAGCACCTCATAAATTAACATCAGGGCTTCAGAAATTGAAATGTTTGTATTTTCTTGGTTTAAAGAAGGGGAAATTGGTAGTTATATTAACAATTCGTAGGATTGTTGATGTATGGAAGAATCTGCACACTGAAAAACATGAAGTGGCAACAGGAATCACTATAATGCCAAATTCATGCCAACAGAATCAATGTTCTTTATTAAAGGAAGTATAGGCAAAGAACAAACAGTGCAAAAGAAAAATAAAGTGCTGCGTGCAAACGTTTTGATCAAATCCTGACGACACTAAGTGCTAGCAAATCAAGAACACCTGTGTATTTAAGGTTTGTATTTGCCAGGTGTTTAACTGAATCAAGCCATCACGTACAAGGTTAGGTTAAGGAAATATTCCAGGATCATCCTATACATTTGTTACCATTCCTTTGTTTAAACAGAAGATATTCCAGGAGCATCCAGAGGAAAGAGTGATCTGTTAATATGTAGAGTATTGTAGATGCATTAAGGTGTGGTTTAGTTCTCTCCAAAAATGGGCTTTTAGGCCCTATATGTCTGAATGAAAACTGCATTTTTTTCCTTTGACTCCTAATTCTGTTTAGTTAAGAATTACTTCTACCAGTTAATACAATAAAGGAGTTTAAACCAGTTATTCACTGTTTTGGGGGAGAGGGTGGGGGTATGTGGTGGAATGTACACTATAAAGAGGAAACATAATAAAAAGAGGTTCCCCATAAGATGGATCCAGTGATGCAGTATACAAGCTGCTATCTAGACAGTTAGAGCTTTGAGAACTTCATAATTTGGGTCACAGCTACAGCAGGTCACCCTGTCATAAGGGACAGCAAATGCTGCTTCACTGCCTCAAGAAATAACACAACCAAGGTAGCTCATACAGATTGACCAAAAGTGTAACATACTGCTTGTCAACGGTCAGTAAAATGTAAAGCCCCTGCAAAGAACACAAAAGAAGGATAAAGTGCTTTACGATGTTCTGTTTTGTTAGTTCAATTACTTTAATTTAGAAGAAAATATTACAGCTAATTAGTAAAATGTAAACACGTTTATTTACTCCCAACACAGGAGTTACAGGACTTCAGTATACAGATAGAAAACACAAGCAGTTTACTGTATGTAGTTACATTGACTATAAATGCACCAGCAATCTAGTACAGAGGGAGAAAAATACAGTTACCTTTCTCCGGGAGACCGTAGGCATGGAGGACAGTGAAAATAACCGATGAACCTTCTATCACTTCGGGAGCTGGTTACTAGGCATTGCTATATCAAGCTTATTGTGAGAACACAGAATATACGTGCAATAATATTAACATATAACTTCACTTTCCTGCAATGGTATCATACACAAACACAACATGTATTTTCTGTTCTATTAAAAAGTTTTCAAAGGAAAACAATTGTGAAAACACCTTACATGAATTTATGAAATAAATACAGTACACTGTATATTTATGTATAAGTGGGTGAAAAAAAAGGAACAAATCTCATAGGGTACGTACATGTCATAAATTCTTATTTCCAGTACACAAACATTAGTAAAAGTAAATAACATGCTAACACAAAATACAGGCACATGTCCTTTGTATGCTCTTAATCTCCATACAGCATGTTGATGTTACTAGTTCAGTTTTGACCTGAGGCACTAATCATGTAAGTATCCATTAATGACTGTTCTAACTGGTTTCTAGTTTTGAGTTTCAGTGTACAGTACTCCATTATTCACAAACTCAAACTGGGACAGATCAGTGATCAAACATTACCTTTCAATCAGGGTGTGAAATAAGGTTAGCAGAACAGCACATGCCTTGTTACTCGCTAGAGGGCACTCCTGGACTCCTGGAGATCATTGCATCATTGTTTTTCCACAATGCCTCAGACATTACAGTCATGTAAATGTTTACTGCATGTAATTGTGATCAGGAAACTCTTGCAATCATTATCAAAGTTCTCTCCATTTAATACTTTACAATAGCATACAGTGAAATATATCCATTTCCATTTAATACTTTACAATAGCATACAGTGAAATATATCCATTTCCATTTAATACTTTACAATAGCATACAGTGAAATATAAAAAGCAAATATATATATATATATATATATATATATATATATATATATATATATATATATATAAAATATATATATATATATATAGTAACATCGGCCGCACTCACGGTCGCTCATTTGCCCCTATTAATGAGACCCAGGACACAGGAACTTGAAGTTCAGTGCTGACCTGCATGTTTAATAATACAAAAACCAACAAAAACCTAATTCCCACTGGGATTACTCATTTTTTTTTACAATTTAGCACACTATCATATCTGTCTCTCCACACTGCAGCAGCCCTGAGCAGACTGACTGCTTTCCTTTAATACCCTGCACCTGGCCCTAATTTACAATAATAGCCAGGTGCCGGTGATAATTAACAATAAAGTAATAATCAAAAAAACAATTAACTCATGTTTTTAGGCAGGGAGGATATTAACCCCCTCCCTATTGTGCTCAAATATATAAGGACATTTTCTATACATTCTGTAAATATAAGGATCATGATATTAAAGACCTGTGAAATATGATTACCTGCCTATAGCGACCATTCTTAGCAGTCTGTTATTATTTTTCCCTGTAACTATTGATACAATGCATACTAAATGAATTTAATGAACTACTCAGTAACTGTGATAAAGATTAAAGACTAATGTGTTTCCAGACAATATCTCAGAGATGAAACCCATTTCTCTTAAGAAAGAGTTACACCCAAGTACTGTATATTATTATACTGTCAATGCTCTGTGCAAGTAGATCGACAGATAGCTGCGGCGAGCATGTGTGTGTGGTGTAATTCTAAGAATGCGAGTGTGTGTCTGCTTACCGAGCTGCCTGGCAACTAGCTCCTGATTGGCTGTCATTGTGATTCTTCCAGCCAATGGGAGCTGTCACTGCCAACAAAAAACAGCTATTGTGTGAAAGAGTACACACAACTTGAAAGAATCCACTAGGATTTTCAAAGGATTTAGCTTGAGGTTTAACTAGCTACTGACATGAAAGGGGCCAAAAAAACATTTATCTCTCATTAGAACAGAGGGAATACATAATAAAGCACACATAATATATAAAACCTGATTTTGATTAGTTGTGAAATACATTCAGACTTTTGGATTGCTCCCTTGTATTAACTCCTTTTGGAAAAATATTTTAAAAAAATCTGTAAGTGGCCTGATTTAATGTGCTCTTAAAAACTTTGATTTAAAGGCAGACACTCCAAGACCTCTTTATATTACCCGAGTCAAGATGACTACCATAACATGGTGCTGGGTCTGGCTCTCTTGCAAGAACTTGGTCATCTGGTACAACATGGTCAAAGATAACCTGGATGTAGCCTTTTACTAGTTCCTAGCATGATCCAAGGCAACTTGCAGGTGTAACAGGGCAGTAAAGGGGTACAATGTAAGTTTAATATTTAAATATAGTGTAGTTTACATTAAGTGCAAATAATACTACTAAAATACAATATTAACTAGGATACAACTAGTTAGGATTACAACAAGTTATATCTACAATGACATAGAAGTGCAATATTGTAAGGATACTGCATTAGCTGAGGATCCAGTAACGTGGTGCACAAGTCAGGCATGAGAGATTAGAGGTAGGAAGGGGCAGTGTGGTAAAGAGAGCAGTAAACCTGTGACCCTTGAGGAAAATGCAGAGATGTGCATTATAGACAGTGTTGTAAACTAAAAAGATGTTATTGCAACGTGTATGCACATTTTACTATTTATTTATGTACCAGTCTTTTATGCTGTTTGCTGTATTGTATTAGGTAATAAAGTGCAGTGTATAGTTTACAGAGAAACAGTATTTTAGAGACAGATTCATTGTTTTCTTTACAAAAAGCCAGGTTAGAAAAATGACATCGGCTTTTACGATTTAAAAACACACTTTCCTTTGACAAAGAAACATGAAATCATTAAAACGGGCCCCACTGTCATTTTCCCACCTTTTGTTCTGGAATGTAAGACACACAATCCACATTTCACTGTCATTAAAACAGCCTTGCTAGGAAGCTATTGTACTTGTATTTCAATGTTATATTTTCTAACAGATTGCAAGCTGCTAATTCATTCTACTCATTCTAAAGCTCCATGCTTTAATATTATCTCTGATAGCAAAGTGGCTATAGAATCCACTCTCATTCTAAGATTCTTTGTTCTATTATATTGTGCCCAGGGATCAGTGTTCACACTCTACAGCCAGGATATTAATCATAGACATGATAATGGAATGCCAAATTTGCTTCTTCTCATTTACTGCCATGGCCATTTTCTGAAGAATATTGTTTAAAATGAAAGTATACCTAAAACTGTTATTGCTGGGCTCGGTTGAATTGTATTGTTCCACCTCAATGCAGTTCAGTATATTGTGGCAGAAGGGTATTTTGGTTTATCAGCTTTTTATTATATGGAACATCTGGAGGTGACAGCCCAATAACCAGCTCAGCGACATCTGATCCTCCAGGAGGAAAGAAGTATAAGGCAGGGGGACCGTCAGTGACGTCTGTCGACTGTGCAGTGACGTCTGGAGTATCAGGGGAAACAGAGTAGAGAACCAGGAGAACAACTGTGCCTTTTGGTGCACCAACCTGGTCTCTAGACCCAGCACACGGAGGTCAGAACACTCTGGCAGGGTGTCCAGGAGGATAGGACAAGGGACCACACCCACCAGCGGCAGACTGTGACACAGGGGGGTCGAGGTGGGCTCTTCACCTCCTATCCCTTCTCTTTAGCTGGCAGCAACACTTCTGCTCCTGTGGCAGCAATCCTTGTTCCGGAGGTGGAATCTCTAGCTCCAGTGGCTGTACCTCTCGCTCGGTCGGGTGCAACCCATCCTCCGGTGCAGGCCATACCACCTTCTTGAACAGCAGCTCAAACTCAGGTTCCAGCAACCCCCACTTTTGTCTAAACAGTTGGTTGCTTTCGTGTTGTTCCACTACGATCTGAAACAATGCCTTTAGCATTTCCTCCATTTCTTTCTGTTTCTTGTGTGTTGGGTGTATAGGGCACAGTTTATCCAACCGCTGCCACCAAATGTAACAGGTAGCCTACCAGCTGAAGGTTACTTTTCACCCTACACACCAGAGTCAGACACAGAACTAGTTTTTGAGCACTTGCGTGCACTTTTATTATTTAAAGTAAACTTTTCCTCAGTCACTATCCACAACTGGACAGCTAAAGCCATTTAGCAATAAATAACAGTATCCTGTTGCTTTAACTCTCTTCAGCAGCTGGCTTGTAGTCCTTCAGCCAGTCTGTCTATGACTGTATGGCTTTCGCCTGTTCTTATGCAGAGCTTAATTGGCCTCATGTGCTTCCCATTTCCTGCAGCCCGTGGCCTTCTGGGAAATGCAGTCCTGCCGTTTCCACCCAGACTACATTGTTTCTCTTCCTCCCCCTACTGTGTCACTATATATATATATATATATATATATATATATATATATATATATATATATATATATATATATATATATATTAGTGCCGTGAAAAAGTATTTGCCCCCTGTTTGATTTTCTTCATTTTTTCATATTTTTGACACTGAATGTTATCAGATCTTCAACCAAAATCTAATGTTAGATAAAAGGGACCCTGAGTGAACAAATAACACAAAATTTTGATACTTACTTCATGTATTTATTAAAGTTATGCAACACCCAATGCCCCCGTGTGAAAAAGTAATCTCCCCCTTAAACCCAATAACTGGTTACGCCACCTTTAGCAGCAATAAATGCAACCAAACACTTCCTGTAGTTATTGATCAGTCTCTCAAAGTGCAGTGGAGGAATTTTGGCCACTCCTTTATGCAGAACTGCTTCAACTCAGTGACATTTGTGGGTTTTCGAGCTTAAACTGCTTGTTTTAGGTCCTGCCACAACATCTCAATGGGGTTAAGGTCTGGACTTTGACTAGGCCATTCCAAAACTTTAAATTTCTTGTTTTTCAACCATTCTGATGTAGACTTGCTTGTGTGTTTTGGATCATTGTCTTGCTGCAACACCCAGCTGCACTTCAGCTTCAGCTCACGGACGGATGTCCTGACATTCTCCTATAGAATTCTCTGATACAAAGCAGAATTCATGGTTCCTTCAATGATGGCAAGTCATCCAGGTCTTGATGCAGCAAAGCACCCCAAATCATGACACTACCACCACCATGCTTGACCGTTGGTATGAGGTTCTTACTGTGGAATGCAGTGTTTGGTTTTCGCCAGACATACAGGGCCCATGTTGGTCAAAAAGTTCCACTTTCGACTCTGTCCATAGAACACTGTTCCAGAACTCTTGAGGATCATCCTGGTGCTTTTGGCAAACTTGAGATGAGCATTCATGTTCTTCTTAGTGAGCAGTGGTTTTCACCTTGCTACTCTGATGAAACTCATTTTTGCCCAGTGTCTTTCTGATGGTGGAGTGATTAACACTGACCCAAACTGAGGTGAGAGAGGCCTGCAGATCCCTGGATGTTGTTCTAGGGTTCTTTGTGACTTCCTGGACGATTTCATGTCTTGCTCTTGGAGAGATTTCAGCAGGACTGCCTTTCCTGTTTAAAGGCTTCCTGCAATTTGAGTGACCAGTGCCTGCTAGACAATTTAAAATATACAATTATTTTTTAGACAGGATTAAAGGAAAAAATATGTAAAAGACAACAAAAATCAATAGGTTTCCTTTATCAAAAACCACACATGGTGCCTCTGTTTGAAAATGACTCAAAGCAGTTTGTGTTTGCATGTTTTTTTATTCTTTAGGTAAATGCCTCTCTCATGGGGTTAATTTGCTTGTTTTTAGTTTTCCATAGGCATTCATAACTATTTTTCTTTTGAAATTAAACCCACAGGAAGTCTTTAAACAAATACATAATTAAGTTGCCTTGAAAAAATGGAATGCAGCTTTCCTAACATAAAGTACGCTTACATTAAGAACCCTTTTTCAGCTGATGGCCACACATTGTGATCAGATGTGCACAAATTGTACAGTAACATTCACAACAGTTCTAAAAAAAATAAACGTATTTGCATAATTGTACATTTTACACCTGGGGCAGGAGCTGGGTATTTTTTTTAACAAAGACAACATTCTGAACAAGGTTGGTAAGCAAATGTATGCAAAATGCATGATGTACTGCAAGAGAGTCTGTGTTGGCCAGGTGTGTGTGATTAATAATTAACCCCATATGAACCATTTTCATCTACTTTATTTTCAAATGCTGTACTATATTTTCACTGGTGAGTGTGCTCTGTTATGTCATTATAAAAGGTTACAAAGAAGCTTATGTAGAATGTAGACCGAAGTTATTCTGCACTGTTTTTTTATTTGGCTGGTGAGGTGGCATAAGGGAATCAAGGGTCAGTATGTGCAAAACTCTGTGCATGAGGTGGCAGTTGAGTACTGTACTTTACTGTTGATTCAGTAAACCTCAATAAACTTTGATATGATGTCAATATTTGTCTAAAATACACACATTAAAAGTTGTGCAGATGTTTTGGATATAAACTTGCTGTCATTGGGTTGTTGTGTGTGTAGGTTAGCAGGTTGGAAGGTAAAACACTAAATGTAAAGGTCTATAATTAGCCTATAAATCGCAGCTTTTCTTCTAGTAATGAGCTCTGTATAATCCTTGACAGAAATGCAGTGATTAGTAAGGTTTTTATTACATTTATGAGGCTGGGATTTCAAAAGGCTGCTGTAAACTATACAAATACTGTAGTGTTCATTTAGACATTTAGGTTTTAGGTAATTATGTTTTAACAATAAAGGTTTTTCAATTTAAACTTTAAAACTGTCCCATGAATGTGTGCATCAGTTAATCTATTCAGCAGATCAAACCTTTCACCATTTCTCTCCTGTACATCATTTTCCTTTTCAGGTCCAGACAAAGAACAACTCACTCACCAACACAGTTTTTTCGCTTAGATCATTTTTTTTTTTTAAATAGTTATGTACAGATTGTGTTGTCCAGTTATGTTAGGAGTGTGCCCAAGTTCGAACACAAATGAGTACTCGTAACAAGTAATTTTGCTATTGCTCGTTATTGGGAGAAGAAAAAATATATATGTAAAACAATGCATTGAATTAACTGTCTATCTCAAATCTTGAGATAGAGAACTGTGGGGCTACCATTACTACACGAGTCTTTCGTGACACATCATCCATTAGGCGCTGTCTAAAATTATCCGAATTTTCTAAAAGTGTACAAAGCATGCAATGGAAGGGGGATCAGGGTTAGTGTAACCATTTTTTACATAAAAAAAAAACATTTTTATAGCTTGAAATGTTCCCATGCCTTCCTGAAACAGTACTACAGATGCCTGGTGTAGTTGGTGATATTTTATTTTTGCCTGAGAAACACATTTCATTCACAGAGCTTAGAGGGAGTAAAGAATGTAAAAGGCAATGGAGAGTCAACAAGCTTAGGGTATTGTTCGTAGTGCACTGTATAGGTTTGTAACAGGGAGAGATCTGTGCTGACTCTGCTGGCGTGTTCACAGGCTGCAGGAAGAGGGCGGCAGTCGTCCAACAACCGCCTGTGAGTCATGGCAGTGACATGGGGAGGTGGGAAAGTGGGTGTGTAGACTTTCCCCCTCTCTGAATGGCTGAGAGGCGTGTCTTGGGAGATTGTTAGCCCTATAAATTAACGCTCCGTTGTTTCCTCAGGTCTGCCCACTTAGACGCAACGAGAGTGCGGGAGCACTGATCCAGGACCGGGAATCAGGCGAAACAAAGAGTTTCATAGAGAGACAGAGAGACCGGGGAACCCTTGGGCAGACCCCGGCGTATTGTGTCAGAACAGGCTAGTTAGCCTACAGAGTAGGACGGTGATCCGGGTCGTGCGGGTAGCGATGACCGGGATAACGCTGCCGAGTGCAGCACCTTTTATTTGTAGTTTTATTACTGTTTTATTTCCCATTGTTCTTTTCTCCTTCTGTTTTCATTATTATTTCTTTGAGCACCTGCGAGTGCACTTGCTGTTCACGTATCAGCTGTGGTATTTCCGTGGTGCTGTCTATCATCGTTGATAGGCAGCCCACGGTCAACAGTGCCCTCTGCCGGAAAAAGCAAGAACTGTTTGAAAATAAAACTGGGCACCTGTCTGTCTCCTAGTCAGTGAATTACCCACACCC
Organism: Polyodon spathula; assembly: GCF_017654505.1. Taxonomy (NCBI): domain Eukaryota; kingdom Metazoa; phylum Chordata; class Actinopteri; order Acipenseriformes; family Polyodontidae; genus Polyodon; species Polyodon spathula. Next base: position 27,958,058 of record NC_054540.1, on the reverse strand, counting down.
CTTCCACAAGGTTTAAAACTTTTCTTGGGCCTATCAGATTCCTTTACGACATAATGTATTTATCAATAAAACATACTAGTGTATATCATTGGCGGTAACTTGAATGATTTACTTTCCAAAAACACACACTATTAAAAAACAATATAGCTTTTTTTAGTTCATTTAAGTTTATCTGGGGATTTTAGACTGTTTTAAAGGTTATTCATTATGTCAGTGTGCATAAGTCAGTGAACCTTTATTTGAATTGGTTTAAGAAAAAAAGTAATATTGTATGCTTTTATAGGGATCAATAAGATACTAACAACCAAATGAGCAAGATGGGCCAAATGGCCTCCGTTTGTAAACTTTCTTATGTTCTTATATTTTCTAAAAGTGTTATTTTTTTGGTATTTCAGTTGTTTTTTGTGGGTTATAGTATTACGATTTCTCTGTCTTTGTCTAGACAAAGGTTAAAATAAAAAGAAGCTAATTTAGTGCTATCGGGTGATTTCAGTGCATTTTATTTGGAAAAAGAATCTCTCTATTTGTAGTTGTTTTGGTGTGAGATTTAGGGCAGGATTTTCTAAGACCAGTGTTAACTTGTGGTATAGTAAGAAGAGCTTTAGCAGCAAGTGATTTTCAAACGTAATGTGTTAATTAAATCAATCTGTTAATGCTTTGAAATTCAGTCGATGAGGTTGTTAATGAACGCATTTCTCGTTAAAAATCTTAATTGGGGCTTCCGACTGGCGGATCCGGTAAAAGGCACTCAGTCCTATAGCCTGGAGGTCACTGGTTTGAGTCAAGGCTATTCCATTGCTGACCGTGTATGGAAATTCCCTGGGGATGGCGCACTATTGGCTGTGCACCGCCTGGATAGGGAGGGCTTAGGCCGGCCAAGATGTCCTGTGCTCATCGCGCACCAGCGACCCCTGTAGACTGCGGGCCTGCCTGTAAGTTGTCTGGAGCTGCAAGGTCCTCTGACACTGCATCTCCGAGGTGGCTGCATGGTCTGCAAAGTGAAAAGAAGCAGACCACTGACGGCACAAGTTTCGGAAGACGCTTGTGTCCGTCTTTGACTCTCCCGAGTCAGCGCAGGGATGGCAGTGGTGAGCCGGTTTGAAAAAAAAAATTATTGGGTTTTAGAAATTGGGAATAAAATTGGAAAAAAATAACTGAATAGAAAAAAGAAAAAAGCTTAATTGTCATAGGTCACGTACCTCAATTCCTGTCTCAATGACTAAATAAGGGAAACTCGTTAATAACTTCACATATACAATGCTGATTTACAATTATCTGGCGTGTGATTAAAAATCGTATATATATTGTTTGGAATATATTTTCTGCTTTTGTATGTATTTTACCATGTACCGTATATTACGTTGTGTCATTTGTGTTTGTAACAGTTTTTGTAACACTTCATTATACGTTTATTAAACTTTTTAAATTACGATAGAACTCCCCAACTCAATACAGAATTTGATTATAGTTAAGTGTTCAGTGAATTCCTCTAATCATGCATTTTTTCATTACATTACAAATATGTTAGGCAAAATCCATGTCAATGATTTTGATCACATTAGCTATTCCATTCATATCCGTGGCGATATCTTTTGAAAGCAAGCCCCATAACTATTAGACAAAATGTTTACAGAATACGTAACTGTTGCTATTAGGTCCATGCTGCATGACTTGTTTGTTATCAGTACTGTTACAATTAAACTATACTAAAGTACGTTTTTATTAACAATGAAGTGAAAACATGTTTTTGCTGACTTTACAAGCATTAGGGCAACATAGTCTAGGTTACATTCATTGTAAATAAAAAATGTGATTTGGTATAATTTAATGATAATGCTATTAATAATAAATGAATCATGATTACAGCAGCAGTTTTTAAGTATTCTGTAAATATTTAATCTAATACTTAAAAAGTACAATGTGAGGATGTCAGGTCTTGTTTTCAAAAAATATCGGCATGGACATTATATACAAACCAAAGGAATACTCTGTGTGTGTGTTTGTGTGTGTGTGTGTATTCAATAGAGTCATATGTGTTTTTTACGATCACGTTGCATGAAGTTCTAGCAAAAATTGTAGATATTTATTACTGCCATAGCCTTATCTTTTCCCCTATTGATTCGCCCCACTGCCACTGTACTTTCTGCATCCATGCATCCCTTCCTGCGATGTCACTGGGCAGTGTGTTCCGGAATTAAGGTTACAAATTATTAAAACATATGAACAAATCTCATTCATAACCACAAGTATATAAATGTCTAAAATATTTTCATAACTAGGTAGTCTGTATCATCGACGTTACAGCTGCGGTCTGTTAAATCTCTGTTTCAAGGTGAGTTATAGTCTTTTGTTAATTAAAACCCTCCTTTTCCAAGCACAAATTAACTAAAATTATGACAATTAACACAGATTTGCTTTTAAATTCCCACTCAAACAAAAGAAATAGTAGTAAAAAGCACTGCTCGTTAAGATATTAACATTATTTCGTAAATCAACACAATTTCGGAAATCACATTAGAAAGATTATTTAATAAAGAGAGAGGCATAACATCCTCTTGAAAATGACAATCTATGCTACATAATGATTTATTGATTAACACTAGAGTTATCATTTACGAACTTTTGAAAATCCTACCCGTAATGTCTAATGTACATACATCTTGTGAACACTCCAGACTGCTATTTTTTGCTCATTAAGTAGTTACTATTTAATTTTACAGTCTGTTGAAAAGAAAAGTAATAGTATATCATCATGTAAAAAGACTGGACTTTTGACCCTATGAGTAATGGGTTCTCTGCACACCCTTAGTTAGAACACTGATGGAGACAAGGGTGCTCTATCACACTCATTATTAAACTCTATAATAGGATTCCTTAAACAGGATTCAGCTGCAAAAAAGTTGGTAATGGAATAGACATTCATGGGAGTCTAGTGGCAGAGAACACAGATCAGTTTAAAATTAAAACATCAGTACTGAGTGAAGAATAGCTCCCTAATAACGGATAAAGGTTTGCACAGTGCTGCTTTGAATGCAAATCCAGATTCAACCTCCCAGAAGATCCTTTAATATTATTTTGTGAAATACTGCCTTAGCCTTGTGTAGGTCATGTGTTTTGCTTGTGTTGTCAATGTCCCGAGTTGAATTTATATTTTAAAATTTGCATATCTTTAATCACACAACGTTCTCTTTTTTTTGATCTTCGTAAACAATGCACATATGTGGTAATATTGATCAAGGCTACTTTACTTTGTTATTTGTTATAATTCTATACATTATCTACTATCTCAAAGTAAAATTTGATATTCAGAACTATTATCATTGAACTAAATTACATTTTTATAACAGAGATTCTTGATTTGCCAAAGCGTGGGGTGAAATCCTGTTCGGCCCGTATTCTATCAAAATGGGTCAGTCGCTTGGATCAAGTGAAATTGAACTTGGGCCAGCCTAGAGCATTTTTCATCTTTAGCCTAGAGCATTTTTCCATTGGCTAGTTGGGAGAAGGTCACTTCACTTACTTTTGCCTGAGATCCAATACAGTTATAAAAAGAAAAATCCCACAGCTACACATTCCAGGCCATAATAACATCCACAAAAAAAAAGAAACATCAAAGTACAGATGGAAGACAGATTAATTTCAAGTTTATCTAAACAAACTGAACTACTAGAGGCGGCCTATATGTTTCAACATGGAACTCATTGTAACCACATAGACAGCTGCAGTACAGGAGGGAAGGGATGCAGGGAAGGGGAGGAAAGGGGCTAATAGCAGCTCCTGCTCCCAGGCAGACTGGGTAGCAAGAAACCATGCAAAACAGCTTACAACCGACTCAGCGGAAGACAGCTGGACCATGGGTGAAATTGGTTTGACAACAGCCTGGAACACATGAACACCTGTTCACTTTCATTTGTTTGTGCAAATGAGTGCTATTTAATTACAGCCGAGTGCTCCTGTGAAATTATCATTATTCATTTTCCCAATTTAGAGGGGTTTAAACTGCTGTTATGAATATTGTGGGATTCAGTTTCTTAATTAATAAGGATATTAAGTATAATAAGAAAGTTAGGGCTGGGGGTATGGATTTACAGTCTGGGATAGAGTGAAAAAGGCTGTGTACAGAGCTGCATTCTGGGAGGGATTTTGAGTTGCTCAGTGGTTTAAGACAACACAGAAGGTTGAAGCTGTGTAGATTATTAAGTGGACAACTTGGCTGCAGTATGGAAGGTAGTGGTATCAAGTAACGTGGTTCTGGAATGTTAAATGCAAGGTATAACGAAGAATATACATGCATGAAAATCCTATCAGTTTTCCATAGAACCCTTAAACTCTACACATAATCTTAACAGTGGTCTAGATCCTTGGAGTCCACACAAGACATTTATGAAAATCTGATTCTTATGAATTTCTGAGTACTAGTTTTTATAATCCTGGAATAGATTAGGTAATTTACTGTGTTAAGTGTGTTACTGATAAGAATTTGACTCTCAAAAGAAACTTTTACAAATGTTATTGTACTGCAGTCCAATGTAAAAAAAAAAAAAAAAGAAGGCCAAAAAAGTTTCTTTGCAAAAAAAAATGAATAAATCCACAAAACCTTTTTTGTCCATTTTAATAGTCACTTTGCAAGAAATAAAAACAATTGCATGTTTATCCCTAGCCTTTAGTTTAGTGCTTGTTTTTCAGTTCCATAATTCCATAACTAAGGTATATGGCCAAATGTTTCTTTTATCCTTGGCGTTACACTCGCTGGTCAAAATACCTTCAAACTGAACTCCTTTTTGAGGTAGGTTTGAAATTACCGGTAGCCATTTTTTCTGCTTCAACTTTGTCCACGTGTTTGTTTTAGATACAGCAAATAAACGTCAGTCGCAAATAGCCTATATACGTTTTTTTCAGTACACAAATATATATTTTGCTATTCGAATGCTTAATAAATTTTCATGTGTAATCAACTACTTACCCATCCTTATTTAATATTGTTATAATTATCATCATTATTTAATTAAATTTTGTAGGAAGAATACTGCTAAATACCGTTTTAAACTGAAGTGTAAAATCATGGTTATCTGGATATGCAAATGAAATTAACTGCATGTACCTGACAAAACGCAGTGAATAATTAAATAATAATAGTAATTTTTTTTTTTTTTTTTTTTTTTTAGATTGCGCCTTTCGTAGAGGACCACCATCACAAAGCGCTTTACAATATACGAGACTAGGGTGTGTGAACTATGCATCAGCTGCAGAGTCACTTACAACAACGTCTCACCTGAAGGAGCAGCCATGTTTAGCTGGAAACGAGGTATTCTCAGCACAGTAATAACATTTTAGTTTTGGTTTGAAGGCAGCTGGAACACAGCCTGTGTGTTTTTATTATTATTATTATTATTATTTATTATTATTATTATTATTATTATATTATTATTATTATTATTATTGTATTTGCTTGACGGATGCCTTTATGCATGGCGACTTAAAGAGGTAACAAGTTATTACAATAAGCTAAGAAACAAGCAATACAGCTTCTTTTTTATAAAATGAAACGGTTTGTGCAATTATTATAAACAGTGTGTTTGTTTCTGTGGTAGGTTGTATATGCATATTTGATTTGCATTTGTGGTGTATATGTGCAACCATTGTTGAAATATAAACTGCTAAAAATGTTTGCCTTGCTTCACTCGGCACCACATATTTTCAGTCTTGGCTACTTTGCTCTGCTCCCACCCCTGTTAAGATAAGCTATATGTGCAATATTATTAATTAGTCATTTAGCAGATGCCTTTTGTCCAAAGTGACTTACAGAGACGAAGGGGTGAACTGTGCATAAACACCTTCTGCTGCAGTGTCACTTACAATAGGACCTCGGTTTTACTTCTCATCCAGTTAACTTATGTATTTATCGTTTGGTCCAGTAAGATCCTGCAAGGTGTGGTACAGCTGAAAAGGGGACATTTTAATCCCTAGCATATTACAATTTACAAAATATGTTAATTCAATGTTATGTTGATGTTGATGTTAAAGGTTGTTAAGATTCATAAGAAAACATCCTCGGCGGCTCTTTGACGATTTATGAGAAAACCAATCCATACTAATATATACAGCTAGGCTATATATAGAATACACCCACAGCATAATATATGCAAAATAATATGTTGTTTACTTTAATGATATTTTTCTTAACAGGTATCCCCCTTTCATGACTGTCTTGTTTACAGTATTGTTAAGTGGCTTAAGTTTTTCCAGTGTGGCTAAAAAATGTTAAGTTGCTTTAACAACACTGGGGCTAACTAAATGAAAGTCTTAGAGGGACTGTAGCGCCTTTAGTGATACAACCAGTGATCAGAAAAGGATTTATCAGTCTATAAAGAGGTATGTAAAAAATACAGCAAACATGGGGTTGGGTTTGGCGGTAGATACAATACTGAGTGTCCTTTTGCGATTCAATGCCTTTTAAACCTGTTTTACTCCAAAATTATTATTTTTTTTTTTTTCACAGTGCGGAAATAAACAGCACGTGTGAAAATAAATTGGACTTGACGTGCCGGACAAGCGCTGAATAAATGGACTGCAAAGAGTTAATTATAACTACTTCCTGTATCTTGTAGTTGATTTTACACTTATGTTTCCATATCACGATTTTTGTAATTGTTCTTATTTAAAATCACTCTTATCCATTTATCGTGCGTACTACATGCTGTTACTGGACTTTACTCGTATAAGCAAAGATTTTTACTACAAGTTAACTGCTCTTAGTAAAACTCACTCTTAATTCTAATTATTTACTTATTCTTTATTTTGCTCTTATATGAATTTTATCTTTTTTGCTACTGATGTTATTGTACTTTACAACTGCTCTTATCTGTAATATGATACTCTGTAATGTAATATTCTGTAACAATTATAAGTCGCCCTGGATAAGGGTGTCTGCTAAGATATACCAGTAAATCTTAATAATAATAATAATAATAATAATAATAGGAAACTACACAAGAAAAACCAACCCAACAAACATTATATGTTAACCTCTGTGTGGTTCAGGGGGTGGTACTAGGCCCGTGTGCCCTATCATCTTCCACCAATTCAATCTATCCTCAACGACGGTGACCCATCTCCTGTTTGTCGGGTCTCGTCAGCGACGGAATCCCTCTTCTATAATGTTGGGCTTTTCAAGAGGCGGAACACCCTGCTTTGTGTGTATTAACATCTTCTAACTTTGATTTCTTTCCAGTTCGCAAGCCTCATCGTATGTCGGGTAACCTCAGAGACGGCGCCCTTCTTTGTATGTCGGGTCACCTCAAAGACAGTGGCCCCCCTCCTGTATGTCGGGTATCCTCAGCGACGGAACCCCCCCTACTGTAAAAGTTGGGCCATTGAAGAGTCAGAACCTATTTTATGTGTTGATATTACTAGCCAATGTTTTTCTTTCTGGTTCGTAAGCCTCTTCGTTTGTAGGGTCATCTCAGAGACAGTGACCCCTCTTTGTTTGTCCGGTCATCTCAGAGACGATGACCCCCCTCCTGTTTGTCGGGTTTCTTCAACGACGGATTATATTCGTAGGGCCTTTGAAGGACAGAGCCTCTCTTTTATATGTTATTCGTTACTAACTTTATGTCCTAAAACATCTCAACAGCTGGCCTTGTTCCACCCTGTGAAATAGTCTCTGGCTAGCCCTGTTGTCTTTGCAGCCAATCACAGTAAGAATAAAAACAATTCAAATCTACACAAGTTGAAGCATAAACACAGCAGTCCGGCTACAAATCCAACTGTAACCATAACATTAAAAAGCTGTTTTTTAACTTATTAATTAATTTCCCTATTTTATTTAGCTGTATGGTTTTATATTAAAGTTTTAACATATTCACAAAGTTTAAGAATGTAATGTTAAAATATAAGTAATGTAATTGATTTGCAGAGTCAGTGTGATACCTTGAAACAAATGTGCCGAGCCAATAAAGAAACTTGCAGAACACACAAGTGGTTGTACAGCAGTTCAGAGTAACAATGCAGTTAAAATGGAAGGCTCTTTTTTAAAGCCTACCCCATTACCATTGACTACTGTATAGTATTTAATCGAGATTACTCATGACTTCAAAGCAATGTTGCATTTACCCCCTGAAAATATATTTCACTCTCACAGTGTTAAAATTAGAGGATAAGTTACTCCCATATATATATATATATATATATCCCATACATCTCCATATATTGAACATTGATTTTTTTTGTCAATACATGTATTAAATAATGTAACAGATGTACAGTGTAGCAACATTGTATGTTGAAATGTGCCTGAAATTGATATATTCATTTGAGCACTTGTATTTTGCATCTGAGCTTCATATGCTGATAAATTGGGGCAAGTGATATATGTGGTATTAGCAGACAGGGTTCCGAATATGATCAATAAAACCACAAATGCACCCTTTCTCACCATTGTGTTTTATGTTTGTTCTTGATGAAAATATTTCTCAAATCAAAAACCCAAACTCAAATCATTCTAGCTACTGGGGCTACAAGTTTTTATTTTGCTTTATTTTATTTTAGTTATCTTTACTGTAAAACAAAACTGTTTCAAAACTACCAGGGCTGTGTTAGGTGAACAGACAGATGGCAAACAATGATGTAATCTTCTAGTATTGATTTCTCCCCACCAATTTCAGGCTGAATCATATCTGTCTGCATGATGTGCCAAGGCACACATTACTTACTCACATGGCTGTGGAACAACTTGCCACAGTATATTGATTGAGAGATGCACTGATGTCTGCTTATCCACCACCTGCTTGCTAGCTTAAGCTGGGGCCATTCCCACTGGCAAATGTCCCTTTTTTATCTGGACAAACAGTGGGCATTGTGCAGCAACAAATTGACCCAGGGCTTTAAAAAATGACCATCATATCTTCTGTTTGCAAGGTTTGGAAATATTGTACTTAAAATTAAGCTTTCAAGAAATTAAGCTTGTGTGCTTTCTTAGCACCACAAATGTAGATGCACCCCAGCTGTGCCAGTGCTGAGAAATATGTTGTTGATTTCCTTGTATGGGAATGTTTATTGTACTGTCTTTAAAATCTGGGTACTGTGTTTTTCATACCGAATCTGTTTGCAAAAGATACTAAAATAGTTTGAATTTCTCTCCAGGCTCCCATTTATCTAAATAGATTCAAATGACCGTTGAGTTTTTAAATAACAACATTTTAAGTCTGGAATTATGAATCCCAGTAGGGCTCGGTGCTCAATCTTCAACAGAAAACAAAAAAAAAAAAAAAAACACGTTTTGTGATAGTGTGTTCTAGATCTTCCTCAGAACAAAATATAGTTAGTTGTATTTGGAGAAATCAAAAAAAAAAAACAAGGGAGACTCAAAACAAGGGCAACAGCTCAGGTAAGATAGCCATTAAATGTATTTATCTAAATGCTAGAAGTCTCAAAAACGAAATGTTAGAAACTACTGCACTAACAATTAATAAGTGTTACAGAAACTTGGTTATCAGAGAAGGATGGCGACGAATATAATATTAGTGGGTATACACTGTATTGGAAAGACAGACAGGACAGAAGAGGCAGAGAGGTAGCACTATACATCAAAAATGGTCTTGAACCCCAGGTGATAAATCTGGAAGAAATAAACAATGCAGAATCATTTGTTATACAATGACATTAAAAATATATGTAACAAAGAAGCAATATGATATTGGTATTTTTATATACATGGTTTCTTCGGTATGATAACCATATATAATATATATATCATATATATATATATATATATATATATATATATATATATATATATATATATATATATCAGCACTATTAAACTCACTAGGAAGATCCATACAATGTAATTAATTGCATCGATGAGTTGTACGTAGGCTACTCAAAACTTAACCAAGTAAACAAAGTGTACTGCCACAGATAGGATATAGGGGTATGAATAGTAGATTATAAATAATAAAAGAAGTGCATTTAGCAGATGTCTGTTAATTATTTCTCTTTGTATTTGATGTGTATGGTATCACTAGACAGAAGTTGCAGGGTTGTGTTTGTTTTTTAAACTAGCTCCTAAGGTAACCAGTAACTGGTATCTCAGCATTTCTGTATAAAACTGAAATAACAGACAGATGGGATTAATTAATCTTATTTAAAAAAAAAAAAAAAAAACTTGCTCAAATATTTCAGTGTCAGTTACAACATGAACAGCAAGTCTTTCCAACCTGTTATAATCTTTAACTGATATGATGATATAATGTCTGCCTTTCAGTATGTGTCCAGGTCGACCTCTGGCCTTTGTCTTGAATCTGGTGTCAAAGCAAAGGCTGCAATCAGTAATCAATAGGGGTTTGAGATGCTGCTGGATGAGCATGTATCATTTTTCCCCTTGCCTCCTAAAATCTAGTATGTATAGAACACATGTTAGATGTTAGGAGGCAAGGGGGGAATTATTTTTAATATTGGGCTCATGGATTAAAAGTCTTGGCTGCAGCAAGGCTTGGTCATGTGGAACCCTCAAGTACTCAGATTTGCAAACCCCTACATTTCATGTTGGAAAACAACTTTAATATATACCCTTAAAAATTGGAGGTATGCAACAAGGGACTTTTATGCTTTGTTTTTCTTGTTTCCCAGATTTAATAGCAGACAAACTGCTGCAGCAGTAGGGAAAAAAACTTCTTTACCAGGGTCACACAAAAACTAAGTATGGCATGTGATAAAAAATAAAATAAAAAAAAAACATAAACCAAAGTCTACAGTTTTCAGTAAATGACTCATTTAGATCTTTGTAGCTTTTCATTAATGAGTATAATAATCTATAAACAATGTATTTCATCACTTGTAATAATAAAACAACATGTTCTTCCTCAATCAATTATTACCCCTAGAGGTAACACTAGCTCAATAAATAAGCTGTAACTGGTATTAATTTAATAATTGAGACATAGCATGTCTGTACATTTTTTAAAAGCTTGACTAATGTTGTAAACACAGCATATAGAACAATTGATTCTATACTCTGCCAACCCCATAAAACAATTTGAATGGGGCAGTTTATTCCAGTGTCATTGAATTTATGTCCTTGATAATATGAATATGGAAATACACAGGTACATAATAAGCAGTTCCCTAATGAGTTACACCAGACAGATTTACCATCTATGTGAGTAATTGCCCATAAACTGTATGAAAAGAACCATGTAGAAAAGTGTCTGGATAATGTATCATCCATTAACTTAAAGACATTTCATTTTATTCGTGATATATACACCAACCTTTCTTACCCAAGTAAAAAGACATTTTTGCTCCACATCCTATTGTTAGCACAACTATTTCAGAGTTCAACACAAAGATCTGGTCATACTTCAAAAAGAAGTTAATGATGCATAGTAATCCATCGCATATTCGACTGCAGTGGGATCAGAGTAAGGACGGATGTGTAAAAGGTTGGATGAATGAATCCTGGTTTAAATACTATTATACATATCTGTAACAATTACTATATGCACACAATTATTGTTTTGAGATTCAGTTTTTATTAGGCAGCTTCCCTAAATTCTTTGTTTATTAAGACATGGGTTATTAATGCTTGTGACAGAGTAGCCGTCTGCCGTGTGGGTGCATGCGTTCACTGCTGAGTGACAGGAAAGAGGCTGAAGTTGATATGCCCCACAGGCAAACAGGATTTACTTACATATCAACACACTGAACAGATCACGTGACACTACCAGCAATGGTTGCAGACGATTCATACAGCACAGTGTATGAAAACTTTGGTAGGATCTACAATCTCTGAACTAATCTTCTTTGTTCAGTGTTAAACTAACGTTGCTGAAGAGCTTGATCATGGCAGATAACGGTTAGGGTGGATACACAACGGATTACTGTATTAATAGGGTTAAAGGTGTGCTAGAGAACTATTCCACAACATATCAGGAGAACTGAAGGTCAGTGGGAGTTTTCCAAGTCAATCATCTCTTTACATCCAAGAGTTTAGATCCTCCCATGCAGGAAAAAGGTCATCTTCTGATGAAGCTCACCAGACAACTGGCCAGTAAGGGCTGCTTTAGAGTGTGAGGAGAAACAATTCCTGACGATTTTGCCTCTCCAATCTACGGGAACACCTGGGCAATGAAACGGTCCTTGTGGGATCCCCATCAAAGATCGAAGCTTGACACAGCCCGCTCTCTCTTAACTGTATGCCTTAACCAGGTGAACCATTCTATACATGAAAATAGACTTTGAAAAAAAAACCTCAAGCCCTGGGGCGAAGCGAACACATGTAGCAAAGCGTATCATTAAATAGAATCGCTGTTTGTTTGCAGGACTAGGTACCCCTGCTGCACCATAGGTATTGCTCTTTGATCTTCTGAAGCGCTCGTTGTAGGAGATCAGACAGGAGAGTTTATCATTGCAAGTAATCCATGTGTTACTCTCGCTTCCCCGGTCCCAGGAACACTGTCCTGACCAGTGGAGACCACTGTCCCTTTTGTACATCTTTGCTCCGCCCCTTACCTGATTAACTGGGCTTGGAACCAGCTGTATCTCATACCCCTCCACCAACTTCTTAGCAGACCGATTTTTACGGAATATTAACCATGTAGTTGTCAGGTTTCTCCTGTTCCCCCTGCTGGTGGGAGGTATATTTTTCAGTGCAGGGATTTCATCTACCCTGACACACTAATGAATATGGAGCTATATTTATGTGTGCAAACTGCATGTTTTTATCAATGTTTTTGTTTGGATATTTGATGTTTATATGAAAGTTTGTGTGACGTGCTGGATTGGTCTGAAGATGTGCAGCTTCATACTGGAAGAACAAAACATAAACAGTTACAGTTTTTTATAACAAACCATTTCCCCAAAATAGTACAACTTGATTGTGACGTATAGGGTAAAGCAGTAGATTCTTTTTAAATATCTGTTTCTGCTTTTTGGATTTTAGCCCCATGATATGTACTTGCCAGAGGATAGCCCAGTACTTGCAATGCACAGATGACTTTTTTTTTTTTTTAAGTAATGATTAAAGAACAAGACATAATTATGTCAGAGGTAACTGACATATGCCCATTTTCACCTGCCTTCTTTCTTGAAATGAGTTACACATAATAGATCTAATCAGATAGCACTTCAGTAACCCTATCCTTAGTATGGAAGTGTGCCAGAAGAAGTGTATACTACTGTCAAACTACAAAAAAATATGGCTGAAGTATATTATAGAGCAACAGTATATTTGCTTTTCACAAAACATGGACATTATTACAGATTACTGAACATATATTTCAGAAAAGCATCTGTAATTCACATTTTTAGCTCAGTTCCTGCAGTTAAGTATTTCCATGTACTGTATTAATTAAACTGAACTGCTTCCCATATCCTCAGAATATTTACAAACTGATGGTGAAAAACTCTGCTGCTCAGTATAACATCAAATAACTAGACTAACTAGTTTCACAGTAAAAAAAGGCTATAAAAGGATATAGTAACCAGAAACAAAGGAATATTACTTAATATAAAAGTGTAAACGCTTGTGGGACACAAACAACAACAATAACAACAACATTGCACAGATATAGCATTTTTCAATACCTGGTTCTCTCAAAGCACTGTACAAATTTTACCAGAGCAAATAGTATTAAAAAACAAAACAAAACAAAAAACATTTCAGTTATTAGTCAGCTATTTAAAATCAATTCATACCCTTTAGAAAATGTACCAGAAAATGCTGTTTAAAAAAAATATGTTTAAAAACAGGAACATACTCTGTCTGACAAACAGTGGTAAGGAGTTCCAGATGTTAGGGTGAGAGAATATCATTTCACCCCTGGTATGCATTTTAAACCGTGGAAATTACAGCAAACTGACATCCTGTGAGCAGGGATGTATGAAGATAGCAATGTGAGATATACTGGAGAATGGCCATGTAATGCCTTATAGGTAAGGAGTAGGATCTTAAAAAACGCTCTGATTCATTTCAGAAGCCAGTGTAAAGAGATCAAAACCAGTGATCATATTTTCAGAACTAAGTTATCGTTCTTGCAGCATTTTCGAACTATCTGAACACGTGACAGGGATTTTTCATGTTGGCCAGCAAAGAGCGCATTGCAATAATAAATCCTGGAAGAAACATAATCATGGGTAAATCTCAGACAATGATAGATAGGGCCTGAGATATAGTTACCAATATGAAAAAAGACAACTTAGGATAAAAAAATAACAGTTCCTTATTTAAGATTTTGATTCCAGAGCAAAATCATTGACGGCAAAGCCTGGAAAGTGTATATTCTTAACCTTGTGACTAGAACCCATAAACATTCTCAGTTTTATCTGAATTCAGCATAACAGTGAAAATGTACTCTATGGTGCCGAATAAAGGCAATTGTTAAATAAAGGCATGCTATAAGTAACAAAAAAATAGAACATGGGGACTTCAAAAGTGAATGATATTGAACCCCCTAATGAAAAAAACTGTTTCCTGTATAAAAGATATTAATAGAACCAGTTCAAGCCAGTACCATTTAAACCCACACAGTCTTTAAGATAGTGCAGGAGAACAGAATAATCCACAGTATCAAAAGCAGCCATCAGATCTAACAACAAGAAATGATGAAGATCCCAATTCAGAGGGATGTTTCAGTATATGTGCTGATCAAAAAACTTTTTTGAGTAAAGATTTCAAGGTGGCCATCTTATAAGCTACAGGGACATCCTCAGAATACAGTGATCATTTATGATTTTAAGAATAGCTGGGCCAATATCAGAGAAAACATGTATCAACATCTTAATTGGTATGGGATCAAGGACACAGGTGGTAGATTTAATTTGAATGACAGGTCCTGGTGATAGATTGTATTAAATAGCTTTCATCTTAAGATCGGATTTAGTAGTTTCAGGACACGTGTAATCAACAAAAAAAAGAAAACGTCATAAAATGTGCACTTGAGCAAAATGCCACTTGGTTGTTTCAAGTCAACTACAGTAGAAAATAGAAATTTGAATAACCACCTAGCACTGTACAATGCCTCCTTGTAAAGGGCCAAATGGTTCTTCCACATAGATCGATGTACATGGAGCCATGAAGCCTTCCACATACACTTCAGATTATGACCCTCAGTTTTCACTGAGTGAAGCTCAGGATTAAATCATGTAGAATTGAGTAAAACACACTGATCGATATTTAATAATACGCCTAGGCTTTCGAGTCAACAGAGAAAGCTCAATCTCAAAAAGAACTGCCACATGATCAGAAACAGAAATATCAATCAAAGTTAGACTGGAGACTAACAGGCCATGCAATCAGTAAATGTGGTACACGCCCTCAGTTATGTGTGGAGATATTAAAGTGCTGTGAAAAATCAAGGGAATCTAACAACCCCATGAAGTCGCTAGACATTGGGGATGTAAATAAGTCGACATGAATATTTTAAGTCTCACAGTACAATACATCTTCCAATTGTAAAAGTGAAATATTCAAAAGAAGAATAAAATGATCATATCTGAATGAAAAATGGTAGCAGGCCACCTCCCCTACTAGTAGAGCAGGGCTTCTGAAAGAAAGAATAGTAAGGAGGACAAGCCTACATGAGTGACATAGTGTCATCTATTCCAATCCATATTTTAGGTAAGGATATGATTACCAAGCTGTAATTTCGAATACAATCATTTATTAAGAGTACTTTATTAGACAGTGATCTAACATGAAAAAGACTCACCTGAATTAACTTTTTTTACAGTCTATGAGGTTATTCCATCTAGCACCTGCCATGCGATAGTTAGGGTGGGAGCAATGGGAACAAAAAATGCCAATATTGCTGTCAACACAAGATTTAAGCATGGCCAGAAACCTTATGAGTTAAAAGGGACATCTCAAGATTACAAGCTGTCGAAGTTTTGAAAATGCATTTGTCCTTTTGGTGGACATAAAGATGCTAAATACAATTTTAAAGCTATTTATAAAACAGGTTATCATGAAAAACACAATGGAAATGTAAAAACTAAATCTGTTGAACCTGCAAGACATCAATCACATTTCAAAATGCCACCTATGAACATGTGCAACTCAATGGCCCCTGGTGCTAGAAAATAATAATGAACCAGCAGCTCACCTACCTCTGAACAAGTTCCAATAACACTGTCTCTGCCAAGCATATCTAAGACCCCCTCTATGCTTTTTCAGCAATTTAGCAGCAACCAGACAGACCTTTGAGAGACAAGTAGAAATCAAAACCAGGACCATGCAAAAAAGTGGCCAAAAATCGAATCGTCTTAGAGCTGTGGTTCCCAACCTGTGGTCCATGATGAAACTCCAGGTGGTCCGTGAACAACTCCCAAAATTCGGTTCCACATCCGTTTGATGTAATACCAAGCATAGCTTTCAAAGCTGCCAGTAATTGAAACAGCTTTCTAATGTGAAACAAATGCTAACTAAATAACTGTTACACATTATGGAGAGACCCATTGTCTTGTCAAAATTAGACTTCTTTTTTTTTAGCCAGCATTGTTTAAAAAAACAAATCTGCATTTAGCATTTCACATAAATGCATTGCTTTCTAACCCATGCTTATTTTACTGCTTGTGTTGACTGAACTTCAGGGAACAAAAAAAAATGTAATCTGGCTGTCCCAGCCTTTTCGCTTGGCATAAAAGTAGCACACCTCATTGAATATTCCTAACTCGGTTTGAATAACTAACAAAATAAAGTTTTAGTACTTTTCATTTTCAACAGTATATCTGCTACAGTGTTGCTAGGGGTATAGGAACTGCATAAAGTAACATAAGTTAATGTGAAACAAAAAGAGGCTATATTTGTAGCTTGACTTGTTAACTATACCGTAGTGTCTGTGTGATCGAAATCAGTGCCATGTCATTATATGGGTTTATTCAGCCAGGTTTAATATCTCACAAGATTATATCCCAAAAGTAATTTCTATTAACACTACATCTGGAAATAATGGGCCTCATTTACGAAAGGGTGCAAAACTTTATGGTGCGCAATAATTGCACTGTTAATGATTTTCGTATTTACTACTGCAATTCTATTTATTATCACCTGTGATACTTGGCATATTATGGCGCGCACTATATTTAGTGCTTCACACTATGATAATCAGAATGAATATGAGATTTTTATTGTAATACATGCTGATGTATTTAAATGAGAATCCAGCTCAGAATAATAAGATGATGTGTATTCATTTGATATTTACTAAAGGATGTTCATTTCAGTGCGTGCATTAAAGTGATCATTTATTAGTGCCTATGGGAATACGTATGGACCAGGCTTTAACCATTGATATTCTCGCTATTTAAACCTCTTTTTCTGGCCTGAAAACTAGTGATGTGCTGTTTGATTCATTTGATTAATTCAGTTTACTGAATCAATTCAACAGATTTGTTTGTTAGCTTCGCTGATTCTCTAATGCAAAATAAATACATCTTAATTAATTACATTGGTTATGAAAATTTGTTTGAACGGAAAAATCTGGCATCAAGGGCCATTTAAGTTATGACTGTTCACTTGGTGGGCTACACCGTAAAAAACAAAAACAAAAAATTGTAGAAAAAATCTTTTGTAGAAACAGTTTTGCTTTTCTGGATGAGGAAAAAACGTTACAAGAAATAGTAATTACTTATTTAAAAAATATTTTGCAAAACTCCAAAAATTCTAATTCAAAAGTACTCCTATCCTGACAGTGAAAATTATATTAATAGCCTGCGACCATTGAGACCATCACCATGCAATGGTTCCATTCAACGACCTATGTTTGAAATGGAAACCCCAGTCCCATTTGCAGCCAATTCACTTTGAATATCTTTGGCAGCCAATCTGAGACTGTTATTAACCTTCCTTACAATTTTTCTACTTTGTCTTGGTGAAAGAACCTTCTTTCTTCCAGACTGAGGGAGCGTCGTGACAGTACCATGAGTCTTGAACTTCTTGATAAGAGAAACAATAGTTGAAATTGGGATACTCAAATGCTTGGAAATCTTGTATCCTTCAGTTTTTTTTTGCCTAAGGTCTTCAGATTTTACTTTTCCCATATTGACTTATTGGTAATGACAGCAAACATCATATGCCTATCCCTTTTATACTCTCGAAGAATGTTCACCTGTAATCCAGCATTTTCTAGACTTTTCTAGAATGTCTATATAAATTGTATGTCGGCCAATATACTGACATATACTACATTACAGAAAGCGCATTACCCCCACTGCATGATTCCTAGTCATCAATAATTATGATGGCACGGTTTCAATCAATTAATCAACATATTACTTAATGTATGTTATAGTACAGAAATAGGCAGATATAACTAGAAGCAGCTTTCCTAGAACACTGACAAAAAAAACAACAAAAAACTCAAATATCGCAAATGTAATATAATGGAGGAAATAGAAGAGTATTTTATTTAATTGGAAATCTCAAACACTAAAAAAAAAGATGTCTGAATATATAATGCTAAGTCTCAATGTTTAAATTATATCCCAAAATAAAATGTTTTTATAAAAAGCTATGAAAATGCCATTTAGTAAACAGTACCACTGTGAAATGTACCTTTTATGACTTCTGTCCAGACACTTGGCTCTTCTTTTCTCACACACTTGACAATAATCATTACGTGTTCTAATTCTGCAACTTTTACACATAGTTCCTGTTGATGCAGAATCCAATGTAAGAAAATTGGTACTTCTGCATTCCTTTCTTTAATTTTTTCCAGCACTCTGCTAGCCAGTCCATTCTTTTGGCCAGTCATATGTTGTAATGCCAGTTAGTTTCTTCTGAGGCAATTCTGCACTTTCCATGGTTTCTTGAAGTTAAAAAAGTCCTTTCCCGTGGTTGTGTTGTTCATGGCATTCACATTTTTTCTTCTCATTTTCAGAAAAACCTTTAGTTGAGACTCCATAGTTTCTTTATTTTCCAGTAAATTCAAAATACATTGCTTTGTGCAGCATGTCATAGTGACGTTGTATGTTATAATCTTTTATAACTGCCGTCAAAATTATTAATTTAACAAATAATCATCAGGCTAATGATTTTGGAATCTTCTGTGTTTTTTTTACACCTTTCGCTTCCTATCATCTCCAACTACTTTTTTGCTACTGATTTTAAATTTTACACAAAGTAAAATAAATAGTTTAAACATGTCTATCCTAATCAAAATTATGTGTTCTGTGCTATTACACATGTACATGAGAAAATGGATCCAGTCTGTTATTTGATTGGCTATTTTACTACATCTGTGAGCTGTGATTGGCTTAATGGGAATGTCACTCATACAATGCAGACTGCACATGTTGAATACGCCTATTGTTTTATAGAATAATTCCAAAACGATACACTAAATCAATGAAATTCTAGAAACTATGGATGGGCTGCCAAAAATTGCTCCGTGGGCCATATGTTTGACACCCCTGCTTTAAAGAATTAACTATTTATTTTAAACTACTGTATGTTATTCAGCTTTAACTGCAACCTATTTAATAAACTGCAATTTCCAAAAAAAAAAGGCCCTGCTAAAGCTCACAGGGAATTATATGAAATTTCCCACACAGAGGACAGGTTGACAGGATGTGTGCTATTGATTGTACTAACATAGCACTGTCACCCTGATCCATTGAGTCTGCTTTGCAGGGTGGCAATGCCGACAAGGAAGAGAATTGAGGCTACATTACATCAATTAATATTTCTCGAGTAAGCAGAGCAAAAATAAAGTATGCCATTGCACAACAATACTTTTTATTGTATATACATTAAAGGAGATAGGAAAAAGGCTTTTTTTTTACATTAGTCAAAGAATACATGTTAAAATTAAAAGGTAAGCAGTGCAGTTTCACTTTACGTTGCCTCTGCTGAGTGCTGTGTCTGCTGTGTCTGTTGATCGATAATTTTTGGTCAATGTAAGCCACCTCCATCTTCATAGTAAGCCACTGACCAAAAGATACGCCTGGGCTGCTGGGGCTTTCGATATCACGGTGGTCACGGGCAGGGTGCGATTTTTAAATGGGAATTTCCCTGGCTCTGTTTTTTTTTTATCCCTGGAACTGCACGTTCAGTTATCATCCCTTGGGGGGTTAATTTATCCCCACCGTTAAAATGTTTTGAATTTACCATAATTTCTTCAGGAAATTTTAAACATATCTTAAATTATAAATGTGGTGCCACATAATTTTTACACAGACTGACTTAAAAAAAATCGTGAGATGAAAAAAAGAAAAAGGAACGGAGTTTGGTTTCACTGGAGCCGGATCATGAAGTTCGGCTGTGTAAAGTGGATCAGGCTCGGATTTCAATCACCCGTCATTGCCATCCAACAGCAGTGCTGTACACGCCTTAACAAGGTGAATTAACCAATGAAAATAAACTATGTCAGCATCATTCAATTGCTGTATATTACTAAAACCATTATTCGTGTGTCCTTTTCACCTAAAGTGCACATACTGAATGAAAAAAGAAAATGAAGAGAGGACACCAAAAGTCGATAACGTCTTTTTTTAAACAGCCAGTGGAGTTACCCACCAAATCATCACCTGCATTGCAGTGCCAGAAAGGCAAAGTGTTGTGATTGCAGCTGCAGAAATAAAAGTGACGATGCAGGTGTGTCCCTAGTGTGTATCGACACTACACAAGAGAACTCAGGGGCCTCATAAAACCAGGAAATATTTATTGCCGGTTGTGTAGGGCAGACTCGCTTTGAAAAATGGATGGCCAATCGCTCTTGGCTAAAGGCTAATCCCAGCGGTTCAGTAATTTGCTAATTTTATTCTGAAATTCGTGATCTGGGACTCCATGTAAAAGAACAGCTTAGAATTGATCAGGCCTTTATCATTGCCATAACTGCAACATTAGCCAAAAAACTAAATGACAAAATAAGCGAACATGGGAAATGCAAATCTCATACAAAATGTGAAAGCTGCTGAAAACAGCACTGAAGTATGGAAACATCAAAATCAGAAAAAAAGATAGGTCACTGCAAACATAATGAGAACTGCCTACATGAATTGTAAAGAAATCCTATCATTTAAGATGCATCCTAAAATTTTGCAGCTACAGCAGCTTAATGGATTGGGATAGTGGGAAAATGCTGTATTCTGACCACGCATGCTGTAATATGCTGATGTTTGTAGCAAACAAAATGGCTGCACAACTTGCAAAATATGTAATTGATTCGAGCAACATGTTCAGTATTCTGGTCGATGAAAGCACATCTGCCTCCAACATTTCTTGTCTCGTAGTTTACGTGCAAATTCAATTCGAAGATGTACCATGCAACTACTTTTTTAACATTGTGGAGCTAAAGTCAGGAACAGGTGCTGGCATTGCAGATGAGTTACTTTCCACCCTCAATCGGTACAGCATTACTGAAGACATACTTTGAGAGTCTAGTGGGTTTTGCAACTGATGGAGCAGCATTGATTCTGTGGAAATACAAAGGGGCAGCAACAATTCTGCAAGCAAGGATTAACAACAATCTAATCGTGATTCATTGCATGAACCATAAACTGGAGCTCACTGTACACGACGCTGTTCGAACAGTAAAGGAAGCAAGTTTTTTTCAGCTATTAACAGATTCACTGTATTAGTTTTTTTCACAAAGTCCCAAGAATCAGAGTCAACTTGAAGCCGTGGCTGCTGAGCTCTGTGTGCACATACATAAGGTTGGTTGAGTTTTTGACATCCGTTGGCTGTCATCTTCCTGCACATCAGTGACTGCTTTATGGGAAAAGTAACCCTGCGCTTGTTAAGTTTTTTAGAAACTGTTCAACACACAATTCACATTCTTCGTAGGACAAAGCAAAATGTGGTGGTCTACTGGGGAAGATGACAAACTGGATGTTTGTTATGGAAGTAACCATAATGAAAGATGCGCTTGAGACACTAAAAGCCCTATCTTCAGAATAGGAACTCAACTGCCATCACTGCTAAGACTGAGATTAATATTGCATTAAAAGCTTTACGAGCAGAACAGAGATGGAGCAAATACCAAAAACGATGAGTTTTTAAGAACCGGTACATTTAAAGGGGTTCCAATCATAGAGCCATCTGAAACTCAACGAATGAAATACAAAGGTTTACGCATTCAGTTCTTTCAAGCTTTAGTCAAAAGAAGATTTGATGATAAAGGGGTCCTGGAAGAGGCAGCTGTACTCAACCCTACATCATGGCCTGCAGAAGAGGATGCTTTGGGGACAATAAAGTTATGAATCTGTGCAAAATTGTAAAATTAAACGTTTCAAGACCTCTAATGATGAAGGAATTCATAAAGTACAAAAATTGTGCATGGGGGATAACCTGAAGAAACTGATCACCACAGTTGGTGTAATTCCTGTGTCCACTGCTGAATGTGAACGTGGGTTTAGTACGATGAATCATAGTCTGATGGACCAGAGAAGCCGAATGCATGTAAGCACACTCAACAGCACGCTGTTTATTTCAATTAACAGCCCCAACATTTACACTTTCCAAGCTGAGAAATATTCTGAGTTGTGGATTAAAGAGGGACGTCCATGCTGCTGAGGACAGACCTATAGGAAAGAAAAGGAAAGAGGAAACCATCGCCCACCATACCAAACTGTTTTGTTAGAATGATCCAGCCTTGTCCTTTGGTAAAATCGGTAAATTTAAAACATTTAACTTATCTTACTTATGCTAATAAAAATGTAAAACGAACACTGATTTATGTAAGAGGCAAGACGTTTTGAATCTGGATTTAAATAGCTCCAAGATTTTTTTCATTTGCATTGAAAAAGTCTACTTGTTTTTAATTATGCTGTGCCTTTACAACTTCTTGACACCTGAGAGAGAGAGAGAGAGAGAGAGAGAGAGAGAGAGAGATATTTAATATCTAAACGTATAGGTTTAGTGTAGGAGATTGCCCAGCCTGACCTGTGTGTAGTTTATTTTGAATTCGTGATTTGTTTTTGTTAATCTCTTTTATTTGTGCTCCGTGAGCAAGTGTTTATTTTTGTTCAAATATTTTATTTATTTTTGTTGTATTTAAATAAACGGCGCAACGTGTCTTTTTTTGAACTGCAGTTTACCTTGCCTGTGTTTTCAGTTCCTCCTTCTGGCCTGATGTCATGGCTCAGCCATTTCCTGTCACAGGCTCAGTATGGTAATCCATATGAAAGTAAAATATTAATGTAAGGGTTACTTTAGTTTTCTTACTGGGATATAATTTCGATTTCCATTGTAGTTGTAACTTCACTTGAGATGTGTATTTGCAAATCTACTAATATAGTACTGTGTTTTACCTCTCCAAAGTGATAATAATGACAGCAGATCAAGGGATGTAAGTCAAGTCTTGTTGAACTGCTTGGGATCATGTAACAACCTTTCTAGTAACAACTAAATCACCGTTTTCAGCTTTAGTTTTACTTCTGCTGAATGATGACTCATCCCTTGACCTATCGTCACAGCAGAGGCGGATCTGGTTGGCAGGCCTTACCGCAGCAAAAAAGATGATTGCTTTGAACTGACAGGCAGCACACTCTCTCCCCTATCGCCAATGGAGCCCCTCTTACCTTACCTCCCTTGGGGGAGTAGCTATGATCAGGTGGGGGGGTGGTTGTTGGTGGGTGGAAGGGTGAGTGGTAAATTGGAACTTAGGGTCTTTTCTGCCTGTTTTATTGTATTGTGCTGTTTGTTCCAAAATAAAATTTAAAAAATGATCACAAAATAAAGTATTTAGCTTTGCCCTGGTGCTTTACTATACAAAAGAGATACAAGTCTACATTACGTAAACAACAGTACAACAGCGTACCATATAATATAATAGTATAATAATATTCCTGCCTTACAATTTAAGGCTTTAAGTCAAGAGATGAAAAGTATAATGATATGCCGTGCTTTTCACAAGCACTATTTAAATATGGATACAGTATTACCTCTAGCAGGTCCTTTTGGACAAAAATATATACAAGAGGCTAACAAGAGTTGTAACATGGGTTGGCTGTACCATATCATAGTTTATTATAGGGGGTTCTGGCATGTTATCCTCAAACTGCATGAACAAGATATCAAAATTATTTTCTTAGGGTTATCATAAATAGATTGTATTGCTAAAATGTTTCTGTAATGGGGAAGTGTTATGTGCTTGGGTCATCACGGAATAATAATGAGTCAGACACAGAGCATTGGGTGTTAACACGCCGCACAGGCACGCAGATTTAATTAACACAGGTGCTGCCATTAGGGTACCAGCAATGGTAGCCCTAGTGTCAGATTTAATAAACAAAACAAAGCTACAAATGAAATGTTGCCACACAAGGCGAGTGCTAGCCTCATTAAAAGATACAGGAACCTGCTACATTACCCTCTATACTGGTTGGGACCAACATCCCCTAAACTAACCTAATGCTGTTGCCCCCAAAGTCCCAGTCTCCCAACGACTATGGGACGTTGCGATGGTCCTGGCTGAGCAGAGCCTTCACAAACACCGTCTTGCAATTTAGGGGTTCCATAGTAGTTATCCTGCAGAGCAGACACTCTCCTCCTCCTCCTATAAACAAAGCAAGCTTTCTCAATCAGCTCAGCGTCGGGCGAGCCTACCTGCTCAATTGGTTGCCTAGAAACGCGTCTCCTGTTACGAGTCCCAGCTGCACACATCCGCGCAAGAACCAGCGACAGGGTCCTCCCTATAACAGTTCCTCAACTGTGTTGACAAAAGCAAATATATGAACTCTACCATTACATTTTGAAGAAATTTAGAAAACAAAACTCACTATCACAAAAGCTACATGGTTGCAAACGCAATTAAATAAGGTTGTTCACTGTAAAGAGGTGGTAAGCTTACTGTTACACGCCTTATTGCTATATTTGACTAATTTAGACTTTTTTTATATATAGTTTGCTAGAGATAATCAGATTATATTGCAGTTGTTTTTTTTCTTGAAAATATCATCAAATCTCAGACATAACATGCCATGGAAAAAATCACAAAGGATATTTTTGTATTTGTGTGATGAATTTGTATAATTAAAAAGTGACAGAACTCTATATTACACCCCTGTGTCTCAACCCTGCCCTGAAGGCACAACTCTGTTAAATGTGGTGAGAGGGAAGTTCTATCTACTGACTGATGGCAATTAGAACCATTTGTGATTGTGGTTTTGTATTGTGAACAGCTAGAAGTTTTTTTTATTTAATTTTTTTTTTTTACTGAGGCCTGGCTATCATTATCTTAGTTATGTTCAAATTGAGTTACTAAGAGGTTTTCTTTTTATGCTTATAAGAGGGTTGGTTTTGGATCAATAATCCTGGAAGGGGAGGGTGGAAGGGAGTTGGGAAAGTAATTTATATCTTCAGATTCATATGGACATTAAATAGAGGCTTGCCGTAGTTCTACGAGCGAGGCTCAGCTTGCTATGCTAATCCTATTGGTTCCTCAACCTATATGGTCCAGGCTCACCTTCCAATACTTGTTCTGCAAGCCTTTCTCCTCCACCTCCCCACCGCCTCCTTTGCAACCATATCTCTTCTGGGGATCAGTGGTCCTCCATCACCTTGCCTTGGTGACCTCTGACCGACGTTGGAGATCGCACCTCAAATGAGGGCAGCTCCTATCGGTCCAGAAGGCGAGATCCTGGTCCAAACAATCAATCACCCCACACTACATTTTACATCTTACAATGCTGAGATTCGTCTTACCTGTGAAGCTTTCAGACAAGAGGGTTTTAACACAATTTCCCTTGAATGATTATGTTTTTGTTCCCCCCCCCCCCCCCCCCCCAAGATCATTGCCAAGGCAGGGATGAGAATTTTTCAATTAATAAATTCATAAACCCCGCTCCCAAGTGGCGCATCCAGCAAAGGCACTCCACGTGGATATGCCCTATAGCCTGGGGATCGCAGGTTCAAGTCCAGGCTATGTCACAGCCAACCATGATTGGGAGTTCCTAGGGGGCAGCGCACAATTGGCCGAGTGCTGCCCAGGTAGGGAGGGCTTAAGACTGCAGGGGAATCCACGGCTCACCGTGCAGCATCGACCCCTGTGGCTGATAGGGTGCCTGTGGTTCTGCAGTGGAGCCTCCAGATCTGTGTTGTCCTCCAGCACTATAGGTCTGGTGCTGTGGATCTGCAGTGTGTAAAATGACGGATTGGCAGGAGCGTGTTTCGGAGGACTCGTGATCCAGCCTCCGTTCCGAGTCATATTTAGTCAAAACATTTGCTCTGCCTGCATAGTCATATTCTATGTTTATTGATTTAAAAGTATTACTATTGCCTGTGGAAAAGACAAATTACAGACAATTGAAAGAATGCATTATTTTCCATGTAATCAATGTTTACACAGAAGCTGAGCTTTTACCTGAATGTTATTGATTGCTGAAACTTAATGTTCTGATGCTGTTGCTAAAATTCATAAAAGACATAATAGCGTTTGATTTACTGCTCAGTTATTAATCCATGTTACTATAAGGGTTACTTTGGTTTTTGAACTCATAGTTCCCAAAGTTTCTGTTGGTAACCAGTTGCTAACGAGCTGGTAACCAGCTGGTAACAAATGGAAACTTAATTAAGTATTACTTGTTTTGTACAAATGTAAATAAAAAGTGTTGTCACTGCAATCTAGTGGTGGTGAACAATTTGAATTTGCTTAAGGCCTTCTGCCAATGTAATTATTTGCACAGTCCAGAGACAAATGGAGGCAGAATGTATAATAATTCAGTCAAAAAAAGAACCCACCGTACACTTCAACAGGAAGCGCTGGCTTACATTTTGGCCTAAGGCGAGCGTGAAAAGGTTGCATGAAGTGCATGAGGAAGAATTTATGCTATCTGTCTGTTGAAAACGGTAAGTGAGTCTGGCTGCCAGGGTAGTAGCTTTATTTAAGGAAGAATGAGCATCTCACCACAAAAATACCCTTGAACAGCAATAAGAAAATATTGGAAATATTCATACTTCTAGAGTCATGTGATACTTAAAGAATAAGTATCTTCACATTTCAACAGACACACCTACTAAGCAAGAACATCTGGCTGATGCCCAACGCAGATAACGAATGTGCTGAGAAAATGTTATGCACAACAAGGTGTGGTTTACAGTGATTGGAAACATGCTATTGTGCTGTATATCTGAAGTATGATTCCTATACACAATTGTTTAATGTGTGTCAGATATATTTGCCAGTGCAGTACTTGTGTGACACAGATTTGTTTTACTGATTTGCATATTTCAATTTAAGAGTAAAATAAATATTATTTGTAGAAAATATATTACTTAAATGTGCCATGTAGTAATATAAATGCATATGGTTTAATACAGTCTTTTCTATGTAGTATAGTGGTCATTACAAGGTTAGAGTCGGGACAGATTAGTTTCTGATAAAAGATGGAAGCCGGTAAATCTTCTAGTCACATGGTTAAAAATTAAAAATGATTTAAATGTCATAATACATTTGACTTGAAAGTGTACTTAATAGTATAGTTTGAATTGTTCATGATTGCACTACAGCACCGGGTGTCGTATTATAGAGTGTATTTAATGCTGTAGTGTTCCACGATTGTGGTATTTTTTTCTATTAAAACAGATTCTTGGCATGTTTATGGGTGAGTGTCTGTGGACTTTTAGTTTCCTTAGATTCCCTGAAGGTATTTTCAGCTACAGGAACAATGCTTTATTGCTGAACTGTGAAGTAAACAAGCACACTCAGGCTGCTAAGACAGTCCCTGTAGCAGCAGCAGGTCAGCCAGGTAGTCTGCTACCTTTAAATATGTGTGTGCTGTTACAGTATGTGTGCTTTTATGACACACATGTCTCAGCACATTATATTAATGAAACAATGTATGATTGTTTGGGTAGGGTAGGGTAGTAGCTTTATTTAAGGAAGAATAAACATCTCACCATAAAAATACCCTTGAACAGCAATAAGAAAATATTGGAAACATTCATCCTTCTAGAGTCATACTTAAAGAATAAGTACCTTCACATTTCAACAGACACACCTACTAAGCAAGAACATTTGGCTGATGCCCAACACAGATAGCGAATGTGCTGAGAAAATGTTATGCACAACAAGATGTGGTTTACAGTTAAACGTTTTAGTTGTTAGTACTGGGTGTCAGATATATTTGCCAATGCAGTACTTGTGTGACACAGATTTGTTTTACTCATTTGCATATTTCAATTTAAGAATACAATAAATATTATTTGTAGAAATTATATTACTTAAACGTGCCATGTAGTAATATAAATGCATATGGTTTAGTACAGTCTTTTCTATGTAGTATAGTGGTCATTACAAGGTGAGAGTCAGGGCATATTAGTCTGTCTAATGAAAGCTGAAAGCCTATAAATCTTCTAGTCACATGGTTAAAAATGGTGAATCCTGGACCTGGATCAAAGTTAGTTAGCACTCCTAAAGAAGGAGCAAAGATTTATTGTGTTATTCTGTTTGTTTTCTGCTGTTGAATTTCGTTGTGATAAAGACAGCAAAACTTCTGTGAAGGGATGCCAAGAACAATAAACATACAGGTACCTGTATGTACCTGTACGTGTTGTTAGTGTGCTGTATCCACCAGACAGTATTTAAGATCTGAAATAAATGAGAAGCTTTGTCACAATATATACTGGAAGTGTATACGTACATATTGTAATAAGTACAGTATTACCTATAGTACCTGTAATATATATATATATTATGGGGATGAGCCATCAGTAATGAATGCATTCAAATGTAATCAAGGTATGCAAATACCTGCATGTCTATCTGATTAACGTGAAAAGAGGAACTAGTCGTGGCATCCTGAAATAAATTAATGTGGAGAATGTGGGCAACTAATATAAAACATTAAAAACTGTGACCCCCAGAGGAAAACAGAAGGGAACAATAGCCTGTCTGCGAACTCTATGACAGCATGGAAAGAAACACTGTCTTAGGGGTGTCTGAAATTCATGGTCCCCAATGAAACAACACATCTCTGTTGCAGTACTGCATTAATACTTGAGATGGTGAGAGGATTTAACCCATGCTTCTCGCTTATTTTGTCCTAATTTAATGCCAGTGGTTGTTCTCACTTAAGACTAAACAACTGACTGAGTTATTTCAATACCACTTTACAGAAGCAAAGGTTATCTTTTCGTAAATTACATTGTGTTTATCAATTACTCAGACTAGGTTGGACCTGAAATAACTTATAATCTGTAAATCTGTACAAAACTTGTTGACAAGTAGTCGAAGATTTCAGAAAATGCCTTCATCATTATACTGAGGCTAACTTCTGTCATCATCCAAATCTTTTATTTTGGGACGCTAATCTCTAGCACCCACTCAGAGACCACTGCTCTGATTGCTTCACTGCTTTTTGGAAATGAGAACAGCAACAATAACAACCATAACTGGTGCCACAGTGCCCTTTTCTAACATAGCTCCACACCTTGGAGTGCCGGAGCTTTAACCACAACAGACAGCAACACAAGTTACACTTACACATAGACACAGAGACAGGGTTATAGGGAAATACAGAGCGGTAAGGGAACACAATACTGCAGGAATTACAGTACACAAACACAGTACAAAACATAATTGATGGATTGCTACAACGTTAATCAAGCTAACCCCTGATCCAAATGTATGTTCTCTTTAAAAGCAGCTGATTTAGATTATCTCAGACACCTCTCTATTTAGTGTTTTGCTTTACTGTACAATTTAATGTCCATGCTTCTCTGTGCTTTTCTTTGCTTAACCATACTTTAGGCATGTTTTACTACACTTTACTGTGGTATACCATGGTAATATTTATTAGAGAAGCTCCTATAACACTATATTTGTAAAATACTTAGGATTGGCGGACCTTACTGTGTTATTGTAAAAAAAAGAAAACTTCATGGATAAACTGTATGGCAGATGTATTTCCAACATACCAACATCTCATTGAATCCTGTCCAGTAACTAGAAGAGGTTATGGAATTTTAGGGGATGTGTGACAATGAAATCTGTTATGGTTTTATGAAAGGACCAGGAAGGAGTAAAAACAAAACCATGAGTGTTTGTATTTGTTTTGTTAACCACTGTTTTTATTTGAATGACTGAATGACGTTTATTTAAACTGACTGAAGACTATTTTAAGGTGCAAAGGCTATGGCACATTTTCATTGAAGAAAGAAATTATTTTAACTGTTTAAAACTAACAATAATTTAGCTGTTCCGTCCACTCAGAACATTTGCCTTTGCACTTTGATATTAAAATGCTTGACCAGCATTTGTTTGTCCTATTGCTAAACAGTAACATATCCGTTTCTGCTGATAGGTTAATTCTGTTAATAAAGTGTTAGCATTTCAGCAGTAAATGTCCCAGAACTGATATCATCTACAGCCAAGCTATTTTCAGAACAGACTGTGTTTGTACAGTAGTCTACACGTATATGAACACTTCGCCTAAGAGAACACCCTTGTGGTGAAACAGATTTTTCCCACTGTAAATGCTGTGCTAAAGAAACAGGAACTTTGCTTAAAAGAATGCCTTCTTGGCATCGATAGTGATTCGTTCACAATGGATACAGTACTGTTTTGTTACCTGATAACTCATATCATCACATTTAAATTTAAACGGTTTATTCAGTCTTCAAAAGTGACTTGTCATCGCCAGAGTGTCTTGAGGCACACTGATTGGTTTATTAAATCTTTCCAGATCATTGACTCGTTTTGTATTCTGATTTTCACGAGTGCACCTCATCGATAAAAAATGGCATGTAAACAAATGGCAAAATGTGCCACTGTTTCTATCGCTACAGAAAGTTGGGAATTGTTCAAGCTCCTGAAAAAAACCTGAAATCAGACACAAGTTGCCGAGCAATTTGGTGTTTCCCGTTCTGGTGAGTTGCATCACCATTCTGTTATTTATTGTGCATGACTTGTATATTGCTGCTGCATTTTTTGTTATTTTAAATTTTAAAGTGACCAATTATTATTTGTATTTATTTTTCCCTCCATTTTGAAATGTCCAATGATGTTTTTTCTCCTCACTGCAGCGAGTCCCCACACAACACGTAAGTTCTGAGGACATGTCAGCATCCTTTGATCTCACAAGCTTAAAGCCAGAATTGTTTTTACGCTGAGAAAACCAGAGCAGAGGTGGGTGAGCTACCAATCCCGGAGAACAGAGATCAGCCTTGCTTTTTATCCCCTGAATGTGCTCGGTGACTGGGCGGTAGGGTTCGCTGTTGTGCGAAAAGGAAAGAGTATTTGCAGGTTTCCCATTCCCCACCCTGGGAGTGTTAGAGTCAATGTGACGACCCGTTCGGAGTCCCCAGGTTTGGCCTCTATGCACAGAGCAAACATGAACCGCCGCTGTTCAAGCTGTGTGACTCATCTTGTGCTTCCAGAGGCAGCGCTTTAACTGGATGAGTTTAACTGGATGGGTTTGCGAACGTTGCTAATAGGGCCACATATGTGCAGTTTGGGATTGTTCTGAATCTTCTTTTATGAGCCATGTTGCACCTCCTCTGTGCAAATCTCAGCCCACTAATACAGTATTAGAAATGCTACCACTCTTCCATTTTCCAAGAAATGTTGACTTTTATTGTAAAATGACTATAGATGTTTTGTTGAAATCTTATCCTCATTTAAATAACCTCCGCTAGCTACTGGTTGCATTTCAATTTCTTCTCCTTATCTATAAAGCTGTAGTAGGCCATGCTTATCTATATGAATTATTGACAGGCTGCACCTCTTCTTTGTTCCCTGCTGTCTCTCTCATAACACAAAGAAGGTAAGCTTTCTGCTACACTGCCCCAAGCCAACTAACAAAATAGCATATGAAATGAATTAAAGGAGTTTAAATCACATCAACTTACAGTATACTGCTTGTCTTGACAGTCCCTTTGTAAGAAACAGAGTCTAGAGATTATTTTGCTATTAAGGTCCTATTAAAATGTAAATTATACATAGGATAGATATAATTCAGTGACAGAATTGTTAGCACAAATACTCTCTAGATAGACAGCCCATCAGAAAGCAATCTGTTATAATGCACACAGAGCAAGTCATCAACTTCTTAACAAAGACATGTTCAAAGAGACCACATTAAATGTTAATTAATGCACTTTAAGAAATGCTACAAAGGAGTCTTCTTTTTTTGAATAAACTGCCAGTCTTTAAAGATATTGCAGAGGTCATTTTCAAAGAGCACCATTCAAGTTAAAATTCAGCAGGAACTGAGGACCTTCGTGTGGGAACCTCAGGGGAAATTACTGAAAATGTGAAACGGAGAAAGAATATTGGTTTTAATCTCCAAATCATGACTTACAGGCCAGACCTTTTGGTTAAACTTGCATATGACCTCAGCTTTACAGCTACAGTATGGCCAAAAGTTGTGCATCACCCTATAGAAATAATTCATTTTGCTTTGTAAAGTGGAATGAAACCTGTTGAATAATGTTACATTAACATATTGAATTGCATACCACTTTGTAGTTCTTCATATTCTTAACAAAAAATCACTAACATGAAATACTGAACTAATATTATGGCTTCTGTAGACTTTTGCAATATAATTTTGTAGTTTATTTGATTACATGATGTTAAATAAAACATCTAAATTATGTTCATATATATAATGTGTTCTCATGGCCAAAGCCTATCCCATTGCTGAAAAAAAGCATCTTTATATCATACAGTAGATATAAAATATCCTTACCCTCAGTGAGTTGCTGGAAGTATAATGTAGTTTGGATTGTAACTGGCATTACTGAATATAAATGAAAGTTTCAATTAAAAAATATATTGAAATATATTGATTCCCAAATCCTTCAAAAGTCAACGAAAGAATACGGGCGCTGCTATTATACATTTGTTTTGTATGTATCACCTATTATAACAGATACGTGGGTATATCTGGCATGGGATATATTTTTGTTATTCCACTTGAGTGGGATAACATGCTTACCAGGACTCATTTCAAATGTGTCTTTGTTTACATTGAAATCCAGTATTCCAGTCGGTAGTTCAAACAATAATGCCACCGATACGTGTTTTGTGGAAGTTTTTTACAGCTTTAAAATGTCGGAAATCATTTCAGATTTCTATTGTGGTTTTGATTTGGATCCCAATTTCTTTCTGAATGAGTTTAGTCAAGAAAAGCCTGTTACCGATCTGCCTGATTCTGACTTAAGCAAACAGCCTGTAGCCTCTTCATTAACGCAGGTAACGACAGAAAACAACAGAGACCGGCCTAATGAAAATGAACGATTTAAATCAATGGACAGAGCCCAGTGAAATAATTCATAATTTTTCGTTTTATTTTTCACAAATGTTGTTTTATTTTGTTTTATTACAGCTACACATTAATAAAGTAACTCAAATAGCTGTATATAAATAAAAACAAAGTGTACATCATGTTTTAACGATATACATATTTTTTTATTAAACGTTATCCTTTTTTTTTTTTTTTTACATTTTGACCTCAACAGACCCAGCACAGAAAAAAAACATTTAGTTACCATAATTTCTCATTAGTGGCAGTAACATATGTGAAGTCCCCCACTATTTTTAATGAACTGCCTATTTACAGTAAACACTGCCCATGTCCTCTATAAAAATACAATAAGATCATATACAAAATATATACTTATACTGCTCTATTATTGTGGGGCTGTCATAATAATTGCACATACAACACTCTACCAATTAAAAAAACGATAGGAATTGTATTTCAATCCCATTGCACTGAAACAGGGCTCCAGTATCCAACAAGCTTGGAGTTTCTCAGTATTTAAATACTAGGCAAAGGCATTCATTCAAAGCCATTCAAAAACAAAACAGCATTTACTCCAGTGCTTCTCTTGAAATAAAAGACTTAGCATACTAATACAAAATACAAGTCATATTTTTCCCAAAAAGAAAAAACAGCTAATGCTTAATGACGGTATATTTCGACACCCATTCCAACCAACAGTTGCAAAATCTGCACATCATTATTTTGTCACCCTCAGCTACATACACTCACTCATGCTCAAATTCTTTGCAGTGTTGTTTAATTGTTATGCATGGTTTAGACATTTTAGAAACAAACATCTCTTATCTTTCATCACAATTTTAATTCCCAAAAGTGCTAGAGTGCGCAAGTGCTAGCCAGAGCTTCCATTTCCCTCCAGACCGTGTCTATGGTAACGGCTGAGCTTTGACAACTACAATTGCAGGTATTTATTTAAAGTATTTTTTGTATAAGCCTCCCTATTAAAAAATGTAATTCTATGTTTTATAATGATTTTCGTTATATTTGGTTATATGTGTTGCATTTTGTTTTATTTTGTATTTTGAAAAAAAAAAAAAACACGTTGCTCTATCAATAGATATTGCCAAAATGAAAAGTTTCCTTAAAGACAATGAGAACAAAAATACAGTAAATAAAACAAAACATTATGTCTTCCTCTTTCAACGACTTTTATCAGCAACACAAAATGAGAACGGACTTGCTGAAAATATTCCTCCTGCTGACATAAATGAATACATGTCAGCATTTCTTGTCTCTATAAAAACAATGACGGTTAAGACTATGAGCTTTCTTCACTACAAACAATCTATAATGTGGAAAGGAAGTTAAAAAAAAAAAAAAACTAAACTAAAATTACAACTATTCACTGTCAACTGACAAAGGATGTTGAAACTTCTTAAAAGCCAAACAAGAAGCTAAGAAAAAAAAAAAAAAAGAACAAGACTCACTCAACATGACTGAAAGGCAGCCTGGTCCTCACAGCACCCAAGCTCTTATGAATTTTTTATGTTATGCACTTTGGTGTGAAAGGCACTACCGAGCAGCACAATCTTTGCTGGGGTGAGATCATCGCGCTCAGACAAGGAGCTTCCAGTTCAGAGTACATAAGTGAAAATGCAATAAAAACCTGCATTGGATTAAACCGCCATGACAACAGGCTGTATAAACCAAAAGCATATTAACGGCCTGACTTTCAGATCACTGCCCTGTAAGATTATTTGAACTTTATTCTACAAACTTGATTCTGAGCAGCCAACATGAAAGCCCTTATTATCTCAGTGTTGTCTGTACTCTCCACATCACGAGCAAGCTTAGTACACAGCCAAAGCATTAGGAATTAACACAATTGCCGAAATCTGTAATACAAAACTCTGACATTTCTACCGACAAGAAAATAATGAATCATTCAGCCAGAAAGTATCTAGTGCAGAAACTTGCAGACTGTGACATGCCACCAGCTGATATAATCCAGGTCAAAGGTCACTAAAATCTTGCTAGTGTTATCAGCTACTCCAGCGTGAATGATAAACAGCAAAAGAACATCTGAAAAATGTTATCCTTGACTGATGCTGCTGGATGTGACAATGTAGAAAACCCTGTTGCAACCACCACTATTTCTTTTGGACTCATCTTGTACAGCAGTCTCTGGGATTCTCTACAGCAGTACATTCAACTGGGGAGGTTTTTTTGCCAACCATTAGCCACCTCCTCCAGCAGTACTTCAAAGAAACAAAAACGACCATATGTCATTAACGACACTGATGAATCCGACTGAGGTGATATAATAAATGTTATTAGTTTTAAAACAACTGTATTGAAAATACTTAATTACAATCCTGTCAGAGCTTGCGGTTTACTGGGACATCCTCCTGCAGTGAATAAAAACCGTATACCACGAACGATCATTCAGTATCTTCTACATAAAGTAAATGCACAATTATTACCATCAAAGGAAAATGTTCTAAAAAGACAGATCTTCAGATTATTTGTCTTTATAGTGAACTAATCAGTGTGTGGTATTTTACTGTAACAATTAACACAGCGCATGTAGTTCCAATAGAAAGAGCCTAATTGGGCAGGATTGTTTGATGTTTAACCCATTCACTGGCCCCTCTTTTTTATTAATTGATTGATTGATTTTTAATTTTTTTTACAAAGGCTTAGTCTGGAAATACTGTAACAGCAAAGTGATAACTGGGAACAGACCGGTAGCCATTTTGATCCTCCAATAACCTTTGGTAGTGAACTGTAGCAAGTAATTTATAGTGGCCTAGCTAATAGACACAATTGCATCCATTCTGAATGTGGTGGGCAATGTAGCTTCAGATTGTTGAGTTCTAAAAAAAAAAAAAAAAATCTTATCCTGATCCTCTACATAAGACATCTGGTAAATCAATACATTAAATGTGCAATAAATAATTTGAAAGGTTACCTAGTCAGTTCAGGAAAGATGCTTATGAAGGGGGCTTAGATGGTAAAATCTGATTTGTCACAGCCCCAGTTGCAGGAGCCTTTTTTCGATCTGCTTCCTTTCTTCAAGTAAATTATAGGGCTTTGCACATTAATGACATTAGACAACCACCTCTATTATTTATATGGTAATGAAGGTATTTACAGTTCAGCAGTGTTTACTGTACAGTGTCTGTATACTTCAGCATGCCTGGCTATAAGTGCCCGTGTTAGCTTAACCAGGAAGACAGCCTCACTCAAGAACCAAATCATCCTGCCCTCAATAATAGGGGAAAACAACTCCCAAGCCAGACTAATCAAAATACAGAACACTTACGCATATCATTAAAGCCCCCTGTCGTGACCCAATCTCAAGATCTAATTGAAGTGTTTATGTTTTTCTTTAAAGTTATAGCACAATATTTGGAGAGGTTTTTCTAGAATTTTAATTAGAGATGATAGAACATTACAAGGTATTATAGCTAATATAGATGTGCCAAGTACTTGGATCGTATGAGTATCTATTATGAGTTGGAAAAAAAGCCTATTACTCATTATTTGTATCTTATTTATTTTCAATGTAAAAATGCATTAAATCAGGTCCCAGTTGCAACTTGACAACGATGACTGTCAACCTGAAATCTACGCATAGAGCACCCTTCCATATGATGCAGTGGAGTGATTAGTACTGCACAAATATATTGCAAAATAAAACAATATCAACATTCGTTCTTCACAAAAATATGAAAGCACTGCCTTGTCAGTTTCTGAAAAAAGTCAATGCCAGAAATGCAATTTAAAGAACTTTCAGTTTTCCCTGCCCACTTCCTGTAACATCATCAGAATATACCATGTTTCAGAGTAGTAATACAAGTGGAAGCATGTGACAGAGAAAGAATGAATCTTGGTTATAAATCTCCCTCCCAATCTGTGATGACACTGTCTAAAGGGAATAGTGTGCTCAGGACTGGATGGTCTGACAATTAATTCCAAGGTAAGGTGGAAGTCGGCCATCTAGAAAGCGGGCAAAGCCACTGTACACCAAGTCATCACCCCAGATGGGAAGCAATGTGGCAGCCGTGGATTGGAGGTACTCGCTAAGCAAGGGGCATGGCTGATGGTACAAAAGCTTATGTGGCTAAGCGATATGTTCCTTTGTTATGGTTGAGAGAAGGAAAATAAAAACTAACCTTGAGTGTTTAGTGTTTGTTTGTTTTGTCATTTCTAATTGTACTTTTTGTTCGTAATAGACAGCTAACATGTACCGGAAGCTGTCGCTTAAGGCCAGCACCAACCTGGACAACACTTAAATAAAAAAATTGTATTTCACCTCTTGCACGTTAGCACTCACTCTGGACTTGTGATCATGTTTGTCTCTTTGTGTGTGTTTATACTGTGTTTATTATTATTGACTGTAACCCGAGGTTTAAAACTGTGCAATACATATTGTTGTGTATTGCCTGGGATTATTATTTACGGTCGCCAAATGTTGAAAAAGTATCATGTTTTTGTGTCATTGGTTTAATCGGGTTATCTTTATCTATTATTAGGACTTAGATTAAGCTCTAATAACATTTTAGGTTTGAAATATGTGAAATATGTGAAAATCCTAAGGGGTTCACAAACTTTCTAGGCATGGTACCTTCTGGGCAAATATATCTAGGAATAATAGATGTTTCTGGGCTGTTATGTAAGAATGCACTTATATATATTATGCATGACAGTGAGTTTTATTTGATTTATTCTTTTTTTTTATTTCACACTGACTGGTTGTCAGCTTTTCTTTTTACGCAAGCACTGAATACTGACCTCAGAAATGGTGTCTTTTCAAGGTATTGGATGAGTGATTAATTATCCTTGTTTTAAAAGCAATCTTTTCATAATGCAGAATGAATGATGAATAGTGTGTTCATCTGTTTAAATTAATCTAAAATCTGCTGGGGATGATAATAAATTGGAAATGATGCGCTGTATACCTACCCCCTAAACATGCAGATGTATTACCCACCATGTCTGGAGAAATATTGGATAGATACATATCTACCGTGGAATCTGCATGTTCCAACCGCAGTGATGCAAAATCTTCCTGCAAAATTTGCAACACAATTGAGATTAGGGCAATGTGAGATTTGTTTAACCAAGCATTTACGGTGTGCACACTAGAGGGCGCTATATGGAAACTGCATCTTCTAACTGACATACAGCTGTTCACTAGCAGGTGTTGCACGCTAAAAATTGTGTTACAATGGAAGACAATCTATGGTAGGTCATAAAGGTAAAAAAAATAGTAAGAACAAGTTTGACATCAATTTAAATGTGTTCTAAATCAAATCGCTACACATTCTAATTTGATAAACAGGAAACTAAACCAAACCAACACATTTGATGTGGAACAATATTTCAATACA
This sequence comes from Polyodon spathula, assembly GCF_017654505.1. Classification (NCBI taxonomy): domain Eukaryota; kingdom Metazoa; phylum Chordata; class Actinopteri; order Acipenseriformes; family Polyodontidae; genus Polyodon; species Polyodon spathula. The sequence continues at coordinate 27,919,497 of NC_054540.1, read as the reverse complement.
CTGAATAATATTTTTCAAACTATTTGAATGAGGTATTTGATGGAATTATGTCTAGTAGGGGTTCACTATAAAAATTAAATATAGACTACATAAATGTAAATTTTAATAATAATAATAATAATAATAATAATAATAATAATAATAATAATAATAGTATTATGCAGACTCCTCGTCCAGGCCCTGGTACTCTCCCACCTAGTCTACTGCAATTCCCTCCTGGCCGGCCTCCCTGCATCCGCCACCCGTCCACTCCAGCTCATCCAGAACTCTGCTGCTTGCCTGGTGTTCTCTCTGCCTCACTTCTCCCATGCTACTCCACTGGCTCCTGATCATCACTCGCATCTAGTTTAAGAATCTCATACTCGCCTACCAATGCCTTGACCAGACTGCACCCAGCTACCTCGAGACCTACACCCCCACCTGACCTCTCTGCTCCGCCTGCACTAGAAGACTGGTTGTACCTCCTGACCACCTTCTAGCGCCTCCTCAAGACACACCTCTTCAGAGAACATCTCTAAAACTCAACTCTTCCCTTCTGGACAATATAGCACTCTGCCTTTAAAGCACTTTAACTTGCACTTATCTGCTCCATGTTTTACTGTATTTAATCCTGCACTTAAACCCAATCTGTAGTATTTTGTATTTCACCTGCACTCGTATCTAACCCTGATGTAACTATCAATACTGTTATCTGCTCTTGAACTGCCCCGATATCAAATTGTGCTGTGTTTTGTATTTGTGCTTATTAGGACTGAAGTCATTGTATTTTGTATCTTGCTCTTAATTGTACTGTAATTCTTGATATGTATTTTTTGTATACAACTCTAAGTTGCCCTGGGTAAGGGCGCTCATTAAGAAATAAATAAATAATAATAAATAATAAATAATAATAATAATAATAATAATAATAATAATAATAATAATAATAATAATAACAGTAAATGATACAATGTCTTTATACAGTATAATCTGACAGCAACCAAATCTTACTTTTTTATTAATACTGAATTGTAAGGGTTTGGCACAAGTGATCAGACAAAAAAAAAAAACAGTAATAGTGAAATAGTAATGCTACCAAGCATGTTTATTTAACAAAGATAAAACAAAGCAAATGTTTTTAAGCAAATAACATCAATACACAGTTCTACTTTTGGTTGCTTTTGGCAGCAACCCACTGGTGCTCCTTCTTCAATCCCAGTGTACAGGACTTCACATACAGGCCAGGGGCAGGCTTCTATACACACCCGCCTCAGTGAAACCAACTGAATAATTACTTAATTGGCCCACCAATCAGGGTCCACACTCTCACATGGAAATAAAGTATTTTAAACAAGGCAGAAACATAACTATTTCCTGAGTTTATAACCCATATTTGATGCTAAAAGTAAGCACATTTAAATATGAAAAGAAAGAGGATATTGTTATATATGTAGCTGGTGGAATAATACACATTTAAACTGTAGAATAGGACAATGAGTGGAAACAAGTACCAGTATATTTTATAATGAAAACAATAAATCACAAACATACACACTATTTACAAGTCAGGGGTTTTCGCCCCCTCACATGAATGTTCCAGGTTGTGCATGTAGCTCTTTTTTATTTTGAATGACACATTTTCATCTGACATGCAATCGTATGGAGAAGACCCCCCACATGCAAGGACACTTTTGAATAATACTCACTCGAATGCTTTCCATTCATTATCACATGGCGCCAGACAGTTTGTTTTTAATGTTATGTTGTGACATGACCAGATTAAATAAAAAAAACAAATAACTTTCAAGACTTTCATTGTGTTAAAAATAAACTGCTATTGATTCCAAGTTTTTCAGCAAATTCATAATTGTTGCCATGTGATAAGTTCGCAACAGGTGGCATGCTGTAATCTGCGGTGCAGGGGTAGGAACATGTAAATCCCACTGTACTGTATATGTGTATAAGAGTGTGGCGGAATATCCCGCCCCTTTGTTTATTATGGTATTTGTATATATATATATATATATATATATATATATATATATATATATATATATATATATATATATATAACATATGTTTGCGTGCGTTTGCGTGCGGATGGACTAAAGCTGTCCGATATTATTATTTGTTGTGTGGGACCGGCGAAAAGTCAGTCTCATAATATAGTCACATGAATGGGGTTAAAATCCCCATTCATAAAAACCTTGTGCAGCAGGTGACCATCTCCCGAGTTAATTCTTTAACTAATTGTTGCGAATCAGCAGATGGTCTTCTGTATAAAAGCCTACAACCTTCTGCGCTCAGGGAGGAGAGTGTCAGAGGAGAGAGTTTGGTGAAAAAGTAAACATTTGCTACGTGTGCTGGTTTCGCAATCAGCATACTACTTGTTACTGTTTGTTTGTTTAGCCATTGTGCCTTTTCTGTTAGAGTCTTGTTTTGTATAGCTCTTTATTTTGTTTTATTAAATAAAATACTGATTGCCATAGAGTTTCAGTTTTGTCCCGCCATTCATTGTTTGGTTTCTGTTTAGGTCTGACGTCACCCCTGCAAACCCACCCTTTCATAAACAGTTGCCCAAAAGTTCTTAGGTTTTTGAAAGACAGTGCAAGACACTGAAGACTCAGTGGAAAATTGTTACTGAAACTAAACTGCTGATTTTTTTACCATTATACTCAGCTTGACCTGGATGTCCTAATCTTATATATAACTATTTACATCAAATGGTCTTTGAAAAAAGTTAGGTCCTTTTTTATGTGCACATACTTGCACAAAATATTGAAAGATGTTGGCATTTGGCTGGTTTTGCACTGTGGTCATGGTGTGACAGATAAAAGGTGTTTCACAAAAGCGTCACCTTTTAGAACACACTTCAAAAGCCCTGTAGGCCAGAGGAGACAGGATGTGTGCTTGCGTCAATATTGAAGAATGTGTGCTTGCGTCAATGGCTACCACTTCTGCAGTTTGCATAACTGCTATGAAAAGATGACAAGAGCCTTGTGAGTTATAGATTGGGAACAGGCACGTTAGTCAAAGCAAATCCATAATTATGAGACAACAAGTTTTAAGATACCACTTAATCTATGTACAAAGTGTCCTTGCATCTAGGGCATTTGCTTAAAATATAAATTGATGTCTTCAAAGACTTTTGCTTATTAGTTTAATAAAAACAGGCTCTTAGGATCATGGTGCCCTTTCATAAAAGCTTATTTTACATAACTGCCTTGCATCTTTGAAAAAAGCATTTACTAAAAAGAAAGTTTTGGTTCTCTGTCTAAACTGAATTTTGTTTGTCCATTATGTTTACTATGCCAAGACAAATTGCATATTATTCCTCTCACAGAAGAAGAAGAAGAAGAAGAAGAAGAAGAAGAAGAAGAAGAAGAAGAAGAAGAGATATCACCATTCATCCAAAATGAAAAACAAAAGTTTTAATTTTAGGGTATGATTGCAGACAAAACCATAAATTAGTGAACAAATATTATCAGAACTTCAAAAGAAAAGTGTTTTGACAATATTACATTATTTGCCCGGGCCTCCACAGAGACTGATTAAGCCTAAGCTATTTCTCCACCTGGATGTTTAAAACAATATGGAAAATTATAGAGGTGGGTCTTGCAACAAGGTTAATGCTGATTTTATTGTTCGTCATGAAACTAGGGGCTTGTCTACAGTATCAAGGCCAGTCCATTCAGTATGGCCTTAAGAAAGAGAATCCCTGTCTTACTGAATTAACTGACATAAATATAGCCCCATGTTCCAGAGTATCACATTATTGACAGGGGACAATAGTTCAGGGATGCAATTCAAATAGAGCAGAACGCTGTTAGCAAAAACCAAGACTAGAGTTTATGAGAGTTGTATAGTTATTGACTTAACTCCCCTCACTAATCCCCTTCCCACACACAAACACCTATGATCAAAGCAATGTTTGTATATTTGCCCTCCAGTTGTCCTCATTTTATATATAAAAAAGATTCAGTTGAAACAGAAAAATGTAGTAGGCCTGCAAATAAAGGCAAATGCATTTCAGTTTAGTTCTATGTTTATTGTTTCGATACAAAGGAAATGATCAGTGTTTTGAAAGTCATCAAGCTCAGCTCTTCAAAGGCATATTGAAGTCACACTTTAGAACTCCATGTTTTCCTTTATGCCTGGGCCTTGATCAGTACAGTCTGGAAGCCTATGTCCTAGCTGCTAGTGATCGTACAGAAATATCCCTGTGTGTGAACAGGAAGAGAAGAACCTACATATTGTTATCCTCAAGGGTTTTCACACATAGAACTGGAATTAGACATCTTTACTCAAACACTGAGCCTGGTATAAATATACATTCTCTGCAAAAGTTGGCCAGTGTAAATTATATTTCTGAGTCAGAACTGATCTTCTGACAGGTCTTTCAGAGTTATCGCAGGTAAAATATTTATGCCTTACTCTTGTATACTACACAGAGGCATAGCACGATAAGAGCATACTTTAGTAAAGCATGGTAACACAATGGGGAACCTGCTAATGGTTCATACAATATGGTATAGAGAATGGTAAATGTGTAGCAAAATCCAGGTTAAAGTGTGATAAAGGATAAATTGTGTAATGGGCATGCACATTTATAACGGTTCTTTTTTGTAATGACAGACCAGTAACATAACCTACTGTACCACAGGACAAGCAAATCAAAATGGCATATGAGCTCACAAGCATCCTACACAGGGCTTTGCTTAGCTGGTGGAATGAAGGCTAATTATTCAAACCAGTGAGGTGGAAATCAAGTTATTCATACCACCAGCTAAATTTCATACAATATAGAAAATGTATATTAAGAAATCAAATATAAATATTTATTTATTTATTTTGCTGATATTGATATGATAGGGGAATTGCAAATGTTGCTTTTGTATTACATTCACATAGGTTTGTGCTGTCTATTTAGTATTCTATGCCCTTGAAATTAATTAATCTATGCCTTATAAGCAGTTTAATGTTAACTGAAGGTAGCATAAGTAAGTCACAGTTTTGATATCAGTTGTTGTTCACATCAGTACAATGTATGCATTAAAAAATCCACACACAATAAAGGGTGTCTCAAACAAACATGCCTACTACTTGCGTACTTACAACTGAGTTAGTGAATAACAGCATGATCATAGCCATTTGCATCATTTTCTAGGAAACTCTATCTAAATAGTTAGCACCGTTTATGCCAGGGGTAGATTTAATTTAATGCTAAGGCGGATGTGTTTTTCTGAGAAGCTGCTAAAATTGTGCGGCTTTCCAGTTTGCGATGTCTCTCACTCAGCATCAAATCCAACAATTCCTGAAATTTAAGGTGTCAAAAACGGGAGGAGAGGCATAACACAGGGATATTTTACCCTCTGGAGGGATATAAAGTTACAATTTCCATGAATCAAACCAACTTGAAATAAGAGTTGGAAGGAACCACACAACCACCTGTGTTAGGAGCACAGAAACAACAGAAGGGAAGAAAACATGCATTTAATAATTTATTCATTGAAGCATCCAGATATTTATAAGCATAAAGAAGTATACTAGTCCCTTATTGTGTCATCTACTCATAGTTCTCTATTGCCCCCTGGTCCTACTCACTACTTTGATGAACATAATTTTTTCCTTTCCTCTATCTCTACCTCTATTCCTGTCATTCTTTTAGTGACTCAACTCACTCTGCTGTTTTTCTCCCTCTTATTACTTATTTTTCTGTTCAACTCCCCCCTTCATCTCTTACTCATATTGCTGGTCGCCAGCTGGACCTGATTTTATCTAGAGACTGCAATCTTTCTCTCAGCGCCCTTCTGTATGGCTATGGTCATGCAGTAGCCTCGAGTTGTAGCACAGACACCTTTTGAGTCCCACGCAGCTTCCCTCGGCACTTTTCCCAGACTAGTTTACCTGTGTAATGCTTACACAGGTGTAATGCTTACACATATTTAATACCCATTCCTCTACTTATTAAAATGCATGCGCTACCTTTTAAATTTAATTTCAAATAGCTATTGTTTCTATAGGCAGTTCATTAAAAGACAACATAACATATTAATTCAATACATTTGTGCCTAGAACAAACACATTGTTCTAATAGCAGTATAATATACAAGAACGCACTCAGATTATTTTTTATTTAATTAAATGTAATGACCAGATAAAAGTAATCCTTCTTCAAAAAAGACGTGTCTCAAGAGCCACATCTCCAATTATTATTCATTTCACTATTTCGTCAAATGTTACTACAATTTAAAAAATGTCAGTAGTTATATTCAAATTGTTTTCATTATAGTATTCAGCCATCATCATTTATAATGTGAATACTTGAATTGTCAATTTATATAACAGAGGTGGCTAAACCGTGGCTCGCAAGACACATGTGGCTTCTGGACAGTTCAAGTGCGGCTCCTGGTGAAATTCTGGGTGACGCACACTTTGTGGCTCAAATGAACTGAAAAGAAAAGAGAAACATTTTAAATAAACACAAATATATTAGTTCTCTGTATTCATTTGTGTTTCTTATTCTTTCTTCTCACCCCTTCTTTCTCTTCAGTTTCTCTGAGCTTGCATGTTCCTGGCCAGGACATTTCGTCACTTGATGACATTCGATACCGCTCGCTGGTCATTGCATATTTCCATCACCGAGTGAAAGCCAGATGTACAGTGGAAAGTGAATTTCATTAAGTGCTCATTCGTTTTGTGGAGACAATGGCATTGAGCAAACCATCCACGAGTAATAAATGAAAGTATAAGGCTTTAATCTATCAATCAATCAATCTTTATTTTATATAGCACCTTTCATAGTGGACCACCATCAAAGCTTTTTACAAATGCAGCAACAATAAGAAAATCCATAATACTCTAAATAGAGAGAAATGTGTAATACATGACAGTAGCATAATACATGAAATAGTACATTAAATACAGGGGAAAGTGCACAATACATGGTAGTAACATAATATGTGAAATAGTAGCAGCAACACAGCAGTTAATAGCAGATATCAGGTTTAAAGAGCATTTAAAGCAAGAGAGAACAGGTGGGTCTTGAGAGTTGATTTAAAGTGAGTGACGATGGGAGCATCACACACAAAAGCTGGGAGAGAGTTCCAAAAAGTCGGAGCCACCAAGTTAAATGAGCATTGTCAAAGTGTGGTGCACTTTTGTTTGGGGATAACAAGCAGGCCAGAGTCGGAGGACCTCAGTTTGCGGGCAGGGACAGTGGGTCAGCAGGTTGAAGGTACTTGGGACCAATGTGACGAAGTGCATTGTAGGTGAGCAGGAGAGTTTTGAAAGTAATCCTGAACTTTACAGGTAACCAGTGCAGCTGGGGGAGACAGGGGGTGATAAGATCATGTTTTTTTACACCTGGTAAGGATCCTGGGAGACCACCATATACAGAGTTACACTAGTCGAGTCGAGAGGATACAAATGCATGACAAAGTATCACCGCATCTGGGAGGGAAAGGTAGGGACGGACTTTGGAGATGTTTTCAAGATGGTAGAAGGAAGATTTGACCACGGAGGAGATGTGGGCATCAAAGAAGTTGTTGTCAAGAAGTACACCAAGGCTTCATACTGTGGGGGAAGGCAGCAGCAGATAGTTTCTGAGGTTCAGGGCAGCTTTACTGAGATTCTTAAGTTGAGTTTTAGATCCTACTACAAGGATTCAGATTTGTTAGAGTTCAGTTGAAGAAAATTGGCAGACATCCAGGCCTTGATGTCTTGAACGCAAGTCGAGAGCCGGACCACGGCAGAGGGGCTACCAGGGTCGAGTTTTAAGTAAAGCTAGGTGTCGTCAGCATGAAACATGAGGCTGTGTTGGCAGATGAGGTGATCCAAGGGAAGCATGTAGATATTGAAGAGATGCGGCCCAAGAACACATCCTTGGGGGACACCACAAGTGACTGGGTTTGCAACACCACTGCATCCAGCATAGAAAACAGACTGAATGCATCCGGATAGGTAAGAGGACATCCAGGAGAGACAGATTCTAGAGATCCCAGCATACTTCTGAAGGCAGTCAAGAAGAATGTCATGATCTATGGTCTCAAAGGCAGCTGTTAGGTCAAGGAGGACAAGCACAGAGGGAGCACCAGCATTGGCATTGAGCAGGTGATCATTCACAAACTGGAACAGAGCAGTTTCAGTACTGCGATGCGGCCGGAAACCAGACTGTAGGGATTCAAGCAAATTGTTGTCCATGAGATGTTTCATCAGCTGACTGGCTACAACCATTTCGAGAGTTTTTGAGAGAAAAGGAAGATTGGAGATGGGACGGAAATTAGATTAGTCAGCCCTGTCAAGGGAGGGTTTTTTGAGTACCGGCATAACTCTGGCAAGCTTGCAGGAACCAAGCCAGAGTCCAAGGACAGTTTGAGAGTGTGCTTAATGGAGGGAGCAAGATCAGAAGCATAGAAACGAACAAGGTTAGTCGGCCAGGTGTCCAGGGGGCATGTTGCAGTAGTTGATTTCAACAGTAAGCTGGAAACATCAGCAATTGAGAGTGGGGAGAAGGAGGAGAGGGCAGGAGGGGCAATTGGAGGAGCGTCAAGGTGGTCAAGTAGTAAACTGGGTTTGTGGTGGGCGAGCGTAGAATAGATGTTTTTGATTTTGTTCCAAAAGAAAGAGGAGAAATCATGACAGGTAAGAGAGGAGGATGGACAGGAGTTGGATCCGTCAGTGGCTGGATGTAGGATTCGGTCAATGGTCTTAAAGAAAACATTGGGTTTACCGTGTCCCATAGTTATGATTTCAGAGGAGTATTTCACCCTAGCTGCGGCAAACGCACGTCTGTAGCTCACAAGATGGTCGGTCCAGATATCTCTGTGAACCATTAGTCCAGATGACCTCCACTTGCGCTTGAGCTTATGACAGGCAGATTTAAGCAGTTGAAGTTCAAGGGTGTACCATGAGCAGTTTCAATATTTCTTGATGGTTCTGGTTGTAAGCGGGGTAACAGTGTCAATGATATGAGTAAGGGTGGCGTTGTAGAGTAGAAACTGCATCATCAACTGAGGATGGGAGAGTACCAGTTAGAGGGGATGCAGAGACACATTCTGTTTCAGATTCAGCAGATTCTTGGGACAGAAGGAGCCAACAGTATCAGTAGTGGAAGAAGAAGCAGGGAGATTAATATTAGCAGTGAGGAAGAAATGCTCAGATAGAGAGACATCTGAGATGGAGAGATTGGAGACATCAAGGCCCCTGGTGATGAGTAGATCCAGGGTGTGTCCTCGGGTGTGAGTGGGGACGTTGACAGATTGAGAGCCCAAGACAGTCCAGAAGCGTGTTGAAGTTGGTCACTAGGGGGGAGGAAGGCAAGTCAACATGAATGTTGAAGTCACCTAGGAGAAAGATTTTGTCAGTTGGAGTGCAGACGAGGGAAAGGAATTCTGACAATGCTGCAATAAAAGCAGAGTTGCTCTTAGGTGGACGGTAGATAACAGCAAGGGTGAGGCACATGGAAGAAGGGAGTTTGATGGTGAGATGCTCAAATGAAGAAAAGGCAAGCAAAGAAAGAACTGAGGAAACAAGCACAGAATTAGCTATAACAGCAGTGCCCCCACCTTGGCCAGTGAGGCGAGGTTTGTCAAAGAGGGAGCCCTTTGGGATGGCTAGATGCAGTGAGTGCATGTCGTTTACAGAGTACCAGGTTTCAACTAGACAGAGAATATCAAGATTGGTATTGGTTATACAAGATTTGTTAGTCAGAGAGCGACAATTGAAAAAGGAGATTCAAGTTTTTAGCAGGCAGCTTAGGGGGAGAAGGAGTTAGTAAGGGTATGTTGAGCAGGTACTTACCAGTGTTCATTCTGAGAGTGGAGAACAAGTGAGCCCTGGAGATCCAGACATTAGGTATCAAGGTAGGAGTGAGGCCTCTAGTAGCCATTTGGAGGAATTTGGAAAAGGTCCATGCTCCACCTGTCTTCGCTAGGACTGCCACAGCTCAGACTGCCCTTAGACTTCCAGTGCTTAGAATGGCTGGCGTTATAAGACACTGTTTGCCAATTTATACTATCCTGTCAGCCTGGAGCCATATACTTTGCACACTTTTCTAATCAGCCTTTCAATTCAACACAGCCCAGCACACAAAGGACATCTAAATTTCTATTTTTAAGTGCAGCCTGATTTACCTTAGCAATCAACGATTCAAACTATTTTATGAACTGTAATTCACTTACCTATTTCAATGCCAGAATGGGAGGAAGAGTTCACTTAAAACAGTGGTAACCCTCTGTGTCTCGTCTGCAACAATTCGCTTACACACTGTGCTCTCTCTCTCTCTCTCTCTCTCTCTCTCTCTCTCTCTCTCTCTCTCTCTCTCTCTCTCTCTCTCTCTCTCTCTCTATATATATATATATATATATATATATATATATATATATATATATATATATATATATATGGGACTACACAGTAGTAATGTATGGCATTCTGTAGATATTTAGAATTTAGGACCAGTACATTTTATATAACAAACTTGTACTGAGGTTCTTAAGCATGTGAAATTAATTAATAGAACACAAAACTTGGATCTTTCCAACAGAAAATTAAAATTAGTACAACAGACTTAAGTGTCATGGTTTCAAATGAAAAGCCCATAGCAATGAAATAAAGTGAATGTAAGTGCATGACAGAAAATAAGATCAAAATAAATGATAGCCACACTTACTCAAAAGAAAACTAGCTACACTTGCAATGAAAATAGAGATATCACACTGCTGCACTATTAATCCATGAAAAATAACAACACTGCACTTGGTTCAGGAGCTGTTGTACAGGCCAGCACATAAGCACTACACTGCTAAATTGTATTTGCTCACTTTGGTCTGGTGACCGTGTTTGTATATTGTGTGTGTATTAAATACCATGTTTATTGTTTCGGGACTGAACCCTTGTTTATTCTTTAGAACTGTGTATTATTATTTCAGGACTTCATTGTGGTCACCAACCAGGATTATAAATAAACATATTGTTTGGACCGTGAACTTTGTTGTCTGTCTTCTGTTTCATAATCATATCACCACTACACCTGCGCACTGCAAACCACAGATATTACAGAAACTTTTACCTTATCATGGCCATCCTGGTTTACAGCAGTGTTCTACTGGTCATCTCCAAGGATGGTAAAATGTAATTATTTGTTGAATGTTTTCCTCATAGCACAAAAGGAACTCCTTAATGTGCTGTGCTAAAGTTAACATATGACTATTAATTAAAGTTTTTTAGTAAGTGTCTCAGTAAGATGATGACTCTTCACTTTGTCCCTTGAATTTGTCAAATGTTGACCAATGGGCTATGTTTAAAGTGACTTCTGGCACACAGAATAGAAAGTTCATCTAGAATTTTGATGGCATCATACTATAGTTTAGTTATTTTTTTGTAAATTTGTGTTCCAAGCATGGAACACCAGGATGAGGTAGGCCAGTAACAGTTTGGTACGATTAACATCTTACAAAGTCGTTGTAAAGACCTTTTTTTCAATGAAAAGTACGTTTTATTAGTAGTATGTTCTTATGCTGCGCGCTATTTGTAATACTAGCATAGCTCGTTAATTACTATAAAATGACATCCACTGGCACGGCACTTACAAGTTTGTTGTAAACCCTTTTTTCAGGAATAATGTCACAACAATCATAGCTTTCTACTCTATTTTTTTGTAAATGTAGCCATGGAACGATATTAACAATAAAAAACTGACACTGGCTTACCTGCTCTAGGGACGCGTATTCCAAAATCGAGAAAACTACACTAGGATGATGTAACAATCTAGAAAAAGACTGTTCCATGCTGGATGCCATTTATAGTTTTCATGGTTTCCACTTGGTATCTTATGTGTGAGTTTTCACCTGATGTTCCACTGGAGTTCAACATAATGCCTAGCAATAATTATTATTATCCACATTTGTTTTTCATTCACCACAAAACAATGGCTATGTTTGCAATGACTTTTAGCAAGCCAGACTGGTATGTTGTCTTCCCAAAATTAACTATTTTGCCATGCACTTAATTTAAATGCGGGGTTCCAGGCCATTTTGGCTTGATAAAGCTCACCTTACCAAAGTGACATGGTAGGGACAACTAGAATTTTTCATATAGCTGCAACAAGAACAGAGAGAACTCTCAATCCAAAATCCCTGGCTTGTCCTAAAGCTGCAAAAAATACATTTTTCAAAATGTTTTGTTGTGCTTGACAAGATTACTTTAATCATATTCATTTAAAATACTCAGTTTTAATAAAGTCTATTTAAAGAGTTCCCTGGCACGATGAATAGGCTTAGCCTACGTTAAACACTCAGGGGACGCATATGGGCAAAGTGCAATGAAGAAAAAGTGGGAGACAGCAGCTGCTAGCAAATCAGGATCAACTGACATTGCTTTTAAGAAAGTGATAGCCCTAGCAATTGTCTTTGCTGTGATCTTGATGAGCAAAAAAGCTGCTCTTTATAGCCTTGCACCATTTGTCAATGCAATATTTAGAAATACTTAAATTCATTCAACAAATTTAGCATATGTGACTACAGGGTCTCATTATATTCATCAACATTTTTATACTTCAGCCATACATAGACCTACACCACATACTTCATGTATTTCTGGAAATAATTTAGTCCAGTGTGTTTTAAATTTAAATATGCACTTTATCTGTCAGTCTTCCGAATATCTTTCAGACCTGTCACACCAAGAAAATGGCCACATCCTCCAAAGCAGACCTGTATGATGTCTGCTTTTGTAATAGGTCGGGTTTTGAGCATTTTTAAAAGACAACAGGTGGTCCAGTGGTAAAATAGGTGCTTTATAAACCGGCTAATGAGGGCTCAATTTCAATCTTTCAAACTTACAAACACAGCGGCTTTATAGACTTCAAAGAGAGAGAAAAAATTGATTAAAAAAAAAAAATTGTTATAGTAAGATATTTATGGGTTTTTTTTTGTTGTTTTTTTTTTTTTTTTTTTTTAAGAGCTCATGCTGTGCTATTTTGCTTTGCTATATGATTGAGGTATGTCTCAAATTTTTAACTTCACCATTTTAGCATAGCCACACCTCAATTCAAATATAGTGTCACGCACCTCAGGCCACAGAGAAATGTATTGTAAACCCATTTTGCATGGTTCAAAAGCATTACTTTAAATTCTGCAATGACTATGGAAAATGTACATGCATGCAATGTTTGACATTTTGACTGTTTATATGGACTATAGACTTGGATGAGTGAGCTGGGATAAATTATATCCTTGTCCCCAGAATGAAGGAAATTATGCTTACAACATTTTAGAGGAAGCACGCACACAAACAACTTTTAGCAATACCGTAACCTTGTTAATTGTGCACCTTCTGATGCTTTTTTATGGCATGGCAATCTGATTTAAGATGTGTTTTTCACATATGACATTCAGCCTTTAATTAGGGATTTCAGTGAAGGGGTTAATTGCATGCAAACAAAATTGCAGAGCATGACAGCTTGATTGAGATCCACTTTATTATTAGTTATTACAGTAATTGCGGTTCATGGATAAATGCAAATCTTGCTCGCTCCCCAGGCTGTGCAGTTCCTCAGTTTCAGCCCACTTTTCAAAGTGGTTCGATGGTGACTACATGAATGGAACAGAGAGCTTTTTGATGTTTGCAGAGGAATGTGGTAGGTAAACAATGCAAACATGTCAAAGGCAAATGCAAGGAAAATATTAAAGAGTAGACACTGGAGTGAAGTACACAGGAGGAGCCTTTCGTTTTTTGCCACCAGTATGCAGTACTTAATTATCTCAGCAATGTAAATTTTAACTTTCTGTTCTTGGAGATAAACATTGTTTCGGGTACATTGCAATGCAATTCAAATTAGTCTTAGATGAGTGTAATTTCATGTTGGAAATGCCATTCTTTGTTATACAGTGCAAAGACTGAATAATATGGAAACAGTGATTTCCTTAAGATGTTACTAGTAACTACAAATTGAAATAATGACAGCCTATTTAAAAAGACCAAATGCCATTTTAGTGCATTGATTCGGGGGCTAAAACATACTTTTTTGATATGGAAATTTTGATACAGGAATATCTGACACAAAGAGCTGCTTATTTCTGTGGATAGATTAATCTGCCATACATCTCAGATGGAAAGTTTTGAATGTTCTACTCAATGTCCTTCTACTTGACGGGAAACTTAAATATGTCTTGACAAGATACCAGGTTTCATAAAGTATTTACATGCAAAGAGGCTTTCACTGGAATGTCAAGTTTTACTGCACCAGCTGTTGTTAATTTTAGTGATAAAATTAACCACGATACAAAACTCTGTACATTCAGTCTGGACTGGAGGTCAGTTTATTAATACTGTATGTACCACTGACATTAATGTCCATCCCAAGAAGGTTAGGTACATGTGTTCCTGTGATCTCATAAAAGGTTAGCTCAGTGGTCCATGGACACATATGTGTATTTCTCATAAGGCTGAAGGTATGATAATTTTTTCTCTCAACATTTAATTAATTGCTTATTCCAAAATGTAACACTGAATGACATTAAAATGCAGATGTCTCAAATGACATAAAATCGAACATTAAGAGCAGAGTATTGCATATTCATTTTAGCTTTGAGAGTCTCATGGGCATTCTGTACTACAGGAAAGGCTTTGGTAATCTTTACACAAAATGGACACTGTTTTGAAACATTCTGGGTGTAAAACATTCACTATGGTAAAAGCAAGAATACAATATTAAACCTGGAATTTTCCCAAAACTAACAATACAGCACCCCCTGTCATTATCAAACCCAGCTGAATTCATTAACCTTGTAATTGCATGAAACATCATAAACATTTCTAAACCAAATTGGAATTGGAAAGCATGTGAAATGAACTTGGAATATCCCTCCCAGTTAGGTTGTGTAATATTTGTCTCTGTACTCACAAGAAGCTATTTGTAGGAACCGTTTCTCAAAGAAATATGCTCCCAGTCTGAAACTCAGGTTCCAAACACTTCTAAGCTGTTGCAGCAGAGAGCAAGTAATGTAGCTTGTCTTTGATGAAATTTGTGTATACATTTCCACATCGAGGGAACATCGCGCTGGTTCTAAAAACAATCTTCACATGCAGTTAACATTCCAAGGGAAGAACACTGTCCTATCCTGGCAATACACTATGCTAACTCTTACACTTTGCTTACTGATTCATACTTGATTATTTTATTTTGGAATTATCTGAGAACAGCAATTGATAAGTCCTTACTTATAGTTACAAATATTTCCTCCTTGACATTAGCTACTACTTAATATTCCCATATTTTACTAATTTGAGTGTGATTTTATTCCATCAATAACATCCTCTGTTTTCATTGTAGCTGTGTTTTGCTTGGGCTTTTTTGGTTTGTTTGTTTGTTTGTTTTAAGTCTCTGGTTTGACTTTGAATCATGCCCCTGAGGCAACTTATTTGTGAACAAGCAGCACTATAGCGCTTTTTTTTTGATGAATACAATTATCTAAATAAATAAATACAAAATGCAGACAACTTATTCTTCCACAATAAAATATTTATTTCCAGTATTCCCTGCTTACAGTGATAGTAAAAGGTATTTCTATTAGCTAATAGAGAACATTGTGTGTTCTGCAGCTATAAAGTAACTAAATGTAAATTGAGGACCAACAGAAATGTTGTGAGGAAAGATATACGTTATAAAGCACTGGAATTCTAAAATGAGAGTTTCCACATTATGTTCTCCAAAAATCCAGAAATCACACTGGAATAAATTCTTGGAATGATGGCGTACGGCAACACATGTGACAATTGTACACGGAAAATGCCACTGCGCAGTGACTAATACCATGTCTCCCACAAAGCTGTATAGTCCCCAAGTGACTTAATAATTGTACTGTATTATGTACTACAGGGAACAACACTTCAATCCCGGGTAGTTTTCTTAACTAGGTTGTTGTGGTTGATGGAAAATGATTTCAACTTCAAATAGTGGTTGTTTTTTAATTGAGAATGAAAGCTGTAAATGTTTTTGTTAATAACGAGTCTGCTTTTAGTTTTTAAATATATTATTTTTGTTGTTTGTGTGCATTTTCTCTCTGATAAATTGAAAAGTACATTAATTCAATGTTGGATCAATTTTGGCACACTTTCTGACTCAAGAAAAATCATAAAGACAAAGACCTCTACTGCTATTCCAAATTCCCACAAGCAAAATATTACTCCAGACAGAAGTCAAATACCAGCCAGACTGGAGTGCTACTGGCAGGAATTGTACTCCCATTGACCCTGTAATTCAGTCAGACAGTATGCTATTTTGCAGCTAAACAGCCTAATGATCCTTATTTCTCTTTTAAGTTTTGTCAATTTTATCTAATAAGGTCATGGTGGCTTACATATGTCCTTTATTGATGGTGATTGGTGATGGTGCCTCTGCAATCAGACCATTGGGGCATTTTTCCGTACACCTGACACATTTGCAGGTAACAGTCAGTGTTGGATTCAGACAAAAAATCATACCATGTGTGTGTGGTATGGTATGTGCTGCGTAAAACCACATATTACCATTTAGGGTGGATGTCGATGACTTTATAGTCTTTGGGTATGATCTCCATACAGGATTTACATATTCTGTGCTTCCTTTATTGCCCAGGAATGTTTTGTTTATTGTTTTTGGGGGTCAAACTCACACATATGAAAAAAGCTAATGAGTTCTACAGGATATTTAGCAGAACTGTAATATAGATGAATGTGTTAAAATGAATAATTTAACCCAACCTAGACATATGGCAATTCACAAACTAGCACGTGGCTGGTTTTTTGTGAGTGATGACCTCTGCACACTACAGGCCATTGTCTTCCTGTGCCCATATTGTAATAAATAGGAGTCTACGCAGTTTGGCCTACACACAAAGGCTTTGAAAGCACTCTTTGTAACAACTTTATCAGCTTGAAATGCATCGGGACAATTAGTTAATGCAACCTCTGCCCCAAAGCCTCTTTGGCAAAGCTAGCCGTGTCTGTTGGGCTCAAGTGATTAATTGTGCCAGCAGGGGGTCTGGGGTTAATGCAACTTTTTTAATGGGACTACGATGAAGCACACTGGCACAGGAGCAAGGTCCCCTGGTTCATCCATCGGGTTGACACCATTACCTTCTCTTGTTCCCTGTTGCTGCCATGTTTTCGTTCCCGACCACCTTGTTCATTTAAAATGCAATGCTCATCACACGGCTGCATTCACGCTTGGTTACGTACGAGCAGCGAGTTGCAGTAAGCCCATTAAAAATAGAATCATGCAGTTCTTAGCTGTGTTTCATTTGATTTTCTTTCTTTTTAACATTTAATTTCATAACGTCCCACCCATGAATTTGGATACTACCTCGTATCTTTTTTAAGGCCTATACATTTCCTTAAAGAATGCTGAAAATACTTTTTAACTCCCAGTCAGAGTTATATAAACTAAAGTATTCTTCTTGTTTAGATTCACTTTGTAAAATGTTACGTTTCTGTCACCACATCTTGTGACCTGTCCCCCAACAACTATCTGCCCCTTGTGGATGTGGATAGATTTATTTCTTACATTCAGGGGGACAGGTTAAAGTTTCCACTCCAGCATATCAAAGGTAATAGGAGGTTATATATGATTCTGAGTGCTTTATTGAGGTCATAGCTGGGATTTATCCTTAACATTTTCAGAAGTATCCAGGATTTAATAATTGAAATAGAAAATGATACAAAGTGAATCTAAACAATTAAAGTATTAATAAATGGGTTATGCATTGATTTGACATGGATTTTGCTTAAATGTAATTGTAATGTTGTCAAACTCCCCCCACACTATGTACAGTGTAAATTTTCACCTTCACACGTCTGTATGCATATAAAATGTTTTTATTATACTGTAAGTGTTCGGTAGCTACTTCTAATCATGATGAGTTTATTTTTCACGGAGGCAACCAAAGAGTATATCCTACCGTACCATAGAAAATGCATTCAAAATGATTAGAGGAATTCACTAAACAATTATAAACAAATGATGTATTGGGTTAAGGAGTTTTATCGTAATTTTAAAAACGTAATAAATATCTAATGTAGTGTTACAAACATGGTATACATGTATAATAACTAACAACTACAAACACAAATGGCAGTTCACACTTATTTATCTATAGCTGTGGCAGGGCAATTGCCCTGCACGATATGTAATTAGTGTTGGTGTGATTTGTATGTGGGAATGGGTTTATTGCGTTTTTTGGAGTTGATTTGTTTGATTGAATTATTGTTTATAGACGGGCAATTGATTGAGACTTGCTGCCTGCTAGGTTTGGTTGAGATGGGCAGCAATTGATGGGCAGCAATTGATTGGCTGTGCTGGTGCTCAGTCAGCAGGTGGGCGGGTCTTGACCGAGTATCCGTCAGTTTAAAAACATCCGCGGGAGATACCTCGGGGCTGCTACTAAGCCTGCCGTTTTCACCGCTCCTTTGATTTATAGTTTGTCGTATTGTGTTTTATATTGCATTTTTGTACAGCTTGCTGTAATAGTCCTCTGAGCGTTACCATTGTTGGTAACATCACATGACTACCTTTATTTACTTTCATTTGTGTTTGCTGTAAATAAAACCTGCGCGCCTGTGCCAGCTTTTCAACTCCATGTCCACGTGTCTCTCTGCGTGCTTAATCAGCGGCTACCCACACACGTAACACGAGCAAGACCCTGTCAAAATAGCCTACAATCGTACATGTTAAAACACATACAAAAGTAGATGTCAACATAAGAAAATAAATTCCAACCAAGCCTACATAGATGGTTTACCCAAACAAACAATAAAGATGAATATGCAACATTTTACATTATTAAGAGGTACAATATGGCCCCACACACATACACTTCAACTGAGGTTGCAAGGATTTATTGCTGTCAGTCGGGGTCCCCAATACAATTGCAAGTGCCATTGGTACACTGAGGCTGCTGCTATTTTTTGTGTCTGCACTGCTGACTTTATCACTCTTCTGAATACACACGTAGAATCTTCACAAAATGCTTATTTTTTTGCTGCTCCCACACTGATCAAACACATTATAGATTAAACCTCCAATCTTCTCATCCAAGGGGATCTATGCCAGCCATTAAACCACCTGGAGGGTATCAGCTACATTGCAAACTGGTAAAATCCAATATCCCAGCTAGTAAGCACTCAAGCACCTTAAATACATTGGATTAACAATAGAACTGTAGAAAGTGAATGAGGTAGTGTAGGGTAGTGTTAAGTATATGGAAAACTGCAAAGCAGAATGTAATTCGATATGTTAACGTAACCTTATTTGGCCAAGCTCCATGTGGAAGCATTTATTTTAAAAAAAATTCTGCAGCTGAAGCATCTGTAAAATATGTCTCATCACCATCTCACGTAAAAGTTGACGGGAGCGAAAAATAAAAATATAAGGCTAAAGCCTTTGCCCATAGAAGCAAGTTTGTGCTACTGGCAGCTGTTTTCTTTTTTTAATGATATTTTCTATTAGGTTCAGTTTTAAGTATGAAGTAATTGTAAATGAGCCATTCCCCATTCATTTAAAAAAGAAAGACCTCTGGTAATGAATTCCCACCCGTGGTATCATTTATAAAGTACAGCATTGTTATTGCTTTGCCTGTTAACCCTCAAAAGACACATACTGTATAACTTCCTTTGAAGAAGAAAAAAAATCATTCAGAAGAAAAAAATCAAACATGTCAGGGAAGTAAATCTATAATTTTGCCTGAGCCCAATAAGCTGCTAGACAGCTCATTATATCATAAGAGTGGCCGTCAGCATCATAGAAATTAAGGGTAAGGGAATATTACGCGAATGTATATATGTGGGGTTGCAAATGAAAGGGTTTTAGTATGATTGAGTGAGGTTGCAGACACATGTGTAGCGCTTCAAAACTAGCCAATCACATTCATTAGTGTGTGGACTTTATCCAATCATTGCTATGCACTGCTCACATCACAAATGACTAGTTTATCCCATGTAGGTGTCGCAAGGCCTGACTAATCCCACAAAAAAATGCTGCATCAAAAGGAATAAAATTGATTACTGTAATCGACCTGAATACTGAATAGATAAATGTCGGTCATTAGGTTCCTGTGAAGAAGGAGCTCACCCATAAAATTCCCCATATGAAAACCCTCATAAAGACTTTGTAAAGTTTGTTTGTTTTAAATAAAAAACTGGACTCTGAAACATTTTTAGCGCTCTGTAAATGTTTGTTTACAAATCTATAAGATCGCATATTTGCTGACAAAGAGGCTTAACTGAATCAAAGGTATAAAACAAAAGTTAAAATAACTCAATATACTTACCTGAGTGTGGAACCATAGCTATGGGAGGGTTAGGGATGCATAGCTGAAAAATAAAAAAATAACCCAAAAAGGAAAAGTTATTATTTTAGTATTAAATAACTTATTATCATTTTACTTGTAAACAAAAAGGCCTACTGTTTAAAGGCCTATATGTTTGTTTGTAAAATGTATTATACAAAGTACGGTAAGTACTATGAAAACTGTCTGTTATTTATCCTCACTAAAAACTATACAGCTGCCTTTATTTTTTTTAAAACAGTGCATGCCACACTTCTATCCCCACAGACAGCATATACACATGGTTAGTAATTTTTATTTCTATTTTTCAATTTTAAAACAGGCTTTGACATATTTGGGGCACCAGTAGGATTCTGTGCCATGCAATACAGTCAGCACCACCTATCACGATGTTGATAATTGGGATTTCTGCTTGAATGGGAAACATCTCTGGGAGAAGGTTTTTCCCAGTGCTATTTATGTTGTTTAATTAGGACGTCAAAGTGCAGTGAGTACATGATTACCCTGTGACTTGTGTAAACCATGTTGAACTCTCCTGTACAAATAAAAAACAATTATTATTTTTGGATTTTTTTTTAGAGTTTCTTCTGGCAAGCACTATTTATATATACTTGTCTGAACTGTCTTTCATAAACAAAGATCTCAAGATGCGGAACAATGGTTAAGGTTAGAAAAACAGGTTATGCAAGAAGACCAAAAACTACAAGAAATTTATTTTTGTCTTATTTAGCATTACTGAAATACAATATAAAGAAGTCTGGTTAAGAGATGAAACAGTATTGACTCATTGGGTCTAATAGCTACCATTTTGGATAAATTGATTATATTTTGAAATGTATAAATGTGTTCATTAACAGGAGTGTAGGTGATATGACAATCTACAATTAAACACATGAACTAATAAGGAAGGTGATGTGAATAAATTAAATCATACCTTTTTCTATTTTTAAAGTAGAGGTGTTTATCAAAGTGTTATGTTTTGTACATTGCCATATCCAACTACTAAGCCCTTATGTGAGTCACAGCCAACAACTGCTTATTCATTGCTGTTGAATGAAGCAGACAGTGGCTAAATAGAATGGGGGGGGGGGGGGGGGGGGTTCTTGGAATTGGAATTTCTACCATTATTAAATTAATTATGCATACATATTTTCACTTCCCTTCCCCTTTGGGGAGGAACATGCTGATTAGCATAAACAATAATCTAATACTTTATTAATAAACACAGAAAACAGTGCCATTTCCTCCAAAGTAAAAACAGCAATCCTATTTTAAAGTAGAAAAGTGATGTGCTGACTACAATGGTTCAAATTGCAACTGTTTGTCAGACCCTGACAGCAAGCAGAGGAGTCTGCAGAGACTGCAATGACAGAATGGATAGGTTGCTTTGATGGGAACTAGTCATCTTGTGTTTGTGACTTCTTTGTTGAAGTTGTGTCACTCATAACACAGTGCCACCATTGGTACAATGAGCAAAATTACACTGGGCCAACTTGTTATTGTCTTTGTGCTATCTAGGTTGGCACTTCTACAGTATAGAGCAGTACACAAAAATACAATGTGATGTTACATGTACAGCCATTTTACATTCATTCAAATATTTTATCTCATTGTCAGAAAAAAAAAACTTTTTGCAGATGCTGACAGAGCTGGTCCAAACTCTTAGTGGTGCTTTTGGTTCAGCAAAGTTGGTGGCCACACTGTACACATGTTTCCTTACTTTCTGTTCCAAATATCTCCTGAAATGATGCTTCAGATATTGCTTTTCTGTGCTAACATTCATGAAGGCATGCATGTGCATAAAACCATTCCTACAATATCTGCTATCAATAAATACAGAAGAAGGAAATGCTTCTGGGAGAAAAACAAAGGTTGTCTATGTAAAACCAAAAAGAAATATAAAATATAAATTTAAACCTACAAATATTGGTAGAGAAGTTACACACTAGAGGAATAATCCGGGGACCTAGAGCCACATACACTGTGATGATATATTGTAAAGGTGAAGAAGACAGCATGGATTTTATTCAATTCTTCTCTGAGGGTAAGGTGTTTGAAAAACAGTTGAGTGGGATTGATTAGAAACCTTTGCCAAATTCCCCCATTCATTTCAAGTAAGAACAATACTAGTAGTGCTCAGTATGTGGAAGTGTAGGGCTTTCTGTGTAGGAGATAATAAGACTCTCAATACACAAATGTATTCAACAAAGGGTTGCTTTGAAATTAAATTAAATCTCTAATCATATTGTAAACATAGTACTCTGCTCTTACAGTTTCCATGACCACCTGACTGTAGCATTTAAACACATCTGATTTAATCTCAGCTCAGAAAACTGTGAAACAAAGGGTGCAGAAGTAATCAGAGTGGCAGTTCTCCAGTTGTAGAAGCTGTTTGATTGCACTCCACTTGAGGGAAAATGTGCTTTTTTCCCCCCTTTACTTTTTATATACACAACATTTACAGAGATAAGTTACCACAACATTATCCAATTTAACAAAATATATCTGTATCATTATTGTGTATCAACTAAAGCACAATACCTGTATATTTGCTTGTTTGTTTTATTAACTGGCTATTAACATAATATAATATTTGATCATATTTCATTTATTAATTCAAAAAGTATTTTGTTAATAAAGTGTATTATCAGTCTTTATAGACATTTCTATTAAATACATCCAGTCATTGGTAAATGCCTTTAAAATGATCGATTCATTGTTTCAATAACTAACACTATAGAAGCACATCCTTTAGAATAATTACTTCAAGAATTTAACAGTGCATCGTTAGTGGTCATTTGCATACAGAACACATTCAGAAATTCCACCTTGTTAAGGCTTAAGAACATAAAAAAGTTTACAAACGAGGAGGCCACTCAGCCTATCTTGCTCGTTTGGTTGTTAGTAGCTTATTGATCTCAAAATCTATCAAGCAGTTTCTTGAAGGATCCCAGGGTGTAAGCTTCAACAACATTACTGGAGAGTTGGGTCCAGACCCTCACAATTCTCTGTGTAAAAAAAGTGCCTCCTATTTTCTGTTCTGAATGCCCCTTTCTCTAATCTCCATTTGTGACCCCTGCCCTTATTTCTATTTTCAGGTCGAAAAAGTCCCTTGGGTCGACATTGTCAATACCTTTTAGAATTTTGAATGCTTGAATCATGTCGCCACATAGAGTTCTTTGTTCAGTACTGAATAGATTCAATTCTTTTAGCCTGTCTGCAAATGACATGCCTTTTAAACCAGAAATAATTCTTGTCGCTCTTCTTTGTACTCTTTCTAGAGCAGTAATATCCTTTTTGTAGCGAGGTGACCAATACTGAACACAGTATTCAAGATGAGGTCTTACTAATGCATTGTACAGTTTTAACATTACTTCCCTTGATTTAAATTCAATACTTTTCACAATATATGTGAGCATCTTCTTAGCTTTTTTGATAGCTTCCCCACATTGTCTAGATGAAAACACATCTGAGTCAACATAAACTCATAGATCTTTTTCATAGATTCATTCTTCTATTTCAGTATCTCCCATATGATATTTATAATGCACATTTTTATTGCCTGGGTGCAGTACCTTACACTTTTCTCTATTAAATGTAATTTGCCATGTGTCTGCCCAGTTCTGAATCTTGTCTAGATTTGCAAGACCTTTGCTGCTGCAACAGTGTTTGCCACTCCTATTTTTGTGTCACCTGCAAATTTAACAAGTTTGCTTACTATACCAGAATCCAAGTCATTAATGTAGATTAGGAATAGCAGAGGACCTAATACTGTGGTACTCCACTGGTTACCTCACTCCATTTTGAGGTTTCTCCTCTAATCAGTACTTTCTGTTTTCTACATGTTAACGGCTCCCTAATCCATGTACACTTGAATCCCTACTGCATTCAGTTTGACAATAAATCTTTTATGCGGGACTTTGTCAAAAGCTTTCTGGAAATCTAAATAAACCATGTCATATGCTTGCAATTTTCCCATTTTATATGGGGGGGGGGATGAAATCCCCCATTAGTATGACTTCTCCTTTGCTACATGCATTTCTAATGTCTTTGTGATGGTGAGAGATGGTGGTGTATATTCAGAAGCACTGCTGTTACCTCAAAACAAATAAGGCATTCTCACGGAAATGGTGATACTTTTGATGCACCCCATTTGAAACAAAGCCTGTAAACTAATCAACCCTAGTGTGAACCACAAAAGTTATATTTATGCAAATCAGATCCTTGCCTTTTTTTCATTCTGATGTGATCATCAACACAGGAATGTGGGTGGCTTAGAAGGTGCCTGAATTGGTAGATAATATCCTGTCTTGAAAGGCCATAGCTTTGGGTTCTCTTGAGGAATGAAACGTGTGCCAGGAACTAGCACCGTAGAAGAATGATGTGTGGGCTGTGCTATTATGTTATTTGTCTCTGAGGAGATGTAAACCAGCCAGGTCTGCTGCAGCTCATCTACAGTAATTCCTGCGAGTATTCGCCGAGCAGAGATTGATAGCTGGAACCCATCACATAATAGAACAATTGAAGGAGATTCAGGCACCGTCATCCCAAGCAGACCAGAGACAATGGTCACCACTTGTGTTTTATATAAATTGATGTTGTGCTGATCAAGCTGGCCACCGATATAGATAAGATATAGAATTTACAGTGGTGTAGTTGAGGGTATATGCAGGTAAACAGTGTTTACACACTTTTAATTTGGGCAATATAGCGTTTACCCACTTCTCATATAAGAGATACAGAGTTTACTCACTTCTACTCTTCTGTGATATGCAAATCCTGGGTTAAAGACAAGATATTGTAACAGTGAGAATCTGTGCTGTGTTGCTGCGCACGACACCGACAGCTGAGAGCTCTGTCTGAACTGCAGCGTGGGCAGGGGGCCACTAGACTGCGTGTTCTGTTTGTGGTGTGTGTGAGAGAGTGTTCTGTGGTTGGCTGTTTATGTTCTGTTCATGTACTGTTTTGGACTGTCAATTAATCACAGTTAACTTTGGTGATTTCTTTTTTTAGACAACTTTCTTTTAAAGCGCATTAAACGCCCTGTATCTTGTCCCTCTCAGCGTAATGAGCGTAATGAATTCCCTGCGGCAATATTTTAATATACTTGATTGCATGCAACACATTAAGACTATGGGCCATATTCATAAAAGTGCTTGCCGACTGCTGTAATAAAACAAATTTAATTTAAAACTAAAAAGTCTTCCATATTGCTATTCATAAAATGATCTGAGAATACAGACGACTGCCGCAAAGCATTTTATGAATGGGTATACAGTCGTCAAGAATGAAAGTCTGTCTCTTTTTGATGACATCATCAGCATTATTAATGTTCCCTGGTTGCCGTCGAGGTTCCCTGGTTGCCGTCTTTTGAAAACTCCTAGTTATCAGCAGCATTTTGCCGTCGTTCACTCTTATGAATAGCAGGTTGATGCTCAGGACTGATGAAGACTTTGTGCTATTGAGGTAATCATAATTCTCTCAATTCGTTAAAAAACATGCCTTCATAGATAAAACTTGTTGGGGCTTAACAACGCATCTGAATTATTTCTTATGAATAGCACCTGCCATTAAATAGGTGGCAGTGGTCGAAATCCGATCATGAACTGTTTTCTCATTTCAACAGGTGTTAACCCTTTATGAATAGACCCGTATTACTTGTATCACTTTCTAGCAGTTATTCTGCTACAGGCAGCAACACTAGAACAACAAATGAAACCCATCAGTTTCGACAGAGTCCTTTTTTTTTTTAATTCAGGATCTCTGCAAGCCTGTGAATCAAGCTACATCATGTCAGTATGATACAGGGTGTCCCACTTGAAAGTAGCCCTGAAAGTATTTCAGTGAAGCCCCTTCTACCTGGGTCAGAACTTACCCCGGCAGGACCCGGTGTCATGTGGGTCAGGTACGATCACCAACAATTTTGAAAATCATTAATCTCTTCAGTGTCCATGACAAGAGTAGTTTAATATTGTCTGACTTTGTACCAGTGATGATAGACTAACTATAATCTTGTTGATGTAATCCAGTTATACATAAACAGGTTAAAATTAGGGATGTGACCGATAACAGTAGTGCCAGACTTAATTTTATATTGATTACCATCAGTAATTAGAACCGTTTGCTACACTAGGAAATGTACGCATTTACATAGAAAAAGTTGCCACTGTGGTACCAAGGCTCTTGTATATGAATATGTTATGGAAAACTCTCCAAAGCTACTGTTTCTGATATTCAATCAGAAGTGTATATATTTCACTTCAGCCAAGTGTTTTGTTTTAGTTTATATGATATATTTAATAAAGTTTTATAGAACAGTGTAAACTTAGAATTTTTACTGCTGCACACCAGGAGGTACAGTAAAGCATGAATCTTTCCCTTTTAGATCTATACTTGTTTGCAATTCCACAATGGCTCTGAATTTCCTACTTACAGCTGCAGTCTGGGATACTGAAAGATGTTTCAACAAGTCGACACACACAGTCTAATACAGTCAAACTCGAAAATAGTTTTTCTTCCAATTGTATCTGTGTGAACAGGATAGCATCACAGCCAAGGCTGGTAACTGTCAGGAAGGAGACCCAGAGACAGCAGCTGCAAGATTAAGTGCTAATGCACACATTTAATAATAAAGACAGTACTAAACAGCACAGACAAATACACAATTAACAAAACAAAAGGCACAAAGGCCAAAACAAAAGGTCTATACAGACACTATCTAAACTCACAGACACGGAAATAAACACAGAACAGCGCCACAGCAACACAAACCTCCACCTCTGTCACCAACATTAATTCTCCTATTAACACCAGTGATCACCCTTTTTATACCTGTGACTGGAGCCTTATTTATCACCCATTATTCAATTTACGCCTCCAGCCACATTCTTGCATCTATTTGCTGGGTGGTGGTTGGAGTTGTGGTGAAGGTGATCTCTTCACCTCCTCCCCCCTCTCTATAGCCAGCAGCTCTTTTTCTCCCGGTTCTGGCCTCAGCAACCCTGGCTCCGGCTGTGACAACGCTGGACACTCCAGTATTGCAATGCTGGCCACGGTGGGGAACACTCCAGTCCTGCCAGTGGTGCAAGGCCCTCCTGCAGTGGCAACACTGGCAGCGGAAATGCTGGTAGCGGTGCGGGGCACTCCAGACGTGGCAACGCTGGTAGTTGCAATGCTGCAGCAGAAATGCTGCTCACTTTATGGGGCACTCCAGTCATGGAAGCGCTGGTAGTGGCAATGCTGGCAGCGGAAATGCTGGCAATGGTACAATGCACTCCAGCAGTGACAAAACTGGTAGTGGCAACGCTGGCAGTGGAAATGCTGGTAGTGGTACAAGGCACTCCAGCAGTGGCAATGCTGGCAGTGGAAATACTGGGTACTGAGGCAGTGGCAATGGTGGCAGCAACAGGGCACTTAAGCAGTGGTGGCGGCGCTGGAGGTGGCTTCTCATCCTCCTACTCCTCCTCTTGGAGGGGCAGTTGAACACAAAGTGCCCCCACTCCCTGCAGATGAGGCACCAGCTTGAGGCCTAAAGAGCTCCCAGGTAAGCATCCCAGCTTCCCTCCTGATGTGTAGATGGCAGGGGTGCGGGGTACTCTGACAGCGGCAACACTGGCCCTTCTGGATGTGCAGCTCAAGACAGCTCCCCCTTCTTGGGTCCTTTGGCTGGCAGCACCTCCCTCTCTTGCCTCCAGGACCAGCCATTTCTTCCCTTCTTCCTCTTTTGGGCATTTGGCTGGTCCCTCTCTGGCAGTGGAAATGGCAGTGACCGTTGGGCTACCACGCAAAAACAATCTGTTGCATCCCCAACCTCATCCTTTCCGTAGGCCTTTATGAAGCCGGGGTCTTCATATGGGCACTCTTCTCTATGTTGCCCATGCTCCATACAAGCACCGCAAAGCAGAGCCCCTTCAGCATCCCACTGCAATTGCTGTTCGTACCAGCCTTCCATTCAATTATTCTTTTTTCTAAACTGCAATCCTGCTCTGAGTCCCTAGGGGCGATATATCCCTCTGACGCCATGTGTGAACAGGACAACGCCACAGCCACAGCTGGCAACTGGCAGGAAGGAGACCCAGAGACAATAATAAAGATAGCACTAAACAGTACAGATAAAAACACACTTAACAAAATAAAAGGCAGAAGAGCCTAAAAAGAAGGTCTATAAAAAAAACACAGACCCAGTCACGGGCATAAACACAGCACAGCACCACAGCAACACGAACCTCCACTTCTATCACAACATTAATTCTCCTATTAACACCCATGATCACCCATTTATACCCTGTGACTGGAGCCTATTTAATCACCCATTGTTCAATTCACAGCTCCAGCCACATCTCCACGTGGATCTGCATGAAGAAATTTAACCCCCTCCCTGCCAACACAATTTCACCACCCACACCCATGCCTGTGCACCAGCATGGGTTTCACCCTGCCACAATCTGTTCAACATTTTCAATTTGTTATTGTTATTGCTCCTGTAATTGTGCATAGAAAAAAAACGATATTAAAATGCTTCTTGCAGTATATATGTACAGTGTAAACATGAAATACACATTTGATAATTCGACAATTGCACTTTTTGTCAACGTACTGTACTGTATACTCGGGCAGCCTTTTGTTCTCACACTGTGTAATGAGATTCAATCAGCATCACTTTTGAGACTCAAATGCATAAGTGCTAATTTTACTGGATTTCTTTTCAAGGGATTTATAAAGGCTTCATTCAGGGCCCTTTAGAAATCGATGCTCTAAAGGCATTAGCTTCAGGTAGTGCAATTTGATATCAAAGGTGACAGGCATATCTTTTCCATGGGAGTATTAGAACACAGCTTAAAGCAACCACAAAACCTGTTAGCAAGAACTAAACTTGTTTTTCTTTCACAAAGAATAGAGTATATAAATAGTCTTTGATTATCTTGCAGGTGCTGTGTTGCTCTCTGAAATCACTTCATCTGGAGGAAATGAAAGCCTGATAACAGAAGTTGAATGTTGAGGGGCATGAGCAACATATGTTTGAGATTTCCTTTGATCAAATGCTTTTAAGCTTGATACCAGCTGGAGTGAGACGTGCAGTAGCAGGACTATGTTCTCTAAAGCAATAATATTATGTATAACTTATGGGAGATAAGAGGAATGTGTTTAAAAAAAAAAAACGAAGCTGCCAAATTCCCCTGTAAAAATAGTAACCATACTTTAACAACCCTGGGTCTGCTGTAACCGGGTTCTGGAAGGTTCTGTGACCCAGAGTCAAAGGTTCAATTTCAGCAGGTGTTCAGGGACGTCAGAGATGGGAGAATCGCCACCAATCAGATGCCCGGTTACAACATTGTTGTCACAAATCAGGGGATAAGATCAATCAAGGACTGGAGAGTGGGAAGCTGCGACTTTCTTTTCTTTTCTTTGATTATTTTGTCACAGTCTGAGTAGCACTAGACTGCTCAGCTGTAGTTGTATCACAGGCTGGTAAAGCAACATGCTTAATAAACCACTTAATAAACTGGCTTAATAACACTACATTCAAGAACCTGAAATACCTGTGTGAGCCTGCCTTCATTTCCCACACAACGCTACATTACATTTAACATGCTTCTAAAATACAATTAACACCCTGCTTTACCATTTGTTACATTCTTTCTTATGTTTACTTATGCCTTGTCATGCCAAATTGAATGGGATGGGGTATTGAATTCAAGGTTTCTTAAGCTTCAAATGCAACCCCTGAAAACAAAATAGTTAAAGTCTAGAGCTTTGAAAACATGTCTCTAAGTTGCATATAGTTTTAATATTTATCTCTAAACATCTCTCATCTTTACATAATATTAATGTTACCTAGATTCTTCTATATTAATGATGACAATGAATAAGACAACTGTATGGTGGTGTGTTTACGGCTTCCAGGGGCTTCCACCCAGGGAGTCAGCAGCAGGAAGGAAGGGCAACTAGTTGAATAACAGGAAGCCTGGCCAAGATTGTGACATCCCCAGTACATTCCTCCAGGCATACCTGTCATCCACCTGGCCTGGCACTTAGGATGCAGGCCTTTCTTTCTTATTATGCATCTGTGAGGGCAGGGGTCAGTAGGTTCAAACTTGGTTCCAACTCTAACTCTTTGCAATAACATTTTACCAAAAAGAACCATATAAATTTTCAAAACTGTCAACATAAAAAATATGATGTAGATTAGTATTTTAACTTTGTAAAACATGCAGGCGAGTTGTTAGCAATCCTGATCAGGTTCACCAAAAAAACATGCTTAAAGTAAAGGCCACTGAAAAAAAAAAGTTTCTTCTAGAAATACAGATATCTAATGCTGCATCTAAATACCATTTATTATAACACATTCTCAAGACAAATAGAATTCTAACAAATGAAAAATGATGAGGCACACCCACATGTTCATGTAATGCACAGAAGATATCCTACAATGAATTCATCTGGCTGCATCTATTGGAAGAAGTGTGTATGCTTGCCTTCCAAAGAGTGTCTTCATTCACACCATTCCAAAATAAGATCTGTCAACATCAGTCTGATAAAATGCAGAATTGAAAATGTATACTGGTCAGGAGGGGTTGTACTGGGGACAGTTTCCTTTGTATTTATGGGTTTGAAATACATGACCTAATAGTTCCACTAAGCTAGAGTGGCTTGGTTGCAGATCCTTAAGATATAATTTCACTCAAGTGTAGCAAATTAGTAACATAAATACTCCAGTACCTGTTTCCAAGTACAGTGGAACAAACAAGGGGTCACCTTGACCGCATTTAAAAAAAAAACTATAATATTCAAAACTTGAGATTAAATCCTCCTACTCTGGTACATTTTTTCTTTTCTTTATCTCGCCTTTCTCTATCAATATTTTTAAATAACGCACACACTTACTGTGACAGGCTGGCGAGTGGATAGAGGCCCAGAGACAGGCTGCAGTTCAAAAAAAATACTTTTATTACAAAAACACAAAATAAAAGGGCACAATGGCAAAAAATAAAGATATTTAAACACAAATAAAGCAAAAAGCAAAACTTACAAAAATAAGGATTTCCAGGCTGGGCAATGCCTTCACTGGATTTAGAAAATACACCAACACTAACATCAACACCACCAAGGCCTCCTTTTATGTCAGGTGGCTGGGTGCTGATTGAGCTAATCAACTAATCACAACCCCAGCCACCTGAACATTATAAACCCAGGCAGGTAGGGGAATTTAACCCCATCCCTGCCAATTTCTAAAGGGCAGAGCTCTGCTCTGCCACACTTACCAAGAAGGATCACGAGGTAATTTTGACCCCTCATAATATTCTTGTCTTTGAATGGTAATTGAAAATGGGATTTGCTGTCCAATGCAGTTATTGGGCTGAAAAACATCCAAGACATTGATTCAGACGATGGTGACATTTCCTCTAGTGATTCTGACTCAGAATTTCTAGCAATGGGAATACGACAACTAACACGTGCATTCAGTGCAAGAAAACTAGCTGCCTGTGGTTCAAGGAGTTAAACCAGTTCATATGTAAAAAGTAAGACTCTTTAACTAAGAGCCATACTGCATCTATCTGTTCAGTGATAAATCTTTCTTGGGTTTATTTATTTATTTTTTTTACTTCATATTTTTGTTGTATTCTCAGTGATAGTTATAGTTGAATGTAAAGGAATACATTACACAATCATCTGTTAAATGTACATGTTTTGTTTGAATAATTAATCATAATAAAAAATAAAAAAATTCTAGTCTTTTTTGTCCTAACTGAATTCCTTTCCAGAAGACGCAACGTCATTAGCAGAAAAGCACAATGTGTGTCAAGATGGCCGCTTTGTCCTTCTAGATAGGCCCATTTTCTGGTTGTTTGGTTTAAAAAAATGACTGCAGTGAGACATTCTTCTATTGTGAAGACATAGCCCTCCCGTAACCAGTCTCCTTTGGTAGCTCTGTCGACGAACAGGTAATAATTGTTGAAAATTGCTCCCACGAAAATATGACTATTGCCAGAGAGTGGACCCTATTCCCAAAATGATGTGAAAAGGTCAAAAGACTCCTGATAATTTTACAAAACTAGAATAAAATCTAATTCCATTGATCCCTCTCTGGTTGTGTTTACACTCATATTAATAAGTGTCAAAAACTAAAACTTGTTAGAAAGTCAGACAGAACCCATGTCCAGAACCCTGGATTGCAAGTTTTCCAAGTGAGTCTAAACAACATCAATCTGTCTTCAAAAGATAGGAGAAATTACATATTGAAAAATGTTAAATGTTTCAAAATAAAAGTTTAGATTTGTTTTTTGTAATTAGATTTGTTTTGGCCAACCAATATGGAATGTTAAAGATGAATTGGAACTATACATACCCGTATTTACCACTGACCTTTAAGATAAAAACAAATATTAGAATTTCATCTATTGCAACATTCTAAGGTATTTAAAGGTATGAACTTGTTTAACGTCTGAGATAAGAACCTATGTATACTATACTTGGTGTAGATAAAGTCTTGCTGCACTTTTGAACCCTAAATCACATTCATCTAACTTTTGGTTCCACGTTGTTTAAGTGGCACTCTGTATATGTATGTACAGTGGTTTGCAAAAGTATTGACCCCCCTTGGCATTTTTCCTATTTTGTTGCCTTACAACCTGGAATTAAAATGGATTTTTATTTGGATTTCATGTAATGGACATACACAAAATAGTCCAAATTGGTGAAGTGAAATGAAAAACATAACTTCTTTCAAAAAATTCTAAAAAATAAATAACTGAAAAGTGGTGCGTGCATATGTATTCACCTCCTTTGCTATTAAGCCTCTAAATAAGATCTGGTGCAACCAATTACCTTCAGAAGTCACATAATTAGTTAAATAAAGTCCACCTGTGTGCAATCTAATTGTCACATGATCTGTCACATGATCTCAGTATATATACACCTGTTCTGAAAGGCCCCAGAGTCTGCAACACCACTAAGCAAGCGGCACCACCAAGCAAGCGACGCCATGAAGACCAAGGATCTCTCCAAACAGGTCAGGGACAAAGTTGTGGAGAAGTACAGATCAGAGTTGGGTTATAAAAAAATATCCAAAACTTTGAACATCCCACTGAGCACCATTAAAGCCATTATTAAAAAATGGAAAGAATATGGCACCACAACAAACCTGGCAAGAGAGGGACGCCCACCAAAACTCACAGACCAGGCAAAGAGGGCATTAATCAGAGAGGCAACAAAGAGACCAAAAATAACCCTGAAGAAAGCCATTGCTTAAAGAAAAAAATAAGCAAACATGTTTGGTGTTCGCCAAAAGGCATGTGGGAGACTCCCCAAACATAAGGAAGAAGGTACTCTGGTCAGATGAGACTAAAATTGAGCTTTTTGGCCATCAAGGAAAACGTTATGTCTGGCACAAACCCAACATCTCTCATCACCCTGAGAACACCATCCCCACAGTGAAGCATGGTGGTGGCAGCATCATGCTGTGGGGATGATTTTCATCAGCAGGGACTGGGAAACTGGTCAGAACTGAAGAAATGATGGATGGCGCTAAATACAGGGAAATTCTTGAGGGAAACCTGTTTCAGTCTTCCAGAGATTTGAGACTGGGACGGAGGTTCACCTTCCAGCAGGACAATGACCCTAAGCATACTGCTAAAGCAACACTCGAGTGGTTTAAGGGGAAACATTTAAATGTCTTGGAATGGCCTAGTCAAAGCCCAGACCTCAATCCAATTGAGAATCTGTGGTATGACTTAAAGATTGCTGTACACCAGCGGAACCCATCCAACTTGAAGGAGCTGGAGCAGTTTTGCCCTGAAGAATGGGCAAAAATCCCAGTGGCTAGAAGTGCCAAGCTTATAGATACATACCCCAAGAGACTTGCAGCTGTAATTGCTGCAAAAGGTGGCTCTACAAAGTATTGACTTTGGGGGGGTGAATACTTATGCACGTTCAACTTTTCTGTTTTTTTGTCTTATTTCTTGTTGTTTCACAATAAAAAATATTTTGCATCTTCAAAGTGGTAGGCATGTTGTGTAAATCAAATGATACAAACCCCCAAAAAATCAATTTTAATTCCAGGTTGTAAGGCAACAAAATAGGAAAAATGCCAAGGGGGGGTCAATACTTTCGCAAGCCACTGTATTAAGGCTTTTAGTGTATATGAATTATGGTCTTTAGACCATTAAATAAAGTGATGAGTGCTGCTTACTAATTAATGATATGCTTCAGTGTTGTACTTATCTAAACTGTAAATATTAAAGGTGTTTAATAATATAACATGGAAAGGCTTAGGTTATGTTTTCTCTGTATTAAGGCCACTGAAACACATTTGCAGATCTTCATGTCCCAAAAGAGAAAATTTGACAAATGAAACGTTGGTGCATGTGACCCAGAATGAGATGAACTGCAGTGGGTGGGGGAATTACCAGAGGGAGACAGGTGATTGCATCACTAGCTGGACTGAGAGTTATGAAATTCCCTTGGCTCAAAGAGCGATACAGTAAACAAGGGCAGTACAGCACTGTAGGGAAAGGGCAGAATCAACATTGTAAGTAAAAGATTGTTTACTAGCATGGCTTTAAGTCATTTCAGAAACTCATTTAACAGGAGAGCATTTCAATCAAAGCTGCTTTCTTTGACCAAGTTGCAATTCTGTTATAAAGTGACAGTGTAATTCTTGTTTATTTGTTTCTTTACTGATCTAGTGAAAAAAAAAAGCATGTAGGAAAAGCATTTTTGGAACATTGGTACATTTATCAAGATCTTGAATACTTCTGTGATTTTCTTTAAAAGAATTATGAAGGACAAAATATAACAGAAAAATGGCAATCTTGTGAGACAAAATAAAACAAAATATTAGGTTTTAGTTGACTAGGTGTGTCAGGGCTGTAATTTTAGGGGTGGGTTTGTAAATAGAATGTGTTTAATTTGTATAATTTGAACGTTTTTGTAAATTAAAGTGAATTAAATTAAATTAAATTGTACAGCAGGTGGTCTGGTGAATTTGATTAATTGATTATCAAGTAATCCTGGCCACATGCCTTTAAAAAGGGGCTGAAAAGTCAGTTTCTTCGGTCTTCTGTAAGCCTGGAGGTGACTGTGTTGAACCCGGGTGAGCTGCAAATTATCATTGTGTGTTTAACCGGGATCTTAAGTATGTAGAAAATTTATTTAGGGGACTGTAATCTCACCAGTTTATTTATTTAGTTAGTGAAGGTAGAAGGTTCCTAGAGCAGGGCCTCCCTTTTAGTAGGAGCAGTGCAGGACCTGAGCTTGGCCACCTTTTGTTTATTAGTTATTTTTCCCACTGTGTTTTGT
This sequence comes from Polyodon spathula, assembly GCF_017654505.1. NCBI lineage: Eukaryota > Metazoa > Chordata > Actinopteri > Acipenseriformes > Polyodontidae > Polyodon > Polyodon spathula. The sequence continues at coordinate 27,883,897 of NC_054540.1, read as the reverse complement.
ATTGTATTCATGTACATGTGTGTATGTGTATATGTCGTTCTGCACTAGGGATATAATTGTTTGTACCAAAGTGGCCAGCAATTGCCTGCAATATTTGTGAATAAATACAACCTGGATGCCTAAGCATCATTTTTAACATTGGAACCCTCTGTGTCTCTTGTGTCTCAGCAGATACCTACATGTAACAGAACACTCTTGTTACACTAGGGTAATTTAAACTACATTTAAAAGTCTGCTGTGTTTCTATAAAAGAGAGCAACCTTCAAGTACTAGTCTTGCAAATAAAATGGTTTATAAACTAATGTTTGTCATGCTTTTTTTAAAAAATTATATTTAGGAATTGATCAATAACAATATGTAGTTGACTGAATGCAGTAGAGAAGGGAATATGGGTCTATTGGTAATTTAGCTAAAGTATGTAAGTATTTAATGATTAATACTATTAGTAAATGCACTCCTTTAATGTGTTTAATGGCATTTTGAGAACTGTCAGCACCAGCAAATGTTTAAGGAATCTTAGGGTTTATAAAAAAGTTTTTAAAGTGTGCATTTAAAACATGTTGTATTTAGTTTAGTCTGACACAACTCATAAGTGGTGTACATTTTTAAGTTTTTTTTTTTTTTTTTTTGCCTTCTGAAGTCAATCTGGAAACTGTTGTGGCAGCTGTTTTAACATCATTATATGAGCTATGTGTATTAATGACAGGGAATGAATGCACAACACTGCAATATCTGAATAGAGGGGTTATTTTCCATGAGTTATTGTAACTGCATACATGAACTATATATAACACTTGATATGTTTACTTTGGAATAACATGTTATCTAGGGTAACCAGCTCTATTCACCCCTTCACTCTTTTAAGAGTTGTCCTGACAGATGTTCTTTTCAGCATAAAATGCTCATTCAAGTCCAACATTTAATCTCCTTGATTTGTTGCAAAAAGAAATTATCTTAAACCCAGTATTTTTAGTTACTAGTTTTCTCTGGATTAGGATGTAGACTGAGCTATCAATGACTAACATTTAAAGGGAGGTAGAGATTTGGAAAATAAAAACCAAAAAGTTAAAATTGAGAAAATAGACCAAGATATACCAGGAAAATGCAATTCCCAGTAGGCTAATGAAAACTGAGCTGTGAAAGTCTCCTGGCTCGGCTCAGAGGGATAGTTAACCAGGGCAGTACTACAATGTAGGAAAAGGGCAGAATCAGTACTGTAAGTAAAATATTTTTAACCCTGATTTAATACCGACAGACCATAGCATCACCGTCATTGCAGCATAAAATATTCAAAAACCTATTACAGGCCTAATGCATATATTTGATTATTTTAAACCAGTGTGATTTTGTTTACAAGGCTGACCTTCTTCCTTTTTTTTTTTTAAATCCTTGAACATCAATAACATGAAACGTTTGGTTTCTATGGTTGTCCTGCCGGAAGTCTTGCAGCTAAATCTACCGAGGTAACAGCAATCAAAGGTAAACGTACCAGCATGTACGTGCAATTACATGTTAAGGCAAACAAATGATTCAGATTTGAAATAACTGAGGCTGGTGGGAAAACTCTTCTTAAATAGGAAGCAAATTGGATCATTTTAAAATTGGGACTTTTTTTCCCCTCCTCTTTCAATTTAACAAATTACCAAACACACATCCGCTATAACTACTGCAAAACATTGTGTAGGATATATTGAAACAGAAATAAGCAAGACAAGTGTTTGAATCCTGAAGGCACAACACAATTTATTGATCTGCATACTAATTGTAATGTAATTTCTCAATCTTATATTGCTCCAGCCATAGATGTCACTTAACTACCCATTTAGCTTTCATAGCTTCTTTTCATGACAAGATATTCAATTTCTTTTTAAATATCACCAGCACATTTTAAAACCTTGATTCATACCATAAATTACATTTCAAAAGGGACCTGATGGTGTATTTGGTTTGCCTGGTCTCTTTTATATTGATACTCAATACAGGCAGAAGTGTCTACAGTACAACAAACCCCCATTTTTTTCACAACCAGATTTACTTGTCATTTTCTCTAAAATTGCACTACTTCCACAACCAGCTGTTGCAGTGCCAATAACCAGATTTACTGCAAGGGTTTACCAAGGATAAGGTGACTACATTACTTGAATAATGTAGTTTATTAGGCATCTACTGCTGTCCTCTAGACATAAAGATGACATTATACAGTGAATAGAACCGAGTGACTCATACTTATTGATAAGCCTTGCCACAAGTCTCTAACATGCTTAGGTATTCTTGTAATGCAGTCCCCATCTGGCATGCTGGTTTTCCATTGTCCTAAAGCACTGACAACTAATATTTAAAAATACATTTTCTAACTTATATCTTTTGTTTCTTTGCATTTTTTTTTTTTTTTTGTAACTTATTTGGAATAGGGTGACTAACTTACTGGTGCTTTATCATGGTTTGATAACTGACCTATTGGCACCAGGAATCTGTAAAAACATCAATTCCTGTTAATCTCAGGGGGGGGGGGGGGGGGGGGGGGGGGGGTGGTTGATACTAAAAGCGCATCAGCCACAGCGGGATCAGCCGAACAAGCGACCTAGGCGCTAGCAGCTATGCAGTCTACAGGCTTTCCCCCCCCCCCCCCCCCCCCTTCAATACACCCATTGAGCCAGTTCCTGCTCTCGTGGTGAATTCTTGGTGAGTTCACACTTTCCCAGCCATTTACCAGCTGTCGCTGCATTTCATTATCTGCTCAAAGAGCATTGAGCACATTGCTTCGGATAGGAGGGTCTGAGCCCAGTGAAGTTTGGTAGGTAGAAGGGGGTTGTTTACAAGTAAAACATTGTCCTTGCCATCTGGCTTGCCAAATCTATTTCCTCCCTCCCCTTCCAGCGAAGTCTGAAAACATAGCACACCCTCCTTTGTTTTCCTAAACTGTTTATGCTGGCAGAACATGAACTTCAAACTGCTGGTATTGTTAGATTGCAAACATGTTAGCCTTTTACTAGTTTTGTTTTTAATGGCCTTGTTTTCATAGATAGCAGCAGGTAAATTTGTTCTCACACACCCTCATTATAATCTAAACCATAAAAATGTGGTGCCAGAAATATACTTTACATTGTTTTACATTGGGGTCCAATAGAATAAAAAACATCTTGGTGGTGAGATAAGAAATTTTGAAAAAGCTGCCAAACAATTTATTTCCTTTTCCATTACCTACGTTATGCAAATATGGTTAAAGCAATAAACAAACATATAATTTTAGTGTCAAGTGAAACAGACAACTACACACTTTACAAGGAAATTAGGTCCCTAAAATGGATGCCTGTCATTGAGAGTGAGTCAGCATGATTGGTTGAAAAATATATACAGTAGAATTAAAGCAGCAGGTATAGTAGTCAATATTCTGATTGGCTAATTTAATGAAGATATAAAAAGGATTGTTTCACAAATAAAATCAGGTTTTGCACATATGAGTAAATGCATAGCCTAGTGGCCATTTTATTAAACTTAGTAATGGATATTGTATACATATAAGTGAATTGGATTTAGAGTATATTATCAACATTCAACATGCGACATTCAATTCACAACTTTTAATTGGTGGAAAATACATAATGACTACAATTATAACATTTACTGGACATATTTGTTAAAATATGAACAAATATTGCATTGTTTTGACTGCCATAACTGTGACCTCTTAATATGGTACAGTTTTGTCCGTAACAAAGATTACAATAGCTGCTTTCCTGTTTGCGTCAGTCAGATCGCAGGTGTTGCTACTGTATAAACTATCTAGACCTCCATTCCAAGGCTGAAACCATGCAGAATAGAGAAAAGAATGAGTGTATTATAACGTTATATAATCCCATCAAGGTTGTCCTCATCAGAGCCCCTATGTGGAATTAAAGGTAAATTCTGGTAAACATCTGTTTAACGAAACACTATCAATTATGTAGGAGGCAGCATAGCTGGTTGCATGTGCAGATAGTAGAGAGACAAACAGAAGAATGCATTTCTGAAAAAAATGTTTACATTATTAAACCTTCCATATGACATTTCTCATATGTATGTATGTACTGTGTGTATATATATATATATATATATATAATATATATATATATATATATATATATATATATATATATATATATATAATGGGCATCCCGTCAAAGGCTGTCACCACAACTACTGTTCATTTTAGGAAAAATCTTTTGTAGCTAAATTTTGCTTTTGTGCATGAAGGAAAAAGTTACAAGAAATAGATGTCTACAATTATTTATTTTAGCATTTTTGCAAAAAATGTATTCATGCCCTGTGATGCTATGATAGTATTGTCAAGAAGGTGCTAGAAATTTCGATTTGATAATACCGAACCTAATTCTAGAAAAAGCTGGATTGTAGGTGAACATTCTTAGAGTATGAAAGGGTTAGGCATAGGATGATTGCTGTCATTACCAACAAGTCAATATGGGAAAAAGTAAGGAGCTATCTGAAGACCATAGGCAGAAAATGATTTATTGTCATACAGCTGGAGAAGGATACAAGAAGATTTCCAAGTAATTTCCAATATCCCAATTTCAACCATTGTTTCTATTATCAAGAAGTACAAAACTCCTTCGGTCTGGCAGAAAGAAGGTTCTTTCACCAAGAACAAGTAGAAGAAGAAGGTTCATAACAATCAGTTTGACTGTCAAAGATATTCAAAGTGAACTGGCTGCAAGTGGGACTGGGGTTTCCATTTCAAACATAGGTCACAGGCCAAGAAAAAAGTCACTCTTTGGAAAATGTCATAAGAACAATTGCTTAAAGTTTGCTAAACTGTATTTGAATGATGGATTTGCGTTCTGGTCAAAAGTTTTGTGGAGTGATGAAACAAAGATCGAGCTGTTTGGTCACGCTGATAGTTACATTTGGAGAAAGTCTGGTGAGGAGTACAAAGAAAAGAACACCATACCCACTGTCAAGCATGGAGGTGGTAATATCCTTCTATGGGGCATACTATAGCATACCAAAAGATATTGGCCAATCATCTGAAACCCTCATCTATAAAGCGCATCTGGACGTTCCAACACAACAACAATCCAAAGCACACATCAAAATCTACTTCAGAATGGTTAAAGAAGAATAAAATTAATGTTCTGGAATGCAAAGTCCCAATTTAAAGGCCTACAAAGAAAAAGGGTAACAGTTGATACCTGGAATATTTGGAGGTGGTAATATCCTTTTATGTGGCATACTATAGCAGCACCAAAAGACTGATGGGCCAATAGTCTGAAACCCTCAATCTATAAAGCGCATTTGGACGTTCCAAGACAACAACACTATATCAAAGAAGTACACCAAAATCTCTTCAGAATGGTAAAGAAGAATATAAATCTTAGGTGTTCGGAATGCAAAGTCCCACATCGAACATATGATGCTATATCTGGCATTATTCATACTCCGCACCTTAGGCATTTGTAAATGTATTGATTGAGAATATTTGGTATGAGAAGGCTGTGCACATGAGAAGCCCTTGGAATTTGAGTGAACTGGAACAATTTTGCTTTGAAGGTCAAAAAACACTAAATAATCATGTCAAAAGCTCATTGATAAATATCCTATCGTTTAAAAGCAGTTATTATTGCTAGAGGTGCTTCAACTGGCTATTTCATTTACGTTGTCCGGGTATAAATACTTTTGAATTTAGTATTTTTGGAGTTTTGCAAAAATCACTGAAATAAATAATTGTAGAAATCTATTTCTTGTAACTTTTTTTTTCCTCATCCACAAAAGCAAAACTTTTGCTATAAAAGATTTTTCCTGTAATTATTTGCTTTTGAGAAAGTTCTAGAAATTATACATTTCCATTGGGGTATGTAAACTTTTGACTACAACTGTGTGTGTCTGTCTAAAATTTAAGACAAATTATATTTTAACCTGAACCCTCAACATTCCTATATTAACAGCAATTCTGGCTGCTGTTAGGAGGCAAGCCTCTATTTTCAACTCCCATCTGCAATTAAACACTGTATTAGCAGTGGCAGATGATGTACTCTGATCCCTGGTTTTAATTGGAGGAGCCACTCACACCTTCCCGCCCCCTGCTGAAACACTGTTGTACTGAGTATGCACGATTTATGGGTGACATGATGAATAATGTAAATCGCATCATTCAGTTTCACATCCAATTTTCTGGAGGAGATTTTAAAGTGTGACCAGAAAAAAGAAGAAATCCATTAAAACGGCAGAGGAGATTGAAATACATTTTTTGAGTGGCAAAAATTTATCGTTTGTTAAAACATTTTGTCATTTATTATGAGCCCTTGGGGCTTAAAAAAAAAAAAAAAAAAAAAAAAAAATCTGAAGGATTGGCGTTATATACTAGGGATTATATATATCCTATATATGATATATATAATATCCTATAAATATAGTATTCTATATATAGCGTATAGGATAACTTATAATATATCTATATATATCTTATTAGAAGTTGTAGATAGGTCGAGAGTCCTTGATCGTAGTCATCAAGTGTTCTTTGATATCACTTACAGGCAATAATACTCGCAATGAGAGTTACTTGAATGAAGCTCCTTTTTTTGCATGGGCAGATTGAACAAGAACCAGGCTACGAGTTAAAAATATAATAATTGTATTAAATTTTATATAGACCCAAACATATTTACTAGTCCCCATGAAAGTGAACTAGCATTCAGTAGTCACAAGGAAACTATAGGGAACTTACAGGAATAATTACTCGCAATGATGAGTTACTTGAATGAAGCTCCTTTTTTTGCATGGCAGATTGAAAGAACAGGCTTCAGGTTAAAATATAATTTGTCTTAAATTTTAGACAGACACACACAGTTGTAGTCAAAAGTTTACATACCCCAATGGAAATGTATAATTTCTAGAACTTTCTCAAAAGCAAAATTACAGGAAATCTTTTATAGCAAAAGTTTTGCTTTTGTGGATGAGGAAAAAAAAAGTTACAAGAAATAGATTTCTACAATTATTTATTTCAGTGATTTTTGCAAAACTCCAAAAATACTAAATTCAAAAGTATTTATACCCGGACAACGTAAATGAAATAGCCAGTTGAAGCACCTCTAGCAATAATAACTGCTTTTAAACCATGTGCCTCATCTGACTTAAGTCACGAGCCACCACTGATACTGAATGGTTAGGGCTGTGATTTATTCACGTTGGTTGCAGGTGTCACGGATTTCGTGACTTGCTAGTGTCCTCGATCAGCGTGACTTGTGGGGATGTTAGTAAATTGTGTTCAATCTGTATGTGATTTTATTGGAAAGTGTTTCTCATTAATATTAAATTTCACTTTAAAAAAAAAATGCATTTATCGTTTTAATTATAAATAATTACATATGTTGAACTAGATCCAACACCGTTTTGAGAAGAAAAAAAAATTCTGACTCAGACTAAGCTCTTTGATTAAATACTTATGTTATGTTAGTTAGTTATGTTAACACTTCATAAATTCAGTGTGTGTATGTACTACACTAACTGCTAGCATTCGCTGCGGGACATACATTGAACAGTTTCTTCTTTAATTGAAATTTTTGTACGTGCTGACAGTGGGGCGAATCTCTTCTCCCGCTGTACCACTGGCAGCGGAAATGCTGCCAATGGTGCGGCAGTCAGCAGACGTGCTGACAGCTCCCAGACCGGGGCAAGTCCAGCAGTGGAAAAGCTGTTGGGGTTGGTGGTCTCCAGACCTCCCCCAAGATCTCCGGCAGCGAAACTGCTGCGGGGGAAGGTGGTCTCCTGACCTCTCCCCCCTTTTTCATAGCCAGCGGCTCCCTCTGGTGGGGTTCCGGCCACACTGACCCCTACGGCCATGCAGAGCTGACTGCAACCCCTGGCAAAGCAACGTCAACCTCAGGTGAAGCGAGGCAGGCATCCTTGGGAGAAGCATGGCAGGTATCCTTGGGCGAAGCAAGGCAGGGAGTCAGGACAAGCTGGGGTGTGGGCGTTGGCCGTCTTCTCGGCCACTGCGGCCGGGCAGTTCTTCCCCGTGCTTCCCTCAGCAGCCTATGCAACACCAGCATCTATTCCTGGTCCTTCTGGTGCAGGGAGAGGCAGCTCCTGTTCCTCTCTTTGTGATGGTGGGGGAAGTGATACCAGCAGGCATTCATCCTCTGCTGGTGGAAAGGGACCCAGCAGGCATTCACCCTCTGCTGGTGGACGGGAACCCAACGGGCATTCACCCTCTGCCAGTGGAGGTGGCGGAGGCAGAGGCAGCTCCTGCTGCTCTGCTCCTGCCAGTGGAGGTGGCGGAGGCAGAGGCAGCTCCTGTCGGTGGAGGTGGCGGAGGCTTGTAGTCTCCTGCCGGTGAAGGTGGCAGAGTTCGAGGCAGCTCCTGCTGCCCTGCTCCTGCCGATGGAGGTGGCGGAGCTGTGTAATCTCCTGGCAGCGGAGGTGGGAGCAGTGTGTAGTCTATCCTTGTTACAGGGGACTGGTGCGGCTCTCCCTCCTGCTCTGGAGACAGCGATGGGACCTCTCCCTCTGGCACTGGAGACAGCAGCAACGGCTCCTCTCCCTCTCCCTCTGGAGGCAAAACCAGCAGGCATTCTTCCTCTGGTGGTGGAGACTTGGGCAGTGGACGCTCTGCCTTCCTCTTCTCTGCCTCCTCCTCACCTTCCTCTCCTGGGCCAGTTCCTCCTCACCCTCTTGGTAGGGGCAGCGCACCGCCGGGTGCCCGAACTCCCCACAGGCAAGGCACCAGCTTTGGTCCTTTGTTGTGTTTTTTTTTTTTAATGAATTTTTGCTGTTCCTGGTCTGCGTCTAGGGGGCGCTGGTAATCCGGGTTATGATACCACATGTCACAAAGACGGCTGCAATGGGTAACGTCAGATCAGAGCCAGGAAATAAACAACAGAGAGGTGGAGTTTGGTGGAGCTGAGCGAATGGTCTTGTTCAACATTCAACATTTAGTGAACAGACAGACAGAAAATAAACGGTTGTAACAAACAAAAACACAGGACACGGCCCTCGTTGCCAAAACAAAGAGAAACAAAATGGACTATACAGACAAACATGGTGAGCAGATACTTTAACTATTCTTTTTAACTTTAACTATTCTTATCATCTTTACCTCCGTCTCCAATCCCGTACTCCACTCACCGAACACACAACCCCGAGTATGTGAAAACATGTTGTTTTTGTGCAGCTGTACCGAGACTCGACTGCTAATCAATCATTCAATTCGAGTCTCAGTACAGCTGCACGTGAATTAATAAAGTGCAATTCCCCGTGCTCACATATTACTTTTTACTTGCATGTGAAGTGCTGTGCAATCCTCGGGCCTAAATACAAATATACATTTTAAACACTCGTGTTACACAGACCTGTTTATATTCTGTGTACCAATGACTTTACACAACCATTAAAACACATCACAAAATACACACAGGGGCGGGCACTTTATACATTTATACATTTCAAAAAACCTGTTACCATTTTTATATTTGTCCTTTGCCAAAGCTTTAATCAGTTTGCAAGCCTATTGAGGAACAACACTCCCTAAACAGCATTCCTTATGGTGCCTTCTGTTACTTTTACTACAGCACTGATTATCTTCAAATGTTCACCTTCTGAGAGCACACTGAGCTAACTGCTTTTATTAACCAACAATGGCCTTTCAGCACAGAGAATCCACTATGAATGAATGGCAATGAATGATAATGATTGCAATTGCAGATGATTGAAATGTGGAGGGCACTCAGGGCCTGAGTGTAAGATAAATTTGGCCAGAGGTCTTGTCCTTGTGTGCCCAACAGCTACCTGTGTGTGGCCGGCTGGAAATACATGAACAGTTACATGCTCACCAGTGCCGCAGATAGGAAGTGGCTAAGAGTCCCTCTCCACCCAAAAAGACGAGGCCGCCAAACCATGAATGTAGAATAATAAATAGCACGCTACACAGTGGCACTCTGCCACCTATCCCCCAAATATTGAATTTAATGAAAATCAGCAGCTGAGACACGGCCCGTCCCCCAGAGCATGACTGTGCTGGAGGAGAGAGCCCAGCCTCTCCAATCTGACCACGCACCCCACAGAACTAAATACGAACCGCTCAGCGCTCAGGTAAGGAAAAACTCCCTACTCACAGATTTTTTTAGGGGGAAACTTCAGGAAATCCATGGCTGGGGGCAGCCCTTCTTCCAGGCTCTAAGCGGAAGCGCTTGGCTGAGCAGCCGAAACAAAAAGAAGTGACAAGAAAGAATAACACACAGAGCTTTTATGTACTTGCTGATGACGTTTTGGTTAGGGGCGGATTCTCCTTCCAGAAAAGCAACCAAGTTTACAATTCTGGCTTTTAAAAACATTTTGCAATGTCTCTTTTGTCAATTTTTACGCAGCTTGTCTGTATCTTCTTAGAATTGCCTGAAGTGCATGTGACCATTTAACTATTTTGCAATCGCAATCAGGCAGTGCCAACTGATAATGATAAATATGTGATTTAATGCCACACTAACAGCTGTCCTTTCAGTTTGTGCATCGTGGATACAGCCCATTTAGATTTATCAGTGTAAACAGTGGTCTAAGAATATCCCTTCTGCTCAGTCAGTGGAAAATATTGAATACAACTGGCCCCCAAAGACACAGATAAGGGCTCGATGTCTCTCATTAGGTGAATATGAAGTTGTGTAACAAAATTAGGCATGGCTGACAGTCTCCCTAAATAACAGTTAAGGGAACAAAATTAGCAGTTAAGGGAACTAAAACTCAATTTTGTTTTACTTTTGGGACTGTGGAGTTGCTGATTTGTGTGCTTTACACCCTTGATTTACACTTTACATAGATGGTAAGATAAATTATTTAAAACACTTCCATTTTCTTTTTCTAATTATTTTACCCCTGATTTTTCTCCCCAATATTTTAGAATGCCCCCTTATGTTCCCTCACCGCAGCAATTCCCCACACAGTTCGGGAGAACATTTCACAGAACTCCTGCAAAGGTGGATAGGGAATGGAGTGCTTGTGGGACTTGGGCGACAGAGTGTTGGTGACAAAGTCGAACAGCCAGGACAGGTCACCTACTGCTTGAAGATCCGCTAGCTGCTTGAGCGGTTGTGGCAAGTAAGGTCGACATGGATAGAGGAAATCCCACACACACACACACACACACCCCCTCGGTGGAGGACCTGTCCCGGCAGCTTGCCTGGTGGTAGGGAGACCCGGCTACCCCGAGGGGACAGAAAGGTACCCGGATCTGGAAAAGAAAAAGATCTGTCCGTAGAACTGACCTCCATCAGGGCTGAGCCCTGAAGTGAGGGCCGGGCACCCGCTGAATGCCTGCGTTACCTGGAGGAAAATGGGAGAGGGTTAAGAGAAAGGCGTGTAGATTAGAGCCTCACTGAGGCTAAAGCGCATGAGCAGGTGTGACTGGGGCTCCCCTCTGACCTACTAGGAACCTGGACAGCAGAGCCAGGCCCAGCCAGGGGAGTGAGAATCACTTCCCCCCCAAAAATGGACCCCTGGCTCCCCGCAAATCCGCACCCGCGGGACAGGAAAAAACTGCATGCCGCTCACTCAAATGTGAACTGGAAAACAAAAAGGACATGGAGAGGTTAGTAGGGACAGGCTATGGATTGGAGGCAGTCCGCGCTGTGGAGAGGAACACACACAGCACACACATACACACACACACACACACACACACACACACACACACACACACACACACACCCAGCAGGAGGAAACCTCTGGTGGACCTGGCGAAGAGGGGTACTTACCAAGGATTGATGGGCAGCTGCAATGTCCAAAGAAGTTGTTCTGATATAGGTCTCTACGGCAGAAGACCACGTCCCGGGTATTTAATAGTGTGTTGATTAACCCCTGCTCGTGCAGCTAAGGTGGCAGCGCCAGAAGGAATGAGGAGAATAGGACTGGGAAGGAAATTTTGCTTTTGTCAGGAGGGTGCAGAGGTGGGAAGAGAACCAACACAAAATGAAACACAAGAGCAGGAAATAGTGCACTTAAATAGGGAAGTTAAATAGGGAAGAAAGAGAGATTGACAGATGGTACAGTCAGAGGGGATCCCCGGCGCTGCACAAACCCCGCCCAGAAACCAGCGAGAGCACATTGCCAGTTATTGGGAGCAGCTGGGGTGACAGCTGCCAAGTCATCCCCCGCCTGAAAGCGAATATACCGAAAATGCGTCCGCTTCCCTTCCCCCAGCCGAATATCATCAGTAAGGACAGAACGGTGAGTGCCTTTTACAGCGTTTCCAGAACTAAGCCATAAGGCTACATTTAATTGATCATTTTATGAGGAATAAATACATACTTCGATGATATACCTGCATTTACGAATGTCTTCAGTAAATCATAAGATTAACCGGCAAATGTCTGAAAAGCAATCTATTTCTTCATAACTTCAGACATTTACCAGTAAGATTTGGTAAATCGCAAGAGTAAGTGGTAAATGTCTGAAAAGATATTTACTGTCTTTTTTGGTAAATCTTCACATTTACCGGTAAAACTTAACATTGACCAGATTCTGATTTTTACCGTTTATATATATATATATATATATATATATATATATATATATATATATATATATATATATATATATATAATATACATATATTCATAATTTCGTGTAACCTGGGGATTAAACCCTTAAACCCCTAATCACTGTCCATCTGTGATTAGGTTTTCCATTGTACATTCCAGTTTACATGTAAGGTACACTATTATATATATACTGTATATACTATATATATATATATATATATATATATATATATCTATATCTATATCATATATATATATATACTATACAAATGTCATACAGTATATATGCAGTATAATTTGTGACTGCCATACAGCAATCCACAAATGAAGTGATTCTAGGTTTCAAATATGTGGATCTATGAAGTGTATTTATTTTGCTATCTTTTCTTGTACTGGCTTCACAGGATGCTACACATACTAAGACACAGTAACAAAAATAAACCCAAGATTCAGATTATAAAGTAGCACTATGCTACACTATAAGACTTTAGATGGAAAATAAACCTAAATTGCTTTTCCTATTCCGTCATTGCAACCGAGCAATGTTCTCAATATCCGACTTAAAGTCTACAATTCAAGGCTTATACAGCAGGCACAGCGGTAATTATGAGAAATATGATGGCATGTAGCTCTGTTCCTTTATTGTTCAAAGTAAATAGGCCAATAGGAAACATACGTCTGAGAAATGTTATAAAGTAAAGCAGTGCCCAAAGATGAACAGCTGCTAATGCACCGAAACTCAAAACCATCTGGGACTGATTTGAAAGCCTGTCCTAATAGCTACTGCCCCTGTAAAAGTGTTTTAAGGTAGGACTGAGAACTACAGTTCATGGCTACTCGTATGACTAGCCACTGTTTCTGTTCATATAAAGGAGCCCTTCTGTAAAATGGCCTGATTCTTTTCAGTTTGGTTATATATATATATATATATATATATATATATATATATATATATATATATATATATATATATGTTAGGAGTTTCGCTGCCCAACTTTTTGATATGTAGTTGTGACAAAGTGGCTGATGAAGTGGAACAGGTGTAGCGGTGATGCGGTGCAGGAGTGACAGGCAGACAGCGGTAATCCAGTGAAAAAGTGTTTTATTTATAATCCAGGTCTGGTGACCATAAAATAATAAATCCCCGGCAATACACAACAATGTGTAAAGCGCAGGGATAACAAAAACAGGGCACAGTCCTGAACAGAAACAAACACACGGTCACCAGTCCTGGGTGAGTGCAGTCGTGCTGGTGGTCAGTACAAACACGGGTAGTGTGGTGTGCAGTGGTGCTCTGGACAGTGCTAACCCTTGGTGACAGCTCCGGAGGTGTGCTTTAACTGTCTAGAGGTGCAAAACACAGACAATTAACAATACAGACACAATAACACACAACATGTATTTCTTTAACACTGAGAACTCCTCTCTCGATCCTTCTCTCTCCAAACATTTACCCAAACGAAGCATTACCCTAGCCCCTATATGTAATCCTGCATGACATCTAGGTAAACAGTTGCAGCTTCCTTATTACTTGCAGCTGCCCCTCTTTTAACTTTCAGGTCAATACGGTCTTACAACAGAGTCTCGCTTCTTTCCAGGCTGACCGACTTCCCAGTCCCGGAAACGAACTGTCAGGCCAGCCCTTCCAGATACTTCTCCTTCCGTTCTTTAGCGCCCTCACATGTCGGGAGGGAGATTTATCACCAGAACTCATTATCTTTCTGTCACAGTTGTACATAGCTTTCTCAAGGGAGCCTGTGTTTAAATCAAAACATTGGCAGTATTTATAGGTGTTTGACGGCATGACAACTTTGTTACTGTTTATATTCAAATCCATGAATTATTCTTACATGATAACGATGTTCTATATATTGTGACATCATTTTTACTTATATCTTTAAATCTATATTAATTCTAATTAACATTATTTTATATAAACTTTTATATTATCATGCAATGCTGGCTCTGAGGATCAGCCTTGATTTGGCCTCCCCAGCGTATGAGCATATATATATATATATATATATATATATATATATATTATATATATATATAAAAACCTACTCATACTGCCACACTCCCTCTCAGTGTGCACTTATAACCATATTTGTATTTGTTTGTTATCATAAGAGATCAAACAAAATGGTAATACATCTCACAACTACAACTTCCACTAAGCCTGCAAAACCCAGCTTCTCTCAAAGATCGCTCCTGTACCACAGGTTTAACCATCACATGCCATTTCTGGTTGGGATCTAAAGAAAACTAAAGAAACTTATTAAGAGGAAATGAGTGTCACCACTATACAGTGCCTTGCAAAAGTATTCAGACCCCTGACCAATTCTCTCATCTTACCGAATTACGTATAGTACATTGAAATTTTGTTCTGCTTGATATTTTATTTTTAAACACTGAAACTCAGAATCAATTATTGTAAGGTGACATTTGTTTTATGTTGAGCTGTTACTCAAAAAGTACCATCTGAAAGCACGTCTGGAGTTTGCCAGAAAGCATGAGAGTGACCCAGCTGCGATGTGGGAAAAAGGTTTTGTGGTCAGATGAGACCAAGATAGAGCTTTTTGGCCAAAACTCAAAGCGCTCTGTGTGGCGCAAACCTAACACTGCCCATGCCTCAAGACACACCATCCCTACAGTGAAGTGGGGTGGTGGCAGCATCATGCTGTGGGGATGCTTCTCATCAGCAAGGACTGGGCATCTTGTTACAATTGAAGGAAGAATGGATGGAGCAAAATACAGGAAAAAACTGCAAGAGAATCTGCTTCAGTCCGCTAAAAAACTGAAGCTTGGGAGGAAATTCACCTTTCAGCGGGATAATGATCCCAAGCACAAGGCCAAAGCAACATTGGAGTGGCTCAAGAACAAAAAGGTGAATGTCCTACAGTGGCCTAGTCAAAGTCCTGGTCTCAATCCCATTGAGAATCTGTGGCACTATTTGAAAATTGCGGTCCACAAGCGTCGTCCAAACAACCTGGAGCAAATCTGCCAAGAAGAATGGGCCAAAATCATTCCGACACTGTGTGCAAAGCTGGTACATACTTACCCCAAAAGACTTAAAGCTGTTATTGCAGCGAAAGGTGGCTCTACCAAATATTAATGTGTGGGGGTTGAATACTTATGCAAGCAAGATATTTCAGTTTTTTATTTTTCTTAAAAATATTTCCCAACATAAAACCAATGTCACCTTCAAATAATTGATTTTGAGTTTAAGTGTTTTAAAACAAAATATCGAACAGAACGAAATTTCAATGTACCATTTGTAATTCAGCAATATGAGAGAATTGGTCTGGGGTCTGAATACTTTTGCAAGACATTGTATATGTGATACCCACATACCCGGATATACAACATAAAAACTGTGCTTTCCACTGCAGGCAGACAGAAGAAACAGGCAGAAGAAAAACAAGCGCAACAAAACAAAACAAAAAATTAAACCCATTATTTGAATATGTATGCTGAGCATTTTGGAATGTGTGTTCTTTCTATTGTGTTTTCTAAAATAGACATGGAGAGAATTGAACACCAGTAGCAGTAGTTAGACGATTCAATGATTCGATGAACTCCTATGTGCCCTGACTTCTTGTCTCTGCAAAGGGCTTAGTCACGTGATAGCAGCGTGGGGAGTGCTTCCAGGTCTCTGCAGGCCTCTCAGGCTCATCTTCCTCTGCAAGGGAGAAGAAACTGGAATGTGAGCTCTGGGAGAAGGCACTGACAGGCAGTGAGTGACCGTGGGTGAACATGCAGCTGCTGCTAGTGCATTAACCCAGGAAGACAAAGCCAAAAAATAACAGAGAAAAGAGTTCTGTGTGCCAGCAGATCCAGTCTCAGTACTGAAATCAGCAAAGTTTTTACAGAGAACTCGGAAAACAAACAAACTTCATCTACTACTTTTTAAGGTTCAATTAAGGTTGCAGTGTGTTTTTTTTTTTTTTTTTTTTTTTAATCTTACCTTAAAATGTAGTCCTTGTTGTCTGCTTAAAACATTCTTCCATATTTAAGCCTTCTATTCAACTTAAATTTATCTTGTAAACAGTCCTGTCCAGTACTGATACTAAGTTCATATTGAGCTGCTATTTCCAACATAAGCTTATAAGGTAACAACCAGATGTAAAACTGTTTTTAAAAATGAATGTGCCACTACATCTCCATGTTTAACAAACATATTTCATGACTTCTCAGTATATTTAATCTACTTAAAAATAAATAAACTGTCATGACAGTGAAAATGTCTTTACATAAGATTTTGTGTTTTATTTCCTAATTGAACTGGTGCTAACAGCATTTTATTTTTAATTATTAGTAAATCTATTAAAAAAAACATTCATCTTAAATATTAACATTCCTGTATACATGTAAATGGTCATTTTAAAACACATATTAGGGAAAATTTAATTTTAATATATAATATTATATATAATATATATATATATAATATATATAATATATATATATAATTATGAATATACTGTAATAAGGAATTTCATGTTGCAAAATATAATGATATTTTGTGTCATCCAGTGGTTTAGTACATTGACCCACACAAAGCACATCCTCATGGTGGGCCGTATATATGGATCCCACCACCCACCCCCAACCCACACTACCGCCTCCGCACCACCGCCCCCACCCAGTACCCCCCTACAACCACCACGTCACTTGACACACACACCACAGAAGAAACAACCCACAAACAACCCGCACCCACAGCCACGTGGTCGCCCCACCCCCCACCCACAACCCCCACCCATCGACCCGAGACAGACCAGGCCTAGACGGTGCCGGGCTGCTCTGTCTGTGCAAGTATCGACACAGGCACCTGCATGACCTGTCCTTTAAGATCACACAGTCAGTCGTCAAGAACAAGCTTAAGAATTGGTGTGACTAGAACGCAACCAAAGACAATATACACTTACGGTAATGTTTCCACTTTTTCAGCAACTCGAAGCAGCAGTCACAGTTCTTAAAAGGTTCAAGTCTAGCTATACAACTACATTAACCCTTTGGGACCTATGGCCTTTGAGGATTTTGTCTTTTAAGAGTTATATCAGGAACTACTTTTTAAAAAAGGAGAGGCTTCATATCCCCTCCCATGCCACATCACCATTCTGTCAGGACAAGATGGATACACTGAAAATCCAGATTGTCCTTTCTTTGTTTTCTGAAAATCTCCAAAATGTTACATCAAAGACATAAAAACAAATATACTAACATAAAGGGAGCTGTACTGGCCAGTACTGAAGAAAAATAATAGAAATTACAAATGCTAGACCCAGCAAAACTCCAATAAATGAAACACTTATAAACATTCCACATTATTCACAGAACCACGTCATTTTATATTCGTGACTGGACTCTGACACACAGCCTAATATATAATTCGTTTTTAGTCAAAGAATACACCAGCCATTCTATTGCTTTGTTTAGTTCATTCAGCAGGCTCATTTGTCTGGATTAACAGCATGAAGGTTTATTTTGGAGGGAATAACTACACTGGGCACAGCGAGTACATTTTTAGCCAGACCTCCCAGAACAGTCATGTACAGTAGTACAGGGCTGTGAAAGCATGCAGACCATGTGACATTACAGAGGGAGGTGGGATGATATACATTTCACTCCTAATAAGGCTGGGACAGATTCATTCATGTCTGCGCCTCAGTTTAGCCAGAGGGAATGTAATTGACTCTCACTATGCCTGTAGAAACTATTTAGTAGCTGTCAGTATAACTGCCAGTAGACCTGCTAGAACTTTTTGTTGTATAACAAATATGATAAACCAGACCTATGTACTAAAGTTTAACAGTTTATAATTTAGAGAACTGTCTGTGCTAGGCCTGGAGACCTTACAATCTGTGAAATTATGCTGAATTCTGCAAGAAATATTTTGACGTGTGTGAGTTGAAATGGGCAATAGAAAGCATTTAAAAGTCCTGGTTTGTACAAAAAAAGTCACAAACTAATACAGTATTATAAGCTTTATTGGATAATTTTGACAACTATACTTCTCAGCTCTAACTTTGCGCTGCAACACAACTTCAAAGTTATTATTAGGCTTATATTAATACTACTAATGTTTTTGATTGTGTGTATCTAATTGATTGTTATTTCTGGAGTTCAACTGTGAACCATGCCCTACATGAAATTGGTTCTGCATGAGGTTTTTTCTTTTTTTTTTTTAGATGAGCAAAATGGAGACGCAGTATGTGGTTGTTGCTGCAGTTCTGAAGAGGCTTGTGTTTTGTGCTGAAGTTCTATAAGTGTGTACTTCCTCACTGGTAGTTCAGTATCTCTGTTTATCATTTGCTATATTTTGATACTGTGAAGCAAGCACATGTGGTAACTTAAAAACCAAAAACAGGAAACAGCTGAATAGCCTTGTGCATGTGTTCGTTTTCAGTTAAAGACAAAAAAAAAACAAAAACAAAGCTGATAAATGATGCTCTGTTTAGAGACCTTCAGCTTTAAATAGGTCAGTGTTTAAACAAGAAACTGTGAAAGGTTGTCTGCCCTTTTGTATCTTTGGGACTACAAAGTGCTTCCAATTTGTGCGTGCACAATACTTGAGTCTGTCAGTTTAAAAAGAGAGAGATAGTCACAGCAGTAATGGTAATGTATAAATGCAGAACTTAATGCAGTACTGTTTGTTCTGGGAGCAAGTTGTCTTAGTGTGGGTTGAATATCGAAAGGTGTTTTGTTTACCTCGTGGAGTCAGTTTTATGATACATGGTAGTAGATAAACAATTTACAGTAGTTTCACTGAAATACCCTGGAACATTGCCAAATTACCTATACATATATATATAATTAAAATGAGTATTATTCTACCTAGCTAACCAAATAAAATAATGCACCAGGCCAATTGTAGAAAACAAATCAAACTTGACAATTACATTTTTTTTTCTCAAATTTTGCAGTGTGTGAATCATTCTGTATATAAGTGGAATAAAAGTAACAGAACATAAAGATCTATGCGTTCATTGCTAAATGTTAATATGAACTGTAAAACTTATAACAGGCTATTGTCACTAGCAGATTCAGAATCGTTTCAAACTACAACTAGGTTAAAGGCACAACAGCAAGGAAAAACATGTTTTATGAAGATCATATGAAATTTGTTTTGAATCAACCTGGATTCTTCAAAATGAGTCATAGAGCCTACTGCTAGCTTTGAGTAAGTTTTAGATTTTTGATAGACACCTAGGTGGATGAACAGATCTCAAGTGTATTGGTAAAACTCATGTGTCATCAGAAAGAATAAAGTACATACATATCTCTGTTGATTTAGAAAGTTAATAGTAAAGTAAATAACAGGTTCCAGGAAATTACAGCAATTTTCATAAACACACAAACACTATTCAAATTCTTCCCTTAATCTTCCATTTATTGGCATACACTACACGTCAACGGGCAAGGCAGTGATGACACAAAAAAGCTCTGAGACTAGAAGAAAACTAAATAAGTTTAGTCAACACAAGTTATTAAAATACAATAACTAACTAATCTGCATTTCGGTGATGAGGGGTTAGTCCTCTTCTTAAGTTTCACTGTTGAAAGTTTCCTAAATGCTGAAACTGCCCTCAATGACAGTGAGACAAGCTTTTCTCACCGTTAAACACCTCACTGTGGTCTTGTCAGTCAGGGGTGTTGTTAAAAGATGGGTAAGACTGGGTGGAGAGGTTTTTCACCATATGAGCTCATACCCATTTTGAGCCATTGCATTTAAAATGCTTAACCCCTGAAGACAAATTACTAGAATATTTTTTTTCAAAAGAGTGATGCCTGACTTAGACTTGAGTATAAAAAATATTTGAATTATTAAAGTAGGATTAAAAGTGCGGCTCAAACATATGTTCTGTTTAAGTACTGTGCAGTATGTCTCACCTGGAAGCAGCTCAATAAGTAGCACATACACGTGTGGGACTTCTGGTTGTTTGCTTCAACCTGCTTAACCTAAAGCAGTGTGAGGCTTTTGTTACTTGTTTATGGGAAATGGACACACATTTTAAGAGATACCCTCCTATGCACATCAGCAGTAAAACACATAAATCAGCACAAAGTCAAACTAATACAAATGGGTCCTCTTAAAACCTAGTCTGCATACAGTACTTACAGCCCTTCCCTTGTTTAAAGTCCCAACTTTGATATATATACATACATACAGCTGTACTAATCGAAACACCTTAGCAGCACCTCTCATTGAAGTTTATTCAGGATAAGCCAACAACTACCAATTAAAAGCTGAGGTAGGTTTGCAAAACTGGTTTAAAGCAGCACCTTTGTTTGTACAGCAAATGTTTTCCGACTTTCAAGCCAAATTAGGGGTGTATTACAGAGCTGAAGATGATAGGCTGTGGAAGTTGCAGAAGGATAAGAGAACTTAGGTTGTTTTGTTATGGAAAATTACTGTTTTTGAATACCACTATTTGTGTAAAGTTTGCAAAGTTTTTACTCTCCATTACATTTGTATTTTACACAGGTATATTTGTAGACATTACCATTCTAATATAACAAAAGCTAACAAAAGTTCAAATACATCTTTTGTTCTTTTTTCATGAATTATCGCATTCGCATACACATCTAAGAGGAAAATATTAAATGTCATATACATCAGTACAGGGCTAATATCTAACTTGCTTATAGCAAATCAGAAAGATCTGTAGTTATCCAGTCCTCTAAGGTTTTCTGATTCACTAATTAACATGAACCCTCAATTTACTTATTGGATAACTCTTGTAAGGCAGGCTGTAACATGTGATGACAAAGTGGCAGGGTCTCTGAGTCTCGAACAATTAACAGGTTTCATGATGATCCAATGAAGAAGCAGAAACTGTTAAAACAAATACATTCCTCTAAAAAGTAAATAAGACTCGGGCAGGTGAATAAACACAGCCCAGTCCTGATTATGTTACACTCTGAGAAAGGTGGAGCAGAAATTGTTCTTTAAATGCAGAATTAGGTTGTTTGCTTATGTTGGTTCCTAGATATGGAATGCATTACCACTTGACATTTATTGATTTAAAATCAGTTTTTCTGCTGTAACATAACTGGATAATGTAGGGTTTATATAGGTAAATGTATGCTGTTGTTGTCATGTTTATTTTACCAGAAGTAGTTTGTTTTTAATTTTTGTCCAAGAACTAACAATTTTCATAAAAAGCTGGATCTAGTACTTTATTTTTGAATGACACTTCGGTTTCTGTGACTAGTGTCAGCCCCAGAGTTGCCAAGCGTTACCATTTATCAATTGATGGTGCAGGGCTTTCCATAATGTTTTCTAGGCCAAGAACATATACAATCTGAATTGTGTTTTCTTTGCAGTGGACTATGTCATGCCTTAAAAGCTGGACAGAGGAGGCAAGCATATTTCACAGCAAGGGGTGTTATATGACAGCTCGGATGATTAATATAGCTGAAAGAACTGCACATCACTACAAAATATCTTAAACAAGACTATTGTTTCATAACCAGGTTCTGAAATTAATCTACAGGCCTTAAAATTTAAACACTGTGCACATTAGGACTTTCAGATGTTGGAAAGATATTTGCAAAGGTCTTTGAGAAATGTTATGGGGGATTGAGGGTTCACAATACATAATTTCAAGTGTCGTAAAAAAACAGCACACTGCCACCACAGGTATTTGTCCAAGATTCTCACACACAGGCAATTCAGTGACAGGTTCAGTAGTTTAGGTAACTGATCGGCAAGTGTTTAATTCTTTTGACAATGCAGAACAAAAAACACACTCTCAAAACAGCAAACTGCTTCTGCAGTCTAGGAAAAAGTAATTCCAGTCAACACATTAGACCAGTTAACCAGTCACAGTTTTAAGTATGGCCTTGCATAAATAGTAAATGTATGAATTCATACTCTTTAGTGATACAGGAATGTGGCTAGTATGTCTGTATTTTCAAAATTAAGACCAACCTAGAACCTCTAGAAACGAGTCTGCTTAAAAGTCTGACCTTGAGCTGCATGCAGATATCTAAACCACAAAAAAAAAAAAAAAAAAAGACACACAATAGGAAAAATTAAATAGAAAAACTGCAAATCAGGTTCATCCTGGGATTTGCCAAACATTGCAACTCACTAGCATACTCTGTCCTTTCTGGATTGTGAGCAGCCATTTCCCCACTTTTCATAAAAGGTTACTCTGGCAGTGGCTTGGTGCGCTGCTCTGGTTGCATTGTCTATCATTTCTCAGGCAGCCCAGCTGAGAAGCCACCCTTGTGATCCCTGCTTCATGTTCAGCTCAGAGTTTCTCCACTTTCTGTGCTCTTTGTTTAGTGCTGTGATTATGTGCTTTTACTGTGATAAGAGCTCAGAGGGAGGTACCCTGGCAGGAGCTTGTTTGTAATTTGTTTTGTTCTGCTGGAAACTTACCTGCATCAGCCCACCAGAAGAAAGTCAAAGAATATTTAAGTAAATGTCTAAAGATTGAAAACAAAATTCAGTGTAAACCCCTGAAGGGAAAACACTTCAGTCAAACTTCACATTTGCTGCAAACCAAAACCAGCCTGGCAGGAACACCTACAAAGCACTTAAATTAAGGCAGCTGCTTAGCTTTTGTTATAAACAAACTACCAGATTAACCAGTAAAAACTTGAATTTGATACATTGCAAAGGCATGCCTGCTTGAACAACTTTATAATGTGCAGACCGATGAAGCTGTACCCATTTAGAAAAGCAAAGAAAGAAAACATTACTGTAACCTGAAGATCTTCCTTTCCATAGAAATTAACAAAACAACATGGCATTTGAATTGTGAAAAATACAACTTCTAAAAAGATAGAGACCATCTGCAGATGATGCCAAGGATGTTTTGAGATGTGAAAAACGGAATACCATCATAAATGGAACAGATCCCAGTTGCTACCTAAACCTTATTTGATGTCACTTGAATTCAAACTTTAATAGGCCAGCTAAGTTAATTAAATGGCTATGGTATAAATGACTCTGCTAACATAATAATTATAAAGCACATTAACAAGCCAATTAAACCAAAAGCACTAATCATACCCTCATAAGATATTGCAAAATGTCAACCAAAGGAGAATATTTACAATCACAAAGGAAGAAAATGGAAATGTGCTTATTTGCAAAAATAATTTTCACGTACAAACTAACGATTGTACATGCATTTAATTGGTACTTGTCAACTAGAAGCATACTTCCCAAAACCAGGTAATTCCTATACAGAATCATCTACAACTATTGTACAGTATGTTGGTTATTATTGTACTGAGCTGCAGTTAAAGGTAGCTCAAGGTTACTGACTGTAAATGTATAATGTAATGAAAACATAGCTGAACAATGAAGTTTTAGTTGCATAATACCGCACTGCTTAAACTCATTTTTATTAATACATATTCTATATGTTAAAAACAATTATTTTTGAGAGATTGTTTAAAATATTTTAATCCATGGAAGGAGTTTAATATTTTTAGTATCCATTTTGTAGCCCCTTCCCACACAGAAGCAGGTCTTCCCTTGATCTGTGCTGAGGCACATTGCTCAGTCTCCTACTACAGCTCTTACCCTGCGGCACCTCAGATGGCAGCCATTTCCCTGGGTCTTGAAGCTGCATCCTCAAGCAGTACTTGAATTTAATCATGTGAAAAGGTTTGCTTCAGTCTTTAAGGTCCATCTACAGGTTCACTATTTGGCAGAAAACGCTCATTGTCAGAAGCCAATATTAAAGAGAATAAAAGTAATCCGTACTTTCCCAGCAGCAGAACATTGTGTAAAATATGCATACATATTTGGCCCATCGACGCTGTGGCAAGGAGTTCATGGAGTTAATATGGTCTTCTTTCTGATAAGGATAAGAACACACACTGGAACCAAGGGATTAGATATCATATTACCTTAAAAATGAGCGTTACTGTTGTATTATGCTCTCTGACCATTGGCTACACTAAAAATAGAAAATGTTATTCTTTTCAGTTTGAAAAAATAACCCATAAATGGAATGTTTGCCATTATCACTGTATTTGTAATGTCATTGTTTTTACCACCAAGACATTTCTTAGTAATTTCAATTAGGCTTTAAAAGAGAACCATTCCACTGTATTAAATTGGATGTCGCCAACTAATAGACTGCATTAGCACTGGCTTTGCTTAATCTGCAAATGCAGAGGTAATAAAAACAACAGACATACCTATGCGTTGCTTAATGAAACATGTGTGGTTTTCTGTGGTACCCAATTATTAATATAGTTCTGGTATGTTTAAATTAAGGACAGCAGGCCTAAATACAAATTTTGCATGCAAGTTCATGAAACGTATAACCATTGTGCTCACAAGCAATGAATTACTGATTCTGGAACATCCAGCTCTAGTATGTTACTTTGCAGAATTGCATTATATGCCAAGCAAAGTGTGCGAAATACAACTATTTGTTCTGGTGTCTGCTGTACAGAAGATACTGTACAGTATGTTCATCATATGAAAATAATATGGTTATCCCTGTATCCCTGGGTTTTAAAAGCCAGGAGGTCTTGACTTTGGAGAATAAAGCTAATAAATACATGAATAACAATTGCAACAAGATTATCAAAGGAATTTAAACCTACTGAGAACATCAGTCCTTACAGTTGTTAGTGTAAAAAAATAATACAGTAGAGTGGATAGCAAGGGGAGCGAACATACAGTAATGTGTTGCTGCTCCAGGCAATCTTCTCCTCTCCAAAATAGAATGCAGCAGTCCCCATTATCACTGTGTAATATTCTGAATGGCTCAGTGGATCAATGTGGCAGGATATGAACCCATTTACACTAGAGTTAAACTATGGTAAATTGTAGTTAATAAGCAAAAGCTATTAAACTGATCAGTGGTTTGTGCCCCCCCAATTTGAAATTGGTGATTAAATTGGAACAAAGGGAGGTACGGAATATAAAGGAGTACTTTATAAAGAGGGGGGTAAGGGTGGAGTAAAAACTTCCCCAGATCAAAAGGACGCCACCAAATACTATTTACAGGTACCTTTCAACAACAAACCTAAAATAGTCAAGCTACTTAAGACTGTCAATTTAGGCCTAGGAATGACAGAAGAAGCAACTGACATGCTAGTGTAGATATTTCTAGATATGTTGGGTTAGCAAATTACTTCAAGAACTTTGTTGTAAAGAATAAATTGAAAACAGACAAAAAAAATGAGAAGTTCTTTGCAAAACAATGCCAAGATAGGAAAGGTTTTATTACAGAGAGAGAAGAAAATTTCTCTTTCAAAATATAGAAATCTGTACAACTTCCTCACAATCAATTTACATGGACTGTATGCATGTACGGCAGCTCATAACTTACCCAAGGAAAAAATAAAAAGTGACCAACATTAGTTCAAGAAATAGAGAGACACTTTTTCTTGGGTATTCCAGAATTAAAAACAGCATAACCTGAAACAGAGCATGGAAATAAATCAG
This sequence comes from Polyodon spathula, assembly GCF_017654505.1. NCBI lineage: Eukaryota > Metazoa > Chordata > Actinopteri > Acipenseriformes > Polyodontidae > Polyodon > Polyodon spathula. Next base: position 27,857,944 of record NC_054540.1, on the reverse strand, counting down.
TCTACCCAAAGAACTTGCTTTGGTCCTTGCCAACACTCCTATGACCATGGGCCTATCTGTAGAGGGGTTAGGGGGGTTGTGCAATAGGCACTTGATACCACCCAATGCTGCAAGTTTATTAACACATCTGTTGATGTTAATGACTAACTGTGAATATCAAATACATTTCATGAGGCCTGGCCTCCACAAGGGAAATTTAAATACTTTCTCTTCATTTATATGCATTTGTAAAGCAAAAATGCATATAAAAAGTAAATTATGCATTTTAATTTGACAAATGTGCAACAAATGATTGAAGGGGTTAATTTTGCCAAATAACTGTAAAGTGTTCTTTGAATTTTAAAGCAATTATTAAATAGTTCAGGTTTTAAAAAACAATTTTGGCCAACTCTAGAATAAAAGTGTGATCAAGTGCAAATAATCAACGTGTTAAAGACAACAAAAATTCCCTGAAATTTTGGGTGAAAAACTGTATGGAAATTTCAATAAAATGTTTAGAATCTAAAGACATAAACCTAGGGCATTTTGAAATAAAGCAAAAAAATCTTGGCAGTTTGGATAAAAAGGGTTAAAAACTCATGCCATTTCCCCATGAAAAATCTCTGCAGTTTTCATCCAAAACAAAAGTGAAAATTATATTATATGATTCATGATAATGCTAGATAAGGGTATATTATGACCATTTGTAAAAGGTCTTCCAATTTCATCCTCAAACAGCAACTTGAACTAATCCTGTCTGTCTTTTCCTTCTCATTTCAAATCTTTAGATGAACTGGGTTTCATAGAAAGCATAAAAGGGTACCAGGGAAGGGACAACTCAATGGGACCTGTTTCCCATTACAATAGCTGCCATCCGTGGTCTTAGGAGCATTAACACAAATACAGGACAATCACTGGTACATACGTACACTCCAGCTGCTAAGGGCTAAGCCACAATTTAGGAAAGTACTGAAAAAGCCTGTTGCCACAGCTATCACTTTCACATTGTAATGAGACATTCAGGAACAATCTTTTAAGCGATTCAAGAAAAACAGAGAAATAAGTTCAGTGCATGCTGCTCATCTGTCAAACAAACTAAAAATGATGCATTAATTTCACAGCCAGTGTGTTTTAGCTGCCCTTATCTGATCACTGGCTGTACACATCCATATTAAAAGGAAAGCGATAGGCTGCAGTACACATTCTGCGGGGTATAATTCATAGTCAAATTAAGAGGACACTGTGGGAATAAGTAGCAAAACCATACACTGTACTAAAACATTTTATCGTTCTCATGGCAACAGGTTTTCTTAAACATTCCCTGTAAATGTCTCCTGACGCAACTGTACCCTCTGTAAAACAGTGATGGGGTGAAACTGGAATGACAGTGTTGCAATCTGTCACCCTGTCATCACATTGATGCTAGACCAAAAGACCCAAGAAGATTTACTTTAAAACACATCAGCCAAGGTTCTTCCCTTGCTTCTTCCATGCATTACACACTAATTTGCATTACCATCTCCTCCATGCCCCAGCCAGTGTGTCCCATTTAGAGCTGTATTTTTAAAACTAACAAATCACCTGAGTACAATAAACTGTTAAGTGCACAAAGTTTGGCTATACGGACATAACAATCTCCATCACAACACCCACAACAAATAAGTGATCTCGATAAAAGAGCCAGAAGCAGAGTACAGAGCACTGCAAAAGGTAAAATAAGGTCAGAAGTGGATCAGCTGGCAGTGGGAATGTGTGCTTAAAAATAAATATTTAGCACAGGAACAAATGTTTCGACATTGTGAGCCCTAAAACCCCATGTACAGCTTGCCGTTTTAAGGTCAGCAAAATATATTTAGACCAAAAGTAATCAGTACATTAGCAAACCGTGCAGTAGTGCTTGATCCTAACACCAGAGATATATGTATGTAAAGCTTCTGTGGCAACAGGCTAATTTAAAAATGTTATATATCTATATATATATTTATATATATATATCTATAATATATATATAGAGGTATATATATATATATATATAGATATATAGAGATATATATATATATATATAATATAGAGAGAGAGAGAGAGAAGAGAGAGAGAGAGAGAGAGAGAGAGAGAGGAGAGAGAGAGAGAGAGAGAGAGAGAGAGACACACACACACACATTTCTGAATGATAAGAAGTATCCTGGAACATAATGAAATTGGTCCCAGCAGTACCAGACATTAATAACTGTCAAAGGTCCAAGAAACTCACATATTGAATGGAGAGAAAATTTACAAACAACGATGAATGTCTGGTACTGATGGGACCAAGTTATGGACTTCAGGAGATGCAAGGAAATACTTCCAGGATCTTTAAACCAGTGTTCTTAAAGTGTCTTTAGCAAATGAAGACTCTAGGAAATATCCTGAAAGTAATTCCTTACTCTTAGAAAAAATATACAAAAGTGCAAAGTCTACATATATAGGCTGCCTGTATCAATTTCCAATTGTGGCAGTAGTCACTGTCATTGTTATTTCTCACATGGAAATAAGTGTCTTAGATCTTCACAGCTGCAACGTCTTGGGTTCCAGAATCCTTCCCCAAAAGGAAGCCACAAAAAAAAAAAAAAAAAAAAAAAAAAAAAAAAAAAAAAAAAAAAAGATAACCTGCAAGGTTTTCCATCCCCCAGACCACAGATTACATATCAGACTTCCATGCCTAACTGGACACAGTCATCATGTTGTATGTTTTAGAAGGGATGGTTCTGCCCAAGCGCAGTTCTTCCTTGCAGCTGAAGTGACTCTCCACCATTTGCAAGCTGCTGGACACTGGGATCTGGCTGCTGATTGCTGGCTGTGATTCGTACAGTACGCAAATGGAACCATCCTCCCCGATGCGGTAGGAGACTTCGAAGGGATCCACCCAGAGGGTGAGCTCGCTGGGGAGCAGCTGATAGAGCTGCTGGATACTTAAGCCAATTCTCTGGGCTGCCTGCCCTATCACTGGGTCCATTTTGTGGTTGATACGGATACAGCGGTAGCCTGAGCCTTTGCAGGGTCTGTCTGGGAACCAGTGATGTTTGTACTGTTCTGTAAAAAGAACACAGGAAGTTGGTTAGAAAAGTTATTGTATGAGCAACATTAATTCACCAAATGCCAGAGTTAGCAGTTTCTGGAAGAGCTGGTATTTACGTGTGAAACAAACTTTTCATCAGCTAAACAATCTGCAATGTAGGAATAGTGAAACTTCCTTCAAAAGACTGCCCTCAACAAATACAGCTTTTGGCAGAAAACACACAGTGGAGGCAACGTAAATAAATAAAAGTAAAATCACATACCCCTTTACACAGGGATGTCATGTCTAAAAGTTGTACTAAAAGACACTACCTAACACTTGCACATACAGTAGCAGGACAGGCTGCTACATTAAAGTACAGCCAGATTATCTCCAGATTGGATTTAAACCTTTGAACGTCAGGCAGACATTCTGTACCTACTCTGCTACCAATATACCCACTCATATTTTACCAGCGACAGTAGCCAACTGAATTTGCTTAGCTTCCAAATGTGACAATGCAAATTACTCATCTAGTATAAACTCAAGTGGTCATTTTTGCATTATCCTGTTAAAGCTGGACAGTAGCCACAGGCCACTAACACAAAACATATGATTACTATTTCAGCAAGCAGGTAAACTAATCTTGTAGTGGTACCTGTTTTTTATGGGCATTACATCAAAACTGAGAATGACTCTGCTATTATGTACTACAAAGTGTATATTAGTTCAGAATAAAGCGCCTGTACAGTAATTTGGAAAATGTCAGCTAAACAATTTGCACAAGGCAGAAGACTGGTAATCTATTGCTTAACTAGCTAGGCATATATTGTACATGGGTTTACTGATGGCAGTCAGAAATGTATGTTGTAGGCCAATTTGTTTTGCACATCAGATCTGACAAGTCAATACAAGTGATCTGTTTGTCTCCTCACCAACAGTCATAATTGAAAGTCAACAAAAGGTGGACATGTGAGCACAGAAAAAACAATCAACTAAATGACAGAGCAATCCAGTAAATTGTAGGGGACAAGCTCACATGCAAGTAAATGTGCCATCTTAAAAGGGCAGTCAGCTGGCTGATGAGCGTAACAAAACTTCCCCTCAAGCAAGTTTGGATCACTAATCTAAACCCCCAAAATTAAAAAATCCACCCTGGAATTTTCATATTCTTATATCCAGTCCTTCTTCCCGACTGACACCCCCCCAAAACATGTAATCGTTCATGCAGGGATCTGATAAGAACAACCATTAAAAATAGCTTTTCCTGTGACAATGCAAACTAAAACGCTAGTAATCACTCACTTTGACAATGCAAACTAAAGTGCTAGTAATCACTCATTGCCAAGCAAATGGCAGAACTGTGTGTCCCTGATCTTTCACAGAGAGGCTTATAGCTGCACACTACAGTACAGTAATCATACACCCACCATGACGAGCAGTCTCAATATATGCCCAGTAGTAGTAGGCAGTTAGTGGTACTGACTAATCGGCAACACTAGACCTAATCAAACTTGATCTATAGTACATACGGCATTTAATGCAACAAATCTGTCAAGACTTCCCAAGGATGATAGATTGGAGACTTGGTGATACTATGAAGTCTGAAGTAATCTTGCTTTGGAAACTTACTCCTCTCAAACTGTATGTAAATAGTCTTTCTCGGTCAGCTAGTTAGTTTCAAGTTCAGGAAACCTGAACATTTACCTTGGTGTCTGCTGACACGTTATAAGTGATCAAATCTACCATTCTCCCCATGTAAGCAGAAAGCTTAATTTGAGACTTACCTAAGGAGAACTGATTATGCCATCAAGCCAAGAAACAAAGAGGAAAGGGTAGTTTGTTTTTGTTTTGGCCATTTTGGTCACTGGCAGCCATGTTAAATAAACACCATTTTAGTTAGAAATTAGCAGGTTACAATCTTACCACAAAATAATATTTTTTTTGTGGCACAAACTGCTGAGGAAGTTATATATATATATATATATATATATATATATATATATATATATATATATATATATATATAGTGTGTGTTTCACATTGTAATATTATACGCTATAGGCTACATTTTTTGTAAAGTTGCGTTTATTATGTTTTGCTATTCATACAGACAAATATACACAACCAAAAAAAAAAAAAAAAAAACTATTTCTACCATCTCTATTCTAACAGAAACCTAGAATAACCAAATAAAAACAGAATTGCGTTTGCTTGCACATTACTCATGTTAAAGCTTGTGCGTAACTCACAATAAATAGGTTGCCCACAAAATAAAGGAAACTTGGAATGTTTACATGCAATGGTTGCACTGAAAGTATGTGCGCATTTCAAGATTTTACCTACGTTACAAACTACAACTGCTAACATCTAAATTCGCTTAATTGAACAGATTTTTTTAATACCTATCAGTTTCAAAATAAATGCGAATCTGTTCAAAATTGAGTTCAGTCCGAATCTAAACAAATTCAATAATTAAACTACCCACTAGGTTTCACGGTCGGCTTAAAACAGTTTTTTAAGTGTAATATTATATTATGTTAAAGCGTATATTAAAGTATGGGTTTTATATATAATATATAATCATATTAATACTATCCCAATATTCTTATATTATATATATATATATTATATAATATATTAATATATATGTATAATATACCACTGAAACTTAGTATGCATGTTTTTAGCCGCTGTTACACGGAATTCCCCTACTACTCGCGGTCGTGTAAATACAGCTATATTATAATGTAGCCTACAGAAGTAATATTTTAACACCGCTGAAAAGTTTACAGATTATGCTAAACTAAACTAATTTACTGTGGCCTCTGTGGATCTAGCGAGTTGTAAAAAGTGAACTAATCCTTCAAATAAAACAATAAATACATGTAGAAATAATTTTTAAAAAGTTATTTCAAACACAAACAAAAGTTGATCCACAGATCGTACATTAAACATAACGTAACCTGCCTGTCAAAGCCCAATGCAGCAATAGTATACTGGTCACCATGTTCATGTTTTTATTGTATACATTAAACTGCTGTGGAATCCCCCTGCTCGCTCTCCCCCCCGCCCCCATTATTTAGTATATATTTATATTGATGTAGCAATACAGGTGATATATAACATATACAACGGATTGGTCTGCAACACACAATGTAATGCGCGTAGTTTTGTCTAATTGTAGGAAAAACAATTAACTACTTCCTATTATCACTTCGCTATTATAGCATAAAAAACCCCACCAATACCAGAATCACTCACTCCTTTGTTTTCGTCTTATCAGCATTACCAAAGAATATCAAATATTTCGGTGGCTCTTGATATGAACGACAAAGCCGAGTGAATAGTGCCCTTATTAACTGTGTATACACAACATATGCATCTTTAAATACAAATCAAACAACAAAAAAAAAAAAAATATAATATAAAACACTGTCGCTATGAATCGGCAAACGTGCCTTTATAGTGAAAAACAAGTTTACAAACAAGACATGCGAAGCTTTAAACCCAAATTACCTCAAAAGTTTCTGATCCAGCTCGCAGCGAGAGAAGGTGGACATTGCGCAAGAGAAGAAGCCATTTGTGTTTACTAATCGAGTTCTCTTTCCTTCTGGTAAAATACATCACCATTTTAATATTTGTAAATTGGTTTATCCTGGGTTAAGGAAATGCTGCAGCTCCCCTATACACAAGAATTGTTCGAAACCATACTGGTCCCATTAAAATTATTATTATGTTTTTTTTTGTTTTTTTTTTTTTTTTTTTTTTGTTTGGTTGTTTTTATATTCCAACACAAACTTACCTGACAGCAGATCCTGAAGAGACTGGCTGAATGTTTGCAACTGTCGCTCATTTACGAGTCCCTTTGTCCTCAGAAATCTCGATAGAAATCCTACCGCTGCGGTGATCTCCGGTTTCATACTGGCTAGTGTATAAAGAGTATTCATTGATAAACCAAAAATAAAAGCGAGGAATAATTTTGCACAGTATCTTGCCTTTTTTTAAAGGGGGATTTGATGAGACAGGAGGTATTGGCTCCGTGGTAGGCTTGTGGGTGTTTTATTCTTGAAGAAATACGGACATTTATTATTTCATTTATTTTTGTTTAGTTCGTGAAGGGTGCTTGCCAGAAGTGAAAGATGTTAAGTACCTTAGTTGGTAAGAACTCTGTGTCACGAAAACTCATACCTACTTTTCATTCTCCGCCACCAAAGTGAACTCCAGTAACAAAAACAAGTGTTTTATACTCGGCACGCCAATCCTTCAGTGCGACGTCAGCAACAAAATGAGACCAATCATGGAATCGAACCATTGTGACGAATTTCAAGGGGAGGCGGTATTTGAAACGTCACTTATATGAATATAAACAAAGTGTGAGAGAAGGAACGCAATTTAACATTTGCACGCACTTAAATACATTTGTGGTCTAATAAATCAGTAAAAATTGTGTGAACTCACACTATTTTAATTGTGTTATAGTGATAGGGAGTGTTTTAACGGTGTATCATTCCTGTTGGAGAATATAGTATATGAAAACTATGTCTCCAAAACAGAGATGCACACATGTAGACACAGTGCATTTTAAATGTGACAGACTGGTTCTGGGGAGTGTAAAATAAATGTGTTAGTCTGGCTCCAGGTTATCAGTTATACCAATATAAATATACATATGTACATGCTATTTAAAATATATGTTTTACTACCCTACAGTAAACACATGTCTCTGAATACCTAGTGTTAGAACAGAGGAAGAAAAGGGCCTTTGTTGTACAGGGGTTAAATTAACCTTTAAAGGTCTGAAACTTTGAATATTTCTAAACCATCATGGGAGCTAAAGCAACTTTTTTGTGTCACGGTTGGTTATATTTTATATGTTTTTCTAAAAAATGTTCTGTACTGTTCTGAGGTAAAAGTTCCATTTAGCCTTACAAATCCATCCCTTACATTACCATCCCTCAGTAGTTGGGATGTTCTCGGTTTTTTAGCAAGGCCACATGCAAACAAGTATGAGGTGCCTGAGTGACAAACGCGAAATACTTGAGTACTGTAGGTCAGGGTGGTGGAGAATGTATAAAAGTGTTAGTTCAGGACTACCAAAAGTCTACCCATTAAAAAAAGTGCTCTGGTACACTTTTTTGCTGCCAGAATTTTTGGGGTAGGTAGGTCCATAATAGTCGTTTATATGGTAACTTTATATGGTACTTCAAAAAGCATTTAGTATTTACACATAATTTGACCCTCTTATTTCACCCATTGTAGATGGCTTAAAGAAAATGACCCATGTCAGGCTGTAAAAAGTGAATCTGTTGACAGGACTACACCCTGGATGGGACGCCAGTCCATTGCAGGGTACCACACACAAACAAACACTCACACAGAGGGCAATTTAGAATGACCAATCAGCCTGTCTTTGGACTGTGGGAGGAAACCGAAGTACCCGGAGAAAACCCACGCAGACACAGGGAGAAAATGCAAACATCACACAGACAGATCCCTAGGCCCGCATCAAACCTAGGACCCTGGCGCTGCAAGGCAGCAGCGCTAACCATCCTGCCACAGTGCCACCCGTAGAAATGTTCCAATCTATTATATTTATGTATATTATATAATGTGGGATTCATACTGTTAGAGGGAAATACTAGCTAAAAGTAAGTCTGTACACTGTGGATATAACAAAAGGATTTCTGTCTAAAAAATAAATAATAATAGTGCTGTGAGCATGAGGCACTGGAGCCTGAGCACAGGGAATGCTCTACGAGGGGCACTGGTATAGATGGAGGATGAGGGAGACCAAAGCTCCCAGTGCTGCGGACGGCTCTGCCAAGCTAACTGGAGAAGCCGCACCGGTGAACCTAGCGAGTATGCTGCATAGGACCTGAGGCTGGAACGCTGCACAGATCTCTCAAAAAGTTGCATCTTCCATGCCAGCGGAGGCGTGCTGCATGCCCAGGCACCAGACGGAGAGGTGCCCGTCCTCTGGAGGATGCATTCCTCCACAGTATGTGCAAGCCTGAAACTTAGGCATACTTGCTGTCAAGGTCACACCACGTGCATGAGGTGTCAAGTACCGAGGCACGAGTGAGCGAGAAAATCGATTGCTCAAGCACCGAGGGTGTCCAGAATAAGCACTGAGGCACTGATGGTGGAGAACCACCAAAAGCACGAGGGAACCGAGGCGCTGTTGTTCCTTAGGCCCCGATGGTGCAGAAAGCACCGATGGCGCTGATCAACTAGTGCATCTAACGCCAACGCCTGAGACTCTGAGGCCCAAGGGTGCAAAGCACAAAGGGTGTCTAAACATTGGAACGCTCAGGCTCTGAAAAGTGCCAAAGCACAGAGAAGCGTCTAAGTAGCGGAGTACTGAGGCACAAAGGGCGCGATGCACTAAGGGACCAGAGGCGCAGAAGCACCGGTGGCACAGAAAACCCAAGTACCGGGGCGCCGAAGCACTGAGGCTCCGAGTCACCAAGAATGTAGCGCACCGAGGTTGCAAACACTGAGGACAGGCGCCTAACCTTAACCGCATGCAGACACACAACTCGGGTAGCGTGTAACATACAGCAGGCTGGATACACAGGCTCGAGTGGCTGCGCTTAGGCAACAGAAGTGAGGTATGAAGAAGCGCACGGTGCTGCACCGGGGCGCAGCACGGGCGATAGCTTGGCTGGACCGCATGTAGTCACACAACCAGGGCAGAGCGCGACCGGAGTGGAGCACAGGCTCAAAGAGCTGCAGTAGGCATGGGCTAAACTGTTAAGAAAGAAAAAAGTTACAACCACAGAGAGATGGGTGGAGGAAGCACACATTGTCTAGTTATTATTTATTTAATTTATTTTATTTTTTTAAAAATTTAGTTGTCGCCAATTATTATTTTTATTATTTTCTCCACAATTTAGTTGTGTCCAATTATTTTTGGGGCTCAGCTCACAGCTAACACCCCTGTGCTGACTTGGGAGCGGCGAAGACGAACACACGCTGTCCTCAGAAGCATGTGCCATCAGCCGACCGCTTCTTTACACAATGCAGACCAATGATGCAGCCACCTCAGAGTTACAGCGTCGGAGGACAATGCAGCTCTGGGCAGCTTACAGGCAAGCCTGCAGGTGCCTGGCCAGACCATGGGGGTTGCTAGTGCATGGTGAGCGGAGGACCCCCTGGCCGACCTAGCTCTCCCTCTTCCTGGGTGGCGCTCGGCCAATTGGGCACCACCCCCTGGGAACTCCCGGTCATGGCCGGCAGTGATATAGCCTTGATTTGAATCTGCGATCTCCAGGCTATGGGGCACATCTGCGCGGAGCGCTTTTACTGGATGCGCCCCTCGGGAGCCCCCTATTTTTTTTTTTTTTTTAAACTGCAAGAGCAGTAGAAGAAAAAACACACAAACACACACAATAACAAAGCTGTGGGGGTAGATCAGTCATCATGTCAGACGGTTAGACTGAAAAATAGTTTTCTTTAGGCCAAGTGCACCGAGCGGACAGGCCGAGACAACTGGCGGAGTCGACTCAACAGCAGAACACGGCGGTCTCATCATTTTTTTTGCTGAAAATAGCAGGAGAAATACACACATAACAGCAGATCTGCGGGTTATAAAGCAATCTGTGACTATATAGTAGCTATATAAAATAAATGTTGATTGATTGATTGATTGATTGATATCCTAAAAGTATTGTTGGTGGTCGTCTTCGACTTGAAAGGGAACAAGAAAGTGTATAACAATTGTATGGGTGTGTAGCCCTGCTGTTTAATTGTATTGTTTGTTTATTTTTAGAACGGGGTGTCCCCCTCCGCCCCTGTGTTATTTTGTATTTGTTTATTGTATTGTGTTTTATTTTGTTTATAGATGACGGCTAACCGCAGTGTGTTTTTGTTTGTTTATTTATTGTATGACGGCGTAGCTGTGTTTAGTTTTGTTATTTTTTTGCAGCGTGGATGAGTATCCCCATCCGCATTATAAAACTCGTGCAGAAGGTAGCCATCTCCCGAATTAATTAAGTGATTAATTTGTTGCTAATCGAGAGATGGTCACCTGTATAAATACCTGCAGCTCTCCCCACCCGGGGTGGGTATATAGAGGAGGAAAGAGCGAGAGCGAAGATATTGAAAGAATTACGGACCAGTGAAGGTGATCGCTTAGCCTGACCTTAGTGTTTTGTGTTTGTTATTATTTTTGTTTAAATCTTTTATTTCTTGCTCTGTGAGCAGTGTTTATTTTTGTTTAAATATATTATTTAGTTTTGTGTTATTTAATAAAATAACGCGTCTCTCTTTGAAACTGCAGATATCTTTGTTGTTGTGCTTCCTTCTTCTGGGCTGAGTCACCACAAAGACATTTCCGGCTACAGACTTGTGCACATAACATAGTAACATTATAATGCAGGAATGAAGAATTCTATGTTTAAAACTGTACACCCAGGGAAAGCATCAACTGTATGGTACTGCAAATTGAAGGCTCAGTTCTAAAAAATAAAAAGCTTAATTCTGTAAGGTTTCCCTTCTTAAATATGTTACAGTTGGGCCATGTTGAAGCAGTTATATTTTTTAATATAGTTATCCCTGATAATTCACTTTTTACTGTGTACATTAGATTGCAAATTAGCCATGTAGTTCTGTTCAGTTATTTGTTTTGCTTATCTTTGATACAGTCTGTTTACAGACTAGTTGAATGTGTGTGTGTGTGTTTATGTGTGAAGGGTGCTTTGCAAACCTTTTCACTCAAAGTGTTTCCCACAGCACCTGCATTCTCATTGGCATTTTCAACCCATTTGTCCCCAAGCTTACATCTTTAATAATTATTCAAAATAGCAGCCTCAGAGAACATAGTGTTCCAAAAAGCAATTACAAAAACAGACTGATAAAAAGAACTGATGGGAAGTAGTGCATGGTTGCGGTGACCTATTTGCTGGGTTCTTGTTCAACATTGTAATCTAAATGTAATCTGTTTTAGTTGGTGAGAGTAACCACAACTTGTAAATACATGGTTTCCAAGAAGAGGGGTTGCTCTTAAAGGAAACAAGGCACTAAATCTATGTCCCCCATCTTACATAACCACACACATGTGGCACAAAAGCGTGTTTACCTTTTGTAACCTGGTGGAATTGCATGGACAGGTACTTTTACAAATACAAGTTATGTTTATCTGAATTAATGAAATTCTGGCACCAATGATAAGGAACCTGCGAACACTCATTGCTGTAAGCTCCCACTGCTCTGGTTATGAGTGTGCCTGGAACAGGTCGAAAAGGTATACTGACAGAAGTTCATCCTCCCGATTCTAGGAGGCACTGAAGCTAGTTGAGGGCTCTCCCTTATCAAGATCTGCCCGACTGATTCTGTCACTGTTTAGCAGCTGCCATCTTGGTAAGGAAGAAAGCAACTAGCTTCAGTGCCTCCTAGAATCGGGAGGTTGAATTTCAGTCAATACACCTTGCGACTTGATAAGAGAAGACAGGAGTGGCAGTGCTTCAGCCTCTGCCACTCCAGTTAGCCAACATTAAAAACACCTGCCCTGTGGGGATTGATGTTAGGCTGATGTTTTGAGTTTCCTAGTCTTTATTTTCACTTTGCCTCTAAGTTCATTTAACCCGCCACCATGATGCAAGAAAGTTATGCTACTACTTAATGTGAATCAGAGACACTTCAAAATAGTCACTTATGTATTGCTCTGCAATTGTTTCCAAAGCATGACCTTAACTTCTAGCATTTTGGCATCAGCAGCCCAGAAATAGGTGATGTTTTAAACTCCTGGGTCTTGATGAGGACAAGGCACCTGATCCATTAGTTGCTGAAAGGTAGCCAGAGCCCTATGTAATCACAAGCCATGCCTCAAAACCACAACATGTACCTAGAAGGAGAAGAGATCAATTTAAATGTCCTTGATTTCTGGATCGACAGAATAAATCATCTCTTTGCATCACTTCCGACTCCTCTAAAGTCAACTCTTGGCCTATACAATAGTTTGGACTATACAATGTGCCTTTATACCTGGGGGCTGTTCACATTATTAGCCTCATCAGTGCATTCATGAATCCTACAGATAGATAAAGTCATATAAATTAAAATCCTTATTACAGTTCTGAAGTGGCCATGGGGTCTATTAAACCCTTAGGTATGCTGGAATTGCTGCCTTTACAAACTAGTCATTGCTGGGTATGGTAACATTAAATGGGCTGTGTTCATTTAACTGCATGGCACTTGGCAACATGATGAATGCAGGCTATTCACAAAAAAATTCCAGTGTTTTAGTACTAACATTTCTGTGTAGGTTTTCCCCTTAATCTGCCCACACACACGGCCAATCGTGTTTAAGTACAGTGTTATTATCGTTTCAGTTTCTTTTATTTTATGAGTAATTTTTCAAAAGAGAGGAATTGACAACAGTGGAAGCGAAATTCCTCTCAGTTCTGTTTTCTGTCTAAACAAACCAAAAGCACATGTGCATATTTGTGATAGTTCATTTTTCCTTTAATAAAGTTTTATAATGTTACAATCCAGGGTTACCCAATATAGGCTTAATAAGCATTAATAATGCATTTCCACAAAAAAAAAAACATTAAATCACAGTTTTATCCCTAAACCTTTAACTCAATCCTATCCTTAAGTGTCCCAGTAGTTCAGATATTATTTTCTATTTACATATTATAGCCGAAGTCTGAATGTTCCCACAGCATCTGGTGCCAGACTAATCTACAACTAAAATAAGGGCTTAACCCTGTGTGCACTAGGACCTGTGGGTTTTTTCTGATTCTCTTATGCTTATTTCATGCAGTCTATAATATACAGTTCTCTCTATTTGGAATACATCGTGTTATCGTCTATTTGAGCAATGTTGTATTGTGCAAATGTGTTGCAATAACTAGACTACAGTGCTTGTATTGTTCTTTCTAGATTGGTCAAAGTGCTTTTCTATGCAGCAAATGTAACCAGCTGGTTTAAGATCTATTTAAATCCCTCTACATTGTCAGCCAGTTCTTGAAATGCCACTGCTGGGGACTTCAGAGCTGTTTACATTTTTTTTTTTTTTTAAATATATTTTTTAAACCAGGCAAAATATGAAACCACAAGAACATGAAGTAGAAATGTATTTACATGTCTCAGCAGATTTGTCCTTTTGCCAAACTAAATGTGTGAGAAAACTTACAATTGAAGTTATATGTTACAAAGTTGTTGTTTTTTATTGTTGTTATTTATCTTTTATTATTTGATTTGAAATACTATTAATTATGCCACAGATAGTAGGACCCCACCTGAACCCGCATAGACAGACTGTTTTTTTAAAATATGTTTGTTCAAATATCCAGGTTAAACTGGAGGCTGTAACCACAATTCTTTTCCAGACCTGAAGGCCAGGTTGGGATATTTAGGTTCAGTGTTGAGTTAGGGTTAGAGTTCAGGGTATTTCCTTATTGGTGGTTCTTAGGCCACATTGATAGTAAACTGTTATAGCTTATACTTTACTCAAAGTTTTTATGTGTTTGTCAGACTAAGAAACACTGTGTTCATGGCGGATTGTAGGGTATGGTATGAATAAGGGTAGAATATGTGTGTAGGGCAGTGAGAGGGAGGGGGTCTAATTTTTTTGCTGTTTATTTCTTCACGACAGTTCTTTATAAAGTAAGAAGCAAATGTATAATAGGTATAGTTATGGTTTGCATGTAAAATGCTCACAATTATTCAAATATGAACTAGGTGTTCAATATTTTTATAGAATAGTTAATCTACTGTACAAGGCATGTGTATTTTGACAAGTGGAGAAAATTACATTAAAAAAAAATTTTTTGCATGTTTTTGCAAAATGCAAGTTTATGGTTAACATAATTTTGGTATCCAAGTTGCTGAAATAATCTATTTACATAATTCAAAAGTTGCTTAAAAGCTACTGGTTAAATACACTACCAAAGGAATGTATTCATCTTCAAATATGACCTTATAAATCCATATAGGATCCATACTGTCCAAAATAAACACCTGAGTACAGTTTTAAAACAAGACACATCGTCTTGCAGAAACCCTGAATGAGTGTATAAGGCAAGCTGAATTCAACAGCTGAATTCAAAGCAGCCTTGAGTGAACTGAGTTCTTCTATGATTCCACTTTGCTGCTTTTCCTAGGTTACAGTTTCCCCAGGATAATAAACATTTCTATATTAGGGGTTCAATTATTAATATCCTCTGGTGGTCGAAGCTTTACATTTGGGGGAAAATCTGGAAATTAAGTAATGGACTATTTCAATAGCAGTTTTGTGAAACATGTTGGAACATGCCCAAACTGATTTCTCTGTGGACAGGTTATGTCTGGGCACACACTTTACTTGTCAAAACATGTTCTCATGCCTTCAGCTGCAGGAGGCAGACATCACTTCCTTTTGGAATTTGATGTGGTCCTCTCACAAAATATCCATCTCAAATGAAACTAAAAATAAAACCTTTTACAGCAAGTTTTGTTCATAAAGGATAGGATTCATTTACCAGTATTTATTAAGTTGAACGGGAAAAACCATAACTCGAGGTGACTGCACCGTCATGTTACACAGTCGGGCGCTTTGGTTACATCGAGGATGACAGAGTCCGCTCAGCAGGATAACTACTATGGAACACTTCACTGCAAGATGGTGCCTGTGAAGGCTTTGCCTATCCATGCCTGTCAGAAAAATCCAGTCGCCAGGAGGCCAGGACTTTGAGAGCAATAGCAGTAGCTTAAATTTATTATTCAGTGACGACCCACACAGGTAACATCCCCGTTACACAGCGTTTATCCAACTTTATATGACGAAACAAATTCTGTGGGTCTATTTTAAAGCAAGTGTAAAGTTGATGTGATTAAATCTACCATTATGTACCATACCATACCTACATTACCAATTTAATTTATATATCATCCTTAATGTACAAGCATCCCACGGTGATTTCCAAAAATATAACAAACTAAACTAAAATAAGAATACAGTTCCAAGCTGCTCGCTCAATTGCTCTAAAAGCACAAATTACAAATAAATATAGATATATGCATTCTATATTCTGTGAAATTGATTAGTGATTTGAAATAAAAAGGTGTAACTTCCATGAATATGTGTTACAAAAAAACAAAAGAACAACAAAGGATCAGGTGAATATGTTTATAAAATACCCAAGCTTTCAAAACTAGTCCAGGCCTATTTTACTCCATTATGAAATATTATTATTCTGAAGAGTCACAAGTAAACCTATCAAACCTTTCACTCCTGCCAGCCTCAAGCTTTGGAAAATAAAAACACAGAAGCCAACAGGTTCAGAGCCGTGCAGTGTGGAAGTTACTCAATTTCTTTGCAAGGCCAGCTTTGTTTAAACAGATGATAGTCTAGCTGTGTTTTCCATAATTCTGTATGTTTTATTACTATTCCATTTCAAATCTGCAGTTAATGTAATTATTCTCGAGCAGGACCTCTATTATTCTTTACCTTTGTAATTCTTTGTAATAACATCCTAATACTGTACTGGGATAAGCAACACTGTTTCAACTTCAATTCAACATATCTTCAAACATTAAATTTGTAATCCTTGAAAATATGTTACTACACCTTTTGAAATTGAGTGACTTTGAATTATGCTGAATTGGTGACTGGATCTGTTAATGGTGTTTTGTTTACGAATGCAGTTTACTGTGGATAATACCCTACCCACACTACAATAACACTGCCCAGTCAATATATTTACTTCATACACACTCCTCGTCTCAAAATATGATGATCACACATTATATAGGTAGTGTAAATAGGGGTTTATTTGCCAAATCTACAATTTTAAAATATAAGATGCATTTCAGTTAAATATTTTTATGAGGGAAGTTTATGACATTTAATAGTGTGGATCAGTTCATTGTGGTTTAGCCTGTAAATATCAAACAAGATCTGTTTAGAGGGAAATTCAACTGAAAGGTGAAAATTAAGGGAAAAAACCTCTGGCAGAGAAAAGATGAGCTTTTTTTTTTTATTAAACCCCCTTCAAATTTTGCTTCCTTTTTCTATGTTATTCTCAGCCTTGTTGTTTTTTGTCAATACAGCTCTCCTTGTAAAGTCTTGCGATTTCTGGGACAAGAATATCACCACTATTTCAGAGAGCTGGCTTTCAGAGAGGGTTGTGTTCTAGATAACAAGGTGTATTAACAGCACAGACGCCTACGATATACAGCATTAACTAGTTATTTATTAGCACGAATGAGTCATCTGCCTGTCTATTTTTTATATAACAGTATTATTTTCTGTGCCGTTCTAGGGTGAAATCATAATAAAATGTAAAAAATAAATAAACGAATATAATTTGACAAACGTAACCAAACTAAATGTGTAAAATATTAAAGCAATATAAACTATTTTCTAACAACAACTGGTATTGTTATTTTCATTTTTTGAAACAGTAAAATGTAATTTGATTTTTATACTGGGTATAAAGAGCCTCATCAATCTCTTTGAAATACCATTACATGGCAAAAACTCTTTCTAGGGCAGTTATGTAAAATAAAGAGGGTGGCTCTACAAAGAGGCTTCACATAGAGGGTAAGGGAGGGGGTACTGTGGGTGGAAGCAGCTCAGAACTTCCACTGACATGTCTAGATTAATTACAAAGCCATTCCTAGCTCGACGCCTCCACACGCTTTCCAACTGAATGTGAATTGGGCACTCAGGAAATTGGCATTGAATGGGTGGGGAAGTGGATTTGAGAAAGTACATCTCCGAGATTACATTGGAAGATTGTTTTACATACAATGTTATTGACAGTGAGTTCCTAAATCCCAAGTGATTTCTGTTGCCAATGAAAGGAGAAAGTGCTGGATGTGTACAAAACAAGAATCAATAGCAAAATACAGCTATGGCTAAAAGTTTTGCATCACCCTATAGAAAAAAAAAAATTGTTTCATAAAGTCGAATGAAACCTGCTGAATAGGCCTGATGTTACTTTAACATACTGAATTATGTAATGTTTTTTTCTTAGTTTTCCATATACTTAACGAAAAACTGACAATTTAAAAAAGTGACATTTCAAAATCTATCATAAAATACTGTACTACTATTATGGCATCTGGTAGACTTTTGCGATATCATTTGGTAGATTGCTTGATTACATGATGCTACATAAAAGATCTAAATTATGTTCAGATTTGTTTCCGTTCAGAAAAATATCTTTCCTGAATTCAGTTCACATGATTAACTATGTTTGTTTTCTATCGGCACGACACCCTCATTTTCAGTTTGTGTAAACACATGTACTTCTCTCTATTCTCCACCTTCCTAGAATCCTACTTGAAAATGACACTGCGGTGTAGTCGAGTTCACCTCTAAATTTGTGCATAATACAATCAGTACCCCAAGCCAGGGCTGACTACAAGTGTAAAATGAAATTGTCCAGAACTGCCGGCAGATACAGCTTTTAAAAATAAATTGGTGACAAATTAAAAATAACTGAGTGAATGTGTGATTCATAATTTTATTAGATGAAGAGATCAAGAAAAAAGATGAGGTGAGGATGTTATATACTGTACAGGGCATCGTGGTGATTGAAGACAGGGGGAGGATGTGATATACTATACAGGGAATGGGGTGATTGAAGTTATGCACTCGTGATGACCTTATAATCAAAAGGAATAAAAACATACATGACAGAAATAGCCCAAAAAAATAACCAAACCACCAACAACAATATTTACCCGCTAGATGCTTTCAAAACAAGACAAATTTGATTAGGAAACCATCAATCTGGCCAAGAGTATATAGCTGCAGAAGGAACACACAGGCTAGAGCACATAGGGTAGCTCACACAGAATAGCTCTCACAGGGTAGCTCATACAGGGTAGCTCTCACATGGTAGCTCTCGTAGGTTACATCACACAGGGTAGCTCACACAGGGTAGCTCTCACAGGGTAGCTCTCGCAAGGTTGCTCACACAGGGTAGCTCTCACAGGGTAGCTCACACAGGGTATCTCCCACAGGGTAGCTCACACAGGGTAGCTCTCGCAGTGTTGGTGACACAGGTTAGCTCTCACAGGGTAGCTCTCGCAGGTTAGCTCGCACATTGTAACTCTCACAGGGTAGCTCACACAGCGTAGCTCTTGCAGGGTAGCTCACAGAGGGTAGCTCTCGCAGGGTCGTTCTTGCAGGGTCACTCACACAGCGCAGCTCACACAGGGTAGCTCACACAGGGTAGCTCTTTCAGAGTAGCTCACACAGGTTAGCTCTCACAGGGTAGCTCACACAGGGTAGCTCTCGCAGGTTAGATCACACAGGGTAGCTCTCACAGGGTAGCTCACACAGTGTAGCTCTCGCAGGGTAGCTCTCACAGTGTAGCTCACACAGGGTAGCTCTCGCAGAGTAGCTCACACAGGGTAGCTCTCGCAGGGTAGCTCACGCAGGGTAGCTATTGCAGGGTAGCTCACACAGGGTAGCTCTCGCAGGGTAGCTCACACAGGGTAGCTCTCGCAGGGTAGCTCTCACAGGTTAGCTCTCACAGGGTAGCTCACACAGGGTAGCTCTCGCAGGGTAGCTCACACAGGGTCGCTCTCGTAGGGTTGGTCACATAGGTTTGCTCTAAGAGGGTATCTCAAACAGGGTAGCTCACACAGGGTAGCTCTCGCAGGGTAGCTCAAACAGGGTAGCTCACACAGGGTTGCTCTCGCAGGGTAGCTCACACAGGGTAGCTCTCATGGGGTAGCTGACACAGGGTAGCTCTCACAGGGTAGCTCACACAGGGTAGCTTACACAGGTAGCTCTCACAGAGTAGCTCACACAGGGTATCTCTCACAGGGTAGCTCACACAGGGTAGCTCTCACATGGTAGCTCTCGTAGGTTACATCACACAGGGTAGCTCTCACAGGGTAGCTCTCGCAGGGTAGCTCACACAGGGTAGGTTTCGCAAGATCGCTCACACAGCG
Source organism: Polyodon spathula (assembly GCF_017654505.1). Classification (NCBI taxonomy): domain Eukaryota; kingdom Metazoa; phylum Chordata; class Actinopteri; order Acipenseriformes; family Polyodontidae; genus Polyodon; species Polyodon spathula. Next base: position 27,838,029 of record NC_054540.1, on the reverse strand, counting down.
TAACTCAGACAGGGAAGCTCATACAGAGTACTTCTCACAGGGTAGCTCACACAGTGTAGCTATCGCAGAGTAGCTCACACAGGGTAGCTCTCGCAGGGTAGCTCTCGCAGGGTAGCTCTCACAGCATAGCTCACACAGGGTAGCTCTCGCAGCATAGCTCACACATGGTAGCTCACACAGGGTAGCTCTCACAGGGTAGCTCTCGCAGGGTAGCTCACACAGGGTAGCTCTCACAGGGTCGCCCTCATAGGGTTGGTCACATAGGTTTGCTCTAAGAGGGTAGCTCTCGCAGGTTAGATCACACAGGGTAGCTTACACAGGTAGATCTCACAGCGTAGCTCTCACAGCATAGCTGACACAGGGTAGCTCTCGCAGGGTAGCTCACACAGCGTAGCTCTCACAGGGTAGCTCACACAGGGTAGGTTTCGCAAGATCGCTTACACAGCATAGCTCAGACAGGGAAGCTCATACAGGGTACTTCTCACAGGGTAGCTCACACAGTGTAGCTATCGCAGGGTAGCTCACACAGGGTAGCTCTCGCAGGGTAGCTCTCACAGCCTAGCTCACACAGGGTAGCTCTCGCAGGGTAGCTCACACAGGGTAGCTCACACAGGGTAGCTCTCACAGGGTAGCTCTCGCAGGGTAGCTCACACAGGGTAGCTCCCACAGGGTAGCTCACACAGGGTAGCTCTCACAGGGTAGCTCACACAGGGTAGCTCTCGCAGGGTAGCTCACACAGGGTAGCTCACACAGGGTAGCTCTCACAGGGTAGCTCACACAGTGTAGCTCTCACAGGGTAGCTCACACAGGGTAGCTCACACAGGGTAGCTCACACAGGGTAGCTCTCACAGGGTAGCTCACACAGGGTAGCTCTCACAGGGTAGCTCACACAGGGTAGCTCACACAGGGTAGCTCACACAGGGTAGCTCTCACAGGGTAGTAGAAGGAAGGCTTCCACAGGGTAGCTCACACAGGGTAGCTTTCGCAAGGTCGCTCACACAGCATAACTCACACAGGGTAGCTCACACAGGGTAGCTCTCACAGGGTAGCTCACACAGGGTAGCTTTCGCAAGGTCGCTCACACAGCATAACTCAGACAGGGAAGTTCATACAGAGTACTTCTCACAGGGTAGCTTACACAGGGTAGCTCACACAGGGTAGCTCTCGCAGGGTAGCTCTCATAGGTTAGCTCTCACAGCATAGCTCACACAGTGTAGCTCTCGCAGGGTAGCTCACACAGCGTAGCTCTCACAGGGTAGCTCACACAGGGTAGGTTTCGCAAGATCGCTTACACAGCATAGCTCAGACAGGGAAGCTCATACAGGGTACTTCTCACAGGGTAGCTCACACAGTGTAGCTATCGCAGGGTAGCTCTCGCAGGGTAGCTCTCACAGCCTAGCTCACACAGGGTAGCTCTCGCAGCATAGCTCACACATGGTAGCTCACACATTGTAGCTCTCACAGGGTAGCTCTCGCAGGGTAGCTCACACAGGGTAGCTCTCACAGGGTAGCTCTCACAGGGTAGCTCACACAGGGTAGCTCCCACAGGGTAGCTCACACAGGGTAGCTCTCGCAGGGTAGCTCACACATTGTAGCTCTCGCAGTCTAGTTCACACATGGTAGCTCACACAGGGTAGCTCACACAGGGTAGCTCACACAGGGTAGCTCTCACAGGGTAGCTCACACAGGGTAGCTCACACAGTGTAGCTCTCACAGGGTAGCTCTCACAGGGTAGCTCTCGCAGGGTAGCTCACACAGGGTAGCTCTCACAGGGTCGCCCTCATGGGGTTGGTCACATAGGTTTGCTCTAAGAGGGTAGCTCTCGCAGGTTAGATCACACAGGGTAGCTTACACAGGTAGATCTCACAGCGTAGCTCTCACAGCATAGCTGACACAGGGTAGCTCTCGCAGGGTAGCTCACACAGCGTAGCTCTCACAGGGTAGCTCACACAGGGTAGGTTTCGCAAGATCGCTTACACAGCATAGCTCAGACAGGGAAGCTCATACAGGGTACTTCTCACAGGGTAGCTCACACAGTGTAGTCAGGGTAGCTCACACAGGGTAGCTCACACAGCGTAGCTCTCACAGTGTAGCTCAGGGTAGCTCACACAGGGTAGCTCACACAGGGTAGCTCTCACAGGGTAGCTCTCACAGGGTAGCTCTCACAGGGTAGCTCACACAGGGTAGCTCTCACAGGGTAGCTCACACAGGGTAGCTCACACAGGGTAGCTCACACAGGGTAGCTCTCACAGGGTAGCTCACACAGGGTAGCTCACACAGGGTAGCTCACACAGGGTAGCTCACACAGGGTAGCTCACACAGGGTACAGCTCTCACAGCTCACACTCACACAGGGTAGCTCTCACAGGGTAGCTCACACAGGGTAGCTCTCACAGGGTAGCTCACACAGCATAGCTCACACAGGGTAGCTCACACAGGGTAGCTCACACAGGGTAGCTCTCACAGGGTAGCTCACACAGGGTAGCTCACACAGGGTAGCTCTCACAGGGTAGCTCACACAGGGTAGCTCACACAGGGTAGCTCACACAGGGTAGCTCAGGGTAGCTCACACAGGGTAGCTCTCACAGGGTAGCTCAGGGTAGCTCACACAGGGTAGCTCACTAGCTCACACAGGGTAGCTCTCACAGGGTAGCTCACACAGGGTAGCTCTCACAGGGTAGCTCACACAGGGTAGCTCACACAGGGTAGCTCACACAGGGTAGCTCTCACAGGGTAGCTCACACAGGGTAGCTCACACAGGGTAGCTCTCACAGGGTAGCTCTCACAGGGTAGCTCACACAGGGTAGCTCTCAGCAGCTCACACAGGGTAGCTCACACAGGGTAGCTCACACAGGGTAGCTCACACAGGGTAGCTCACACAGGGTAGCTCACACAGGGTAGCTCACACAGGGTAGCTCTCGCAGGGTAGCTCACACAGGGTAGCTCACACAGGGTAGCTCACACAGGGTAGCTCACACAGGGTAGCTCTCACAGGGTAGCTCACACAGGGTAGCTCACACAGGGTAGCTCTCACAGGGTAGCTCACACAGGGTAGCTCACACAGGGTCACACAGGGTAGCTCTCACAGGGTAGCTCAGGGGTAGCTCTCACAGGGTAGCTCACACAGGGTAGCTCACACAGGGTAGCTCACACAGGGTAGCTCTCACAGGGTAGCTCACACAGGGTAGCTCACACAGGGTAGCTCACACAGGGTAGCTCACACAGGGTAGCTCACACAGCGTAGCTCACACAGGGTAGCTCACACAGGGTAGCTCACACAGGGTAGCTCTCACAGGGTAGCTCACACAGGGTAGCTCTCACAGGGTAGCTCAGGGTAGCTCACACAGGGTAGCTCACACAGGGTAGCTCACACAGGGTAGCTCACACAGGGTAGCTCACACAGGGTAGCTCACACAGGGTAGCTCACACAGGGTAGCTCACACAGGGTAGCTCTCACAGGGTAGCTCACACAGGGTAGCTCTCACAGGGTAGCTCTCACAGGGTAGCTCACACAGGGTAGCTCTCACAGGGTAGCTCACACAGGGTAGCTCTCACAGGGTAGCTCACACAGGGTAGCTCACACAGGGTAGCTCACACAGGGTAGCTCACACAGGGTAGCTCTCACAGGGTAGCTCACACAGGGTAGCTCACACAGGGTAGCTCACACAGGATAGCTCTCACAGGGGTAGCTCACACAGGGTAGCTCACACAGGGTAGCTCACACAGGGTAGCTCTCACAGCGTAGCTCACACAGGGTAGCTCACACACGAGAGTGTGTCCCATGAAAGTACTGTCCCATATAGTGTCATCATGTCAGTGTGCTCACACATACAGGGTAGCTTCTCACGAGAGTGTCACATCGAGTGTGTCAACAGAGTAGCTCTCATCGAGTAGCTGTAGCTCTCAGTGTCCATCGAGAGGGTAGCTCCAGGGATCGAGCTGTCCCATCAGGGTGTCCATCCACAAGGTGCTCACACAGATACGAGGGTGAGCTCATCACATAGCTTTAGAGTGTCACGAGGTAGTCCACCAGTAGTGTGTCCATCGAGCTTCTCACAGGGTAGCTCACACATCGAGCTGTCCCACGGGTAGTGTCCACATCGTAGCTCAGAGAGGGTAGCTCCAGGGGTCGAGTAGCTCACACAGGGTAGCTCCCAGTGTGTCACAGCTCACACAGCTCTCACAGGGTAGCTCTCACAGGGTAGCTCTCAGGGTAGGGTAGCTCACACAGGGTAGCTCACACAGGGTAGCTCTCACAGGGTAGCTCACACAGGGTAGCTCTCACAGGGTAGCTCACACAGGGTAGCTCTCACAGGGTAGCTCACACAGGGTAGCTCTCACAGGGTAGCTCTCACAGCAGCTCACACAGGGTAGCTCAGGGTAGCTCACACAGGGTAGCTCACACAGGGTAGCTCTCGCAGGGTAGCTCTCACACAGGGTAGCAGGGTAGCTCACACAGGGTAGCTCACACAGGGTAGCTCACACAGGGTAGCTCTCACAGGGTAGCTCACACAGGGTAGCTCACAGGGTAGCTCACACAGGGTAGCTCTCACAGGGTAGCTCACACAGGGTAGCTCACACAGGGTAGCTCACACAGGGTAGCTCTCACAGGGTAGCTCTCACAGGGTAGCTCTCACAGGGTAGCTCACACAGGGTAGCTCACACAGGGTAGCTCACACAGGTAGCTCACACAGGGTAGCTCACACAGGGTAGCTGGTAGCAGGGTAGCAGGGTAGCTCACACAGGGTAGCTCACACAGGGTAGCTCACACAGGGTAGCTCTCACAGGGTAGCTCACACAGGGTAGCTCTCGCAGGGTAGCTCACACAGGGTAGCTCTCGCAGGGTAGCTCACACAGGTAGTAGCTCTCACAGGGTAGCTCACACAGGGTAGCTCACAGGGTAGCAGGGGTAGCTCTCACAGGGTAGCTCACTCATACAGCATAGCTCACACAGGGTAGCTCTCGCAGGGTAGCTCACACAGTGTAGCTCTCACAGGGTAGCTCACACAGGGTAGCTCTCACAGGGTAGCTCTCAGCGGTTATATCACACAGGGTAGCTCACACAGGGTAGCTCACACAGGGTAGCTCACACAGGGTAGCTCACACAGGGTAGCTCAGGGTAGCTCACACAGGGTAGCTCACACAGGGTAGCTCTCACAGGGTAGCTCACACAGGCTCACAGCTCTCACAGGGTAGCTCACACAGGTAGCTCTCACAGGCTCACACAGGGTAGCTCACACAGGGTAGCTCTCACAGGGTAGCTCACACAGGGTAGCTCTCACAGCATAGCTCACACAGGGTAGCTCTCGCAGCGTAGCTCACACAGGGTAGCTCCTGCAGGGTTGCTCACACAGCATAGCTCACACAGGGTAGTTCATACAGGGTAGCTCACACAGCTTCACTCACACAGGGAGGCTCACACAAGGTAGCTCACACAGGGTAGTGCTGCATGGGCAACTCATAATTTGTGGAGTGCTTTATTCACCCTCAACACCCCTACCACATGACCATAATTTTCCATGAACCTTAGGTTTAGGGTTAGCTTATTGTTATGAAACAAACTTTGTTTTAGTACTAAAATTTATCACCCTTATCATGTGATCGAGCTGTAGCATATAATGATGAAGCCTATTATGAGTTGCACACGCAGCACTACCCTATGTGAGCTACTCTGTGAGAGCTACGCTTTGGGAGCCTTCGTTCTGCAGCAATACCCCTCTGGCAGCACTGAACGTTTGAGAGATGCATCTATTAAATGATACCTCAAGTTCAATGTACAAATAAAACAGGAATTTGTATTTAGGACTACACCACGGTATACAACACTATTGAATTTGTAAACACTCCAATCAAGCATTACTGTTTAAGATCCTTTTGGCTTTAAATATTGTGTGCACCCATCGCAGCTGAGAATACACACTTGTGTTCCTCAACAGCTATGAAGTGCAATTTCAGCTGAGAATAATTATTTTCTCTTGCTTTTGTTCTGGTGCTTTGTTCTTTTTAGCCCTTTTCATTTACAGTCATAACAGCTGCATTGTCCTGACTGCAAGTCGAGCACCAAAAGTAGTTTTCAGCTAGAAAGGCTAGTGTTCACATGTCTAACTGTTCCTTTTCAAGTCGAAAATAACCATCAAGGTATGGGATATTGCCGTCAGGCAGTAGGGATTGGCTGAGCTTTATAGCAAGGCTGCCGATAGGCCTCTGCGCGACCTGCCATGTAAGCCCGCCCTCCTGGGAGCTTACTATATGCAATGCACTGAGACTCTCTTCTTCTTTTGCCTTCAGCCTTTGTAGGACAGTGAGGTGGTAAGTTTTCTCTCTGAGAGATTTACACGTGCACTCTTCGCCAGAGGGTGAGGAAAGCAGATGGGAGCCATTCCCCCTCCTCTGGGTCATCTTACCCAGACCTGTCTGTCCCACGGTCGTCTACAGCGACTCCACCTGTCAAGCTGCGGCTATCCAGGAGCCCCTCTCAGCTTACAGCTGGTCAGAGATCCCCAGACCATAGACATGCTCCGGAATGCTCACGTAGCTTGTCTATCCGACCCAGAAGCCCCTCCTCTCGCAGAGAACGCCCTCGCCGGTCACAGTCTCGTTCCTTGTCACCCCGCCATAGGGGACGCTCTCTTTCCCCTCGTCGAGGCAGGCGTTATAGGGACAAGTCAGGCCCGCCCTGGTTGTCCAACAACCCCAAGGGGTATGGGATGTAGATGCCATCTCAAGGGATGCTTCAGAAGGGGAGCCTCTCCTTGAGGAGGACAGTGTGGAAGCTGAACTAACCACCCAGCACTCAGAGCAAGACACTGAGTTGGAGGTGCTGGACACCAATGATCCCTTGTGGTCACTGGTGGAGCGAGCAACTCGCCACCTAGGGATTGAGTGGCCAGCCGTAGCATTACCTCAGCGGTCACTGTTTGAGTCGCCATCTGTACGGTCTCCACAGCCCAGGACGCTCCCAGCCTTCCCTGATTTTAGTTACAGTCCACCTGGGGGGCCCCAGCTTCTTCACCGGCAACTTCGCGGAAGGCTTCCGCTGTTTGGAAGCGAGTGATGCGGGACTGGCTTCCTTCCCACTCACAGCACAGTTATGCCGTCAAAACAATAACAAAACACACAGCGTTCCACCGTCATATATATACTAAATAAACTCAATACAATAAACAAATTAGGCAGAGGGGGAGACCCCGTTTTAAAAATAAACAAAAACTGAACAGGGCTGCTTGCCCTGTTACAATACCTTATGTTGTTTTATCACTTTCAGCATAGTGTGCTTGAGGATCTCTCATTAATGTAGTTTCCTATTCACAACACCTAAATAAATAGTTATCTGAATAATGTATTTTCAATATCTGTTTTCTTATTAATAAAATGTAGTTGAAATGCATTCATCTGTTCTAGGACGATGTTGAATGTTGTCTAGAATAGTTGCATGAATATCAAAATGTATATTCCTAAAAATGCAAAGCTTTGTGAAACGTGTCCATAATTGATAATCAACAATGCAGATAGTATGTGGGCAGGGGATTGGGTCAAAGGAAATACATTTCTGAGACAGAAGTACATTAAAATTGGAAGTAGAGCTAATACTAATACTGGATGCAGAGTACAACCTGACCACAGCCATCCTCTTGAAATGAACAATGCAGATTTGTCTTAACTCATTAGCACCCCTACCCAATAAAATAATGACTCCAGCATCTTGTCGCCGCTGCCTTGGCTCTTGGCTGGGCCTGGTCCACTGTGCGTCTCTGGAGGGAAGCAGGAGGGCACAGATGCTTGCCATGCAGGAAACCGGCATTACCTCCAGGTGCCGTCAGGAAAATCGTCCGGTCTTGATCCAGATCCAAAGAAACCACAGGGTGGCAGAACACTGAAGCAGAAATGAGTGTGACAGCAGTTAACATGAGACGAGACCGTTAGATGGCTACATGGTCTAAGGTATTGAGTACCCTGCTTTTTCTCCCTGTCTACTTTCAACAACTGCAGCCTCACTAATGCAATAGTTTTGCTTCCAATTAGTATTACATCATCAGAGTAAATTGCTAAAGAGTTAGGATTATAGCTGGTAGACTGGACAGAAACAAAAACAAAAATGCTTTAGGTAGAGGAAGTCAAATGTCTATTTGGTCAGCTTAATTACTTTTCATATAGAAAATGTAAAGCAAAATTAGTTTGTCATAGAACGGTATTTACACATTTCTTTATGAAAGCTTATGGATTACTCACATAGTTAACATTAAAATAATATATTGGAAACTAGTACTGACTGTATGTTTGTCAGTATTGCATATATAAATACACCACAAGTTAGAAAGCTACAGTATGTCATGTTAAAAAAAGCATAATCAAAAGATTAACAGGAATACACTCAACGCTAGTGCAAAATACATTTTAGGCACAGACTAGGATAACTGGGTCTACTACTAAAGAGCACTTGTATAAAAGGACCACTTTTCTTTAGAGTTGGATGAATCCCTGTTTGGTTATATTTCCCGTGTCAAATCGTTTGTAAAAACAAATCCAACACCTGTCTATAAAGACCACTCGTAGACAGTAACAATTTTGTAATTGGTATAAACTGTGTATTGCCCTGAATATCCCCTGGCAGAATAAGTTGGACAATAGCAATGCCATGAAATTTGGGAAGACATGTTTGGCAAAAACACCTTTAAGATTTCCACCTTTGCTGTTTCAAAGTGCCCTCAATGTGGTAACATTTTCACTACAGTTGCTTCCTTCTGTTTACAGAGCAAATATAAAACTGCCCTGGGGACTCTTCATGATATTTCTCTTAAGGATGTCATAGGCTGGAGCAGCAGTTTGAAAATGGCAGGATATGTTCTTTTGTGTTTCCTTGAAAATAATGAATGACCTTACATTTATAATGTTTTTTATTTATTTTTATTTTTTTTTATAAACAGATGTCACCTGTTTATAAGATATACCTCTACATCTTTTTTTGTTTTCATATATCTGAACTACCAGTGGATAAAAAAGAAAGAGCCACCCTCTTGAGCTTGCTGGTTCAAATTGGAACAATAAAATGCCACTGTACTGCTGATATCGTGCTGCTTTCTTAAAGTAATTTTCCACTAAGGTTTAGTTTAGTAGAAGAACCACAGCCTGCTTTATTTGGCCACTTTGAAAAAATATTATAAAAAAAAGCACAGCAAACAAAAGAAAAAACCCATACAGAGAGGGAATCCACCCTTCTTTTTGTGAATTTGTAGGAATTCTTCGTGGATTTTCAATTTTCATCCCAGAAATACAATTCTAGCCGTGAAAGTGCAATTTGAAGTAACGATCCAACAATTCAAATACTGTCACCTGGAAGATAATGACATTCTGGTTATTTACCACGGTCAAGACCATAGTCAAGAATAAAATGATTTTTATTATCTTTTTAAAGATGACATTGCTGCATGTAACTTCGCTTAGGGTAACTCTAAAGTGAGAATAATAGGTGCACTACTGCCTTTTATCATGTTGCATCTTCCAGGACTGTAGCCAAAAATGCTAACATACCAACAAGCTTTAGAATCGATTGTGTTGCTTGAAGAGATCATACTGCTGAAAAAGTACTTAAAGTTATTTCAAGAAGATAAGGAACATCAAAGCAAGGTCCGATACATCTTACAGTATGGTTAAAACATATATCGTCATGATAATGGCTCTTTAAATGTAACACAAAGAACATAAATGCAGAAACATTTGGTTATGACATTTTATTTAATGTGCTTTTATAGGTACAGTATGTTAGGGATGTTAATGGTGCAGACTTAATGGAAAAAAGGCTGGTCGGGGGAATTTTCTGTTTTTCGGTATGGGGAATCTATAATAATGTTGTCAGCCCTGCTGCAGAGTTGACGAAGGAGGAATGCAAAGTGAAAATGGAAACTCCTTCATAATTAAGAGATAACTGTTTAAAAATCAATACCTACTGTCCAGTACAGCATGCTTAAGTTGTTCCTTTTAGTTCCAATATGGCTAGTGCATGCATAATTGATTGTAAAGGGGTAAATAAAGAAAGAAGCACAAAAATGGGAAACCGTTCCTGTAAGTGCAATAGTTCTATAATGAGGGTAGCCTGTTTTCTGCATTTACCTGTATTATTATTATTATTATTATTATTATTATTATTATTATTATTATTATTATTATTATTATTACATAAGGTTTTGAAGTAATGCCAGGTTGCTGTTTCTTTTCTATGAATATTATACTGCATTTAAGAAGTAGGTTGTGCTGCTAGATTCCCATTAAGTGTACAATGTTGAGAAAAACATCAGACTTAATGAACTTCATAAATCTTTTTGCTCATTCACATTGGAGAAACAAAACAGTCTTTGTCACAGATGTCACAACTCTGTTATAACAAACTATGGCATAGGGGATATAAGCACAATAACATCAATTACCTGTCTACCTTTCTTAAACACTCTCAAAACAAGACTGTTGTTTTTTATGTGGTTTGCTTAGTTTATTAGTGGAATATGTTTTATTTGTTCCACAGGGTTGGTTTCCTAAACACAGGCAAATCTAATGCCTAAGCCTAGAATCCTTGAGTTTCTGTGTCTCTAAATCAGAGACTTCAGACTAACTAGTGTCGAGAGTCACCTTTTCAGATAATTTTTGATCTCAAGCATGAAAGCTTTGAAACTCATACTTGTCTGCTGGAATTATTAGTCATTTACAATTGCTAAATCAGTGAGGTTTGGGAATATCTTTAGAAAATAGCTGTTGAAGTTGGCTGTGTCACATTATTTTGGCAATACTGCCTTGTAACATTTGCTTGTGACATGTAATAATGACACTTCTGTCTACTCAAAACCAATATATTTCTATTGATTACATGTCAGCAAACTCTAATTCTCAATTAGGCCTTACTTGTTTTTTGAATATTAATCTCAGAAATATGAACAATGCTCATATGAGGCCATGTGTCTAATATTGAAGAACATCTGGGGCTGGATGGTACCAGATGATGAAATAGAAAGGAATAAAAAGGGCACAATTGGTGCTAGATCCCCTAACATTGCAGACAAACTTGTTATTTTTATTTGAAATGACCTAAAAACAACACAAGGCCTCTTTTTAAGTGCCAGCATCAGTCTCAAAGCTTCCTCAAATAATTTACAGCTAGATTATTTTTTCTGCAGTGGGTGGTTACGGTTATAGTGTGAATAGTGGAGGATCTACTATGCTTGCCATTTTTCACTGCATCATTCGGAAAATTCCTTAGAGCTGTTAGACATCCTGCTAGTGGTGCACTGTTGGTTTTGAAAGGGGTTTTGTTAATGTTATAAGCTTACATATTCAAATCTTCCAAAATGTGTGTTTTCACTTTGTTGTGTTTGACATCCGCCTTATGGTGTTCTATCGTTAAAGTATTAACAAGTTAAATAGCCAACACTTTAGACGCAGCAGACACTAGGACCATGTGACACAGTTGGAAATTAAGTGTAAACAGACTTAGGAGAGAAGGTACCGAATGGGGTTTGATGGGTCATTTTGCTTCCTCTTGTTCGTACATTTTGTCATGTTGTTATATTTATTTAAAGAATCTTGTTTTCAGTAGATTGCAAATTTTAATTATTTTTTATTGAGATATATTTACAGTCATTGCTTGCAAAGAGCGTTTCTAAAGTCAACCTTTTTGTACCTCCAAAGTTGTGTACCCCGCATAAAAAATGTTTTAAAAAAATAGCAATGAATATCAGTTCTAACTATTGTATAGACAGCCACTTAACATATTTACTTTTGACATATTTTTAGAGAAGTTTTTTTGCACATTTAAAATTAATGTTGAAATGGTCCTCAAAATAAAAAACGAGCATATTAGCTGTTCTCTCCCATGGTATTTTGAGTTGTTTTCCCAAGTATTTCTTAATCTTGTCTTCAGGGCCTTCTGGTTTTGTTAAGTAGGAAAATAAATAATAAACAGAAACCATGCAAGGGGTGACATCATCAGGATAGGAACCAAAGCAGAACATTTCCAAACCTGTTACCCTGGCTTTTTTATGTACACCAAATTTCAATTAATCTCTGAAATTAGTTTTTCAAACTGATGTTAAGCATGTTTTTGATTTGTAGTACAAAGAGAATATGTTTCCCTATTCCTGGATAAGCAATTAATCAAACCCACTGGTAGAGAAAAACTTTCCATGCCTCTAAATTCTCAAGATTTTACTCCAATGAATAACAGCATGACAGGCATGTAAAGAACGTGTGTAAAGCCACAGACTCATAACTGCACAAGGACTGACACACATCATTCAATGTGAATGGAGACAACTGCCACAGGCCTTCGTTAATTTATCTGTGATCCAGTGATATTGGTGCATGAGGAATTGTGAATACAGCAAGGGAAGCATTTGGAACATCATTTGGTTTAAGAACAGATCAAACTGCAAAGAAAAACATATTATAACGGCTTTGTTTTTTGTGATTGTTTGTGGTTAGAACATTTTTCAACTCCAAATGACCACCCCGTACATATTTAAACTAATTATCTTCTTGAAATGTCATCACTATATGAGAACTGTATTTCAAAAGTATTTTTTTTCTTGAAATTGTAGTCCTTGAACATGAACAGTCCTGGCTTTAGGGATTTTGCAATTTGATAGTAAGGATTTCCCTTACTATACTAATACTTCCGTTGTAATACCAAGAATTAAATTCAGGAAAACAGCCTACAAGCAGACTTGTTCTTTAAATACCTTAAAGAAGTGTTGCTCCTAATGGGAACAGACACTGGTATCTGCTAACACATTCTATTAAACAAAACCATGTCAGTGAAGTCAATCATCTGTATTAAAAGATATTTTATCTCCCTAAAAGGAGGTAGAAGTGAATGATTTCACAACTGTATTTTGTTGGCTCAATTTAGCTGAACAGCTGGTCGAGTCTAGAGTACTTGCCAGAAATTTAAAAGGATAATACTTTTTGCTTTTCTGTAGTGCTCCAGTTTACTCATCGTCTGTTGTTTCTCGAAACAGAAACATAGGAAAAAGGGTGCGAGCAGCAAATGAGTTGTACAGCGAATGAAGGTTTAAAATGTTTGATAATGAAAATGTTGTCATGTTATTCACATGTATTTGACATAGAGGATAAAGCTGGGTAAACCATCCATGTTGCTAAGGCTTAATACTAATAAAAGCATGTCTCCTTGTAAAGCTTATGGTACCACCAACTGAGCCACCCACCCCACCTGATGTTTCCTGGCCAACTAACCAGGCCCCTGCTTAGCTACTGAGGTCAGACAATTGGCACTCATGTAATTCTTTCAGTCCATTCCAATCTATTTCCTAATTCCAACCACAGTCATCATTAATTATTTGAAATGACAGTTTCAATTAAGCAATCGAGTTATAGAAAGTAATCACAGATAGATGAATAGTAAAGAATCAGCCAGTAGTATTCGCAAGGGTTAACTCTTAGCTTTTGAACTGTAAATGTGATTTTCCCTTGCAGTTCAGTTAACATATAATGAAGCAGATGGGAGCTGAAAAGGTTGGCTTTTTGTGTCAGTTTGTAGATTATACACTAGGCTTTTAGCATTAAATATTTAAACACAAGACATAGTTTTTTGTCAAAAATGTTTTCATAAACTATCATTTAAAGCTAGCTAAAGGCAAAAGCACTATTCTATATAGTACAGTACTGGTAGACTTTGAATGTTGTAAAAGCTGTGAACTAAATAGTGTCTGGGTTTGTCATGTTGTCATTGTTTTTAATACATACCTGCATTCATTTCCTGGTTTTAGCTATAATCCTCACTAAACCCAACGTTAGTGACTGGGTTGCAAACTGCTTTAAATAAGCAATGGCAATGTTGCCCTAATAAAAATTAAATTCAGCCTTACTACTTTAGTTTTGCACTACAAAGAGTTGCCTTATAATAAGCTAACGCTGTACTGTACATTAAGGGGCCAACACTCACTAATTATTTGAAAGCCTGTCTTTAAGTGTTCGTACAGTAGGTGTAAGGGTTTCAAAACAGGAGAACAAGCCTAAAACATTGTTTTAAAACAATTTCAAATGCACCATTAATACCACATTTTATTTAACCTATAAAAAAATAAACTGTATTTAAACATTCATGTTATTTTTATGACCTAAATAATGTTTAAATGAATGTTGTGTCTCTAAAGGGCACAGTAGGGTAGGGTTTGATAACCTTTTAATGTTTCAATTCTAAAACTCCAAATTAGTCTGAATCAGGTTATTATGGTGTTTTACAAAATGTAGTTTTTCAAGGAACAGCATGCTTGGGGGTAGATGTACTAAAGTGTTGTATCTGTTGCAATCGTTGCAAACCACATGCAAACCAGGCGGAAGTGTAGCGTAAAACGTACTAAACAAACGCAACGCTGTTAGCATCATTTTAACGAATGCTTTGCAGCCGCAGTTCTTATTTGCACTTTAGCCTTAAATTAATATGTAATTCTGGGATTTCCTGCAGAATTTTGCAAAAGCAGGGTGGAGATGAGGAGCTGAGTGGAGATGACTGCAAATGAGATGAGGAGATGATGGAGATGAGTGCAAATGAAGGATCAAAACTATTGTAATGAGATGTACTAAAGCTGCGGGCAATTGCGACACTTACAATTTTATCAGTTTGTTAAGAACTTCTGAAAGCGTGTTTTAAACAGTCGCAGTTGTTGCTGGCATTTCCCAGTCCGCTTTTTCTCATGTGTTACTAGTTGTGCTCAATGTATTTTTAGATATATATTGTAGCGCACGAATATGCTCCTTTCAAAGAAGCCACCTCTTCTGTACAGCGATATCGGCGCTATGCTTTAGTGCGAGAGGTCCCGGGTTTGCGCCCGCCCTCCGCCTGTGTGTGGATTGCCTTGCCCTCTGTGATGCGCCTGCATGCGTTAACTGAGGTCGCTACAACATATTAGTACACTATATTTTGGGAGCAACATTTTTTTTTGTAAGATTATAAGGTATTATTTTTTTTTACTTGCACTTTAAAGCCATGAAGTGAGATTCCCAAAGTTATTTACTCAAAGCCGTCCTTAAAACACATTTTTCAGAAAGGAAAAACACACTCAAAGGTTACCAAACCAGCAATAAACATTTGAGACATTTAGTTTATTGGCTTGGAAGTAGTTTTATGCAGTTTCTTATTATTTTTTATTTTTTTTAAGTATTGTATTTGGTGCTTTGTCCTTTCAGGAAACAATTCTGCTTATGACGAGATGGAGTACATTTCTTAAATGAATCTAGCCTATAGTGGTAAAAAGAAATTTTAAGTTCAGGAATTACAAAATGTTTTTCGATGTATTTATTGTTTTCTGGTTCAATCTTTTTTTTTTTTTAGATTGTACTTTGAAACTGTTGTAACTGTCGTAGATTTCAGAGTGAATCGTTTAGAAAGCACAATCTTTTATAACCTGCAGGGATTAGTCTTTTTTTAATCTCCTCAGACAAGTCACTCCAGGAACCCAACAAACAGAGCAGGTGATAGTTATTATTATTCACTTCTTTTCTACAAAATCAAGTAAAAAGAAAGCTACGACCAAAAAATAGTAATTTATTAAAGCAGCCCTCTTGTTGTAACACAACTATTTACAAATAAAAACAAACAAAATAAATAGAAATATTAATATTTGTATTGACAGGTGAACTCAACAGGGCTTTATTACCCCAACACTAATTCACCCTGAACCACAAGATACACGACTATCCCCCCTCTCTCTCTCCATACTGAGCAAAAACTTAATATTTATTTTTACAGACCCCAAATAGCTCCTTCCCTGGACTGAATTATATCAACAGGGCTTATATAAGAAAAGAAAAGGTTTTACAGGTGTACTTTATATAACAGACTCCAAAGGACAATGGAAATCAGTACTTTATAAACGAAGTACGCAGTAAACACAATTCAAAATGCTGTATAAGTGTGAACATGAGTACCCTAAATATAAACAATACAAGAAAGCTTAACTGACAAAGAACAGGAGTTTATTATTTGTACAAAACACGGCACTGTGGGCTGTACAATGTAATAAGCAGTTCAATTTTAAATATTTAAACTGTACAAAGGCTGTCCCAACAAAAACAGAACATAATAAACATGTTTTTTCTACTTGATGTCACAAATGCCACCGTGACTGTCATTTACTGTCTCGGCTGTCAGTTAATGTCTACCTGTGGAACTGAAATACTGTACATAATAATGGTATATACTTTATAAACAGGTCGGTTTTAACCAGAGAATTCCCCATTAAAACCCATGTTGTTCGGCAGGGACATGGCTCCTCAGTACGCTGTAAACAGAACTTGTTCGTTTGTTCGTAGTGTTCCTATGCTTTATAAGTTCTTATATCTTTTTTTTTTTTTTTTTTTGCTTATTTAATTTTTATTTTCTTAATTGCAAACAAAAACCAAGTTTAACAAGGTTCATTCAAATACATACATGTAAACAGCATACTTCAGTAGTCCAAATTAAATAATAATAATAAAAATAAATAAAAAATAATCCCCCCACCCTCCTTCCCAACCACCCATAAGACTGGAGAGGGTCCCCCGCTACCATCTATTATAAAATTGCCATTTGGAAGCATTCATCCAAGTCCCCATTCATTCATTCAAGTCCCCCTGTTCTTAGGCATGTCACATGTGGAGACCAAACCCTGTGAAAGTGTTCTGGTTTATGTTTGAGGTTATAGTAAATGCGGTCCAGTGGGATATAGCTAGACAACTCATTCAGCCATTGCGTTACTGTTGCGGGTTCAGCAAATCTCCACTGAACTGCTATACATTTCTTGGCTGCATACAGTGCTAAATTTACATTTTTTTTTTTTTTTCTGAAAAGAGTCACCCATCTCAAGATTACCCAATAGGCATAGCTGGGAGGAGGTTGGGAATTCTATCCCAGTATTCAGTGAAATGACCTCAATCACTCTTTCCCAAAAAGTTCTTGTTTCTTTTGATTTAAAACATATATATATATATATATATATATATATATATATATATATATATATATATATATATATATATATATTTTTTTTTTTTTTTTTTCTTTTATTAATTATTTTTACAAATATAAAATATACACATACAGAAATACACATTTCCAAATTACATATGATTGTACGGGACGGGCTCCCAATTTATATTAATGTGCTGAAGCTGATACGGAGTAGAAATATATAAATATATATAGGTCCCCCTTATAAAAGTTTCCCGTAGTAAATTCATAGCACAATGTAATAAAGCACGGTGAAAGCATGGCAAAGTTAAGGTAAGTATTGTAAAGCCCAGAAAGATATGGTAAAGCATATTAAACATGACATGACAAACCATATGTGTTGAGCTGAAGGAGTACATGAAATTTGGTCTCCCGACACTAGGAGATGCTGAACCAGCAGAGCGTTCCTTTAGCAGGATCTGCAGGACCATGATTGCTATTACACTTACAGGCTGTCATCTTGGTGAGGCAAGACAACATAAGCCACCATTAAAAACATCTATCCTCCAGGGGATTGAAGCTTGGCTGATCACAGGGACAGAGCTCTGGGTAGTAAATTAAGTGTGTTATCTCTTCTCAGATGGATAGAGGTGCAAGAGAGAGGTTAGGTGAGATGGCCTGGAAGTACCCTGGTGTATATACCCTGTGTTTTGTTACAGACTTGAGGAAAAAACCTTTTGGATGTGCTGCCAGCCTAGGAGTAGCGAAGAGAAGAACCCGGGACCACTGATTCAAAGTTTAGTTTATTTGGAGAGTCCCTGCAGCAGTCTTCACTGTGAAGCCCACCTCTGTGTTTAAATGACACTGTTTGGACTGTGTACTTGTGACAGGACAACGTCACAGCCCGGATGTTATTGGCACAGAGAGAGACTCAGAACACAGAAGTTGCAGTTTTCAAGCACTGGCGCGCACGTTTATTTACAACACAGAACAGGCAACAAACAAAAACACATTAATAAAATAAAAAGGCACAAGGGCCAAAACAAGAGGTCTATACATCAATACCGGACGAGACAGCAGGAACATGAAACACTCACCACGGACCTCCACACCAACATTGTACTAGTTTTAACTAACACCCATGATCACCCTATTCATACACCCGTGGCTGGAGTTTTAATCATTTAATCACTTATTCAATTCACAGCTCCAGCCACATTCCCACGTGTTTTGACAGGGAGAAATTTAACCCACCATGCCAACCCAATATTCCCCACCCTAATCAGCTTGTTTTTCCAATATTACAACAGCAAGAGAACATTCAAAGAGGAGATTAAATGTTTAAGAGATACAAATGGCAAAATCGTAGAGGAAGAAAAAAAAATAGCAAATATGTTAAATGATTACTTTTCACAAGTTTTTACAAAGGAAGATACTGACAACATGCCCCACATGTCATCCAGTTCCTATCCAGTTTTAAATAACTTTAGCATAACTGAGGCAGAAGTGTTAAAGGGACTAGGAGCTCTTAAAATAAACAAATCCCCTGGGCCGGATGAGATCCTCCCAGTAGTACTCAAAGAAATGAAAGAAGTAATTTACAAACCGCTAACCAAGATCATGCAGCAGTCTCTTGACACAGGGGTGGTACCGACAGACTGGAAAATTGCAAACGTAATACCGATCCACAAAAAGGGAAACAAAACTGAACCAGGTAACTACAGACCAGTAAGCCTGACTTCTATTATATGCAAACTTATGGAAACTATAATAAGAGCCAAAATGGAAAATTACCTATATGGTAACAGGGTACTGGGAGACAGTCAACATGGTTTTAGGAAAGGGAGATCGTGCCTAACTAACTTGCTTGATTTTTTTGAGGATGCAACATCGATAATGGATAATTGCAAAGCATATGACATGGTTTATTTAGATTTCCAGAAAGCTTTTGACAAAGTCCCGCACAAAAGATTAATTCTCAAACTGAACGCAGTTGGGATTCAAGGAAACACATGTACATGGATTAGGGAGTGGTTAACATGTAGAAAACAGAAAGTACTGATTAGAGGAAAAACCTCAGAATGGAGTGTGGTAACCAGCGGTGTACCACAGGGATCAGTATTAGGTCCTCTGCTATTCCTAATCTACATTAATGATTTAGATTCTGGTATAGTAAGCAAACTTGTTAAATTTGCAGACAACACAAAAGTAGGAGGAGTGGCAAACACTGTTGCAGCAGCAAAGGTCATTCAAAATGATCTAGACAAGATTCAGAACTGGGCAGACACATGGCAAATGACATTTAATAGAGAAAAGTGTAAGGTACTGCACGCAGGAAATAAAAATGTACATTATAAATATCATATGGGAGATATTGAAATTGGAGAAGGAATCTATGAAAAAGACCTAGGAGTTTTTGTTGACTCAGAAATGTCTTCATCTAGGCAATGTGGGGAAGCTATAAAAAAGGCTAACAAGATGCTCGGATACATTGTGAAAAGTGTTGAATTTAAATCAAGGGAAGTAATGTTAAAACTGTACAATGCACTTGTAAGACCTCATCTTGAATATTGTGTTCAGTTCTGGTCACCTCGCTATAAAAAAGATATTGCTGCTCTAGAAAGAGTGCAAAGAAGAGCGACCAGAATTATTCCGGGCTTAAAAGGCATGTCATATGCAGACAGGCTAAAAGAATTGAATCTGTTCAGTCTTGAACAAAGAAGACTATGTGGCGACCTAATTCAAGCATTCAAAATTCTAAAAGGTATTGACAGTGTCGACGCAAGGGACTTTTTCAGCCTGAAAAAAGAAACAAGGACCAGGGGTCACAAATGGAGTTTAGAAAAAGGGGCATTCAGAACAGAAAATAGGAGACACTTTTTTACACAGAGAATTGTGAGGGTCTGGAATCAACTCCCCAGTAATGTTGTTGAAGCTGACACCCTGGGATCCTTCAAGAAGCTGCTTGATGAGATTTTGGGATCAATAAGCTACTAACAACCAAACGAGCAAGATGGGCCGAATGGCCTCCTCTCGTTTGTAAACTTTCTTATGTTCTTATGTTCCAGATCTAGCAGACTTCTATTTTGCATAGATGCCTGCTGGAACGTTGAAGTGCTTAGCTGTGAATTATATTTTAAAATCAATCTGTGCATAAATACCGGCTTTTACCCTGAACATTCTAATCTACAACTACTCTGATAACATAAAAAACTACTTAAACAAACTTTCTGATTATGGTCTAGAGACAAGGGAAATCATGCATGAGACAGGACACCGTAATGACGGCTCATTTCACAGCTACTGGACAGCAAATCAACAGGGAAGACACGACTGGTCCACAATTCTGTCATTGGCTGGATCCAAACAACATTCTCCGTCAAAATCAGCCAGTCAGACTGCCAACTCTGTTTCAGTTCTTTCAGCACCAGCCAATCAACTCCCTTCCTGCTTATATGACGCCCCGCCTCCAACAACAAGTTTCGAGTCAGACTCAATTCAAGAATTGTGCAGATAAATTATAATAATAAAGAGTAAGACCCAAATAAATAAATGTTAGCAATAATAATAATAATAATAATAATAATAATAATAATAATAATAATAATAATAATAATAATAATAATATTACGTGCATGTCGTTGTTATATTCTAATTATGTTAGGGGCTATTTTCCTCAGCGGAATGTTAACTGACGAAATATCAGAAGTTCAAGGTAAATATAGTTTTTTTTTTTTTTTAAAAGAGAAAATAAAGAAATAAATCATTTTCTATCGTTTATCAGATGACCTTGGGCCCGTTCTTCGATCTTCGCACAATCCCCTCGCTAAATTTGTGCCTTGCAAAAAAATAGTGCTTTGGCACAAAATGAGAGATATTTCAAAACAGCATAAAGCAGTTGCGAGACATTGGAATATAGCAGTTTTTTGAGCAATTCACAAATCTTGTTTGTGCCTCGCAAAACCGTCTGCGCATTCACTACCAATATAGCAATTGCACACAACAGCCAAGCGAGAATGCAGAATGATGGACAGTCACCATCAGTAATGTGACAAGCTGCTATCATTGGTGTTGTCACAATATGTACTGATATGACAGCAGACGAGACCACACAATGTATCGTGCACACATACATACACAATTGGCTCCATAGCTAGGCAACAAGTTTTCAAATTAATGAAGTGATAAAGCCACTGTTTTATTGAATACGGACAGTATTGTATCACGAGGAAATACTATATAGGTTTCTTTAAAGGCCAGCTGATCAGACATACCTGTATGTTTTTGAAGTAAAATAAAAAAAAAGTATTTTTTTCTGAATGATTTTTTTTTTTTTTTTTTTTATAAGTCGTGCCGTGACAAAGTTTAACTGTGGTAGCACACTCTCTGATTTGTAAATGTAACGAGGTCATTAACCTACAAAGTAAACATCAATCAAGCATTTTTATATACACAATACACAGAAATGTGTTATGTTATTCATTCTACTCACCAATTTGAACATCATGATTAAGCCCAGTTTGTAAGGTTTTGAATGTCACCAGTATGGATTTTTTTCATTATGCTATTTTTTTGTAAGAATCATAATTAATTCTAAATATGCTCCCAAAATGTTAATTGTAGCCTACTATGATTTCTCAAAAAACGAACAGCCTCTGTACAATTAGCAACACCAACATTCAGCAAACTGGACAGCTGCATAAAAACGGCCAGAAATTACAGTTACAGAACTGTTTGTCCCGCCTCAGCTAACTTATGATTGGACTGCTGCAGAGAAAATACAGGCCTCTGATTGGTTGATCGTATCACTGGTCTGATTTTAGGAAAACGTTAACTGCAGCTGCCCACCCCTCACCCGTAATGCACAGCAACCTATGGAATAGCCAAATAAAGCAATGGGCCTCAAGATGGGTGTATGACATATCTATACAATTAATTTACAGATGTGCGGCAACACACAGCAAAGATAACAGACAGGACCCCCCTCCCCTCTTCATTTCTATACTTTGATGGTACACGTTGGATGCCGATATGCCTGTGGAGCAGTGAAGAACACATGTAACTGTACATGTAAACACACTACTGCTGTCCATCATATCGATACAGTGATAAAACACATAACTGATATATCATACAGCATTGAGGTACAATACAAATACATGATTTAATACTCATCATTGTCTAGTATACGTTTTGGTAGGCTGGACTTCTTTGGCTTTACACAGGTTGAAGCACTGGTATATTCTGGTATATAAGGCTATTCAATGTAAATTATATGAATATACTTTTTTAAATGAATACCTTATATGTTCCCATAGTAACTATAGCCTCAGATATCATTCTTTTTTGCATTTTAAAATCACAAATGTGCGTACTGAGGCTGGTAAAGGATCCTTTGCTTATTATGCCCCATAGTCCTGGAATGAGTTCCAGTCCAGACTAAAGCTGCAGACCCAGCTATTTTTATTGCAATTTAAGAGTAAATTGCATGATTTTGTGACTGAGAGTTGTAATTGTTTTAAAAAGTTGACTACTTTTGTGTGTTTTGATTATTGTTTTAAATGTGATTTGCCTGTGTCTTAATTGTATTTTATTGTGTATTTGTTCTTGTTGTCCGATTGACAACGTAAAAGAGGTTTTAATCTCAATGTGACTACAAGGATAATAAATAAAAATAAAATGAAAAACTTTAAGGGGAATTTAATATGTTCCTCAGCACATGCAGCAACACGGTTATGAACTGGTCGAGGTGGTGGACACAGCTGACTGGGTGATCCCCACGATATCACCTGTTACCTTCTGGAAGGTCCCGGTAGCCAGGATACACATACAGACAGACACTACTAATTGTTCAGACAAGGCACAACTGCGCAGGTTTGTTCTGGCCAGGTCATCATGCAGCATGTGGCATAGATGAGTCAAGACGATCCCTGGACATGATTTGCTCATTGCTAAGCTCCTCATATGTGTGCCGAGGCCTTTGCACCCTTTCAGCATATCTTCGCCTATGTCGGGGTTGCTGTTGCTGGGTGTGCCTTGCATCATTCACATCCACATGTAGAGGGACATGCTGCATGCTACCCACATTTCCCATTGTTGCCTATTTGTAGTCAGTGCTGGAATGGTAGTGTGCACGGAGTTAACGCAGTCCTTTTACAATCGTGTCAAAAACCTGGTTTTGTGCTTGGCGCATACCTTAGAATATACCAAAATCACGCATATTGTCAGGCATTCCCCCCATATTGCGCGATGCATACATTTTATTTCTGCACAGCGGATTGGATTGTGATGCACAAAAGGACGTTTCGAATATGGCAACTTGGCACAATTTCGGCACAACGGCCATTTGCGACGTGCCTACCCCTCTGTGCCGTGCACGAACCTTTCGAATATTGTGCCCCTTGTCTTTCGTTAGCGCCCTCGTCTATGGCTCGGGGCGCATAACTCCAGTCATGGTCATCTACGATAAGGTATAGCCCACATCGACAGGCTCGATCGCTTAATTATAACATTGGAAAACTGCAAAATTACCATAACATTTACAGTGGTAAACCTTTATAAGGGCCAGTAGAGGCATAAAACTAATATTGAGAAAGTATTGAACTTCTGGCTACAAGTCATAGTGTATGCTCTTTGGCTTAGAGTTGCTCTTTACTTGCAAAGCGAGTTTCTGACAAACACATCCCACAAGGTCACTTGAAAGGGCAATCAAGCCAGCTTCCTTTGTGACTCATTAGTCAATTTGCAAGAGACATGCATAGAAAGTTTAAGTAACCATATTACACAGTTTCTTAGCTGATAAATGCCACATTACAGTATTCTCAGATATGTAAAACATTTCTTAGTTTGCTTTTGAGAGTGGTTAACACAGCCAGTGAAGTAAAGCCAAATCAGTTGTTTCCTGTTTCCTTTTACATCGAATCTGAACCACATTTTTAATAGCATGTCAAAGACTAAGGTATTCCTCATGTCACTACAGAGGTGAACAACTGAACAAGACAAAGACTGGAAGAAATCTTAAACTAAAACATATGTAGTCCTATTTTGGCTATCAGGGCGATTGTAATAGAACAGCTGCAAGCATAATCTGCAATAAAAACTTTGGTAATGCATGAATACGGAAGCACTTTTTTGAGCATTCAAGGACATTTATTGTGAAGACATTTGCTTTGCTTTTTCAGTACACTTTGCATGTTATCCATTTAAGACAGGTTTAAACATACCTGCTTGCAAATACTCTGTAGTCACTTTTTAGTATAAAATAACTCAAATGAAAATCATTGCAGAAATGAAAGTTACATGATTTACAGTATATAAGTACTGGCTAGGACTGCAGCATAAACAGTAGTGAAATGGAATGGAATTTAAATTAGATGACCTTTCATAGTTCTATTACAATACAATGCATTAGAAGAACTGTCTAAATAATTTACCGGAGCCAAACAGAAATACTGAAGAAGTCCCCTAGTTAATAATGAAGCTCAGCAATGATTGCATTATACCAAAGCTATCTCATTAGTACAGATCTATTAAACAGATCTGTCTGTGTAAGTGATGTGATTGGGGGCATTTCCAATCCATAATAGCACAATTTTGCTATGCTTAAAATAATCACATATACAACAGATTGAGGCAAAATCTAATATACCATTATCAATATATCAACAGGCTAAATACAAAGATTTTATAATGCATGAATACATTAGGAAAATACATGTATTTATTCTGTACATGTTTTAAAGATGGTCACAGATCTGTTCATTTATTAAACAACATCCATGTATTTTTTACTAAACCTAAAAATCAATACTCAGCTACATTCTTTTTTCTATTTCAGTTTATTACTGTAAAAAGAACAGTGAATGTGGTAGGTTTAGACAGATTCTTAATTTCAACAGTAATTCCCTGTAGTCGTTTTTCCCTCGCTATCTTCTCTATACCCTATAGCCTCCAAAAACAGCTACAATGCAAATAAAACCCTGATGGGACACTACGTGCATATGAACATTAAAGGTATTAAAAATACTTCTAATCGATATGTTTGCCAAAGAGTTTTACTTAGTTTGGATAAGTGCCTGAAAAAACTCCAGCTGCCCCAAACACATACCAACAGTGGCATTATTGCTTATTACCCAATTTAGGCTTTTTATGTACCAATAGACCAGTGTAATTCAGAACTTCAGTACCCTTTCAATGTCCCACCCACATAATAGAAAAATAAACTACTTTTTGGAACAGTACTATGTATGTCAATGTCAGGATTTGTTCAGGATTATAAAAGCTCTTGCTGATGTAACCGTTTTTTATGTATGGTTTCATAATTACTGTGCTGTGTGTGTCGCACACACTGCGACCAAAACTACAGGCCCACATCCTGTTTACATTGAACTAGCCGTTACTGGTACTAGTATTCTCCTAAGGGTGGAGTTTCCCTGCAGCTCATGTTAATTTCCTGGTTAGCACATCTTTCTTTCAGTTTTGGATATTCCCATAAAGAGATATAGTATATCAGATCAAAATACGCCTAACCTTTAAGGTAAGTTGCAGTCGTGCACTGTATGAGCCATAGCTGCTGCATTGTTCCTCTGGACTTTTTTTCCTCTAATTGGAATTGAAATCTACATTAACACAAGTACTGTATGTTCCCTTTTTTATTGTTGCATCTTCTTTCCTATGTCTTGAAATTGTCATGGTCTTCATATAGCCCTACAACAGCTATCAATTTTAACTATATCAATGTTGTCCCACTTGCCTTGCATTTAAAAGGTACATTCTGTAAATGCAGTGTCCAATATTAAATACATTGCCAAAGTCTGCACTGTGATGCATCAGCTAAGCAGGGAAATTAACCATAAAAAAATCAGATATGTACCTCAGTCTGTCTCCAGGAAAACCAAAATATAAAATTTTTGTTTTACCATATTTACTTTTATATTGATGTCCTGTTTTCCATGTACAGTATGCATACACACGCATACATAACTTGCCAACGTGTTAAACAAATATTCAAGTACCAGTAGTTTTTTTAAATACTAACAACACATTAATTAGGCAAACATTATATTTAGTATTCTGGGCTTTGTTCTACCCTGCGCTCCAGGTAAGATTTTGAGTAATTGAGTAATTTACTCTCCAATTTAGACACTGTGAGTGAATGTATTTTGGGTGAGTAAAATGCATTACATTGAAGTCTTTTAATAAAACTGTATATACTTTAATGTCTAGTTATGGGGTATGCATTAACTACAACCTTACATATTAACTGTAATTGTACTTTGAGCCACTGTACAAAAACGTACAATAAAAACAAAAACAACAATCTTATTTGCTTTATTGACCACAAACAATAGGCTGTGAAGCAAATTAACAATATTTAATCAGAGTACCACAATGAATGTTTAATCTTAGGAAGAATGCAAATAACTTCTGTATGCCATACTCTGGGGTTTGCTGAAGAAAAACAGCAACTGAGTACATAGTGTGATAGATACGCAGGCAGTAATGGGGAGTAAAACCAAATCTGCTACTTCTCACAGTTCTAAGATTCAAAATTCTACCTTGCCTGAATCCTAAACATGGACATCCTCACTTCAACACAGAACCTTTGTATATGCATACTTGCCAACATTTGGAAAGCGTTCAGGGGGTGTCAAGCGCATAAAAGCACACATAGACACAAATACTCATTATCATATTATAGACCCCACCCTCCTTCAGAATCAATACATATTTTTTACTCCAGTCACTGTGAAACAAGCAGCTTCATTTTTTTTGTTGCTTTGACAGATGACGTTTTCATTTGCTGGACCCGACTTTATTTAATATATCTCTCAGAACCCTCAACACTAGGCCTCCCATGATCAATGAATGCTGTACGAAAATTAAGGGTGTGGCTAACTCCAGTCCTTCACGTTCCATTGGCTCCCACATTATACTCAAAATTATGCACATCCAATTATATTGCAGCATCAGTGATGAAACAATACACTTCTCCACTATGACTGGATATGGTATATGTCAATAAACTGAGATCTGGTCTTCTGAACACAATCCCTGCCAGCCAATGCAGTGCACAAGGGGCAGCAGCCACTAAAGAGAGAGAAAAAAAAAACAGTAGGCCTATGGCACGAGAAGAATTTCAACTGATAAATATCAGGACTTTCTTCGGGGCGCAAGACATTTGGTAGGAAATCAGGACTGTCCCGGCCATATAGGGACTGTTGGCATGTGTGGTATATGCTAAAAGAATATGGTACAAATGCTAAAAATTGCAAAAGACAAAAACAAAACATGTTTCAATTACAAGTTTCTTCAGGGGTGTAAAATACAAAATAGCACACAAGCTTTAGGATCATTAATCTTGTATGCAATACAAAAGCATAAAGTTTCCTGCTTATTTATATGGGTCACTATAGTCTGACGTGTGTTCAACAATGTGGTTTTCATTGAAAACATGGATTTTTTTGTTAAGTGTTTCTGGGAATTCTGGGCTATTATTATCAGTCCCAGCATTCTCCAGCTGCCCCATGCAGTATTCTCAAGTGCTATAAAAAACGATGCTGACAAAAAAATGTTTTTTTTTGTTGGTTTTTTTTTTTTTTTTTTTTAAAGTTCATTTGTACAACAGTCCTTGTAAATGAACATCTCCTTTCACTTTTTTTTCCCTAGATGGGTGCAGGTTCGCGTGGATGACGTCGCACCATGGAGGGCATAATATATGGTATATATAATTGGCTAGATTATTTTCCGATATTGATGTGTCACTGTCATTATCTCAAGAGAAATTATTCACAGCTCACATACTGGTCTGATTTCTCAATTGTGCTCTGCAATTGCTTCTTCTGAGATTCACGTGTGGTTCTGATCTAGCCCTGTCAGGCATTTGGCTATGAAACATTAAAGCATGTGGGTTTCAGTATCTAATTATAGTTAAATTAATAATACAAAATATTCATATATTATCAAAAAAGACAATTTAAACACATTTCCTGATTTTCAAAAGAAAGACAATTTTGCTTCCATTTTGATTCACCTGTACTGCCATAATTTCCACTTGATTTACAAAAATAATAATATTGTTTCTATTCATTCATTATAAATTGTGTCTAAATAGGCAGCGACACTTGTACTTATTAACTTAAGCACAGCCACAACAGTTGGCCAATTAAAAGCTTGATGTTGGCAGAGGGAGAGCCCAGGAGAGCAGTGCTAGTTCAGCTCCCACAAACTTCTTTGAAAACACATTACAGTTGCACAAGTCCAGAGCAGTTACATCAGGAATCCAGTCCAGATCAGAGCAGTTACATCTGGAATCCAGTCCAGAGCAGAGCAGTTACATCTGGAATCCAGTCCAGAGCAGAGCAGTTACATCTGGAATCCAGTCCAGAGCAGAGCAGTTACATCTGGAATCCAGTCCAGAGCAGAGCAGTTACATCTGGAATCCAGTCCAGAGCAGAACAGTTACATCTGGAATCCAGTCCAGAGCAGAACAGTTACATCTGGAATCCAGTCCAGAGCAGAGCAGTTACATCTGGAATCCAGTCCAGAGCAGAACAGTTACATCTGGAATCCAGTCCAGAGCAGAACAGTTACATCTGGAATCCAGTCCAGAGCAGAGCAGTTACATCTGGAATTCATACACATGCAGACATGGTTGTGGTGATCTAAAAACTAGTTGAAGGAAAAAAAATAAACTCATTTAAGATAACCTGATGCAATGGTTGCAGCAAAAGATGATAGTTGTAACGATTGCTTAATATATGTGTAATGGCAACATTGTGTAATACACTGCTGTTACAAAGTCTGTCTCCTGTTAGTGAGATGAAATGAGGTGAAAAGCTCCATATCCATGAATGCAGACAAGCCTGGCTCTTTTCCATAGTGAGACTGTACCATAGATAGACTACTCACTTTAACACAAGCCCTTATAAAAATAATACTATTATTGTGCTATAAATACATTTTGGTAATGCAGTAGTCCAATTGAATTAAGAGGAAGATCCCTAAATCCATCAAGGTACACAAAGAATTGTGCAGTTGTTCAAATGGTTTCTTCTTAAAATACATTTAAGAGGGACACAAGTATCACGTGGAAACTGACAATTTTGATGACCAGATTCAAACCTTTCAGTAAATTTTAAATATTGTTTCATGCACCTCATTGCAAAATTAAGGTTAGCTTCATTTTTATTAGTGGGATACAGATGTCCTTTGTGCCTTAACTTCAGATGCAAAACTGGATGTGCACTCCAGCTCCCAGATTTAGACATTATTGTAATTGGTATTTTTACCTCTAAATTGATATAAATTAATATTTGGAAAGAAGTTTTTTTGTTTGTTTTTTACATTTTATTTTTGTATGAACAGCAAAAAATGTATACACAGTAAAATTAACGTTTTATATACATAACAGAAATATACATTTTTTATGTAAAGTATGTACAAAATTATACACACAATGTATAAAAGAGAATACAAAAAAACATTTTTTTTTTTTTTGTAAAATGAAATACTATGTATATACTTTAGATCACTGATTGTTTCCTGTGGTATCTCCAACTCTTCTCAATGTCTTCACAGATAGATAGGGATTTTTGCATGGAACGCAATTGGTTAATAGTCATCTGATGACTTTGATCTCTCGTTCTCAACTTCAAAACGCATATGACATTACTAACACTGCCTTAGGGCATTATAACCGAGAGAAGGGATCTGAGCTGCAAATCTCAGTACAAAGGGGACGCAGCCAGAGCGCTGTGTTTTTGTTTGTTTATTTGTGTAGCAGAGGACTAGCGAGTCGGGAACTGCAGCCACGGAGCCAGCACAGACCCCACGGCATGACTAACACATAAACATAGAATAGACGGCAAACTTTGACGTACACAGATATGGCGTGGTACTGCAAGGGCTCTTTCATTTGATGTACATGTATACGTCCTGGAGCTGAAGTGGTTAAAGGATTACATGTCAATTACATGTTATTTCTGGGAAATGAGCAAATTCGTAGTACTTTGCATAAGATGTGTGCCTGGGGAAACACCCAATATCAAAGGCAATAATATAATGCAAAGTCTATCCAAATGTATAATCAATTACCTTCCTACAGATATACTGACACTTGGCTTGGTTCAGCCACCTTGAATGCCAAGTTCATACTGATGCTCACACATGTATTAGCATGTGAGCTGCAGGATAGAGTGACTTACTCTGTAGGAGATAACCACAAATCATTCCCCACAATATAGATTGGGGATGGGGTACTGTGACGGTGGAAAAGAAATTAAAGAAATACCACACCACCTCTTGTCAGAAAGCCAACTAACGACTACGCCACATAGGGAATTATGCCTTAAGAAATCGTTTTTTTGTTTTTTTTTAATAGTTTGGTCCAAGTTTAGATTTCTAGTTCTATTTGGGAGAGCAACACACTAGGAAAAAAACAGTGGAGGAATGATCGCCAGACACAGAAGCTCCACTTCCAAAATTTATTTTAAAACAGATCAAAGCAGAATAAAAAATAAAATACAAAATATTGAAGCATATAAAATACCCTGACTAGCCCCCCACCCTACTATCTGGTTTATTGGTGGTAAAGCCTGTTTCTGAAAATCACCTTTTTGTAATCAATTCTCTCCCACTAGTGGTTGCCACTAACACCACCGAACAACTGCCCAGCACTGGGGACACCACTAGCGGGAGATGGGAAACGATGTGGCAATTGCTAACCAAGGGGGTGTGGCTGAAGGTACAAAAGGGGATGTGGTCGAGCAAACTGCTCCTTTGTTATGGTTACGAGAGAACAGCTGAAGGACTGTGATATAACCGTGAGTGTTTAGTGTTTGTTTGTTTGTCGTACTAATTGTAAACATTTGTTCTTGTTAGATGGCTACCACATACCAGGAACTGTCACTTAAGGCCAGCACAAACCTGGACAACACTGCACTACTGTTCACAAATAATTCAATTTCACCACTCACACTTAAAAAGCACTCATTTTTGTCTTGTGACCGTGTTTTCGTTCTGTGTGTGTATTTACTGGGATTATTATTTCGGGACTGAACCCCGTGGGTTTTACTGAGCAGTACACATAGTTGTGTATTGCCAGTGATTATTAGTTACAGTTGTCAAGTGAGTTTGGATTATAAATAAATCATCATTGCACCATGAGCATTGTTGTTTGTCATTACTTTAGCACTGCATCACCTCTACACCGGCGCTCTGCAAACCACTTTGCCACAGGGAGTCAGCTATTTTTTTTTTCTGAGGCATGTTCCTGCCGTGGCTCTTTCCAGATGCTCCCATAGGCCCTTATGGAGACAACCCGCAGCTTGGGCACTTTAATTTATAAAAAAAAAAAAAACACAAATGATTTTAAAAAATACAAACTTAAATCAAAGTTAATTTAACTACACAGAGAAGTACCTTGTAGTTCAGTCACCTGTAACACACCTCATGTTTGTCACTTAATTTAACATATGTTTGTTGGCCAACCAATCAAGATGCTGGGTTCCCCCATTCCAGCCTTGAGAATGTGTCTGGGATGGTGGAATCCAGCACCCTGATTGGACTGGGAAGACCAATTTATTGTAGGAATAGGGAATTTCCTTAGCAAATCACTACCTAAACACAACATCTTTTGCAGATGCTTAAAAAGACTTTAGTCAACACTTTTGACTGAATTTAAGTTTCTTTTGGTATTGTTCAGCAAAAATGAATGTTTTCTTCAGCTTCCCTGCTCAAAAAGATACTAGTATAATCAGATATTCAGTTTTTTAATATTCTCATATCAGTATAATGAAACATTCAACTATAAGCTGTAAATAGACTGGAGATGGAAAAGTTGTGCATGAGCCCTTAGGCTGTTGAAAAATACATGGACTTTTTATGAGTGACTCACAACTGCTAGACCACATAAAACAATTTGATTAACTTAAATTAAAGTCAACCTGGCTGTAGCCTCCAACTATAATTCTACTGTTACATTTAGTATGTTCTCCCACAGCTTGTAACAAAACAAAAGGGAGGCCAGCTTTAGACCATTAAACACCTTGGCACTCACCCACAAAACATTAAGCATGATCTTTGCACTTTTAACAGTGGACTCTATTCAAGATTAAACTATTCTTAGCTATCCACTTTATCCTGGATAAACAAAAGCCAAATACATTTTTTCTTTTTTTCCCAAATATTGTTGATTTGTCACATTGAAGTTATTACTTACCTTATCCGCACTTCCAAAACAATTCACGAACAATACTCTTGGAAACCATGTGATTGTCATTCACCTCTTTCACAATCCTGTTTTCAACACATGATGATCATGGATTACTTAGATAGTATGAATAGAGTATGAGGGTGTCAACCGTTAGCATGTTCATGCTACAAGTTCCACTCTTAAACTGGTTACACATGTCAATTGTGAAGTCTAGTGGTGCTTTTGGCCAAAATGAACAAAGCAGGCAGAACCATTGGCAAACTCAGACCACAACATGGTGTCATTTGAAGTGCTTTTTAAAACCCCAAAAGTAATGACTAAAGCTAAGGTTTACAATTTTAGGAAGGCTAATTATGAAGGAATGAAACAGAGACTAACAGAAGTTGATTGGAGTAAAATAGAGAAAATGTCCACAGACATAGGATGGTGTTTTTTACAAATGTAGTACTAGAGGCACAAAACAATTACACCCCAAAAGTAGACAAATCTAAATCGAAAACAAAATTGCAAAAATGGTTTAATAGATCAATGTAAAAAATATATTCAGAGAAAAAAGGCACTTTACAGAGCATTTAACAGAGACCAAGAACAAAGTACACAGAAAGAGTACTTGGAACTGCAAAAAGAAGTTAGAAAGGTCAAGAGAGAGATATAAATGAGCGTTGCTAAGGGGGCTAAAATCGATGTATAAAATATACAAATGGCAAAATCATAGATGAAGAGAAAAAAATAGCAAATATATAAATGATTATGTTTCACAAGATTTTACAAAGGAGGATATTGGCAATATGCCCCACATGTCAACCTGTTCCTATCCAGTTTTAAATAACTAGCATAACAGAGTGGGGCAATGTGGCCCCACCCCTGTGAATATTTGTGTGTTATATGTTGCATGTTGTGTGTTAATGTTGGTGTATAGTCATTGGTACACGGGTTATAAATGGGTCTGTGTAACACGAGTGATTTAAAATGCATATTTGTATTTAGGCACAAGGATTGCACAGCACTTTACATGCAGGTAAAATGTAATAATATGTGAGCACGGGAAATTGCACTAGATTAATTCACGTGCAGTTGTACCGAAACTCCAACTGAATGATTGATTAGCAATTGAGTCTTGGTACAGCTGCATAAAAGCAGTATGTGTTCACTCACTCTGAGTTGAGTGTTCGGTGAGTGGAGAATGGGTGAGGGAGAGAGAGGAGATTTATATTACAATCGCTATTGCATGCTGGAAGTGACAGCACAGTACATGTGTTTTGTTCATCCACTGTTTGTCTGTCTGTCTATTAGTTTTGGCCCACGTGCTGTTTAATTTGGAACAGTGTTTGTGTTTTGTTCAACCTTTTATTTTCTGCATGTTTATTAAATACGTGCAACAGGGCATTTAATTCACCATTTCACCCCGCAGTTCTGTGTGTTTCTTTCTGGTCTGACTTCACCACTAAAGCTAGCTTGTTTACACAGAGGCAGAAGCGTTAAAAGGACTAGGAGTTTTCTTAAAATAAACAAATCCCTTGGGCCGGATGAGATCCTCCCAATAGTACTCAAGGAAATGAAAGAAGTTATTTACAAACCGCAAACCAAGATCATGCAACAGTTTCTTGACACAGGGGTTATACCTAAAAGACTGGAGAATTGCAAATGCAACAGACTCAGAAATGTCTTCATCTAGACAATGTGGGGAATGTATAGAAAAAGGCCAACAAGATGCTCAGATATATAATGAAAAGTGTTGAATTTAAATCAAGGGAAGTAATGTTAAAACTTTAAAATGCGTTAGTAAGACCTTGAATACTGTGTCCAGTTCTGGTCGCCTCACTACAAAAAGGATATTGCTGCTCTAGAAAGAATGGAAAGAAGAGCAACCAGAATTATTCCGGGTTTAAAAGGCATGTGATATGCAGACAGACTTAAATAATTAAATCTATTCAGTCTTGAACAAAAAAGATTACGTGGTGATCTAACTCAAGCATTCAAAATTCTAAAAGGTATTTACAGTGTCGACCGAAAGGACTTTTTCAACCTGGGGTCACAAATGGAGACTAGATAAAGGGGTATTCAAAACAGAAAATAGGAGGCACTTTTTTTACAGAGAACCAACTCCCCTGTAATGTTGTTTAAGTTGACACACTGGGATCCTTCAAGAAGCTGCTTGATGAGATTCTGGGATCAATAAGCTACTAACAACCAATCGAGTAAGATGAGCCAAATGGCTTCCTCTCATTTGTAAACTTTCTTAGGTTCTTAATACTTGTTGACTCTTCTTCAGGATTGGGATTTGGACAGTGTCATAAAATGCAACTCTGGCAGTCTTTAATCTTTACAATGTGCCTAGCTGATTAATTTAAAGTTCATGAAATCCAAATCCAATTCTGCTTATTTCATTCCTTTTCTGTCATTCACTTTCTGCACCAAAACCGTACATAAATATCATGGTAAATGCATAGTATAGTGTAAGAATGGTCAGCTGGAAAAAAATGTACAGGTACAAGATATAGAACAGCCAGGGCATCAAAATCGAATGCTGGAGAAACAGATTGTATTTCTGCTAGGCTAGGAGAGAAGAAAAACAGAGAACACTATGAAGAGTGGGCATTGCAGAAGAACACCCGACAAGATAAGATGAATGTCAGGTTGTAAGGTTGGATCTTATGTGTACAGAACAAAATGTTCCAAGGTAATGTCATTCAAATTTACAATTGATATCTTCTTGATACCAACACTATCCTCTGCAGTGCCAGTACCAGTCACACTCTAAATAAACACATTATTATTAATTAATGAATGCCACCTGCCTGCGATTAGTATATAACAGGGAGAAATGTTTGTTCAGGGTAGCCTCCAGTCTATGTGGACAGACGCTGTTGTTTTGTGAAGAGACCTGTATGGTTTGCGAAAAGGTAGTGTGAAAACCTTTTTGTTTGTGTATTTTGTTTATCGGTAAAACGGCTTAGTAGTCCGATAGTAGTTAGCACTGTAAAAAAAAAAAAAAAAAAAAAACTCAGTAAGTATTCCATGTGGGAGTTAGGTTTGTTTTGTTTTTTCATTTTCTTTCTGTAAATAAATTGTGTCTGGGTCTGCATTAAAAGGGCACATGAACCTGAAATGATATATATAACAAATTAGTGCACTTACCCGTCACATGCGATTTCCATTACCAGTTTTCTGATACAAAGCCCATCTCTTCAATGTTATAATGTACATGTTCACCCATCACGGCCTGCGTTTTTTTTTTTGTTTTGTTTTGTTTTTTTTCTATCATGCCAAATCAGTCTGTCTTTATTGTGCAGTTACACAGCACTTCCTCCAATTTCACATGACAAAAATACAGCAAAAACAAAGCGAACAAGACAAAGGTTATTCATAAACAGTTTTAGATACTGTGTGCAAGGGCACTGGAACTAGGCATGCTGGGGGTGCAGAAGCACCCCCTTGGCATTGCATGGCTTCCATCATGTAAAGAGGTTACAGTTTTGTTCAATGGCTTTCAGCACCCCCATTTTAAAAAGTGTTCCAGTGCCACTGCTGTGATGAATAAAAAAAAAAAAATCTGTGATCATTAATTGCTTTTGTGCATTTTTATTTGCAAGTAAGCTTTAACATTATGGCCCTATCAAGCACTATATTCTGCAATTTTGAATACTGACTTTGGATACTGTTTTTTAATTCTGGAAATTGGTGCTTTTTTAATCTTTTGCTAAATTGCATTGCCTTTTACGTTTTACGCAGTTCTGTGCATGGGTAACATTTTGATTTCATTTTGCTGTTGGGTCATTAATGGGGAATTTTACATACTACCGGATTTAAAAGTATGTATCGTATTACAGTCCATGTGCCGTCTCTTTTGGCAAGTGATATTTTCAAAATTATATCATTCTGAATTAAAATACTTCTGTTGAAAACAGTACTGTACCAACAAAGTACTAAATTTGGAGTTAGCGCGCATGTAAAGTAGTGAGCCTTTACTGCCCCCTTTACAGAGAATGCAATAAAATATGTGCACAGTATTTGGCTAGTTTACATACCATATCTTGCGATAATTTAATGTGCACGATAATGTCCGAGACTTACCTGTGATATGACTGGGCAAAAGAGAGGACTGGCTAGCAGAGTGCTGGAAAAAATTTATGAAAAAGAAATGCAGAAGTACCAATTCTGCTTCAACAGACATTATGTAGAAAAGTTGCAGAATTAGAACGCGGTGTCCGGACAGAAGTCATAAAAAGGTACTTTTCATAGCGGTTCTGCTTCTGTTTACTAAATCACATTTTCACAGCTTGCCGGTATCTTTTTTCCCCAGTTCTAGGAAAGCTGCTTCTAGTTATATCTGCCTATTTTTTATACTATAAAATACATTAAGTAATCTGTTGATTAATTGATTAAAACCATACCTGCATACTTACTGATGACTAGGAATCGTGCCGTGGGGGTAACATGTGTTGTGTAAAGTAGTATATTTCAGTATACTGGCCTACATACAATTTCTATAGATATGTTCTGGTACATTACGGTGTATAACTTTTACATTTTTACGATGTGGCCCACCAAGTGAACAGTCTTAACTTAAATGGCCCTTGCTGCCAGGTGAGTCTGACACTCCTGACCTAGACAATCAATTATCATTTCTGGACTTATTCGTTTAAACAAATTTTCATAACCAAGCAATTCAGCAAGATGTATTTATTTGTATTTAGTGAATCAGTGAATCAAACTAAGAAATCTGCTGAATTGATTCACTGAACTGAATGAATCAGACAAATCGAGTCAGTGAAAAGTAACGACCTGTACATCACTAGTTTTCAGCCCAGAAAAAGATGTTTAAATAGAGCGCCTGTCAGTGGTTAAGGCCTGGTTCCCATAGGCACTAATAAATGATCAGTTTAATGCATACACTACAATTAACATCCTTTAGTAAATATCATGTGAATACAGCTCATCTCATTATTCTGAGCTGGAAGCTCATTTAAATACATCAGCATGCATTACCATAAAAATTTTATATTCACTAATTATTTCATATTTCATTGATACTATAGTGTGAAGCATTACATTTAGTGCGCGCCATAACGTGCCAAGTATCACACGCGATAATGAATAAAATTGCAATAGTTAATACAGAAGTCATTAGCGTGCACAGTAATTGCAATCATTGTGTACCATAAGGTTTAATGCCCTTTGGTAAATGAGGCCCATAGTCTTTTCTGCTATGTATTTTTGACATTGTATCTTTTTTGTGTTCCCTGAAAAAAGACAAGGCTTAGAACTGGCCAATATGAAATAATCAGATATGTGTCACACTCATTTAACCACCACTGAAGTCAAAATTTTATAGGGTGGGATATGTGAGTGCTGACTGTATAATGTAGATTTAATAAGGTATTACAAAAAGAAATTTAGCTGGATGATCCATGTTCATTAATAGCCTACAATAGTCTTAAAACAGTTAGTTTATTAACATTAAGTCAACCCTAAGTAACAAACATTACAAAATAATGTGTGCCGTATGTTTAACACCCCTGCTCTAGAGCCTATGTTAGAAATACAAATAGTAAGTAAGAGAGCTGGTTGATAGGAATTGCTAAAATCACAGAAAATGTATTATAGAGTTTGCAAAGTGTAAATAAACTGTGTGATGTCAAAGGGGCTTCAGTTTCTAATTCAGCCTTCTGACAGCAGTGCTAGCCAAATTATTATTTAGAGATATCTCAAATTAATGTATAGATATCTCTAAATCATTCCCAGATATCTCAAAATATTTGAAGATATATTAAAATATTTAAAGAAATCTCTAAATCATTCTAAGATATCTCAAATACATTTAGATAAATATAAATGTTTTTAAATCATTTTTAGATATCTCCTAAATCGTTTAGAGATCGCAAAATACCTTCTTGTTCATTTAGAGATATCTCTAAATCAGGGGTTCCCAAACTATTTTTGCTGCACCCCCTTCAGTGATTTTTTTTTGCTGCCCCCCCCCCCCCTTTCACTAAACAGTAGTTTATTTAGAAAAGTATAATTTTCCTAAAATAACATTGTGACGTCACATGTAAAATGAAAACAGGCTCCACACAAGCAGTAGCTTTGTGCTTGAATTCAGCAGTTTATTAGTACAGGTCAAATAAACAGTTAAGGACCACGCCAAAGCAAAACAAACTAATTCACTCTAGGTCTCATTCTCACTGAGACAGCCTCTGTCACTCACATGCACAACTGCACTCAGACACACACTCCTATTTATCTCTTTGCATTAAACCACACCTTCACCAATCCTGGGCATGACATTTGAACCCCAATCTCCAGCTAGCATTCTTGGGGTGCAAATGCATGTCCAGGATTGGTGAACACAGACAGACTGGCAACTAACACTTCCCCCACCCCACCTCCCATACTAGCAAGTGGCATGGCACAGCAAAACATTGTGTAACACAGAAACATAAAAGACAAACAAATGGGACAGTTAATAAGTCCTACAGCGATGGAAATTGCAGCGTTGTTATAATATTGTAGCGTTGTGTGTGCTGTAGGTTCTACCAGGATACAATTCAGCTGGGACAGTGACACAGGTGCAACATTTAAATAAACGACTCATGTTTAATCGTTATTAATTTTGTAAGATGGATACACTTCAGTACAACCACTTTTCATAATTTAAATGAGAACGTGGAGGATTTAAAAGCCCATTTAATTGTTTCACAGCCAAACCCCATAAATTAAACTTATTGTACTATTATTATTACAGTATTGTTAGTACCTGTGTCTCTGTGGTGTTCCTTTTCCCTGATGCTCCCATTTGAGAGCTTTATTGATTCATGGTACTGAGGTTTCAGGGAAAATTGAATGGAATTAAAAACGTGTCATCCTACTCCCTATACATGTGTGTGTGTGTGGGTGTAGAGTGTGCATGGCAACGGATGATGTCATCCCGACGATCAATTGTACATTTTAGTGAGATTCCCTGAGAGCATTTTGTTCAGTTCCCTGAACTGAGCTCAAGTGATAATCACATGTCCTTTAAGACACTTGTGCCTGAGTCAGGTCAGAAGTCATTGTGATGTGAAACACCTTTTCATGGTATTCTTGATGTTATTCTTAGTATTTCATTGTTTCCCCTCCATCCCCAATAGCAGTAGCCAGTTGAGTTGTATTTCAACAATAATAACCAGAGAGTATTACTTGAGATTATGGACAGTTTGGCAGGAGTGAGAACTGGTCCATGATAATTCCTTACTGTAGGTAGAGGACATTGCGATTTATATTTTTGTGAAGATATGGAATGTATTTCAGTTAGCTTTATTTGTTAGGTATTTTAAATTTTGTATTGTTCCCGCTGGGTGAAAATAGTTCCTTAAAATTATGTCTAGTTTTTTTTTTTTTTTCGTGATGCATAAATAAATTACTTTCAGCTTCTGCAAGTTTTCTGTCCATTGACATATTATCCATTGGCTGTTTTGTCACTGAATCAATATCACAATTAGATTTTCAGTGTAACACGATTTGTGGAATACTGCAACTAATCTGCAGCATTTTGTTGATGGACACTAACGCAGGAATAATGAAGAATCGTCCTGCTCAGGTGAATTTAATAGGGTCCAGTGGCAACGATGGATCGTGGGTGACATCAGACCAGGAAATACAGAAACACACAGTACTACAGGTGAAGCGCTGATGCGTGGATTTATCAGAAAACAAAACATTTTCAAAACAAAATGGCACAATGGCCAAAACAAACAGACAGTAAATTTAAACACTAAACACACAAGTGCTAATCGATTGCTAATCATTCAATCTGACTTCGGCACAGTCTGCACGTCAACAATTTGGCAGGGAAGACAATTAATCCTTCCCTGCCAACCTAAAACCACAGTTCCCAAATACATATATACATTTTAAATCATCCATGCTGCATAACCCAAACCATACAAAATAACACAAAACATAAAATACGCACAGGGGCGGGAAGTACCCTGTCACAGGTCCATACTCTGTGTCAGCTATAATGAGAGCTATGCAGAACAAGAAATGTTATAAAAAAACATATAACATAAGTATACAAAAGAAGAGAAGCACTCTACAGTAATTTGTGTTAATGAAGTTTAATTATCATGCAGGAATTTCACATTTTACAATGCTGTATGGAAACAGATACATTATTGTACCAAGAATTGTTGCATCATTATTGAAGGAAATGAAAACAGATCCCCAGCCCTGCAGACAGATGTATAACTGACAAAAAACATGTTAAAACAGTAAAAGTAAGCCAAGGAGAAGAGCAATCAATTAATTTATGTTTCTGAAGTCTGGTTACAAAGCAGGCTTCTTTACATGTTCTGGGAAAGCCCTTAACTGCTGTTTTGGTTGTTTAGTTTACCATAATGGTCTTATTGTTTGTTTTTATTAAATGGGGAAATGAAAGAGAAGCAAATGAGTAATGAAGCTTAATATGTGTTAGGATCTATCGCATGATGAGATGTTATGGGCTAATAAGGCTCAGTTTATTTTTAATGCTGTACAACTATTATGCAACAAGTATGCATTGCTGTTATGGAGCTTAGACATTTTTTAATTGATGTAGCTTACATATCAGTTGTGATATATGGGAATTAATGACATATTTAAAATAATATTGTTGTGTTCCTGGGAAGGCGGAGGGAGGGTTCAGCGTTATGTTTGGAGTTAGGGTTTTGGTGAGAGTAGGGTGGAGGTCAGTACAGAATATTTCTGCAATAACTTGGTAGAGCATGTAAAGCAATATTTTCAGTTTGGCTCCTGCAAACAAGCATTGCGATATATATATATATATATATAATATATTTATATATATATATATCTATAATATAATATATATATATAATATATATATATAATTGGGGTTCACGATCCATTTCTGGAAGTGTTAATAAAACGGAGTCTAGACAATTATTTTACGACCGATCTGGGTTTGTGAAGTCATTTAAACACTTCAGTAAATGTAATATATATATATATATATATATATATATATATTATATATATATATATATATATAATATATATATATATATATTATTCATTGGTAGTTCATTAGACATTGCAAGTAAAAATCAGTGCTATACAAATTCATAATTATTTAATGTAAAGATTGAGTGCAGTAGGGTTAATGTCCTTGACAAAACAGCATCAACTATCACTGAAATATTAAAGATAGCATCAAGATATCTGCATCAGTTCACTGTATGTGGGCTGTTTCATAATTGCAGCTGCACTGTAATTATTACACCTCACACTGTAATTTGCATGCCAGTTAAAGTGAAAGTCAGATGTTTTATTGTTGTGTAAAAAGAGTGGGAATACAAGCTTTTATTCAACATGTTATATTAACAGAAAATAAATATTGCATCTGTAGATTTGATTTAAAGGAAACACAGCTTCCTGTAATTAGTTCTAAAGCCAGCCAGCCAGCCAGCAATGGTCATTTCAGTGGCCTTGGAATAAATATAATGTGTCAGGTAAAACAACGGCAAAGAAGTGATAGTATATTGCAATAGGTCACCAGTGTTTTTTTTTTTTTTTAATTCCTTTATGATTTGATAATGAACTAAGAACATTTTACAACTGTGGTACTATTCCACCAATGGTTCAAACCATTGTACAGGTTGCTGCTGTCAAACTGTCATCGGCACTTAGTATAGAAGCTGTAGTGACCTGGAGAGAGGCTGAAAGAGGTAAATGAGAGCAAGTGATATAGCAGGCACTGTTATAATGTTACCGTACTAGACAAATTGAGGGTTAAGTTAGATAGTTAACCACAGAAGTAGATGATTTATGTAACGGGGCAAGTTCATTAAAAAATATTGAAGTTTATCTTAATAGGCTTATAGTGTGCTTAATTAGACACCTCCTCCAAGACACCACGAGGTAGATAGCAAGATACAACAGAACCAACTAAGGCCGTTTCTTTTGAAGATCACTTGGTAAGAGACCATGGACACAATTCAGAGAAGGTCATTATGGCAGAAGTAGTTATATTATTTCACATTGGTTAATTTACTCCCAATTTAGTATTCTCAGTAGGTTGCTATTGGTATGCCTAAGATAACAAAATACTAAATGTATCACTAATGAAATGTTATTTTATATAACTTTTTCACTACCCAATGATTAGACCTAATGCATCTAATTAAGCATATTATTAGCATAATTATCCAACCAGTCTCATAAATTTGAGGTGATAGTTTACCAAAAAAAAAAAAACTATGGTTAAATAAAATAAGGAAAAGGCATATTTTAATGATTTCCTGTATAAAAGACATAAAAGAGATGTGCTTTCATCCCAAGAGCTCAGCTAAATTATTTTTTATATCAGTGCAAATGACTACATTTCCTTTTATACCAGGTGTTTATTATTTTTAAGAGGCTACAAGGTATTAGAAAGTGAGTCCCTTCATTTTAATCACTTATGGAAGGTCTTGAAATGACACACAGAGAGCTCAGGTATTCAGATGAAATGCCAAACAAAGTTTTATTTACAACCAAACAAACAAAAATACTGGTCAAAATTAAATGGGTATTGTGCCTTTAAATACAGACAACTGTACGTATTTCTTAAACCGATTTCTGTTCGGTGGCAGGATGCAGGATTCCTGCTGCCCAAAGTTATTGCTCTGCGATGTTCTGAACCAATAGGTATGTGCTTAGGCTGCAGGAGATAGAAAACAGGAAAGATTATTTCACCATTGAAGACATATGTGGTGGCACTTCCCCAATCCCAGGAACACTGTCGCGACCTGTGGAGAGGCTGCCCCTTATCCCATTGCCTGGGGATATCAACAAAAACTGGCAGTTTAGTCTTGTGGCTTATGCAAACTAATGATTTCATTTACATCTTGCACTCAGTTATTATCTTCCACCTGTTTGCTTGACCTAAATAAAAATTCTTATCAAAATAATAAGGAAATGAGTACAGTAGCTTCAGCTTGATGCATTGTATACTACAAAATAAGGCATTGCTGTATTTTTCTGTCACCCCCAACAAGGGTTCAGACATTCTTTGGTTCCTTGTTGCCATAGAACAGTTGATATCATGTAATAAATGTCAGCATGTTGGCAAGGTTTGGTGGTCTAGACATCTAACAATTTGGGGTAAGGTCATTCAAGAGTCAGTATCTCACATAGAACCACATATATGTCAGTCTTTTTAATTCTTTCAACTGCTACATACAACACCTATACAAGCAGCCCTCCTACACCTGACCCAAGTGGATCTGTCACTGAGCTTTTCAAACCCTTTACA
This sequence comes from Polyodon spathula, assembly GCF_017654505.1. Lineage (NCBI taxonomy): Eukaryota > Metazoa > Chordata > Actinopteri > Acipenseriformes > Polyodontidae > Polyodon > Polyodon spathula. The sequence goes on along the minus strand of NC_054540.1, from coordinate 27,794,611 downwards.
ATCTGCACAACAGTCAGACACCATACAAAACTTAGAGAATCAACCCCATTCCCTTCTTTACTGCAACCACATGTAATACAGTTCATTCTCTGTGACAGCAATGCATGGCCTTGATAACAAATAGACATTTAGAGAGTCATTAAACTAAACAGTAAACCTCATTCATGACTGTGAATGTGTGGCCCATGATTTCAACCCGCAGTTATGTGACTGAGCTTAGAGATAACTGGCTTGTGACGCACATGTTGTTATTGCTAATGGAGATTTGAGTCAGTCTGAAGAATCTTCAAGTGTAAAAAGCGGGGCACTAGGTGGGAGCAATCAGCGCTTTGTTGGAACCAGTGCCTGGGAGGCAGGCTTAGGTCTTTTTAAAGAGCACAACATTTCCATCTGAGAAAATGTTCCAAAACAAATCATGCAATTGTACTGCACTTTGCAACAAGCTTTTGAAGATAAATAACTGTGCCAGTCTTGTAAACCCAACAACTACATTGTTTGCTGCTAATTAAAAACTACTGAATGTAAAAATGTTAGTAAAAAGTAAAAATCAATAAATAAACAAAATCCTTTTCTTTGCAGTATTTCTCCTCTGGTTTAATTATTGCTGCTTATAACAGCATTTACTGTAAAGAGACCTACAATTTGAAACACTTTCTATTTGTATTTGTTTCTGTGGAGGAAGGTTTATCTGAGGGGCACTAGCCTTCTTCCTTTTTACTGACCCATTTAAAGGGTACATAAGTACCTTTTTATTTTGTTGTGTTACATGTTCCCATGTGTTGCTACAACTGTTTACGTAAGCTGTGTGTATTGTTTTAACATATTTATTTTTTATTTTTTGGAATTTTTGACCACTTTTTTAAAACTTTTAAATTGCATCCCCTGCCTCAAGATGGCTTCCCATGAACCTTTCAGAACTACATTTCCCATCATCCTCCTGCTCACATATGTAACAGATGGATTTACCAGTGAGCAAGAGGTTGATGGGAAATGTAGTTCTAAGAGGTAATTGCAGGTACATGGGAAGCCAGTAAGTGCAATTTAAAAGTTTTTAAAAAGTGATCAAAATGTAAATAAATAAATAAAACAAAACACACCCCTTATGTAAACAGTTGTATCAACACATGGGAACATGTAACACAAAAAAATAAAAAGGTCCTTATGTACCCTTTAATACCATTTAGAGCAACTTTTAATTTTTAGAACTTTGGAACTTCTCTGAAGGCATAACACTACAGATCACTCTTCTCCTTCTCACGGAGTCTCCCAGTGTTGATAACCTTAATTATTAATCAAAATAAATAGATAGACAGGAGGTTAACATAGTACCCTCTACAGTAAGTAGGCCAGGAAAACCAAAGTGTCCCTGAGTTGCTGAGATCTGTCAATGTATATATGGTTAAAGTCTACCCTGATCAAAACAAACAGATCTATATGGGTTCCTGTATACAGTTCCTGTATTGGATGGCCGCTGAAACTAAATCTACATCAAACTTTGCTGTGCAACTACTTTAGTTGCATAACCAATTTGCTACCAAAGTAAATGCTCCACTTTGGCTACTGGACAGTAACAGCAAGCAACTTGGGGAAAACAGCTTGGGAGAGAGGATTGTATTATGTTTCTCATCAGACTTGTTTAAGGATGACTGACTTGTGACTGTAATTAAACAGCTTGCCTCCTCTATTCTAAGCTTTGATGTGTTAATACATGGCAGGCATATTATTTTCAAATTCTTGGAAAATAAACTTTAACTAGCTGCACTGGCTTTATGGGTTCCTTGACACAATACAAATAAATGAATAATGAACAGAAGTGTTTTTCCTTGTATACAAATTGTTATCAATACATGTACATGCTCTAACTGTAACTCTGACATTGATTGGCTTTAACTCCCACAAAATTACTTCTTGCACTATAACACTCTCAGGTTGAGTGTGTTCTTGACACATAAGACAGGGTGTGTTAAAATAAATGCTTTTTTATGGAATAAATAGAAGCAATTACATGTTTGTGGGGATAAAGCATGTCTTAAATGTTGTTAAAGGTGCCAACCACAGTCACTTCTAATTTAAAGGCTCCTTCCTGCATCTTATATCATTACAATTTTTGTTCCTCTCAGAAAATGTCCATTTGTATTTGTACATACACCCACCCCTTGTTATATTGTCCCTTGCTATACTCCGGATTCAGATATATAGCAGTCCTGGAGTTGGCTCCCCATTTTTACTGTCTAACTGCATATGCCTTAGCTGCAATATACATAGGCACTTAGAATTACTGTTGTTTTTTTTATTTCATACTGCACATCACAAACAAAAATATACAAAACAATTAAAAACAAAGCATTAATATTGTACTGTTATCATATACACACGTATTGCACAGTAACACAAAGCAAATTAAATATCTTCTTGCTGAAGCGGTTTTTATTTTAGCCAACAAGGTGTTCACGTGTGGCAGCAATGCACTAGCAAAAGCCACAAGGCAGTGACGTCAGCTCCCTAGCAACAAGCCTCCTATGTTGGGAATGGATTATTTCAATGCAGCAGGTTTGTGCAGTTGAGAAAGGAAGACTCATTAAATTGACTGGAGACTAAAGTTGATGAGAGGCAATTACCGTCCGCTCTACGAATTAAAATGTTCTGCTGCTTTTTATACAAAAAAATGAGAAAAAAACTATTTGCGTAGAGGATTTATATTGGAGACTGACGCCTCCGATAAAACGAGGGAGTGGTTGTATAGTATTTGTTAGCCTATTTGTTTTTCTATGGGTCTCTCGCTATAGCGCGGTCCTCGATATATAGCGGATTTATATTTATACACCCGCGATATATCGAGAGGGTGATGTAGTTCAAAATAGGGCCCAGTGGAACTACATCTTAAAATACTGTGAACAGCAGTAATTAATATATGTCAACTAACAATCTCTATTATGCAGAGTCAGCTATAATGTTAAATACAGAAAAAAAGACACAATTGAAGCTAACTACTTTATACTTTTTGAGGTTCAGAACTTACCAGTACCAGTGCTAAAATGCAATCTGTCCTATAATTACCTATTAAAATATCTAACACTGACAGTTATAAATTGTACCTGTTCAATTTCCTTTCCTTTGTGTGTTTTGCAAATAAAGCCCTTAGGACAAAGACTTTGATGTCTGTACGTTATGGAGTAATGTTTGTCTTGAAGAATTGTTATATCCAACAATACCTGAAATAAGGGAACTTTGTCATCCTGAGCTTTAGAAAGTGCCTACTCCTTCCAGTACCTCAATGCAGTCCATCATTATTAGTGTTTTATCTGTTTCTCTCCAACCGTGGAAATTACCCCCTCTCCATTACCGACGGTGAATAATAACTATAGAGAAACTCAACCTTTTAGGGGCCTTCAGAAACAAGTGCAGCTTGGAGTCTATTCTAGTCTTCATTGGGTTTTTATATGTTTTACAAAAGCCAAAATAACTTGCAGCTCAGATTCCTTCTCTCCCCGTCACAAACCCTGATTAGAGGGCATTACTCTGTGCTGGTGCCCTGGAGTGGATCTTTCTGATTGGTGGATTAAAGTTCTCATACATTCTTTCTGCCACTTTAGGCATGGTCAGATGAGATATATGCCCATGGTAAGCAGACTATGGCTGGTTGAGGTGATCGACGGACTGAGACTCTGGCAACAAAAGATAAATTACTAAAAGATGGCACTTCCTAAATCCTCCAAATTCTGGTTTATCACAGAATTCTGCAATTTGCTAAATAAATAAAGATGGGGAGCCAGCTGAGCAGCTTCTGTTTCTGACAGACTGTCGGATGGCAGTTTGGTAAAGCTTGGACCAGTGTTCCTTTATCTTACTTGGCCGCGTTCATCAAGCAACAATCAGTTTATGGCCCTTTAGATTTAGAGGTATCACCTGTAGCTTTAATCACATTTTGACATCACATAACAGAGCTGGGACTGATTGACAGCAAATAAAATTTATGATAGCAGATTGAGTTTCTTGAAATTAAGGATCTATATATAAATGTAAGCCATATTGCATTGTAATGAATGATAACCTCTATGATAATCCATAAGCTACAGAACTACAGTATTTAACATGTAGTCATATATAAATATATAACAGATATGTTTGCTTGCTGTTGAAAAATGTAAGTGTTTGATAAAAGACCAACACAGTGCACACCATGATGAAGATATTATCCAATAAGACTGCTTGGTATTTCATCATTGAATACATCAATGACTAAGACAAGGTGATGATGTATTTGTTGCATATGCAGAACTGAGACATCACCACCCCCCCCATCCCCCACCCCCCACCCCCACCATGTACCATGGGTTCTGGACCTCCCTACTATAAGGGATGAGAATATTCTTGCTTATTGAGGCAAGGATATTTACAGCTATGATGAAGTTAGGATGACTGCAGAGCCTCACAGGATGAGTTTTGGAAATGAGGCAGGTGGATGATGAGTGTCCTAGTTGTTGATTGTAGAGTGTGAGAGAGCTTAGGCGACTCACTCAATAGCATTACTCGGCAATCACAGGAAGTATAGGTAGTTTGAGAGATTAGCTTTTGTTCCATAATGGGAAGACACAAGCACTTTCATGCACATCTTTAAAAAACACAACACATTTACTGCGAAGCTTTCTATGCTCATATTAATCATACAAAACAAAGTCTTTCAACAAAACATTTGTCTACTTTTCTTAGTTCCTTATAGTTTTACCTCACTACAGTAGCTTACTAGCTTCCCTCACAAAATTGCACAAGACTGGAGCAGAAACTGTTGTTTGAAATCTCAAGAGAAGATGTTTATGAAAACTTAAATGTTTAAATGCTATTAAATGCTTTCTGGTTATTATAGCATTTGTGGATTAGTGTTTAAAGTTGTGGATAATGTACACGCTTTTATACCTGACATTTTTCAGGGTTAGTTGACTATGCCAACAAAGAGGTCACTCAGACCCCATGTTCAGCTGGAAATGTGATTATTTAGTTAATGAGTTATATATTCAAGGATTAAGGGTAGAAAAAATATTGTGCCATAAATGTTTGCTCTGTTAATTCTAAATGGCTGTGAGCAAGCAAAACAAGTTATCCTTAAATTACCATTTTTAAATTAATTTAATAGCCTGCTTTTTCATTGATCGAATACATTTGGACCACACGAACAATTGTGCAAAATGTAACATGACAGATCCGCGAGTGCTGGACTATACTAAATGTTTACTGCACTAAATGTCTTTGTCGCTCTGCTGTTGGGGGTGACTAACTCAGAGGAAAGTGCATGCTATCCATAAAATGCCTTGATAGAAATACATTTCAGCTGTGTTCCAACACCTGAAATAGATAATTTCTCTTCTTTTTTTGTGTGACTTCAGTGGGTTATGATAGGGTATGGAGGTACAGCCAGAAAAAAAGCAACATATTATAGTTCCTGTCTATGTATGCTGCTTAGGAATGACCTTTTAATGTATACAGTATGTTTCCATAGAAAACAGCTGCTGAGTTTTAAAATATAATGTGTTAGTTGCCCCGTACCAAGATTTACTCTTAGAGCATTCAAGAAAGGAACATTTCTCTAAAAGTCATGCAGTTGGAACCCATGTGTGAAAGGATAATACAGTACTGTAAGAGGAAGACAAAGCATGTGAGCTGTAACAGACACACCAAGTCATACTTGTCCATGCAGGATATTGTGAACAACAGAAGGAATCACGATGACCAACAGTATCTTTGCAACTAACCTTCATACTTTTTAATAAACAATTTTACAGTTTTAGTAACCTCAGTTTTGTGGAGGTCTAAAAATGCTGTCAATCAACCTGTGGAATGTAGCATTAAGACGATTAAGAAATGTGCCCATGCCCCTAAATGTAAAATATAAGCATAAGCAAGAATTTTCAGTGACTTTATGGTTGCAAAAAAAAATGTAAAATGACTTAAACATTCTGAGGACAAACCAATGTTCTATGAGTTAGTAATACATTGAATACTTCTGAAGTATATACTGTTCTAAAAATGCCATTAGGATACCAATAAGACACCAGTGCCACTAGAAGCATTCGTTTGCCATTGAAGATCAGTCAGAACTTATTTTTTGTTTTCTTTGTTTTGTTTTCTCGGTTAAACAGATACACATTGCTCAAGTGGTGGGTTTTTATTGTTACTTGTGTTTGTATTATTTTTATTATTTCTAGCACGAATTTAACACATTTCCCAGTTGCGAGAAAACAAAAATAAATGTGCAAGCTGGCCCATAGTCTTTCCTTTGTTTCACATATTGTAAACAGATTTCACTTCGTCCAGGCTTGGTTTCAACATAGCTCAGCTGTGAATAACTAAAGTTGTTTTCTAGTTGCTCGTAGCCTTTGTGTTGTCTGAATTTGGTTGGAAAAATCCCCACAAAGTCAGCTTCCGATTTCCTCGCTTTCTATGCGGCTGTAGATATTTCTGTTTCCACTACCTGCCTGTTGTTGCTATTGCACAAGACTGCAAAGTATCAAATATTCCTCAGCTTAACTTGTCTTTGGAGCCATTAGTGTAACTAGATATGTGGGTGTTGGACCAGTGCGATTTTATTCCCTTGCTTAGCCCCCTTACACCTGTTAACTGACAAGTAAATCAGTTATTTAAATGCCTCACGGTATGCAACATTTGTAAATAGAGACTGTCTTCATGCTGCTTTCATTTTGACAGCTGCACCACAGTACTGTAAAACATTAATGTCTTGCCTGCAAACTTTTCACCAATTATGCTTTTATTAAAAATCACAAAATAAGCATGCCTCACAAATAAGTGTCCATAGTGGGACAGCTGCAAAAAACTGCTGTTTTACAGTAGGTGGTGTTGTGCTTAATCATACTGTACAAATTGTATTTTTAAATGCACTACCATGGGACTATGGGGGTTATCTGCTATATATTATATTTTCCACTGAATAACCTTTAGGCAACTGATAGGTATCATTTTCACAGGCCCCTAAAAGGACATTAAAACAAAGTGTACTGCAGAAGTGGCATTAACATTCTTGCTGAGATAACATTGTAGAGACTTTGCTCAGGAAGTCTGCAGTGTGGCCCGGGAAGGGTTCTGGAAGCTAAAAGTAAGATAATAAGAAATTCGAATGATTTACTGTAATATTTAACCAAATGTGGAACTCACAGTCTGTACTCTGTAATTGAAACACATGAGATAATTGCACATTTGTATATGCTACTTATTGAGTGTGATTGTGAATGAGAATGTACTGACTTGACGGTTCGATGTGTGATTCCTGGCAGGCAGCTTGCGTTACAAATGTACCCTTGCACTTTTTCCATATTTTCAATGAGAATCATCTCCATTTCGTTTGGAAAGCAAATACTAATAAACAGAAATGAAGGTATTGTGCATCATCTATATGCCAATACATGGTGCACAGCCAGAAGCAGTTCTAGACATTGAGGCTGTCAGTATCCTGCAGCTTCTCCGTTCTTTGAATGTACATGAAAAAGAAGGCACCAGAAACAGTCATATGGAAGGTCAGAAAATGTGGAAAATAAATTGCAAGTTCATGTCCGTCAGAATTTGTGTGCAGTTGGGGTTTGGTTAAGGTCTATGATATGGGATTAGGGATTTAGGTTCCTGTATACTTAAATACATACTTTTGAATTTCTGAAGTCATACATATAGCGACAGTATTTTTTGGCTGACATCTCAGTGTTGTTGTCAAAATGAAGCAACTTGATTTTTTTTTATAAATCATGCTTTTTACTGGCATCAAGGTTCATAATGTAATACCCTGTATGGAAAACTGTGTAAGAAATGCAGGTAGTGTAACTAAAATAAGAACAAAAATATATCAGTGTCAGTAAAACAGGTAAACCCCACTTTGTTTTCTCTCAATGCAATAGTTGTTACAACAACATCACTAGAACCGATTTCCATTACATTAGCACTTAAACTTCATGCTGATATTGGACTCGGCTCTCACCAAGATAAGCAACAACCAAGACCTAGCTTTTACTGTAAAAAAATGTGATCCATCTGCCTTTCCTTCCATCTGATGAAGATATCCTTCTGCCTGGTGTTGTTGGCTGGTCTAATGCTAGCTCCAGGGATCAGCATATTTTGCCTCTAGCACACAAGGGCTGCAATGCTGGCTCCAGAGATCAACCATAGTGCGGCCTCCCTAGCACATCAGCATGATAACCGCCTGGATTGATCCGAGTTGGGTACTACTGTGGGGTCTTCAAGTGGGTGCCTTCCATCCTTAGCGTTTCGTCGACTAGCCCACGATGCCTCAAGAGGGCTCGATGGTGAACATGGCATCCCAGTATCACCACCCTCCATCCCCCACTCAGCTAAGCCCAGCTTACTTACCTTCCTTTCCATCGACGTTGCCCTAGATGAGTTTTGGTTTTAATACTTTTTCTTGGTGGTTGCTCCCCTGGATGGAGGAATATTGTTCTTCATGTCATATCACTGGAATTGTCTTCCAATGCTAAGGCCAAAGTAAACCATCCTTGGCTAAGACCCACCTTACATCCTGTCAAAATGGAGAACATCTTAAACATAGCTTAAATTAAACAGCCATACTAAGATTCCGAAAAGAAAAGACGTATTATAAAATTAGTTTTTTGGGGAGTTTGCTGGGACTCTAGGATAGGACAGAGGAGGCAGAAACAAGCTGTTAGTGGGACAGTAGCAGGCGGAGAGAGCTAGACTTAGAGAAGCGGGCTGCCGGCCCGGACTTCTGAATAGGCAGTGGCCTGGATTGAAAGAGATCCCCGACTGGGGAGCCGTCCTACTCAGAGGAGAGGGCTCGGTCTCGCAGGCTGCTGACCCACAGGATCTGAAAACACAAGAAAGCTTGACTTGGCAGAGTCAACTCCTGGGTCAAAAGAATGTCTTGGCACTGCTGGTACCTGAAAGGAAGTGACAGTAGAGGGTTCCCTGGCCTATCTGATGCTGCCCTCGAATGAGGTGATACACTGCCACCAAAGCCGGAACAGAGTAGCATCCTGCAGGGAACCTGTAAAGAAACAGAGTTGATGGGTAGGTTGGGACTCGAGCACTGGGACAGTAAAGCAGGCCACGTCCCAAAATGTTAGGGATAGGATAGAGCCTCAATGTGATGAAGTAAGATAAGTGCATGAGCTGCGAAAGGATAGTGTGGTCGGGGCTCCCCTCTGACTCGCTTGTTAAACAACCTCTCTTTAACAAATGTTGAAGAAGCATAGCTTGACCTAAGGTCAGGGAAGTGAGGCTCACTTACTCCTTGGGAACCAAGAAAGAGATGCCATGCTTTTAAGGCGAGGGTAAAATGTCCAAGATTTTTGAAGGAATGCCGTTACTGTTCAGAAACACCTTTGCAGTATCAATGCCGCCAAGCATTTTAAACTCAATTAACTCCCATGCCTAACCTCAGGAATTAAAGAATAAGGGAGTGAGCACAAAGAGACACACCAACATGTGTTCTAGCCTGTACCTTGGAGAATACATGCAATCTCCCTAACTGTCTCCTGCAAATCAGGTTTCATGCATAGTCAATGCTTTATACTGTATGCCAAGGCTCTAAGCATTACATAAATCAGCTGCTCAATGTTAGGGTGTAAAAAGGCAATAAACAGCAGTGGGTTAGGAGGTGGAGTAGAAGGGTAGAGTTTAGAAACACTTGAAATGGGAGTCCTGAAAGTAAGGCTGTGTCCAAAGGTTCGTGCGCTAGCCAGGGATTCAAACATTGTTTTAAACCTTCGAAGGTTCGTTAGATTGGTTCACGCACTGTATGTTTTGTTTTTCTTCTTCCCGTTAACAGAAACTGTTCTGTAAATCACACATTAAGTGTCACACACATGCAAAATTCAGTCTTTTGATTCGTATAATACATATTATAAACAAAAGTACAAAATATTTTAATTTCGACAAGCCCCTCCAGCTCGTGTTAACCAGAAGCAAATTTCTTCATTCGCCAGCCCAACAGCAAAGCACTGCATAGTGTAAGCTGTATTGAAAGAAATGTCTTGAAACACTGCTGTTTGGGATTTTTCTGTTAAATGCCTAGGCAACCAAAAAAGAAATAAAAAAAAAAAAAAAATACAAACTGCGCAAGCGACTCGTATAATGGCGGCATAACCAATCTCTGGGGTCACTTGACAAGTGCAAGTTCATGTTATTTAGTATTATTAATATTTGGAGTAGTAGTAAAATGTGACCGATAAGCTTCTTGGAATGGTGACTAAAGCTTTGTCCGCTGCAGTTGGAACTGCTGAAATGCAAGCTTACTGTATAGATCGCAAGCAGCATCAATTACGTGTACATAAACAATATGTATTTTTATTTAAATGATTAAAACATGATTACTGTTCTATATAACATTTTTAAACTACATGTTAATGTTTTATTCAATTTATATGAATTACCTGTAAAATAGGCTTTGATCAAATATAAACAAGTAGCTATGATGATGTCACCAATAAATTATGCAAAAGAGTACCATCGACTGTTCAAACCTTCCCTCAGGAAGGTGTTCCGAACCTTTTGAAGGTCAAAACATACCCTTCGTTGCAGTCCTGTCTGAAAGAACAACACTTCGTAATGATTGTCTTTTTATCAATTATCAGTAACTAGGTTGATGTGCCAGAAAATCACGCTACAGTTTGTCTCTATATACAGCTCCTCTGCCCTGCTCAGTCTTGCTACCACACCAGACACATGTGGTGAAATACTTTGAAGAATGCATTATGGGCATCAACAGTTTACTCAAAGTCTCCACTAGTGTTTTCTACAATTATAACAACGTTAACTTGCATAAAGGAAAAACTGAGTTAAATAGCTTGCATCACTTGATTTTCAAGGTGTAGTATCAGAAGCATAAATCAACAAGTACAGAGAAACATCTGTAATTGACAAACTCAGGACTGGAAGACCCAAAAAGCTGTCTAATAAGGATGAGCAATACTTGAAATAATATCCTTAAGGAATAGAAAGACGACAAGCGTTGAATTGACAACAGAACTGGCAGAAGACACGTGTTGTTGTCCATCAAATCAACAGTACGAAGGTCACTCTTGAAATCAGGACTTGAATGTGTTGCAGTAAGAATACCTTTGTTATGAAAGGGGAACAAGACTAAAAGGCTAAAATATGCACAAGAACACAGAAATTGGACTATGGAACAATTGTCAAAGGTACTTTGGCGACATCCGAGTAACTAATGTTAATGAAATATTTAATCTTTAATCTCATTAACTGTGTTCCTGAAACAAATAACCATTTTCACAACTCAGAGCAAGGACAGAGCAAACATAGTGCTCATTCTTCAATAAAGAAATAGGTCTATGCCAAACAATATATTCATATCGACAATAAGGCATCAAAACAAATGAGGCCCAAAAGTTACTTTTTTCTCTGTATTCTTGAAATGCCTACAGCCCTGAAATTTCCAACATGTTTATAAGTAAACAAAAATATATTTTAAAATTAAAGTAAAAAATTGTGTGGGACTCAATACTCCTTTTTTAAAAACACATTCTTTTATGCAATATGGCATTGTGGTCTGCTTTGCAAATGGCAAGAACACCTACAGCAAGGGGGCCCAACTAGCAGGTTTTATAGGTCTCTTTAAATCTCCAGCTGCTTAGAGTAAGAAAAAATGGTTGAATGTGTCAAGTTAAGCAAATAATTAATTCAAATTAGGAAATTAAGGGCTCAGGTGGAACTAAAACTAGAAACCTCCCAGCCCTCCATGTTTGGCCTCGAGAGTACTTCTCTATACATTAACATAGGAAAGGTTACAAATGAGAGGCCATTCGGCCCATCTTGCTCATTTGGTTGTTAGTGGCTTATTAATCCCAGAATCTCAAGCAGCTGCTTGATGGATCCCAGGGTGTCAGCTTCAACAAAATATTACTAACACTATATCAGCTGCTGTACTGAACACAGTTTCTGATTCAGGTATACACAAATAGTGCTTTGCTAGCAGTGGAAGTTCCGATTCATGCATTTTTATCATTTTTAAAGCATTTCCACTTAAAGGCAGGGGTTATTTTTCTTTATTTTGCAACTTCCTCATTGGCTCTCTCACTGGATGATTTCAGTTCCTGTTTCACTATGAAGACGTCTCCAAATAGTCCACTTAGTGGCCTCGTTATTTTTGGAGGAGGGACTTAATCTGAAACTGCAAATGAGTCCACCATCTGTCTGCTATGAGGAACACACTAATGACGTAAACAACATTTCACCCAGGAGGTGAGGTAAAGTAAATAAATGGTCACGCACAGTCCCACGTCGCTTTATTTCTCAGTAAGCTATGTTGCATTATCATTGTGTTTACTTAAGTTGCAGTGCATTTGTATCGGTACGAATGATTCCTTATCGATTGAACTAAACCTAAACAGTCTGGATTGATATGTCGTCCATATCGGTGAATCGTTACAGCACTACTGCTGATTAACTTTGAACCACACGTTTTTCTTATTGTGTTGTTTGTACTTTAATTGTTTTTCTTATATATTGCTGTAATAAAAAAAAAAAAAAGAGTGTGTTCTAGAAATGCGTTCGAGTTCATCTGTGCCCTTGCCCTATAATAACCCGTATTTTATATAACTTGTTTTTGTCATAATGTTCTAGGGAAAGGGATGGTTTATTCAGAGGGCCGAGCTTCGAGGGAGTGATCTGACCAATTACTCTCTCGCACACAGAAGCCTAACTTGGTAAGTTATAAAAGGACGGAGTTCTCCCCTGCTCTGATGAGAGTCAGCCGTGAGGATTAGCGCGCAGTCCTGCTCTATTTTTTGGAGACAGCCGCTTTCTCTTACCAGGGTCGAAGGGCTCTCCCGATCTGCTTGGAAGGGTAAGAATTAGTTCAGTTGCGTCTCATGGATTGTATTGATCTGTGATTAATATAATCTTTGTATGTAACCTTGTTAGGTTGTGTCCCGTTAGGGATATTGTTATTCGCAGTATAGCATCTGTGTATGTAACCGTGTGTGTGTGTGTGTGTGTGAAATAAAGGACCTTTTGAAATTTCTCTGAAGTAATTGTCTTATTTACTTCCACATCAACTTCCTTTTAAATTTAAAGTAATTAAAATTTCACACAACAATTGCAATTGTTTTTTCTCATGACCCCCATGTAAAGGAGGCCTGGGTCTCACTGCGTAAATCTCCAGGTTAAATAAAAATATAGATTTGGCGTGGCTCTGGGTAATGCAACAATTGTCAATGTAGCTAGGGCCATCTGAAGCTGGTGCGTTTATTTGTATACTATAGAAATTCTCTTCCAAACACGTTTTATCCGAAACCCTTTCTTATCCAAACTACCAGTTACTGACACACTTGTGGTATCTCCAGACTTGCATACATGCTCTGTCAGAAAAGGAAAGAGGATGGAAATAGTTGAGTCTGTTATGATTTACAGTGTCTGTAGAACTGTTTTTACAAAGTGGCCCCCTTTATATCTGAACACCAGTTTAAACAGACAATATCAAATGTTACCAGTTTCTACTGTATATTTATATTATTGCAGGAAATCGTGACAAACTGTCCTGCAAAGTGTGAAAGATCTTCAGTGCCAAGACATTACAATCTATCAGCTGTTTCAACTGCAAACTCCTCCACACACATATATAATTAGTAAAATAGCAGGGAGAGGGTCAGATTCTTCCCTTCTAAAAAAAATTTAAACTTAATTGTGGAATGATCACCTGCACCTGGGTATAAATGTAAATTAGAGCCAGGTGTAGGGTTTAAAAAGAAATCAGCCAGTCTGTGCAAGGCTGCTGTGAGGAGAGCCCGACTGAGGGTGTATTCAGTCATACAAAACAGTAGTGTGTAAAACCATTTTAATTTGTGGTTTAAACCAAATCTGTGTATTTTGTTAGTTGGTAAACAGCTTAGCCGTCTGTCATGTTAGAATAGGTTCCTGACGTGTATAGTCAGCACTCCAAAGTTGAGCTAGATTTTTGTTAATTTTTGTGTAAATATTAAAAATAAAGCATAAGCACTCTTAAAACTTCATTTCAGGGCTAGGTCGGCCAGGGTGTCTTCTGCTTACCGTGCACCAGCGACCCCTGTGGTCTGGTCAAGCGCCTGCAGGCTTGCCTGTAAGCTGCCCAGAGCTGCATTGTCCTCCGAAGCTGTTGCTTGGGGTGGCTGCATGGTGAGTCTGCAGTGTGTAAAGATGTAGCGGGCTGACGGCACATGCTTCATCTTCGCCCCTCCCGAGTCAGCACAGGGGTAGTAGTGGTGAACTGAGCCTAAAAATAATTGGACATTAATAAATTGGGGAGAAAATAATAAAATAATTGGCGATGACTAAATTAAAAAAAATAAGCAATTCCTTAAAATAGTTACACACAAGTTAAAATACACACACGATACACATTGCCTTAACACAGAGCATGGAGGTTAGTAATAATTTGAATTTAGTACTTATCTACACAGAATACTTCAAGGCTACAAAATAGCACAACAGAGAGAACGTCTCAATGCAATTAAATGGAAGCCGGTTTTCAAGCTCTCGCCATAAAACAAACCAACAGTCCTCGCATCTCCCACTGCCGCCACACTCCGATCACAAAAAAAAAACTTCTCCCTCCTCCTGAAATGGGGGTTTACTCAGTTTAAATACTTTTTGCCTACAGAGAGAACTATTAGAACACTTAAACAGCCGGTGTTCTCAGCTGGCACTTCATCTTAAAGGTATAGTATGCACTTCATAGACATGGGTTCTGCATCTATATATTACACAGTATGTGTGGGTTCCAAGGCCTCTCTGAAATATTTTAAGTAGCAGCAACTGCTGGTACAATCAGTCATCGCCCTTTAATTATTGTCAGCAAATACCTCCATAGTCTTATTTAAAACAGCTGACATACTACAAATTCAGTTGTAGTTGCAGGAGGATTAAGGGAGTTGCTTTACTAGACTTAAGCTTCAGCTCAAGGAGAATAAAAAAGACTTTGGTGCTCCCTGTCTTTTATTAAAGGCACTGCAGGTAACTGACTTGTGTTTTTAATGTATCCATTTTCTTTGCGTGGCATAAGTATATAACTGACATGAAATTACCCATTTATTGAAGTTAAGGTATAGGGATGCTCATGTTCCATGTAAACATATCGAATGTTTATAATATATTGTTTTCTGCTACAGCAAAAATCAAATGCCCTTCTATACTATGCATTTTAACTGCACAATTGATTTCAACCAGTGTAGAATTGCTAATGGTTAGGACCCTACTTGAGAAGCACACCTGTGGTCTAATTAAACTACATTATTTATTGGGGAATACTTCTATTGTGGACTCTAATACCCAATCAAAAAGAAGCTACGTAGCAACAGTAATTAGCCATTAGGTTTTTTAATACTATTTTTTTCCTTTTCATACGATTACATTTCCTCACTGCATGATTATTATAATGTAACTACATTTCAATAAATATGTAACTGCATATAAAGCATTACCGTTTATTCTTTCTTTCTCAGGTTGAAATGAAGCTGGCAGCAGTCCATGGTTTCTGGCTCATCTTTCCCTGGAAGTATGGCAGGGCAGCAGGGGCTGGGCTGAACCAGCACAACGTGTCCACGCCTGCAAACTTGCATTTCCCAGCACAAACAAGAGCCCACCTGAGAAGACCTCAGTCATTCCCAACTGCTGCCACTGAGCTTCCAACTGGAATATGAATGTCAATTGGGGCATTCCAGCTAGAGGCTTTATAAAAGTGAAGCTGCAACAAGAACTGGAGGAAATGGTTTAGTCTGACCTAAAGCAATCAAGTTAGCATCAATGGAAAATAAAACAATGTGGTATAAATATGTCAGTTATCCGAGAGAACTGCGATTTGGCATCCCTCCTCACCATTTGTGTTGTAACACAACATTAGAGACGGTAACCTCCAATAGGTGTACGCTAAGGCACGTTGATATCTGAAGCAATGAAATCTGTCAATGAGAACAAACCATACATTTTGATCAAATGTACCTTCTGTTTAAGAAGCAAAGCCATAACATTGATGTTAAGAATGTTAACAGATAATCGGAGTTTTTTTTTTTTTTTTTTTTTTAAATCTCAGAAGCTAAAGAGTAAGAGAAAATGCAATTAGAGGAATTCACCAAACAATTGATTATAAACAGGGTATTGGGTTGTGGAGTTCCGTCGTAATTTTAAAAAGCTCAATATATAAAAAACACTCCCGACCAAGCTGACTTATCTAATTTCCATCCCATCACCAATCACAATTTCTCTCCAATCTTTCGAAAGGGCTGTAGCAATCAGCTGATGAAACATCTCACGGATAACAATCAGCTTGAATCTCTACAGTCTGGCTTCCAGCCGCATCACAGTACTGAAACTGCTCTGTTCCAGATTGTGAATCTCCTGCTTAATACTGATGCTGGTGCTCCTTCTGTGCTAGTCCTCCTTGACGTAATAGATGCTTCTGACACCATGGTATTGTTCTTGACCACCTTCAGAAGTATGCCGAGATCTCTGGTACCTGTCTCTCCTGGATGTCCTCTTACCTATCTGGACACATGCAGTCTGTTTTCTATGCTGGGCGCAGCGGTGTCGCAAACCCAGTCACTTGTGGTGTCCCCCCCCCCAAGGATCTGTTTTTGGGCCCCTTCTCCAATATTAACATGCTTCCCTTGGGTCACCTCATCCACCAACACAGCTTCATGTTTCATGCCTATGCTGACGACACACAGCTCTACTTAAAACGCGACCCTGGAAGACCCTCTATAATAGTATAGCTCTTGGCTTGCACTCAAGACAGAGGCCTGGATGTCTGCCAATTTTCATCAGCTGAACAGTAGCAAATCTGAACTCCTAGTAGGATCTAAAACCCAACTTAAGAATCTCAATATAGCTGCCCTGAACCTTGGAAACCGTATGCTGCTGCCTTCCCCCACAGTACGAAGTCTTGGGGGGAGTTCTTGACAGCAATATCTCCTTTGATACCCACATTTCCTCCATGGTCAAATCATCTTTCTACCATCTTTGAAACATCTCCAAAATCCGTCCCTACCTTTCCCTCCCAGATGCAGAAATACTATGTTATGCATTTGTCTCCTCTCGACTTGATACTGCAATTCTCTATATGGTGGTCTCGCGGCATGCACCATAAGCCGACTGCAGCTAGTTCACAATGCTGCTGCGGATCCTTAACAGATGTAAAAAACGTGATCACACCCCCCCCCCCCCATCTCATCTTGCCCAAAGTAAAGGATTACTTTCAAAATTTTCCTGCTCACCTACAATGCCCTTCATCACACAGGTCCCGAGTACCTCTTCAAATTGTTGTCCCGCTATGTCCCTGCCCACAAGCTGAGGTCCTCCAACTCTGGCCTGCTTGTTATCACCAAGCAAAAGTGCACCACACCTGGAGAACACTCATTCAGCTTCAAGGCTCCAACTCTTTGGAACTCCCTTCCATCATTGGTGCCATCATAAGAAAATAAATTCCAAGCAATATATATAGGGCTTACAGTATTTTCTTTTTAACCAAAAAAAAATTTATAAAATGCACATTAAGAGTTGTATGTAGTAAGCTGTGGCAAAATATTCCCCAGAGAGTGTAAATGACTAATGGGGTTTCATTTATTTAATCCGTGCTGTCCGTTTTTACCCACGCCAGATAATCATAAATCAGCATTTTATGTGAAGTGCATGACAAATGTACAATTTTAAATTAAGTTTACAAAAATTATATACAAAATAGATATTCGATTATTTTTGATTTCCATTTGGCTGCTGCTCGCAGGTGAGAGAGCATCCTCGCTGTTTGCTAGTAGTTTTCATATCAGCAAATTATGCTTCCATTTATTTTTCTTGATCTCGTTATCATGCAAGTTCCCCTTATCAACTCGCTGAGACAGGAAGTGATGTATGCGACCTGTGATAATTAAGCTTTGTAATGAGAAACATGTTCATTAATGACCTCATACTTAATTTCAAAGCATTAACGAATTCATTTAATGAACACATTATTTGAAAATCACTTGATGCTAAAGCTTGTTACTATACCACGAGTTCAATACAATAACACTGGTGTTTTTAAATCCTGCCAACTATGTCTTCTGTGGGCACAGGCTCCATATTTGCCTGGTTGTAAACATAAAATACAGTGCATGGTATTAAGTCATAGTCCATTGTGCTGCTAGGAACTGTAA
Organism: Polyodon spathula; assembly: GCF_017654505.1. Lineage (NCBI taxonomy): Eukaryota > Metazoa > Chordata > Actinopteri > Acipenseriformes > Polyodontidae > Polyodon > Polyodon spathula. The sequence goes on along the minus strand of NC_054540.1, from coordinate 27,776,459 downwards.
CCAAACTATTTTAACAGTGTTTGTACGCATTAAGACCGACTAAACATGAAATAGTACTTTACTGTGGACAATGAGCTGGATTAATTAAAATGTTTGAGTACGGTTCTCAAGATCAGTAGCTTCAAATTACATGTCCTTTTGTAATGCTCCCTTCCCTTTATGTAAGGTTTGTCATTCTGAGTGGTAATGAATATTGGAATTTGTTACTGTGAGAGACAAATCTAACTTATTTTAAAAAGCAGCAACCAAAATGAGTTATGGTTATGTCCTTCTCCTCTTATGTCCATGTTATGAGTTTCCTGTATGTGGTCACGTTCCTCATTTCTTTGTAGAAGATTCACTCAGGGCTGCGCTGGCAACCATTTCTTTGGGTTACAGTGGTCTCAGCAGTCTTTTTCTGTCACTCAACATGTGATAGAACAGTCCTGTATCTAAAGAAGCCTGTTCACCTGTATTTTTTTTCTTCATGGTGGCACAATTGATTATACAGAGAATTATAGGAAATTATTAAAAAAAAAAAAAAAAAAAAAAAAAAAATCCAACAATGAGTAAGGTTCAGGGTTCGGGTTTAGGATTTGTGGAATGTTATAATATTCTACCATCTGTGTATATACACATTGCTTGCTTGAGATTCATGCGGATTGTATTATGTGAATATACCCGAAATCAATAAATAGTGTCAAAACAGAGTACAATGCTTTGCATTTGTTGGAGTGCTCACACATTCATTACTGCCTCCAGACATGTGCTGCAATTCTCCCACCTGCACAGCACATTCCTGCTTCAGCAGAAGAGCGGGGGTGCATGTTAATGTTCATTATGAAATTATTCCTTTTAAATGAAAAGTATGAACATTTCTGTAGTATTCCAGAGGCACTTGCATAATCTAAACCTGGCAATACTTTCAAACAAAACAAATTTCATACAGCTAATTTGTCAGCAAACTAAAAGGCAACAAGAAAAGGTCATTTGTGGTGTGTGCTCCCTCTTTCAGAACAAAGGTACTATTATATGATGTATACCATTTGAATATTTCCATGCATACACATGCCTTTAAGTCAAATTATATATCCAATATGACAAAGTGGGGTAAGTTTTGTCATTTGCAAGGCCTTTTCAAACTGTCTTCTAGTAAACATGAAGTACTCTCACAACAAAACAGGGTGTAAACAGAACAGTGCCTGTATATTTATTCTCACACAAAAAATATAATAAAAGCCTAATTCCACCAGGTGTGCTAAACTAAACTTTGCTCCATTTTTTAACTAATACCAGACAGCTACCTGTTTACCAGTCACAAAACACATATACTTTTAAAAGTAGTCAACACTATACCTTCTCTTACTGTTTCCCACAGGTCTCCTTTCAGGCATTAGCCTTAACACAGACCCAGACCAATTATTTTGACCTGCTTATATATCCGCCTGCTTAATCACAGGCAGGTGTCCCTCATTAAATTAGAGCCAGGTGTAACTCATCCTGGCTCACTCCCATGGCATTCTAGGGGATGTAGTCCTGCACCAACCCCTGGACTACATCTTTCCTCCCCCTACTCTGCCACACCATACAGTAATAATAACTTGATGATGTTATGAGCACACCTTAAATGTACAGTAAAGTCAAGCCCATTTAATAACACTCCTGGTAATTAACAACCTCAATATATTATCACCACATTGAAATGTCACAAGCAGTGCTTTGTTGTATCAATACTTATTTTGCTTACTGTAGTTTGTAATGTTATCAATGACAGGTATCATTCAGATTGGTCCTATATTCTTTTCTCCACAGTTGCAATACAGAGGAAATACTCTGAAATACTGTTGTTAGGATTCAAGGGGTGCTGCTTTTGATTCTTTGTTCTTTTAACATAGACTTTCAGCTGTACGAAAGAAATCATCCTTCAATACTACTGCCACCTAGATTTTTTTTTTTTTCAAGTTCTTGCATTTGAAGCAGTAATTATTTGTAAAAAATCACTGGTGATATGTTTAAATTTTAGCAATACAAGTATGTCATTGTCTTTCCTCACCCCATCTTCTCCCTTTTATTAGGATTATTGTTGGTCAAATTCCAATACTGTAGATAATTAGATAAATGGTTATTAATAATGTATGTGTTGATCAGCCCCATTTTATACTACTAAAGCCTGCTTCCTGTGCTGTGTGTTTTCTGTTAAAAGTTAATACACTTCAGTAACCACTAGAGGGCAATCTATTCCAGAAACTAGACTTAAAGCTAATGTTCCATTTGAGAACTGCATGTTTTTCAAAAGCAGGTGGGTGAAAAGTTTATTTTGGTATTTTGGAAAATTGCTTTAACAGTTAGCATATTTTATAATACTGGATTTTCTTATACAGAGTCAGTATAGCCTGCAGCAACTGCTGTTTTATTAACCTAAGTACTCTGTAATGCACAGGTTCCTGGATACTTAAGAGCTAACTACAGCCATACATGAGAAGATAATAGTCTTGCAACTCGGTGAAATCTGAGACGAAGTTGAGGATGCTATAATGCTGAGGGAGTCTGTTGTCTCCATGTACACAAGATACTAAGTAAAGCGTCACTTTCCATCTGAGTTTACTTCAGCCAAATCAGTCATTCAGCTCAGCGACAGCCTGCATAATATGACGTCAATGGACCCATTATGACATTTGTTTATCCAGTCTGCACTCTATCACTGGAACAAGGTGTAAAGGATTAGGAATTCTAATGACAGTGAATGTCAAAGAGACCACTTCTCATATAATTATAACTACCGTGTATTGGCTACAGCTGGGAATCAACATTACAATATTTTGAAATAGCCTTAAACAAACCATTAGCTTAAAACCAGTGACTTAAATCTGGAAACCAAATCCAATTCCAGTCCACATTTTTGTTCCAATCATTTCTTAGATAGATGCACCTGGTGTACATACAGTAGAATAAGATGTAGGTCCTGGAATTGATCTCCCCTGTGAAAGCTCTAACATACTGTTGTACAAAAAACAGATCTTTATGGTAAAGCTCAGTACAAATAATGGAGAACCATGGTAAAGTATGACAAATACAGGGTAGGATTGTGAAATATAATACATTTTTTCACAGTTTTTGTGAAAGTAAAGTGATGTCCTTAAAGCATTTACTGTAGTTCACATTAAATCCTTAAATTGCTATATCAATCTGGAGACTCACAGGTGACATAAATAAGGCCACATATTTAGATGTCTCATCCCATCTTACTTCTAAAATGATGAAGTATCGCAGCACATATTTAGTTGCAAGAAGGATAAGTAATGGGTGCAGCAGAAGTGTAACAAACAGAAGCATGTGTAAGAGGTATTGACAGTGTCGACCCAAGGGACTTTTTCAGCCTGAAAAAAGAAACAAGGACCAGGGGTCACAAATGGAGATTAGACAAAGGGGCATTCAGAATAGAAAATAGGAGGCACTTTTTTACACAGAGAATTGTGAGGGTCTGGAATCAACTCCCCAGTAATGTTGTTGAAGCTGACACCCTGGGATCCTTCAAGAAGCTGCTTGATGAGATTTTGGGATCAATAAGCTACTAACAACCAAACGAGCAAAATGGGCCGAATGGCCTCCTCTCGTTTGTAAACTTTCTTATGTTCTTATAACTGTATGTGAGGCCCTGTGGCAAAGTGCCCCGCCCCTGGGCTATTTATTTGTGTTGTATGTTATGTGTAGTGTGTTAATGTTGGTGTATAGTCATTGGTACACAGGATATAAATGGGTCTGTATAATGCAAGTGTTTAAAATGTATATTTGTATTTAGGCACGAGGATTGCACAGCTCTTCACGTGCAAGTAAAAAGTAATAATATGTGAGCACGGGGAATTGCACTTTATTAATTCACGTGCAGTTGTACCGCGACTCCAATTGAATGATTGATTAGCAATCGAATCTCGGTACAGCTGCATAAAAGCTGCATGTTTTCACCCACTCGGGGTTGTGTGTTCGGTGAATGGAGAACGGAATTGGAGACGGAGGTAATGAGAATAAGAATAGTTAAAGTATCAGCTCAAGGTGTTTGTCTCTTTGTTTTGGCTGCCAGTGCCTTGTCCTGTTTTTTGTACTGTTTTATTTTATAATAATAAACTGTGCAGCCGCACATCCATTTATCATTCCATCTCGCAGTACTGTGTGTTTCTTCTGGTCTGACGTCCCCACTACAGCTGTCTTTGTCACAGGCCCATTCGATCCAACGCCTCAGATCCACCTGGTTGATCTTGCTGGTTGCTTTGCTCCCCCCTGTGGGCTACAAGAGTAGACCATTCCTCTTCAGGCTTCTTCATGTTTAGATGTCAACAAGTGAGGAACTGTGCAGCATACTCGCAGAACTGCAAGAGGGAGAGTGAATCTGTCAGTGCCATATAAATAGAAATAGTGTGACCTGAAATGTCAGATCCTGTTGCATATTATAAAGTAAGTCAGAAAATATCATTACTGTTATGCAAACAAATAACATGTCTTGCGTTTTATTGTGGATTGTACAAATGCAGGTACCAGAATACGCCTTCTGTCCCGCATGTGATTAATACAAAAGGTGTACTGTTTAAACGTCTGCTATTGTTTGTGCTGTGCTACTTTTATCATCTGTGAACAAGGAAATGACTTCCAGGATGTTTCAGCACTTTTCCTGAGGCCTTTCCTATCACCTAAAACCTTCATCAGCTGATTGTATCAGCACTGTGATGTGACACATGAAAGTGCTTCTGTGATTGAACTTTGCTGTTTTGTTCATTGTAGTGTGTATTACATGGGTCTACTAGAAATTACAATGGAACATTAACACTGCTAGAACGAAGAGAGCTTTTTCAAACAAACAAAGTTGAACTTTTTTCTGACCCCTATGACTGGGTTGTAGACTGGCTGGTTTTGGGGAAGTGCATGGGTAGTGTAAGATGTGCAGCGTTGGGTTTATGACAACCACCAGAGCGAAAACTGTGTAAGGAAGCCAACAAACAAGGAATGCCACAACCATAGCGAGGACCTTGATCACTGCACATGCTTCCTCCTCAGGGCTTGGCTTCCCTCCCAGATGTTTGATTTTTTTGGTTCAACAGGAAGCAGACAGTGAAGTTATATCATGCTGAGCTGTTGATAACTGTAATGTCCCCCTATTCACCATGCTGGGTGGCTGATAGATCTCTTAGTCTGGTTAACAACTGTTTGGTAGGTAGTTTTAACCTTTTCAGACAATATTATGTATGACGTATATTATTCCATTTTGATGCCTATAATAGGAAACTAACTGCTTTATAACTTATCAATGCATTTCATTAGTTTATTTACCTGTATGGCTTTATATTGAAGTGTTAACATGTTCACTGAGTTTAAGAATTTAATGTTACAATATAAGTAACATAATTAATTTGCAGTCAGTATGAAACCTCAACATGCGCTGAGCAGATTAAGATCCTTGTAGAACACACACTTGGTTGTACAGTAGTTCAAAGTAACACTGTAGCTACAATGGAAGGCTCTTTTATTAAAGATTGTGCACTATTTATCGAGATTACTCATGACTTCAAAGTAATGTTGCATTTTACCCCCTGAAAATACATTTTACTCTCTGTGTTCAAATTAGAGGGTAAGTTACTCCCAAACCCAAAACCTTATCTGGAGTGCTGTCTGGAGGCAGAACAAAATGAGGAATCCATGGGGTTTCGATATTCCAAGGGAATACGCTCCAGAGCCATTGACACAAAAACAAGATGAATTTAGGAATTTAGGAATTTTTATTTAACTTCTGGAAAATTATATGTTTGCCTTCATCAGGACCCTTGTCATTGTAGGTAATTTTAATTACAGGTATTATACAGTAGACATTTGTTGAGATTATGAACTACGTAATATCTCTGTCTGGTAGAAGCAACTACAGAAAACATGTTTCCAAACATGTTTCCGAATCAAGCTATTCATACTCTGAACTGCAAAAACCAGTAAAGTTTGATTGGGATTCACAGCTAAGTTACAGCATTATCTTCAAATAATCAAATATCCAGTGTGTTTGGCTTCACATTAACTGACTCATTTTATATTTTTATAAATTTAAAAAAAATATGCTAGAATTTTTATCTTTTTGAAGCTCAAATATAATAACCTCTTTCAATATACACTATATGTATAATACTGAAAAATGAGCATTAGCACATAAAAAAAAATACCTTGAAGAATGGATTGGAATGAAATGTTTTTAAAAGTACACTTCAGTATAAACTTTTTATTCTTTTTGTAGAAGGACTTTCCTAAGCAGACATTGAAAATGGATAAGCTCGTTGAGTATATACATTTAGTACTTAAGAAGAAGATATTGGAAATGAATGTGGCTTTGAACATTTACTGTGTGAGCTGTTCAGAAGATATTTTCCATACAGGAACTAAAGAAGAAAGATGGTCTATTGAGCAATTTAGGAATATAATAGAAGCTATCTTATTAACATAATTTAGCATAAGATGAGTCATTTTACCATGAATAATTTAATCACATATTGTTTCACTTTTGTCCTGTACACCTTTTCAGGCCTTACCATTAGAAAGGCCAAATTGCTTAATTCTTTGTGCCTTCTTTTAATATAAAATACAAGGTCTAAAATAAACTTTCTTGTGCTGTTTTCTGTTTATTATATACTGTACAATACACAATTATCACTGACTGTTTTTAGGCATCTGTGGCAGAGCAAAGCTCTGCCCTTTTTTAATTGGCAGGGATGGGGTTAATTTCCCCTACCTGCCTGGGTTTATTATGTTCAGGTGGCTGGGGTTGATTAGTTGATTAGATTAACTTAATTAATGATCAATCAGCACCCAGCCACCTGACATAAAAGAAGGCCTCTGCTTCTCATCTGGGATGAGGGAGCTGAGGAAGCAGGTTGGTGTTTGTGGGGTTTTTGTGATTTGTGAATTTTACCTCCAGTGAAGGCATTGCCCAGCCTGAAAACCTTTATTTTTGTAAGTTTGTTTTTTGTACTGTTTTTTTGTGTTTAAATCCCTTTATTTTGCCCTTGTGCACTTTTATTTTGTGTTTATTTATAATGTATATATTTTTTTGAACTGCAGTCTGTCTGGGCCGCTATCCACTCACCAGCCTGCCACAGCATCCCAAGTAAAAGCTAAAGAAAACAACCTTTTTAATTATTACAGAGCCTTTTTACACTTAAATGTGTGTGTTTTCACTGAAGATACCAGGCAATGTGTTATCCATTCAAACTGGTAAACCTGCTCATTTGGCTGTGTAGTGGCCTTCAATATATGGAGACTAATTTTGCTTTGAAAAGCCATTAAACATAATTTATGTATGGCTGAGTGAGAGAGATGCTTAGCAGGATTGGAAGTAGGTGTTTATTTGTACATACAAATGTTTTTAAAGCAGAATAAACCTTGTAAACATGGACAGGGGATTGAAAGTTCCTCAAGCCTGATTAACGCTTCTGAAATCCTGTTAACATATATTTAAAAGTTGTCATTTCAGCTGAAACTGCCCTTTTGAAGATCAGCTATCAACACTTCAGTAGATACCATCTTATGGGAAGGAAGTGAGAGCCAGAAAGCCCTTGAGCCATGAATTGTGTGGAGATCTCAGTCTCTTATCAGACAGGAATTGGGATGAGAAGAGATTTTAACACATTTTCTATGCAGATAATTCTACAATAACCCATTCTGACAGATTTGGCCTAAATGTAAATGTGGTCAACCCAGTTAACTGTATATAATTGAACGAGAAATTAGAAAGCAACTGCATCCGTGCTATCTTTTACTTCTTACCTCTTTCACATTGCTGGCACGCTATTTGAAATCCCAAATCCAACTTAGCATTGCATTGCGTCTAATATGTTTGGTCTCCCTTGGTAAACTACCTGTCAGCAATGCTAATCAGAATTCTATCACTTAAATTGGACACAAATAGACATGCATTTTTACAAAAAAGTATTTTTCCCCATATGAACTGTTAAGAGAGCTGCAATATTATGTGTAATGTTGAATAATTAGCCCTGCACATCAAATTAATTTTCCATACAGCCATCTGAAATGTCTTTGTTTCAGTAAGTTTGTATCAGATGGCCTGTAATTCTGTATTAGATAGCATGCATCAGATGGAAATGACATAACATTAAAATTAGCTGTAAAGTCTATTAATCTTATTTAACTATATATTATGAAAAATATAGTATACAGTGTTTTATAATCTACAATTTGGTTAGCCTATGGGGATAGGGGCTCAATAAATACATTTGTATATCTTGGGGGGAGGAAAAAAAAAAAGCACTTACCAAAGTACTTGATAGCAAATCCTTGGAAGGTACAGAACTTCTCGCCCAAGAAGAAATAGCCCTTGCAGTTGGTGGCTGGCACAATCAAGGACCCACAGACAGCAATTGCTAAGTTGGAAAATGACAGGATGAAGATGCTGATGGGATTGCGCAGGGGTGGGTTCTTCAAGGCGACTGCAATGATCAGCACGTTATTAAATATGGAGAAGACTGTTAGCAGAACCTTTGCGTATTTTGGGGGGCTGGAGCTGGAGTTCCTCCCTTTTGTCATCCCGCTACAATGACCTGTCAGTGTCAGTCACCCTATTTAAACTTTAGCCAACTCCCTAATTCTTGTCTGGCTTTTCAGTTTCCTCCATCCTACCTTCCTCCTCCACTTGCTGCATCACCTCTGCAACAGTCTCTGGGGGCAAGTGAAGCTCACTTCCCAAATTTAGAGGCCGACAGCATCATCTCGCCCTCTGAGAGGAAGATTTTGACTGGACAGAGGAGACCCAGGACCAAAGCCTTTTACATTCTCTTGCTTAAATCTATTAATTTGCACCCGTGCCAGTCTCCCCCTTTGGAGAGCAAAACTTGCCCCCTACTTTCGAGCCTGTCATTGACTGAACTTATTGAAGGTGGCTTTTACAGCTGAGGGGGGACAATCCTGGCCATTTCTATGTGTTTATTTCTTTATTCTCTTTTCCAGAGCTTTTGTTCTCCCTGCAAAGATCACAAGGTTCTCCATGTCACCTCGGAGCATCAGCTGAGTCTGACCTCTCTCAGTGAGCCTGGGAGACCTTAGTTTGTCTTCTATCCTTCTAGTTTCCTGACCTGGGGTAGATGGTTGGCTTCACTGTGGCCATCTCCAACATGTCCACTGGGGTACTATTGTCCTCCATGGCTGGGCAGTTGGACAGGAATTGACTGAGGGATATTTGTGTTAGAGCACAAGGCAGCTATGTATATAACTCACACGATCACTTGGTTTGAATGTTTTGACTCCACTCTTTCCTTTAATATATGTATTGGTGCTAAACCACTGGATTAATGCAGCAGCTGTTTTTCTATTATATTGAGGACAGAGTGTATTCCATAAAATAAATGAAGTTTTGATCCAGTACTTATAGGTTTAGAATCAGTATCGATTATATATTCAATTTGGTATTGCTGTGACTGTACAGTATCTGCAATACTTTTTGCCATAAAAACCCATGTATGTGATTTTCATTCCTTTTTGTTGTTTTTAAAAGAAAAAAGTACCCTCTAGTGGTCTTAGGAATAGCTACAGTTGGACTGAATTTGAAAAGTGGGGTTTATAGTTAAGTTTTCATACCCTGGCTCACTAATCAAGTTGATGTGTGCCTTCTACATTGAAATGCATGGCTGTATTAGTGTAAAAACACTTATGGAATCTGTAGTCAAAATAATTATACATAACATACCTATAATAAGTAACATTTTTTGTTTACTCACAGCTGGTGCAAGAGACATGCAAAAAAAATAACATAACAACCTTTACAAACAAGAGGAGGCAATTCAGCCCATCTAAGCTTGTTTGGTTCTTAGTAGCTGATTGATTTCAAAACTTGGTCTAGCTGGGTCTTAAATGATCCAAGTGGTTTCTGCCTCAACACCATGACTGGGTAGCCCATTCCATCCCCTTAGCACTCTGTGTAAAGAAGTGTCTCCTTCCCTCTGTCATCCTGTCCTAACACATGTGATACTAATATTACATTTTCTATTGGACTTGTTCTCGAGTTCGTTTTTTTTTTTTTTTTGGATTGATTTTCATGATTTGTTTTGTTTAATGTTAAAGAGGAACAAACTCAAAGTTTTATTAAATCAGTAGATGATGCTGCCACTCTTAGTACAGTATATCAGAGCAGGTGGGTATAAAATGAGAAAAGACTAATTTACAATATTGCTTTCCTGCTTCAGAGCTGCCAGATTTTTTATTATTTTTTTTCTACTAAAACTATTGACCTTATGGATGTATTTCAAGGACAGAGAACAATTGGAATAAAGTGTGTCTCAAGTGAAATGACTTCCTGTCCTGAGTAAAGGAGGTTGGGGGAGTGTTGTTTGTGAGCCAGTATGGGGAGAGCAGTAACTGTTGTGCAGAAATACAACTATTAATATCTGTCAGGATACAGCATCACTAACACCAGCTAGAGTTTAATTAAAATAAATAAATGCACTCCATTACATTGAACGTAAAGTACAGCGAGTTACTGTATAATACAAGACATAAGTATGGTCTTGGAGGACAAAGAGTCCATATATAATAATAGTAAAAATAGCAATAAGTAGCTATAAATCTTATAAGTATTATTAACTTCAGTAAGTCTTCATATTATTTCAATCCAGTTACATTTTCTGCTTTTTGCTTTTAAGTTTCAATGTGTGACTTTCTTTGCACCTTTTTGTGGAACTCATTTTATTACTTGTTTCAGTGGTGCCTGGGTTATTGCTCTGGTGCTGTTTGTACCACACAAACACTCAACACACAAAACCATTATTTTTTAATAGGAAAAACAACAATTATGACTCTAAAATAAATACATCAAGAAGCTGCTATAAGGATAGCTGCGCCATAATTAAAACTGAATTCTAAGGTGAGTGTTAGAAGCATGAACAAAAACTACTTCCTGCTCAAACAAATATTTTTGCAGCGAAGGTTGGCCTCATTTTGTCTCTGAAAGTAAAAATAAAATTGTCATGAAAAACCAACAATAAATCACTTATAAAAGTTCACTGTGGTGTAGCAAAACCATTATATATGACAACTCAAGTGGAAATAGACAGTTAAATTAGGTTTCTGATATGCATAAATAGTGCTCTATGACTAATGTTATTTTCTTCTTTTACTGCCCTATTCAATCAAACTTAGTCAAATGTTAATGGTATGAATATGAACTAAGCAGCTGCTAACTGGACTTACAGCATTATATATCCTCACATGTTGCTACAACTGTTTCTTTCATTGTTAACACCCTGACAACGTATTGAACATAACTTTAAAATCTGTTTCAAAGCTCTTTTCAAAATGGCAGCTCTAGTCCACTGGGTTTGAGAACTGTCCTCTAAATCACTGCAGGAAGAGTGATAAAAAAATATTTAAAAAAAACATAACAAGTGCTCTGGCTTTTCTGTTCCATACCACATCATAGAGCGTTATTGCTGTGTTACCGGTTTGACAATGTGGGCAATAATCCTTAAACTATCAGTGCACTAGAATGGCCCTTTTGAAAAGAGCTTTGAAACATACTTTAAAGTTCTAAGTCTAAAAAGTTGTCAGGATGTTAACAATAAAATGAAAAATTACAGGTAAATTATTCAAACATTTATAGCAAAACGTGAAGATGTATAACGCTATATTTTCGTAACCCCGCTACTTTTTAATTGGTTTCTTGTTCATAGTTTTATAACTACATGAGAACTGGGCCCAATAAGACTTCAAAAGAAAGAAATAAACAAAGCAAAGCACCAAAATATTCGATTTTATCCAAAAGCGAATACATGGTCAAGCCCATGACAAAGCAAAAAAAAATATCTTGAGACATGGGAGCATCTTGACAGTGCACTTTTACTAATGTGTAAGGAAATCCTGCCATTCTTTGCGTTCTGGGACCCTCTCAGGTTTGTTTAAACAGAAAACAGGCATTTTTGGGTACTTTTCCTGTCCGTTGAGAGTTTTGACCATTGAGTGTCGAAAGCGCTTTGGTTCTTTGCACAGGAAAAGAAGCAGGCTAGGAGGATGTTAAAAAGCAGCGGGAAGCAGAGTTGGTGTACTCAATATTAAGATCCACCCAAAGAAGAGCCAGCTCAGCAGCAACACGTATCTCATCAACCTGTGGCACTTACCTCAACCATGGGCAGAAACAGCTTTCAAACTTCTTTCTTTTTATTATTTATGATGTGGCATTGCAGTGATTCATTAGCATTCTCCTCCAGACAAGGGGTAAGTTCTAATTATTTTTGCACATTTTAAGAAAACTAATTATCTTAAAGCAGAAGAAAAAATAGTTTAATCAAAGGCAGTTCCTCCTTTATCCTGCTTATGTTGGAGCAAATATGTACCAGTATTGTACAAGCGCTGCCTTGCTTGCTATCAGCATAGCATGGAAATGTACAACAGCAGTGTTTTCAGAGTATGTGAAACATATTGATCAAATTTTCTAAATACATTTCTGCGTGGAGAAAATGTATGTTAATCATGTCAAACTAGGTAGAACTGGTGAATTGTTTCACATAACATAAGCATTGTTTTCCCCTTGCAAAAACTTTACAGGTGAAAACAGATTGAAAATTAGGTTAATTATCTTTTAAATATATGAAATTACAAATCTATTGCATGTGGTAAACCTCACCCTGTAAATGCCTGCCATTGTCGATTCGTATTACATGAAATCCTTGAAGAAGGAAATACGTTCATAATAAACCAATATGCAGATACTTCATTTTTTGTAAACCTGTGATTGATGAAAACAAATTGGATTCTGAGGTGACCAGATAAAGGAATACAGTACTTGTACGCTTCAAAGGGCAAAAGCGTATGGTGCTGGTAATACTGTTTATGTAATGGTTGGTGTCTTCCATTAACAGAACAGATGTGACAAGAAAACTCTTATCAATGCCAAAACTGCATGCCAATCATGTACCGTCTCTCAAGAAGTAGACTGTCTTGCTGGTTACCTCAAGCAGACACAAGGAATTGGGAACCGAGACTGCAGGTAAGGATACTAACACCAGTTTGGGTGGGGAATGGAGCAACAGGCCCCTATTGTAAAAGAAACATTTCCTCTCCTGCTTAATTTTATAGTTTTGTTCTGGCACACATTAAGATTTTAGTAATATCTTATTAGGAGTAGCACAAAGCAGGGATAGCTCAAAGTACTGTAAACAGCAGTGTTGTAAAATCCCTCCATTGCTAAATTGGCATTCGTCAAGCCTGGGTTCATGGAAGATCTTCAGTCTATATGCACAAACAGAATTGTCCTGTAATTGTGTGTGCAAGCTTGCGTCATACATAGGAGTCAATTTTAAATCACTCTTCCTGCAGTGATTTAGAGGACAGATCTCACACCCCAGTGCACTAAAATGGCCATTTTGAAAACAGCTTTGAAACAGATTTTTAAAATTATAAGTGTAACAGTATTTAATACTCACACCATTCAAATCAATTCAAAAAGCTGATCCCTCAGGTTGTATGTGTTATTACAGAAAGATAATACACCAAAGAAGCTCAGTTGCACTGTTAAAGGTGTTAGTTTCCATAAAATAGTAGTTTTATAAGGATTTCAGTGATGCTGGTATTAAGATAGGTCACTGTTAGGATCAGTGGGATACACCCATACTGTTTTATTGTGAGAATTGTTTTGATGTTTCCTTCTGTAAAAGTGTGTGATTTAGGTAAGATTTTCTGGATTTATTTGAAAATATGTAAACACAAGATTGTGATCTCAAGTGCAATGTGACATTCTGGTTGACTCAGTAAAGCCTCTGATTTGATAATGAATAGCAAAAGGATTGGGACTGCAATTCCTCATTACAATGTGGTTTTGTGAGATTCTGCCTTTGCAAAACACAATTCTCCAAAGAGAAAGCCATTCTTGTGACTATAAATTACAGTACTTTAACCGATAAATGTTTGTAGTGTTCTGCTTATAAGTATGTGTGCATTTATGTATGTATATATAGTGACCAAGATGGCCTTATTTTGGTTTCATGCCCCTATAAAAACATGACCCAGAATCTGAACATGATTTTTCAGCTCTTTATTTGCACACTTATTTTTAAACAACTAAATAATCCAAAACAAATAACTAAATAAACACCTAACTCTTCCATGCACTTACAACACATTTATCCAGGTTCCCTGACTAACATGCAGGACAGCTAAGCTGTTTACCTGGCATAAAATACAAAAACACAAAGTACCTTATTTTTCTTTATTCGACTGTCTCTCCTTCAGCCGGACTGCACAGAAGGGTTCTTCTGTTAGCCTGTGTTCAGAATTAACTAACACTGAGGTTTATGGCCCAGAGAAACAGTTATAGGCAACTGGCTCTAATTTAATAATAATGAGGCCAAATGCCAAAACAATACAACAATTACCAATTACTAATTAAACAATTAACTCAAACTAAACAATTTAGGCTGGCAGGGAGGCTTTTAACCCAGTCCCTGCCACAAAATACATATATTTACGCTTGCTATGCTCCTGTCCTGCCACAATATATAATGATAATTGATAATACCAAAGATCTTTGATATACACAAGATAGTCAACTCCGCCTTTAATTCCGTCCCTGTCGAACTGGTGCATCATGGGAATCCAAAGAGTCCCAGTAGCGATTTTCTATATAATGTAAAATCTGTCTCATTTGCTATTCCAAGCCTTCTCTTTTTAAAACGATTGTATTTTTAAACATGATTCACAATCATTGTATTCACCTGGCCTGACAAGAGCTTTTTATTGCCGAAGTTCTGTCAGAAATTGCCACTGTCATGCATATTCAGGAGCAGTCAAGATTGGGGCGTGGTTTTGTTCGGCTTGGAAACGGGTAGATTAGGCCTATTATTAGGCTTCCAGACCCATAGGACTGGGAAGCTGCTGCTGCTTCTTCTTCTTCTTCTTCTTCTTCTTCTTCTTCTTCTTCTTCTTCTTCTTCTTCTTCTTCTTCCCACCAAAAGTTGCCTGAAAACTCACGAAATTCAGAAGGATGGTAGATGCTTATGGGAAGTTGTTAAATGTTAATTGAACATATGTCGTATCACATGGTTTGGCCACCATGTTGGATTGAAAAAAAACATTTTGCCAAAATGTAAAAATGTGTTTTTCAAAAACGACTTATTGCAGTGTACTTGTTGAGGGATAGTCCAAGATTAACTGGTGTTCGTAAGAAGCAGATAGGTTGTGTGGACAGATGTCATAATCACAAACTACAAAGGTATTCTTCTCCCAAACCTCTAGTCCAATTGAACCAAAAATCTGCACAAATGATCCTAGTATGGTTGTCTTTAAGATTTGGTCAAAGGAAGTTGCTACAATAAAAAACATGATGGCCACGTTGGATGACATCATCAACATACAAAACTGGCTTACAAAAACCTTTGTCTCTGAAACCGCTAGTCCAATTGAACCAAAAAACTGCACACATAGTCCTAGTGTGGTTGTCTTTAAACACTGTTCAAGGGAAGTTGCTACAATATAAAACATGGCGGCCATGTTGGATGACATCATAAACATACAAAACTGGCTAAGAACTCCTTATAGATTGCAGATAGGACCATGGTTACTATGGAACACATAAAGTATGCTCTATAAAAAAAAGTCTTTGCCTGTGACCTTTGACCTCTCCTAAAGGTCAAATGTAAAACTGGCTTATAACTCCTGAGACAGTGCACATAGGGTCATGGTTACTATGTAATAATGGCATTCTGCATTATTTGCTAAAGTGTTTGGTACTGGTACTGTTACTGGTACTGGAAGCTGTAAAGTTGCTGGCAACTCTAGTAATTATTATTATTGCAATCACTACTACAAATAGTACTAATTAATTGTGGCAACACAGTAAAAAAAAAAAAAAAAAAAAAAAAATCTATCCCTTTTCACTTTTCCACAGGATGATCTTTTGTAAGCTTTTCAAGTCCTGAATTCAGCTTTGTATTTATATACAGTAGATGCTTCTAGATACATATATATTAGATATATATATATATATATATATATATATATATATATATATATATATATATATATATAGATAGATAGATAGATAGATAGATAGATAGATAGATAGATAGATAAAGATTGGCGTAACAGACATGGGAACCACCATGGTTAAAAATTTAAATAAATAAACCTTTAAAAAAAAAAAGTTAAACCAAATGGTAACCTTTTTATATCTCAAATAAAGTACAGAATAAAACCTGAAAATCTGAACCCCCAAATGTTGAGCAAGCAGCTAAACTGTAATTGTTTTAATAATGTGTTTCAATGCATTATCACAATTTCATTTTTGTTCTAGTGTATTTATCACAGCCTATTCGTGTGTTTCTAGGTATATATACAAAATACAGAACTTCAGCCTTTCCCTCAGTGGGTGCAGTCATGTGTGTGCTAAGGAGTTCCTGGATCCACATTGCTGTCCAGGACACTGGGGGTCAGACTGCATGGGTAAGTGTCCCAGGTGGTTTTACAGGGGGAAGAACCAAACAAGCAAGCAATCAGTCACAAAATCAATCACAAAACACTTTACAAGATAGTGAGAAACAATACATATTACATTAGAAAGTGAAAACAATGCAATACATTAAATACAATGCAATACAAGGCCTAATAACAACACATTAAATACAAGCCTAGGATGTGAGTTCTAAACATTGTGGATGCATGTGTCATACAGAGTCATAACATATAGTGAAAAATCTAAAATAGCAAGTTAGACAACAGCTAATAACTGACATCAGGCTTAAAGATCATGGAAAGCAAAAGAGAACAAGTGGGTCTTGAGAGTTGATTTGAAGCGAGCGACAGTGGGAGCTTCACACACTAAAGCTGGGAGAGAGTTCCAGAGAGTCGGAGCCATGAAGCTAAAAGAGCTCTCTCCAAGTGTGGCACACTTTTGCTTGCGTATCACAAGCAAGCCAGAGTCAAAGGACCTCAGCTTGCTGGCAGGGACATAGCGGGTCAGCAGGTTGGAGAGATACTCTGGACCTGTGTGATGAAGGGCATTGCAGGTAAGCAGGAGAATTTTGAAAGTAATCCTGAACTTAACAGGTAGCCAGTGCAGTTGGGCAAGATGGGGGGTGATGTGATAGCATTTTTTACATCTGGTAAGGATCCTAGCAGCGGCATTCTGAACATGCTGCAATTGGTTTATGGCGCATGACAGAAGATCACCATAGAGAGAGTTGCAGTAGTCAAGTCAAGAAGAGACAAATGCATGACAGAGTATCTCTGCATCTGGGAGGAAAAGATAGAGGCAGACCTTTGAGATGTTATGGAGGTGATAGAAGGAAGATTTGACCACGAGGAGATTTGGGCATCAAGGGAGAGGTTACTATCCAGAAGTAGACCAAGGCTTCGTACAGTGGGGAAGGCAGCAGCAGACAGTTTCCGAGGATCAGGGCCGTAATATTGAGATTCTTAAGTTAACTTTTCGATCCAACTAGAAGTAGTTCACATTTGTTAGTGTTGAGCTGAAGAAAATTGGCAGACATCCAGGCCTCGATGTCTTGGATGCAAGCTGAGAGCCGGACCTTGGCAAAGGGACATCCAGGGTCGAGCTTTAGGTAGAGCTGGGTGTCATCTGCGTAGGAATGAAACGTGAGGCTATGTTGGCAGATGAGGTGACCCAAGGGAAGCATGCAGATGAGAGAAGAGGCCCAAGAACAGACCCTTGAAGGACACCACAGGTGACCGGGTTTGTGTCACCACTGCTTCCATCATAGAAGACAGACAGCATGGGACCAGATAGGTAAGAGGACAGCCAGGAGAGACAGGTTCCAGAGATCCCAGCATACTTCTGAAGGTGGTCAACAAGAATGTTATGATCTATGTTATCAAAAGCAGCAGTTTTAGGTCAAGGAGGAGAAGGACAGAGGGAACAGCAGCCTTAGCATTAAGCAGAAGATCATTTACAATCCGGAGCAGAGCAGTTTCGGTACTGTGATGCGGAAGGAAGCCAGACTGCAGAGATTCAAGCAGGCATCTCTATGCAACAGTATTATCTTTGATTTAAGTTGCAATGAGTGAACTATGAATGTGTTTTATTGGATGAAGTGCAGTATGTGGAACCTGCAAGTACTCTACAATCAAAGTGCAATAAATTTGTATAAAGTGATTAGACTGCAGTTAGAATATACAGTATAATATTGTGATTGCAAATTTGATGAGCTACAGCAAATAAAAGGTTTTGCAGATCACAGATTGAAAAGATTTCACCGTGTCACAGTTTTAAAAAGACAACCACTGGAACAATAGCTGTGTCCCACAACTGGGGTATAACTGAGTTAAGAAACATTTTGTAAAAAGTGAATGGTCTGCTGAGATTTTCAGTGTTAGCTTTCACAAAAGACCTATATTGTTCGTTGTGTTGTTTTAATAATGAACACTTGTGACAATTTTTTTTAAAGGATGTGTGTCCTACAAATCATAGTCTGAGCACACTTCCTCAGCAGCAGAAAAATATAGCAGCACTTCACTTCCAGGAATGTGCTGACAGATTTGATGCATAGGGGTAACATCCATTGCTTCCTTAAAAGATAAACTTGTAGCACACCAATTATGAAGAGGTGATCTCTGTGAAAATAAATAGGTAATTGCACAGGTTATGTTTATTCTTTAAAATGTCTACAGTGATTAATGGAGTCGAATGTTAAATGTGAAGGTTTAGAAGGACTGGGAACTGAAGCTTGATTGGGTCAGTAAACTACATACTGTATAAATAATTCTCCATAGTGTACATACTCTACTGACACCATGTTGTGCAAAGGATCCTGTATTGATAGACTTGTTTTAATGTATGATGAGATGTACAGTAAATCTATTTCTGAATAGCCATTAAAGATAATATGCAAAAGACAAAAACAATATTTCCATTATTTCAAAGTGGCATGCTATTTGCTCTTGCAGTTAAGTTAGACCCCATTATTACTAGAGATGGCAGCACAATCAAATTGGAATGCATGTTGCAAGGGGGCCTTGATAGGATAGCACAATGGTACTGCAATGCAGAATATTTAAATGCTGCCATAATGGTACCATTCTACCAAAGGTCTATACCATTGACATGTGCACAAAAGTTTAAAGAAACTTCCACTGTCACTGTCCATCCTGTGACTGCTCACTGAGTATACACAAGAGTTAACTTTCCATTCCTGTTTATCATTGATCAAGCACACAGAAAACAGCGTTCTGTATCCTGATGTAAACTTGTGAAATAAATTTGGCACATTTGTCGAGCTCAAAGAACGCTAATATGCAGTTCTGGTTTTGTGTGCTTGCTCAGATCCAATTTCCTAATGGAATTCAGTGTTTAATCTACAGGAAGTTGTTTGATGACCACCCAACAGCATTGGAAGACAGGAAGTTGGTAATTGGACACACTCTAGTTTGTGAATGTGTTGCACTGCTGATAAGAGGGGGTCCTGAGAAGAAAAAAGCAACAAGAAAGAAAAGTGAAGAGTGACCCCTTAGACCTGAGACCGCTTGTGTCAGCGGTTCACCAAGTTTTTATACTTCCCTTCGGTTAAGGGTTTTTGAGTGAATAGGAAAATGGGAACGTGATTTATTATATATGGGATTTTGGTGTCACCAGATAGAAAATAAATAACAATTATATAAAAAAAAACTGTAGTAAAATTTTCTTTATGCTTGACATCATGTTTCTATTTTACCTAAGTGAAAAAAGACTATGTTCTTTGGATCGGTAGGATGCAGTCGAATTCGACCTGTAATATTTGTAGATGTAATATCATAAGAAAGCAGATCTTTTGTATATTTGCATTCAGAGTGCCCGGGTGGAGCTGCGACTCCCTGCAGTAACCGGGGGAATTGTTCTGAAGGTGTGGCAGGCAATGGTACATGCTCTTGTTCGGTGAGCCCTATTTAATTCATTAGTAACTATGAGGTGTTCAACACCACTCAATATCATGTATTTTTGTTCTTTTTTTTTTGTAAGTTATTACAGTTCATGAAATGTAGCTGTTGGTCACATGAAACTATCAGAATTAGTCAGGGCCTCTAAACTTGTATCGATCTTCGATCCTTTTTCAACTCTGCAGGCAGGGTTTGGAGGTACTGCCTGTGAAAGGTGTGCTGAAGAGAACATCTATGGGTCTGACTGCAATTCAGGTGAGGTACTAACACCAACTTAATATGAAAAAATACTTTTTTGTATACCCTGTAAGAAGTAGTTAGCTTAGCTATATTCAAGCAACACTTATATATGACTTATACTGTAAAAGAGATATTTTTTTCATACCCTTTTGTTGAAAGTTCAAGTCATAGTATACCATAGCAATATAGTATGTCCTGTGGAGTACACTGTTGATAAATCAAATATATATATATATTTGTGTGATTTTTTTTCTCCAGTCTGTGAGTGTTTGCATGGACTGTGCAACAGCGGTATCACTGGTGATGGGAAATGCACCTGTTTTTCGGGGTACAGGGGACCAAAATGTGATCAACGTAAGCATTGTCAATGACATTTATTTTTTTTATTTTTTTTTACAGTTCTCATAAAATTAATGTATTATTAATATGTAATTTTATATTGACATGCATTTATTGTTTTTCATTAGAGCAGCCAATTCTTCAGTACATTTTTATTTTTAAAGTATAATGCTGTATGTCTCAACTCACTGGTTGTATCACCGGTATTTGCACACAAATCAATACTATGCCCTGAGCTATTGGGGGGTGGGGTATTATCTTTATAGATCCCCTTTACAGTACTCAAGAAACATTTTAAACTTATATTTGTGAGGAGAGATAGCCCTCAACATATGAAAGGTTACTCTCCTAATTAATAATCAGCAGCCTACAATTACAATCTAGTTGTTTGTCGTGGTGTGCATGTCATTCTCATCCTGCTGGATCCTCCATCTCTGTCCTCTGTCTTGCCAAATGACTGGTCAATTGCCCAATTACCAAAGAAAGGTTTTCATGTATCATGCACAATCTAGTCTATGATTCATTCTCACTGTGGAGGTGTCCTTAACTATAAAAAAGATGAGTGCACTACAACTCAATATGTTTTCATTTCTGTCTACAAGATAGTAGTTACTGTAAATAGTTTTTTTTTTCACTTAATGTAAATGCAGCTCCCTTGACCTCCTCAAACTGTTGTTGCCTAGCAGCATTGCAGTGAGTTGTCAATATCAAGAGTTTCTGAGACTTCATTCCTAAGTTTTACTTATTTTAGGTGTTTCAGTGACATACCATAATAGAGATGAAGCGAAATACTCTGATAATCTAGAACAAAACTTGCCATCATTTTCAGAATATATCCCAGTGTATAATTTGCATAACAGGCTTTAGTTACTGTACATCTCTTGTATAACATGCTCCTCCAACTCTTGTATGCTTCCCAACCTCAAATAACATAATGTACCATATAGAACAGTACTAACACCTGAATATAGTGTGTAACCTGATAGAACATACAGAAACTCATAAACGGGACCAGGTTATATTCACAAAATCACCATACTAGAGCAACATTAGGCTGCCTAAAAGCCATCAATATAGTAAGAACTTTAAGACTGCAGTAATATTATGATAATTAATGTTTTATTCAGAATCTGATTTACAAGAAGAAATAAAACACACAGCTGCAAAGGACCCAACAACAATGCTGAAGTGTTTTGTTTTTTAGCCATTCCTGAGTGTGCAGACCTGGAGTGCCCTGACAAGGCCCGGTGTATTGAAGATGCAGTAAGCGGGAAGCTGGTGTGTAAATGCTTGCCTGATCATGAGGGAGATGGAAAAAACTGTAAACGTGAGTATTCTAGTCTAGAAGTGTGATTTTGTCTAAGGCATAGCTAATCATCATTTGACCATAGAAAGTAATTTTAGTAACAGTAGTACATAAAATAAACATGTTATATTTGTTACAACACCGTCTTGTTTAAGTTTAATACGAAAGTAAAATCACACCTAGTTCTAAGATATTTCCTGCTCTGTTCTCAAACATTTTATGGCTTTTTTAGTGGAAAATATATTTACTTTTTTTTAATCTTTTGTCTTTTTCAGCCATTAATCCGTGCCTGAAACAGGTCTGTCACCGAAATGCCAACTGTGCCCATCTTGGTCCAAATCAACACCAGTGTACATGCTATGAAGGTTACCAAGGTGATGGGCAGGTCTGCATGCCAGTGGATCCATGCCAAATTAGTTTTGGAAACTGTCCTCCAGACTCCTCAGTTTGCATATATGACGGCCCCGGAAAGGTTTGTTTCTTACCACTGCTATAAACTCAAAAACATATTTTATGTTGCCTATGAATCTATTAGATATACTGTATTTTAAGAATGGTATGCAAGTATTGTGGATCTTTCTTGAACGGGCACTTTGTTGTGTCTCATGGGTTTATTTACAAAGAGCTGTTTTGGTCTTTCAACGCATGGTAATGATGTGGTAATTTTCACCCTAGGTATCCATTCACATTTAGGTTTCCTCAGATGTGAAAATATAGAAAGATAACCAGGTTACAAATTGCCTTCAGCAATTAGAATATAATATAAAAAGTTTGAATAATTACATGTTGGCAATACATTGTGATGAAGATCTAAAATGAAACATTCCATTGCCATGCTGACTCCACAGTTTTCTGTTTAATTGCATCTTTTTTAATTAACTTGTCTCAAGTGACTAATTTGCATGTTGGCTCTCCATAACTCACTAGTCGTAGTAGAGTTCAAATGTTGATGTGCATATGCATTTTTCCTCCAGTCTCACTGTCAATGCAAAGAGGGTTTTGAGAATCTGGTACCAGGAATTGGATGCAGTCTTACTGACGTTTGCAAGACAAACAACCCCTGCAGTAAAAATGCAAACTGCTCAACTATTGACCCAGGAACGACTGAGTAAGTCATCCTTAGTGAATGGGAGATTTAGCTGGATTGTGCAAGGGTTGCATGTTCCCAGTTCGGTTTGGCACAGTGTGACGGGGTACACCTTGCTCCTGTGTGTTTGTGTTATTTCATATTTGTTTATTATTATTATGGTTTATGTATTATATATGACGGCGAAAAGCACTTATTGTTGTTTAAATGTAGGGTGCGGAAAAGCCGTCCGCCATTAAGAGTTATATTATAGTTTTGTGTGATTAAGCACCTCTCGTGTAAATGCGTGACTGTCGGCTAGTAATTATTGAATTAGCTGACAGTCACGCATACTTAGTAAACTCATGCAGACTATGGCCGAGGGGTTAATATAATAATTAATAGCCAGTTAACCCCTCAGCTATAGTATAAAAGACCCTCAGCTTTGGAGTGTGTAAGGCGGAACGGGTTGTGAAAACTATTACTGTCTACTGTCTACTGTCATTGCTAGTTTTTACTAGCATACTACTTGCTACTATTTGTGTTCTGTGTTTGTTTATTTTGGCGCACGTGTCGTTTATTTTGTTTATTTAAGTCTTTTTTTAATTATAATTTTGTTAAGTAAAAGCTGAGTGCCATTGCGTCTACATATATCTGTAATATAGCTTTAAATTCTGCAAACAACTCTCCGTTCCTACTATAGTAATTTTATTCTCGTTTTAAATGTTTCTTAAAATCTCGCAAGCTGAGTGGGGTGGGTTTAAAGTATTCAGATCGAATCAGTGATAAATAGGAAGGAGGTTTATTTTTTTTTAATGGAAAGGGGGTGAAGTCAACGTGAATTGAGAGACCATTTCCAATGTTTTTCCAGTGTTTATTGGCTATACACCGATTCCATTTTTTTAAAATCAGTTTTTATCAGTTAAAACCAAAATTCAGAAGCCCTATGTAAATGCATATGCATCCCATAAAATGTAAAGAAACAGGCAAATCATAATCACCTCAAAATTTGGAAGGGTGTTTTTTTTGGGTTCATACTATAGTCATTTTAGAACTTCTCATCCACCCATGTCCGAAGTGTTGCTTAAACAATATATTGTTAGATATTCTTCAGTTCTGTTGTTTTATCCACCTTTATAAAGAAATCCATTTTGCTCTTTTATTTACAGATGTACATGCAATAAGGGGTATGTGGGTAATGGTAAAACTTGCTATGGAAGCATCATTGAGAGACTAAGAGAGCTGAACACAGAACCAGAGGGGAAATGGACGGGGCAGCTGTCCAGTGCAATAACATTATTTGGTATGTTCAATACAGCTTTAGCTAAGGCTGCAGAAATTCACACTTAAGTATGAACTCAAAATGTGAATTATTAGTTAATCAAATTTCACATATTAAATCATAACCTTTCTAATGTGCCGGTATTTGAGATTTTAATGCAGTGTAATACCAACCTAAACTTTGCATTAATATGGATCTATATACTATTCAAAATTAATTCAGATCAAGCACTACCTCCACAAATATTTTGTATTCATTTCATATATATTATAAGTCTCCAGCAGGTGGTGTTGGTGTGTATACTGAGAGAATCCCATTTTCCCCAGATGTGCAGATGATGGTTATCATCAACATATGATGGTTTTGCAACTATACCCCTCTTCAATTAGTACCTGCACTATGAAGCTATACTCTTGTTATTGCCTTTGCTACCATCTTATGGTTAACTGTTCTATTTCTGTTTTTAATATTATGCGCCTTCCTGTTTTAGGTGTCCTACTAACCGGTTGCTACTCTTTTCAGATTCTTCCTTATCCTGGCCATTAAAATCACTTGGACCTTTCACCATATTCGTCCCTATAAACAAGGGATTCAAGGGAACTTCAGTAAGTTGCGGGGAGGGGTGTGGGAGTGTATATTAAACACGTCTGTATTGCGAATGTGGGTATGCTAAAATTGTCATGTATGCCTATACAGTGACAATCAATGATCAGAACCTGTCTGCTTTTTTTCTGCAGATGAAGTCTCTGATGGACAATCTGTTAAATGCTCAGTATCTCTCAAAGCTACATGTGATTGCCGGAGAGCTGAATATAGAGACGTTGAAGAAGAGTGATATCTACTACACCCTGACTGGGAAGTCTGGGGAAACAGTCTTCAGTACTGAAGTAAGAACATTAACAGTTTTTTCACCTGACCACCGCGTTGGTCTACAACTACTTGGCGATCCTATTCAGGGCCGTAACAAGAGCTGACAGTCTACCAAGGTCAAACTTAGGTTTCAAGCTATAGCTGGCAGTATTTACAATACAATTTTACGTTTCCATAGAGCCTGCGTGCTTAACAACAGAATAATATACTGTATATGAAATCTGATAAAAGCTATTGAATCCCCTAATATTCTGAGAAATAGAATTCTATAGATGAGGGGCATAGTAACTGAAAAGCCCTGGTACCATATAATATAACATACATACACTCCTGTATATGTTATTCTGAAAGCTGTTTCAAAATATAGAGCACAAAAACGACACTGCATAATATAAAACACAGGCCTTCCAGTTTTAAAATAGAGATACTGTAAGTACATTTCAGCATGCTAAGAACTCCTCAAAATACAGCAACTCAATGTACAGAAGTTATTAACCAAAAAAGGCAGTTAACATTTAATAAAACTTTTTTTAGTAACACTAATAATAATATATTTTATTTATATAGCAACTTAAATTTTGTGACTTACCTTGAGATGCACACAAGTAATAACAAAGGTTAAATCAAATACAGAAGACAACAACAAAGTCCAAAACTAACTACAAAATGAAACAGTACAATTTCTAAGTGTGAGAAAATACCTTCTGCTCTGGCTTCACCTTCTTCTTCTCTAAATCACAAAGCTGCCCTGCCACCTTACTATAAGAAAACACAGATACATATTAAGATGGATATAGACTTGCCTAAATCAGCACGTTTCCAAAGTACCTTTAGTTTTAGCTACACTAGAATTTTAGTTTTCACATATCGTCCGAAAGACTGAGCATGAACAGGAAAGCAAGTGTCTGAGTCAGGATTTGAACGGGGAAACGCCAAGGGTGCAGGCCCTTTTCTTTAGCCGCTGGGTCACGCAGCCTCATCCTTTATCGTTAAAAAAATAAATAAATGCAATATGGCACTGTAACTGGTCATTCTGAACACATTCCAAGACTAGTTGTGAGTCTAATTTGGTTTTGAAAGTGCAGCCCACTCGCCATAATATAGAAGTAAGTATTTTTATTTAAATGGTTTAAAATAAGTCATCTGATAAGATAAATAAACACATAACATAAATCAACAACACTGAAATCAATCTATATGGCCCGGCGGTACGGCATAACAGGTATATGAAAAATACAATGACCTTTACTTTTTAAACATCGCCCTCCTGACTCGGACTCTTATAGTTACTTAATCAATACAGTAAAATAACCGCCACTTCATTACTGCTCGCCGTCGAAATATGAGCATTCTCATTGGATGCTTGCGTGCTCAGCTCATCCAATCACCAAGTGAAATCAATGCTTTTTTTCAACGCTGCTTTGACTGCTTGGTATTTACTATTCAACCTCAAGATCTATCTTACACAGCAAACCAACGGAGAAACTTAAGTAGTCTTTATGTACTTTACCAGAATTTTTACATGAACATCAGCGTTTATGATACAAAAAAAATGAGGACACGACCTCTGTGTCCTAATAGCTAGTTATGGCTTGATCCTATTGATCACTAATCCTAGTCTAGACACCTTAATTAGTCTTCAGGACTAGGCTGTATTTATATTGTGCATTGTATTGAGACAACCAACAGAGCTACCCCCTCTACATTCCCTGCAGTGGCCCCATGGATAGCAGCCCTTTCTCAAGACCCCATTCTGAGGAAGGAAGCAAAGGAAACATGCTGTACTCTGCTGTGGTCCCAGATTCCTTCCTGTGTGCAATAGTTTTAAAAAATAAAAGGAAAAAGAAAACAGATTAATACTTTTGGTTTGTTAAAAATGGCAATATACATAGTCTTAACAAACTTAGCCGATCATGGCTCATGATTTCCACTTCTATCAAAAAATAACATGTACACCACGTCTCAGTGGTGTGTGTGTATATATATATATATATATATATATATATATATATATATATATATATATATATATAATTTATTCATTTATTCAAGCTGTTATACCAGTATAAACTGTGGCTTGAGGTTAAAGTGCTGTGATGCAAATTGTATCAAATTAGTATCTGGATTTTAGGTTCAGACTGAATCTTTATAAGTTTTTTAGGTTTTAGGATTCAGACTCTGGCTTCCTGCACATCTACTTTTTTTCCAGATTACGTTACTGTGCAGAATTCTGAGGGCTCGAGTATCACAGTGTTTTGAGCATTAAACAAAAAAAAGATTAAGCCCTTGTTAAGTTTTCATGGTTGACATTTCTGTGAAAGATCAAGTAATTAAGTTGCCTGGATAATCTTGTGACCTGGCCTTTGGTTTTTCTTTTAAGGACCAGCAGGTAAAAATCAGGATACACGGGAGCAAGAAGAAAGGGAATATTTTGCAAGGGGATATTGTCGCATCCAACGGGCTGATTCACATTGTCAGCAAGCTCATGGACAATGTGGAACCCACTGTGGAGAGTGAAAAGGAGGTAAGCCAGCGAGCTACATTATTTATTTCCAATTTACCGTGTTTCCTTTTAGAAATCAAACAGGTACAAATGTTGCTTATGGTCTTGAGATTTAAAAAATACATAAATTTATGTAAAGGTGGCATAAAGTTGCATATAGCAACACATTTATTTAATCTGTTTCTTTTCTAGGAGAATCTAATGACAATACTTGCAGACAATGGGAAATTCAACAGGTTCCGATCATTATTACAGGTAACCTTCTTAAAAGTGACATTACAATAATTAACAGTAATACAAAAACTGTAGAATTGTAGATTGTTATATAGACATCTCTTGTTTAAACAGACATGTGTTATTCAGTATAAAGTATATGGGAACACATCTAATTCCAAGAGTGAAATAAAGTGTTTATTATATTTGTAAAAAGAAAAAAAAAAACCAAGCATTATAGAAACTACCTTAGGACTATTGTGTTTTATTTAGACTCTTCCGTTTCTTGTAGAAAATCAATGTTGCTCACCTTCTGGAGCAGACTGGACCTTACACTGTATTTGCACCAACTAATGGAGCTTTGGAGACCATGGAGGAGAGAACTCTAGAGTACCTGCTATCATCAGAGGTATCAAGTGACATCTCTACTCTGTCTAAACAGTATGCAGTGTGGCTCAGCCTCGCTATAGTTATAAGTTATAACGCAGCTGCACTCTCGGATCCAGTTTCTTTCCTGTAATGTAAAATTCACGTTATTCTGAACTTGATTAAAGCTACTAGCTGTCCTGTCCCTTAATCTATTAAACAACAGCACACACTTTGAAAAGTGCCAGCATGTTGCTTAGCTGCTGTGTAAACATCATATCTGAGACCAGAACAAAAGTATTTCATCACTGACATGAATATGAAATGTATCTTAAGGGAATGTCACAGCATACTGTACTGTACTAGAATTCCCAAAACCTTTGACTCCTGAGAGTATTAAGGTTAGGCTGTGTATGTCCTTAGATACCTTTTTTTTATTTAAAATTGTATTAGTAGTGAGTTGGGTTTTTTTGTATTATTATTATTATTATTATTATTATTATTATTATTATTATTATTATTATTATTATTATTATTATTATTATTATTATTATACATGTTCACTAATTTAACATGGTAAGATTTGTAGTTTTCTGTGTAATTTGTAATATGAATGGGTTTCTTTTTTGTCCTAGGGTTCTAATAAACTTCTGGAACTGTTAAGAAATCACATTGTCCCATCTGTTGAGGTACATTTTATTAGTATTATATTTTTTCAATTAAATCCCTTCAACAAAATCGAATATATGTATTTGTTGCATTCAATAAACACTTTAAAAGAAATTGAAGAAAATTAGGCAATTATTTTGACATGGCCTATAGATAATGTGACCATATGGCGTCGTGTTCACCAGGACAGTTTGGGATAGCTCAGGCTTTTCAACTCACAACCCAATGCATTCTGGTAAGCGTAGTCCTGCTTCTCTTAAAGGAAAGAATGGTACCTGAAACAGGTAAAACATACCAGAATGCCGTGGATTGAAAAGCCTGAACTGTCCCAAACTGTCCTGGTGAACACAGAGCCATATGGTCACCTTACCTATAGAAATCATGTACTCCAAGCTGCACCTATATCCTCATACACACACTGGAACAAGTATTCCCAATCCACTTTATTTCTTTTCTTAGTACAAGGGTGATCGTTATGCTCATTCACCAACTTATGTATGAATTCACTTTGTGAACAAGTGTATACTGGGGAGTACTGAGATCTTGTTTCAGGTGTAGGGTTAAAGTTATTGTGCTAAGCCACGAGTAGCAAAATAGAGATTACCTCATTTTTTTTGCTTTGTTGATTCATTAGAAGTGATTGACAATGACCACCCTTGTTAAAATGTAGGTCTAAATGTATTATTACATTTCTTTAAAATACTAAAGCTGTGCACGTCTCTGTAAACTGTATCTTAGCTCATCACCATTATGCCAATGTGACTTGTTATCATTAATCTGATAATAAAATAAACTGTTACTACAGAATAGGAGGCCTTTTAATTGGACCAAGCCTGGATCTTTTAACTTGTGCTTTTCCTTTGTTTGTTTCTTCTCACATTTATAATCTTTTTCATTCCCGCTTTCAGTTGGAAGTTGTCAGCATTGTATCGTCTCCTAGATTGACCACAATGGCCAACCAAGTTTTAACATTCAACATCACTAATAATGTAAGTAGATAATGACGTTTATTAAGGGCTAATGAGATGTTGTACTGTACCTAAGTTGATATGTGCTTTCTGACTTTCTATTAATATGTAACATGTATCATTTACAATAGCTGTATGGGTACCCTAATATATGTGTCTCGTGCACAGTGATGGTACCCCAGGTATAAATACCTGTACAGCTCCTAGTGTCACCATGATAGTTGCAAATCCCCTCTTTCTGTTTTCTAAACAGGGACAAATGTTAGTGAATGGAGAGGTGGTCCTTGAGGCTGACATTCAAGCTAGAAATGGACGTCTTTACTCCTTGGATGGAGTTTTGATTCCTCCCTCCATCATCCCGGTTTTACCACACAGGTGTGATGTAACTGAGTCTCAGGTTAAAATGGTAAGTTCAGAATACAAGTGATTCATTCTGCATCTCTAATAGAAGTGGTCAAACTTGCTCCGAATAAGTTACAAATCAGTTTTGTGTTTCATGTTATCCACCATGATGGTTGGAATTTGTGATTTGCCATCTCATTTATAAATGATAACTTTTATTAACAATGCTTAGTACATTGTAGTAACATTTAGCAAAACCACATCAAAGAATAGCCAAGAATGGTAAAAACGTGGTAAAGCAAAGGGATGGAATGAGTAACATAGTATAATAGTAGATTGTGAAATTGTGATGCAGATTTACCATAACTTGTATCATCCTCTCGTTGTGAGCAGGAGTTTCATACAGATTTGGATTAGATTGCACATAAATAGCATGCTTGGTCTGAACAAGTTTAAATCTGTCACTTGTCTTATATTTTATTAGTATTTGGTCAGGACAATCTTGCATTAAATAACCACCTTTATTATAATATCAGATTTTACAGATTTCCAAAAACACTGAACCCAAACAATGGTTGAAGAAAAGTAAAAATAGTTGGAGCACAGCCTTCTTTCGGAGCCTCCCGGAGCTGCCTGCTAAAATAAAAATCAATAAAATAATAAATCTATGCGACGTGTTCATCCCAGTAAACAAAAAATATTCAGCAGAGGAACATCATACACCCCCCACACCCCCCTTCCCACTCCAAACAAGGCTGGGAGTGAGGTGGTGATGACTGGGGAGCTGGTGACAATTCGAAAGCAGTGCAGGTCTGAGTTTGCAAAGTAGGAATATATACCTATAGGATGATGGGAACATGCCAGTAATTGACTTGTAGATTGACCAATGAAATGTACTAGGCACTTGTATTAACGATACTATAGATTTCCTGCCTGAAAACTTCACAAACTTTATATTCTTAATAGTTGCTGGGCTTGAGTGATATCCAGAATACAATTTGACCTTAGTGTTTCTCATGCCCCTGTCTGTAGTTGCCTGAATGTGCTGGGATTTTATTTTACAGGGTACCTGTGTCAGTTGTTCAAGGGTCACTCGAACTTCCTGTACTTCTGGGGTGGCTACAGTAAGTGCCTTGTTCTGTTTTGCTTGCATAATTTTTCAATAATTACTCGTAAACTGAGACATACCAGCAGCGTAAACATTATTGGTTCAATACTAGGGAGGCAAAACAATAAATGATAATGTTTTTTTGAAGCTGCAGTCTCCTAATTGGGATCTTCTGTGTTACAGGACACATTCAAGAGAGGCTGTGTTTTCACTCCAAATGTATTAGGATTGAACACCCCAGCCTTGGGGTGTGCTCAGTACTGCAATGAAACCACAACAGTAAGGACATCGACAGAAGAGTCCCTTTCCAGACCAGTTGTACAGTGGACACAGTATTTTGAAGTCTGAATATCTATAATCTTATTGAATTTTTTTATATCAGGTGCCTCTTTGCTGCAAAGGTTTCTATGGGCCTGACTGTAGCCCTTGCCCTGGAGGCTTTACAAACCCCTGCTCCGGGCATGGCCAGGTAATTCAATGGGCACACACTGCTATGATAATCTCTTCTTCTGTATCCCTTCTGCTGCTATCTCTTTGTGCAATACATTTTGTAAAGGCCTGGTGCTAATAATAGTGGAAGTTACAACTTAGACCCAGCTAATCTGCTTGATCGCAAACTTTGCCCCCAAATACTTTCAAATGTGTTTTATTGTATTGTACTATCTTCATTCAACTGTAATGGCGTACACATGAAAAAACTATTTGTATATGTTTCCGGCAGTGCATGGATGGAATCAGTGGGAATGGGACTTGTATATGTGAAGAAAACTTCAGGGGATCCCGATGTCAATTGTGTTCAAGCCATGAGAAATACGGACCTAACTGTGATAAAAGTAAGCCTGGCATTTTAATAGCATCTTTTACAACTCAATTTTAAATACTTACTCTATTGAGATAACATCTTATTTCCAGCAGGTCCTGCTTATTCCAGCTGGTTCTAAATACAGTAAGGTGAAATGGGTTAATCCCCAAGTGGCCAAAGCCAACTGAGTAAAGATAAATATTTAATCACAGACTACCCCTTGGGTATTAAAGTATCCTTTTCCATCTTAAAGTTAAATGATATATTTTTAATTGAAGGCTGATTTATGACAATTTTAAAAAGGCATTGTAAAAAGATGTCCATTGTTGAAGGTACATCTCACTAGTCATCATGCCTGTTTTCTGTGCTGCAGAATGTCCTTGTATTCATGGAGAATGTGACAATCGCCCGGAGAGCAGCGGTGCTTGTAAAGAAGGCACGTGCCAGTCTGACTATACTGGTAAATTTTGTGAGAGGCACACAAGTCCATGTGGTCCTAGAGTCCAGTTTTGTCATGCGCATGCCAACTGTGACTACAGCAGTGGAACAGTCAGGTAGGACTTCAAACTTTAAGCTTATTGGTACATGATGCCAGCTTGATGGTACTTCATTATTTAGTACATGATTCCAGCTTTGGGAAGTTTTTGTTTGCTTTATAGGTAGAGTTATTCCATCTGTGCCTGAAGATCCAAGTTCTAGTCAAGTTTCAGAAATTGCCTGTTGATCAAATATCTTCTAACATCTTACCGTGTATTTCTACAATCTCCTCATTGCCTTTCACTTTGTTGGAAATTCACAAAGCTATTTACAGTACTCAACAGCACCATGTTTTCTCAATGGAAAGAACACCCACTAAAGTTATTATTAAACCTGAAATAAACAGCTTAGAATCGAGTGTTTATTTCTAGTTTAGTAATATTAACAGCTGTTTATCTTTTCAGAGAAAAAAATATGCAACTCTAGTTTAGAAAATTAGAATTGTGTGTACTTTACTCTAGCACTGCATAATAACAGCTTGCTAATTTATTCTCAGCTGTGTCTGCAAACAAGGCTATCAGGGAGATGGAACGACCTGCGAAGAGATAGATCCCTGCTCCAACCCTGAACGAGGGGGCTGCAGTGTCAATGTATGTATTCTTTTAAAAAAAATAAAGTAGTTTAGTTTTTTCACTAGCATGTGTCTGAATTATGCATACTGGTCAGTAGGGATTTTAACCCTCTTGCTGGATGTTTTCAGGCAAAGTGCATTAAAACCGGTCCCGGGACCCACATCTGCCAGTGCCTTGTGGGGTGGAGGGCTGACGGAGATGAGTGTCAGGCGATCAATAACTGCATGGAGCCAGACAGGGGCGGCTGCCATGAGAACGCCAACTGTATCTATATTGGACCTGGACAGGTAACTGAGCAAGAATATCACCCCACTTTTGCTATTTTACCTGTCTCCCGACATTTAACACCTTGCACAGAATTTTAAAAAGGTATCGCAAAAAGATTTTAGATAAGCAAAAGCTATGAATGTTTTGTAAAGTACAAAAATATTATTATTATTATTATTATTTTAATCAACAGAGTGACTGTGAGTGTAAGACTGGTTACCGTGGAAATGGGATAGAATGTGAACCAGTAAATCCATGTGTTGAAGAAAATGGGGGATGTCATTACATGGTGAGTTTCCTTTAAGTTACAATGTTATTTCAACTTCTACACTCCACTTCAGTTGTCTAGTGCAAATGTTTTCCTCTGTTGCATCATTATTTAATAAGTTAGTAAAATATTCATTTTCTTCAGAGGTTACAGCCAGTGTTTTTCTCGTGTCCTAAAATTATATTTACTGTATTTGCTTAGACATACTGCATATGAAACATACTATAGTGTGCAAAAATATTGCAACGGTGCAGCTGAAATGCAGTGCCAGCACTGTTTCTTTACAAAGCACATTACTGTCTTCATACACCACTTCATACGCCACAAATCATATACAAAAATGCATATATAAATACAGCGTACTAAAGAAATTTCTGTGATAAAATAGTTTTAAATATTAAAACATTACGGTACCCAACAAAGATACAGTTTGATCACTTCAGGTGTAAAACATGAATTGCAACCTTGTCTTTCAGTTAGATTTATGACAATTGTGATATCTGAACAATCATTGGCTGTGTTATTTTACCAGGCAACCTGTAAATATCTGTCACCTGGAACTTGGAACTGTGTCTGCCAGGAGGGCTTTGTTGGAGATGGGAAGATTTGCTACGGAAATGTGGCCACAGTAACTACAGAATTATAAGATCTAAATGAACTTTTGTTACTTCTACATCATAATGTACATTATGTGTGTGTGTGTGTGTGTGTGTGTGTGTTTCTGTGTGTGGGAGGGACTTGTTTACCACACATACTGAACTCAGAGATCTCACTCTGTAAAGGCTGACTACTACTATAGCTTTTATCTATAGCTGATAAATAATACTGCTAACAGCACACTTGAGGTGCTCATATTGATAGATAAACACTACCTGACAAATGTGATTCAAGCTAGATCTAAATACAAGGTTCACTCTCTAGGTGTAAATAATAGAGAATGTATCAAACTTTAAAATCCATTTATTTAAATATTTGTATTTCCTACAGGAGCTGTCTACTGTACCAGATGCGGTTGAGTTTAGCAAGTGGGTCAATGTAAGTACTGTAATCCCTGTCTACCAGGCTACCTGTTTTCTTGTTTTGGATAGGACTCCAAACCAAGTGACCCATCTGGGCATAACATCCTACTACATTTTACCAAGGTAAAAGCACAGCAGAGTGTATTATTAAGCATGGTATAGGACAGATAGCACAGTAAAGTGCAGATACTGTAGGCATGGTAAAGTTTTAATCAAAAAGTGCCTGGTAAAAGAAGGGTAAAACTGGTAAATGTTTATAAGGGAACTTTTGAATAATCTCTTTGTTTTCTGCATTACGGAGGCTGCCAAGATCTATGAAAAACTCTCAGAAGATACAAACCGCACAGTCTTTGTGCCCTCTGAGAGTGCCATTGAGAAAATGAACAAGGAAGATAAAGACTTTTGGACCTCAAATGAAAACCTGCCTAGTTTAATCAAGTAAGTGATACTGTATTCATTGCAAGACTTAGTGATACTATATTCTTTGTAAGACTTCCTGTGGTGTCATTTTTCATGATGTATCAATTGTATTTGAATGTGCTCTTCTCCTAGGTATCACATGGTGCTGGGTATTTACAAACTGGGGGATCTACAAAACCTGTCTTCATCCTCAATGCTGCTCACTTCACTGCATAGGAACTCTCTACATGTCTCAAAGAGAAATGAGGCAAGTCCTTTGAGACAGTGTGATGGCAATGTACTGTATAATACCTGAACAGATCTGAATAGACGTATCAGGGATATCACATAAAGGGCAACTTGAATGATCTAAACAGTGGCAGAGCTTAACACTGCCACTCTTTTTACCTCTTTCCCCAGGGATGATTAATTGACAAACATCAAGTTTGTTAATTTTAGGACCAGCCATATTACTATTGAATGAAAAATGTGTCAGCTCTTTAAAGATATGAATGAACAATTTAAACAATTTATTCTATGTTTATATATAAAGATGGACAAGCAAGCAACATTATTACATTTATTCACCCAAACTTGGAAACCTTTGACATTAAAAATGGTATTGTTTAACCCACACATTTTTTACTTTTTATAACATGTTCCATTTTTTTCAACAGAGTACTATAATTGAAGATGCTGCTATAATTGCTTCTAATATCGCAGCGACCAATGGTGTGATCCACATTATTGATAAGGTAAGGAACACCTTTTTTTGTTTCGAGCCAAGTCATTTAATGTATTTAAAGATAAACCAGTAAGTCAAGTAGTGCTGGTGTACTAATATGAACTGTATATAGTTATTTTATATCACTTAGGCAGAGGTAGCCCCTCCCTATGAGAGCTTTGTGTGAACATCGTCACATATTTTACTATTTTCCTTCCTTTTTAATGCTCTTATTTTAGGTGTTGACCCCAAATAGAGGACAGAGTGAAGCTTTACCTGATCTACTGACGCAGCTAGACCAGATGCCAGAGTGCTCCATTTTCAGAGGCTATATCATAGTGAGTTCAGTGCACTGTTTGCATGGATTATTTATTTCTCTTTGTAAGACTCACTATTTGCCTCTTGATTTACTTTGCATTGTGATGTATATTGGTGCACTTGAAAGGTGCTGATTGGCGGCGCTGGAGACAGTGGCACAGTGGCACCAATGTTCTATTAATCCACGGAACAGTGGTAGCATGAGCCGTGGCAATGCTTACTCTTCTTCTGCGGTCAAGAAGTTCAGTCTCCTATAACCATGCAATTCTTAACCTCTCTGCCAGTTACCTGAATTGTGTGAGGGTTTGTGATGTCAGCTATTGTACACCAGGGGCAAAACTGAAACCACCTTTTAAGTCTGATATGAAAAGCTTGTGCAGTAACACACTCTGCCACCTAGCCCTAACAAAACTGGCCTTGTATAATCAGGCTCACATTTTTATTGCAGCAATACAGTCTGGCAAAAGAAATAGAAGGTTCTTCAGCCTACACTGTGTTTGTCCCAAGTAATAACGTCATTGAATCTTTTCTCAAGGAGAATGGATCCATCACCCTGGTATGTATTGCTGAGCATAACTGATAGAATTCTTCTGAATGCAGGGGCATGCGACATCAACTATCCTGTCATTCATTTTTATATTAATCCGTCACATTTTATATTTATTCTGTAAGTGCTCTATACAATGAGTCACAAGTAATACATCTGTGGGAAGGGGAGGCTCCATGGTTAGATTCCATATACATTTAGAGGCCTTTTTTGGGTAAATATAACTGGAATTTTCAAAAATGTTAATTGAATGGAATGTAGATTTACACAGGGTTGCCTTTTCTTGCCAGGATGAAAGCCATATTAGGTACCATATTGTGCTGTCTGAGAAGTTAAAGAAGCAGGACTTGCAGAATGGAATCCATAAAGAGACATTGTTAGGATTTTCCTATCAACTAGGATTCTTTCTCAGAGAGAGTCAGGTAAGTTAATGAACAATTGATCATATGATTCATTATATATATATATATATAAAATGTGCAGTTTTGTCACACAACACAATGCCACAGATGTCTCAAGTTTTGAGGAAGCGTGCAATTGGCATGCAGACTGCAGGAATGTCCACCAGAGCTGTTGCCAGAGAATTGAATGTGCATTTATCTACCATAAGCCGCCTCCAACGTCGTTTTAGAGAATTTAGCAGTACCTCCAACCGGCCTCACAACAGACCACATGTAACCACGCCAGCCCAGGACCTCCACATCCGGCTTCTTTACCTGCGGGATTGCACAACCGAAGAATTTCTGCGCAAATTGTCAGAAACCGTCTCAGGGAAGCTCATCTGCGTCCTCATCGTCCTCACCAGGGTCTTGACCTGACTGCAGTTCGGCATCGTAACTGACTTCAGTGGGCAAATGCTCACCTTTGATGGCCACTGGCACGCTGGAGAAGTGTGCTCTTCACGGATGAATCCCGGTTTCAACTGTACCAGGCAGATGGCAGACAGCGTGTTTGGCGTCATGTGGGCCTGCGGTTTGCTGATGTCAATAGAGTGCCCAATGGGGTTACGGTATTGCCATTTTATCGATGGCAATTTGAACGCACAGAGATACCGTGATGAGATCCTGAGGCCCATTGTCGCGCCATTCATCCGCCGCCATCACCTCATGTTTCAGCATGATAATGCACGGCCCCATGTCACAAGGATCTGTACACAATTCCTGGAAGCTGAAAATGTCCCAGTTCTTCCATGGCCTGCATACTCACCAGACGTGTCACCCATTGAGCATATTTGGGATGCTCTGGATCGACGTGTATGACAGCGCGTTCCAGTTCCCGCCAATATCCAGCAACTTTGCACGGCCATATTTTTGTTCAATGTGTGTGTGTGTGTGTGTGTGTGTGTGTATATATATATATATATATACACACACACACACACTGCTGTGCAAAAGTCTTAGATATGTTACATTTTTCTACTCTGATGTATTATGAGCATCAGCAATTTGCTCAAAGCCTCCACTAGCATTTTCTACTGTTATAACAACCTTGACTTGCATAAAGAAGGAAAAACATTGAGTGTAATAGCTCGCATCACTCAATTTTCAAGGTGTGGTATCTGAAGCATAATCAACAAGTACAGAGAAACATCATATGTAGTTGATAAACCCAGGACTGGAAGACACAAAAAGCTGTCTAACAAGGATGAGCAATACTTGAAGATAATATGCTTAAACAATAGAAAGAAGGCACAGACACCGTTGTCCATCAAATCAACTGTATGAAGGTTACTCTTGAAATCAGAACTTAAAGGATGTGTTGCAGTAAAAATACCTCTGTTAAGAAAGGGGAACAAGACTAAAAGGCTAAAATATGCAGAAGAACACAAATTGGAATATGGAACAATGGTCAGAGGTGCTTTGGACTGTTGATGGCTCCTTTTTTTCGGGCTCTAGAGATGGCGATGCTTCTTCCACATATTCTGGAGATGGCACTGCTTCTCATGGGTTGCGGAGACAGCGGGGCATCTCCTTCCTTATCTCTTGCTGTCTGTATCAAAGCTGTCTGCAGCAGTGGCCTTATCAAAACCCTTAACTCGCTTCCTTTCTTTCTTTTTACACACAGAAAAAAAAATGAAATGTCCACATTCCCCATGCTGGAGACCTTTTTCACTGTCTAAGTAGAAATAAAGTACTTGAAAATCACATGCAGTTTCACAAATGTTCACTATATATCCCAAAGATCAGCCTGCTTCCAGTAGCAGTCATAGTTTTGGGTCAATTTCTGCTCTCAGTGAGTCTGTCAAAGCCACCACAGGTGTGGGTGACAAGTCTTTAAAAGTCTGGTACCTGCAAAAATTTAAATCTTGTTAGCAGGGCTTCCATCTGTACATTCTCATTCCCATCATCAGTGGGCAAACTTCAAATAAATTAAACTGTTTTCTATCAAAGAGCCATCCACCTCTGCCGCATACACCTTTCACTCAAAAGGGAAAACAGGTTTTAGGGTCACTCGTGACAGCCCCCAGATGTATGATATTGTTTTGATGGCTTACTTATGACATTTGTGATATGTTCAGTCCTTTTAGCCTAAAATCAATTTTAATGACGTGTTTTTTTTTCCTGCCTCATTCCCCACAGCTTTTTGTAAATGATGCTCAGGTGAACTACACAGATGTTGAGACCAGCAGGGGAGTGATCCACGGGCTGGGGAAAGTGTTGCAGGTCCAGAGAAACAGGTGTGACCAGAAAACCTCCACCAACACGCAGGTACCACTCAGCATCTTTCTGGATTTGTATTCTGGTATAAACACATAGCTGAGGGCACTCATGTAACACAGTAGCCTGAAGACAGTTTTGTCGAAGTTTGTCTGCCTAAATTTATCTTCACTGGGTCATATTTCCAAAGTGTTACTAAAAAGTAAAAAACTCCTTGTAACAGCATAGCATCAGGAATGAGACTCGGAGACCAGAAAACTGCAGTTTAAAGTGCTGAGTGCACGTTTATTAACAAACAAACAAATAAACAGGCACAAGGGCTAAAATAAAAGGTTCAACAAAACAATTTGGCTGTCAGGTTGGACATTCGCCTTCACTGACAAGTTCTCCACAGCACAGCATATAAGGGGGTGCCTGTTAAACCCTCTTTACCCCCTAAGCCGGAGTGACTGTTCCCCTTTTGGAACTCCTCTACAGAGGGTGGCCCCAATGCTGGCAGCGGTGCTAGGCCCATCCAGCGGTGGCGAAGCTGGGAGTGGCGTGGAGCACTCCAGCAGTGGCAGCACAAGCCATGGCACGGGGCATACCCACAGCAGCAGCGCAGGCCACCACAAGGGGTAGCCAGGCAGTGCAGCCTATGGCACAGGGCTCTCTGACAGCACAGCCCATTAAACAATGAAATCAGCAACATGCTAGGACTGATTCTCGGAGTAAAGGATAATGTACAGACTTTCTTTTTTTCTTGAAGGGGAAGTGTGCAGCCTGCCACTTGAAGGCAGATTGCCCTTTAGGGACAGAAGCTGTGGTAAGTTATGTCCAGATTATGTTGTGTTGTGCAACTTACTCCCTGATGTCTTGAAGCATACATCTTGGACTGACTGATAAACTTTTGTTTTTCGTACCACTTTATAACTATTTTTCTTTGTTTTGCTCAATAGGCTGGAAAGAGTACCAACTGTATTAACAGTCGCTACATCTTGGGAACAAGGTTCATGTACTTTGGCTGCAGACCTGTGTGTGTGAACACTATAATTGTAAGTGACCATTGTATTATTCTCTCTACACCACAATGTCATTTACCAATTTTTCTATACAATTTGCTGCAACCCAGTTACCAATCACTACTACTTACTGAGCTTCAAAAGGTAAAGAGCATAGAACTCATGGAAGCAATTTACATTCCCAATCATTAAGAACTGGAAACAATAAGAAAATGTATTGAACTCTTCTGTGTACTATATGACAGAAAGCATGAGCTCTACAACGTATACAACGAATGAGTGATTTAACATAAATTCCAATGAAAAAGTTATGTTATCCATATTGAAACCATGAGATGTTGACTGTAATGGTTTGAAACAGGATTCCCATGTTTGTTTTTCAGAAGAGAGACTGCTGTACTGGTTTCTTTGGGGCGCAGTGTGAGTCGTGCCCAGGGGTAGCAGGCAGGCCCTGCTTTGGAAACGGAGTCTGCCAGGATGGGGTTAATGGAACTGGGGTGTGCAATTGTAAACAGGGCTTTACCGGGACAGCCTGTGAAAACTGCGAAACAGGGAAATATGGACCCAGTTGTGACCAAGGTGCAGCCTTATTCATTCTACACCCAGGGATATGTAAAAGATGGGCGATAATAAAATCATCTCCTCTCTGACCAACATGTGTTAATATTGCTGTGTGCAAATGGCAGCTGTAGTGACTCAATCTGACCACTTCATGACTGTTGTTTTATGTTCTTTCAATTTAATGTGCAGTGTGTGTTGCATTATGAAGATACTTTGTTTATTTTGTAGTTGTTACCAGGGATAAATATAACCTTGAATTTCATAGAACAGAGGGTCACAATACCAGTGTTGGATATTTATTTTGTCTGAGAGAATTTTTTTTTTTTTTTCATAACCCAAATAAATGCAGTACATAAAGGGGGTGATGTAAGGATACACACAAAGTGAATTGCGGGTGCAAAACCCCCATAATCGTGTTTAGCAGTCGTAAAGTTTGATTTTACTGGCCGCTAAAAATGCGGGATCTGGATACTAAGTGGGCACAAACATTATAATGTAATGTAAGGATTTTGCCTTGCGCTTAGGCAATTGCTGACCCTCAAAAAACTTTACACCTCTTCTTACGAAGTGCAAACCATTGTAGAAGCGAGTAACTAAGAGCTGTATATAAGCACACATCTGCAGAGACCTGTCATTGGCTTCAGGATGCTGTGGTTCACTTCCTGATGTGGTGACACTGGCTCTTGTTGAGGAGAAACAGGAACATGTTCAGAGGAGAAGGTCAAGACGAAGAAGACCCTGCATATTCAATCCCAGGGTCACTTTGTTTGGGATGCTGGAAGATGCGGTGCTAAAGCGTTATTGTCTCGCTCCCCAGGTCATCCTTGACTTCATAGCTGAATTGAGGGATGAGCTAGACCCCAGCATCAATCTAGGCACTGTTATCCCTGCACATGTGGAAGTGTTGTGTTCTGTACACTACGCAGCCTCTGGTTCCTTTTGGAACACAGTTGGAATGTCTGGAGGGATAACCCAATCCACCTTTTCCAGAGTGCTAGGCACATTTCTGGATGCCCTGCAACAAAGGTTAGGCCAATACATATCATCCCCTAAGGATACTAGCATAACTGATGTTGGCCGAGGCTTTTCCAAGCAACTCTGTTTCATGCTGAGTGATCTCAGCCATAAGGATTCTCAGCTCCTTCTCAGAAAGCTTTTCTTTTTTGTGCGCCAAGAGGACTTTGCTGCCCTTGTGACATTTTTTTTTGGTTTGTATTTTCGTACTTCACAAAAGCCAAACGGTGTCTACGGCCCTCTGTACTCCTAACTCTGCAAGTGCGGCTGCTAAATAGACCGGTGCTATCATTGAGACCTTCATTATCAAAATTTCTGATTATTATTTGTGCGTGTTGAAAATGGTTTACTGAAATTGATGTATTTTTCTTTGTGTTTTCTTTATATCCCTTCTAGAATGTGCCTGCATTCATGGGCTTTGCAGCGACGGGCCCAGTGGGGACGGAACATGTGAATGTGATGTGGGGTGGAGAGGTGTTACCTGTGACAACAGTAAGAATCAGCCCCTGGCTGCCAATACATGATTCATTCTTATTGTTATATTGTCTCTACTGACACTTGAACTACATGGTATATTGTTTTCACTCCAGGTCTAAGCATTCTAAGATTCTTTTTTTTTTTTTTTTTTTTTTTAGAAATTACGCAAGATATATGCAACAACACCTGCCACACAAGTGCTAAGTATGTTTTTATGTTAAGTATGCACACTCTTTCTTTTATTTAAAAAAATATTGTTGTTATTGGGTGATTGAAAGCAGTACACCTTCAGTTCAGAATAGTACTGTGGGGTGAGGGAGGAAATTACATTTGCTAAGTGTATCAAATGCTTACAGTGTGCTGTGTGGTATGTATAGGGTTTAAGTATATCATCAATTGGAGTGCTTAACTGCTGGTGTGGGGTTGAATAGTGTAGTGGTGAGGCTGGTCAGTTTAGGTAGCAATATGGAATGTATAGGTTTCTTTAATCAATATAGATATTGTAGGGAACTTCACATGTCTTGAATTAAATACTGAAAGCAAAGCTTGTAATTAACAGGATAACGTATCTGAAACTGAATTCCAGTGGTAAGTCATTCCTAAACATTCTCATGTCTTTCCGCTCAGCTGCCTCATCAATTCTGATGGTACTTCTTATTGTAAGTGTGCTGCTGGATTCAAAGGGAACGGCACATCCTGTGCAGGCAAGTACCTGTTGATTTTCAGTATCCTATTTACAGACTCGAGGTTAAACTGCTGTATAAAAATTACAAGAGGGAGCCTGTTTATTTAACATTTTAATTGTGTTCCACAATCTGGATACATTACAAAGATAAGATTTGAAGAAGAAATGTTGTGCTTGTAAGGGTCTACTGGTGTAAACATTCACTTGTCCAGCTAGCTCAAACATCCAACGCATTCTTGAATTAAACAATGTATCGCAAGACTCGAAGGTACAAACCATTTTTACAAGTTCAGGGTCAGGTCTACTCTCCTGGCATGTGGCCAACCAAACCGTTGGGGTCACTAGTGACTTAAAGGGGGAACAGTAATATACAATAGAGGCAGAATTATATAACAAGGTTTATTAGATGCTGTAATGCGTTTTTCTTCTTGCAGCCTTAGATGCCTGTGAAAGCAGTAATGGAGGTTGTT
Source organism: Polyodon spathula (assembly GCF_017654505.1). Lineage (NCBI taxonomy): Eukaryota > Metazoa > Chordata > Actinopteri > Acipenseriformes > Polyodontidae > Polyodon > Polyodon spathula. The sequence goes on along the minus strand of NC_054540.1, from coordinate 27,733,000 downwards.
CACCTAACGCACTCTGTAAGAGAACCACCCCAGGGAAACGAGTGTGTGTCTGCAATGCAGGGTACACTGGCGATGGGGTTGTTTGTCTTGGTAGGTATGGTGTGCAATGCAATACAGTCTGTTATACACCTCAAAACTTATACACTACATTGACTATATTGTTATTCTTCCTTATTCATATATAATTCTTGATCCCATATGAACTTGTGTCAGCCAAAGCTAATTTTAGAAAACACTGCTGCACACATGTTTGTATATTAAACAAGATTCATTCAGTAGAACAGCAGTTGGCACAAATGTTGGCATCAAAAAGTTGTTGTACCACAGTATGCTAAAATAACTTTTTAACATTAAAACAGTGATACAACAACATTTTAGTTTGTTTGAATTGCCATACAAAATAGCCATGTACTTTCAGCAGGGAACCACTCTTGAAGATACTTGACCAATTTAGGGTATGCCACAGTTAATAGCATTACTTATTTCTCGTATAAATCCTGACCGAATTTCAATCAGCCCTTATTGACATTTGGATACATTTATCTTACCAAATGTTTGTATATAAATCAGAGATTTTTATTATTATTATTATTATTATTATTATTATTATTATTATTATTATTATTATTATTATTATAGTAGTAGTAGTAGTAGTAGTAGTAGTAGTAGTAGTAGTATTATTATTATTTTATTTCTTAAAGAAATCAACCCTTGTTTGGTTAACAACGGAGGATGCCATTTGAATGCTGAGTGCACCCACACTGGACCAAATCAGGTTAGTGCAAACTGTTTAAACTCATTACAGCTTCACAGTCAGGGTGGTCAAAGAACCTAAGCCTTTTAAATAGCATTGTCTGCTTCTGAATCCAACATGCTCACCAATAGCATGGGTAATTACCATTTTCATCCACAGCATCATGTCTTACACAGAAACACGGTTCTCCATTGAGGCAACTACTGTGACCCTCTTATTATAATTCAGTCATTCTGTTTTCCCATCCCTTATTAAAGTTTACTATGGTATTTTTGCAGTTTTACTGTGCTTTTCCTATGGTTATACTATGCATTTACCACAGTTTACCCTGGTTTGACATGTTTATTCATATGCTTTACCATACCTCATTATTCTTTACAATGTCTTCACTATGCTTTATTAGACTTTGCTATGCTTTTACTATGGTACACTTTTAAAGGGGATTTTAAAAAGCTGCCTACTCTTCTAAAGTCTAATTGTCCCCAGTGTATTATTTGCAGTCTGCCTGCAATTGCATCAGTGGTTATTCTGGAGATGGGATAATGTGTAACTCCATCAACCCCTGTGTTAAGGTAAGTTTTTATTTACATTCTTCCAATATGTTGTATCCTTCTAGTAGGGTTATAGTAACTTGAAAAGGGAACAATTAATCAACTGCTTCTCATTGTCCGACTTACTTTATAGAAAAATGGGGGCTGTAGTGAGTTTGCCATCTGTAACCATACCGGCCCAGCTGAAAGAAACTGCACCTGCAAGTCCGAATACATTGGTGATGGATTCAAATGTAAAGGCACAGTCCACAAGGTACAGCTTCCATCCAAGTTAGGCAGTGGTCAGGGGGAGTAGAGGAGAAGGGATATTCAAGGCTACAAAAACATACAAAAATTATAAAATCCTTTTTTTTTTTTTTTTTTTTTTTTTTTAACTTTATGCTACTGTATACATGTATGACTACAGCTAAAACCCGGAACTGAATAATAAAGTTTGGAGCTGATATTAAACCTGACCTTATTCTGATAAAACAAAATAATACCTTCCTGACCTGTTTTGTACCTGTATTAGCTACACAGGCCTAGGTCATGTTACTGGCTCAAAGCATGTCAGACAGTAGGGGAAGCAGCTGATTGGTTATTGACAGGATAGGTCATTGAAGGGGTGAGGACAATTTTACCCTTCTGGTGAAATGACCAGTAAAGTGCAACACAAGATTTGAGCCCTATGTTAAAAAACAGAAACGAAGCACATAACAGGTGCGGTTTATGAAATAATTCTGTTAGCTACACTCCCTTTCAATGTCCCTAGCTACTGTACTTGAGCCATTGTAATACAGAGCAGTCAACTATGCAGAATCAAAGAACAGCCACCAGAAAATAACCCTACTTTCATGAATCTCAGTACAGTGGCTGGGTTCTAATTAGTAATTGATAAGCATATTATTTTTAAAGGATGCCTCAATTCTACTTTTTTTTATTTTTTTTACAGGAGCTGTCATTGAACCCCATCACCTCTCATTACTTTTTTCAACTACAGGTAGTTCATTTGTTTTATTTCCAATTATGAGATATTACTATGTATGTGTGTACTGGAGAATTTACCCATTTTGTTTGCTTAATGCATAGATAATATTTGGTATTGTACTGTTTTTTTTTTTTTTTTCCAAAACCTTTTTTCTTTTGCACAAAAATGTGTTTTTGTGGGTGTGTGCGTATATAATATATGGGTATATATTATATATATAATATATATATATATATATATATATATATATATATATTATATATGGCGATAGGCAGATACATACATACATGTGTGTGTATAATTTTTTGCATTCACCTAATTTGCACATTATTTTCTCTATTTCAGGCCAATGCAGTGAGAGACCTTGCTGGCCAAGGCCCCTTCACTGTCTTTGTTCCCACCTCACGCGCCTTCAAAAATGAAGCAAATGTGAGTTTATGGGAACAAAGTGAGAATGTCTGTCAGATTTGTCAACCAGTGCGCTATAGGTTTGCCATGTAATCTGTATTTAACTAAAGCGCATGAGAGAAACTTAACATTAAAATGTGGCTAAGTTAGTGGTATTTGTAAGCAATAACACAAGCATGGCAGGGTATGGTGTATTACGCAACTACTGCACACCCTGTCATTTGCCATTGCTGATGTATTTCATACCCCTATTTTTAATTGTATTTTTTGTGCAAGTGCACTGCTACTAATGGCATCTCTGGTTGGACTCTACCCACACTCACATGATAGAAGGCTCCTTAGGTAAGTGGTTACAGTCACAGCTATTTCTTTCTTCTTGTTCTTTCTGTCGTATAGATAAAGCAATGGGGTACTAGAGGATTGATGCCCCAGATTCTCCGCTATCATATGGTGGCTTGCAGTCAGTTGCAACCCAGTGAGCTGAACAAAACCAAGAATGTCACAAGCCTCCAGGGAGAACTCATTACCATCTCCTACTCCCAGGTAACCCAGTCTAAAAAATGAATACCAGTGTAGAATATAGAAACACAATATAAAATGAAATGTATAGACCTTAACATCTAACATTGCACATACAAACCATGTTATAACAATGTGATTCATTTTATTTTCCTGTGCTATGCAGTACTTTACTTAATGTTGGATAATGCATGCTCCAACTGTGTCTAAAATGTATTTTATCGTTGATCAAAGTAAGGGAATTATTTCAAGGTTAAGTCTGAATACTATATTGTACTGTATATCTATTCATAATGCCTGTAGTTACTGAATGCATAAATGCTCTTTTCTCTTCGCAGGATTCCATAGTTTTAAACAATAAAGCCAAGATATTGTCAAGCGACATATTAAGCTCCAATGGCATAATCCATACAATAGACAAAGTGCTGGTTCCTGAGAGCCTGCAAATCATTACTACAGGCGTGTCTGGTTCCAAACTGGTTTGTATTTGTTAGTTCACGTTGTACAGTACTTTGTATGACTAAATAACATTGTTTATATGGCTTTATATATGTAGCTTTTCTGTTCTGTGCGCTACATCTCAGGCTTTGCAGTTTATCTCTATTAGGTTTCTTATTATATTTGTACAAATATTTGAAATCTATTTGACCATTTCATATAAAGTTTTAGTTACTACTGTAGATTAAGCTAAATAAACTGATTCATCTTTGTTTTAAGTGACAAAGGCACCATAGCAGCACTGAAGTTACAATTTTAGCATACCTGTATTTGATTATAAATGTCTTTAATCTGCTTTAACTTCTATCTTTTTGCAGGAAAATCTGACCACAGTCGCAGAACATCAGGGATATTCAACATTCAGTAAACTACTCCAAGTTAGTATCCTTACTGATGTCTATTAAATTTAGTTTATTTTACGAGTGCAAATCATTATGTTGAGGACTATAAAGAAAAAGGTATTTGCCACCAAATGCCAATTTGATATCTTAGATTTAGGAGTGGGGGATTTAAATATCTTTAAAGGCCATCTCTCAGTCTAGAAAATGTTACAAAGGTGTTTTTTTTTGTTTTTTTTTTAAAGCTTTATCGGTGATACATCTAGACCAATGCTGTAATTACAGTCACAGCTTAATCATCTCTTAGTGGGTTTATAAAGAAATATTGATCTGTCTGAAGTCTATGTCTAAACACAGACGTGTTGTAAACTGCAGGGTCTTGATGGTTTTTTGTCCTCTTCTTTCAGGACACTGACATGCTGGGCCTTATAAACAATCCCATCCACCAGCCTGTCACCCTGTTCTGGCCTACAAACAGAGCAATGGCGGCCCTGCCCAAGGATCAGAAAGACTTCCTTTACAGCAAAGAAAACCTAAACAAACTGATTGAATACCTTAAATACCACATTATCAGAGATGGCAATGTAACATTTTATATAAATTACTAATATGTACTGCTTATGCATGCATGTTTGTCTGTCTGTCTGTCTCTACAGTGATGTCCAGAAGAATATACAGTGCTCACTCTTTATAACACTATAGTGGGGAGCCATAGTTACAAGACCGTGATATTTGTGTTCCACCTTATAACGAGTATAAAAGGCCTACTGTAATGGCATCACGACCCTACTGTTATAACCTATTCCATACTATGAGGCGCGTATAAAGGGTGAGCATTGTATGTGGAATATGAGTCAGACAAAGTAAGATTTGGTTTCATGTTAATGTAAACATTTTCACTTTCCTCCTCCTCCATAATACTGAAATCAACATAAGACACATACTTACCTCTCAGCTACAGAGTTTGCACTTTAGTTAAATATTTGTCTGCAATAATTTCAATGGGTTGAGCTGCTAATTCATTACAACTGCTGCTGCAGGTTCTCTCCCTTGGCAAATACCTGGTGGTCAAATCCTATCATTATTTCTTAAAGTTTAAGAACAGAATCCAGAAATCATTTTTTTTTTTTTTTAAACAATTTAATGCATATGCTATTATAATACAGGAACAACTGTAATAATAAAAACTGCAGTTTAGCAGTGTTACTATCATTCTGCATTTCTGTTTAAACAGATTTTAGCCTCAGACCTTCCCAATTCAGAAGCACTGAAGACCCTTCAGGGATCAGACCTACGTGTTAACTGTGGAGATGAAGACAATATTGTAAGTTGCAAATGACAGAATCTGATGTATTCATTTCACTTACTCACTATTGCAATGTAGAATGGAAATGTATTGGTAATGTTAAACCAGTTTGCTGGAGATGACTTTGGCTTAAGTAGAGTTGCTTAGGTAACAGGTTTAAAATGATTGGAAAGAAAACCATGTGCAGAAATGTATTGAAAAGGAAATAGGGTAGGATGGTTAGTGGTTGATTGTACTTGAATAAAGTAGCAGCTGAATGGCTAATTTCTATTGACAATTAGTAAGATAACAAAAACAGACTGTACTCACGTATATTCTGGGCCTACTATGATATAAATACCAGGCCTGGAGGCGACGCAAACAGAGAAACTCCAGTACCTCCAGGCATCGTGGACCATCAGTGTAGCCTCCGAGGCTATCTCTAGCATAACAAAGTAATTAATTCCATGTTTACCTTAATTCATAAACCTTACAAAAAAGTGAAAAATATTTATTAAATAGTTATAATATTTATAAAGTTTATCATTACCCAACGGAACCTGTAGAGGGATGCAAAAAAGCATATTACCAATTACATACCCCTACGTGTTGAGACAAACATCATTTTTTCATGTGTACCTTACTAAATATAATTTAGACTAAACAAAATAAAATAAGGAAGCCTTTTTCAACCATCAGTACTACATCAAAATGAACCTTTTATCATTTAACTGTTTTTTAATGATGCTGAATTGTCTCTAAATACATTTAAAACAATGTTTGCTCATATTTTTTATTACCAGTACAATGTATTGTATTATTCTTTTATAGGGAGCACTCTTCCTAAACAACAGAAAATGTAGGATCGTTCAGAGACAGCTGGAGTTCAGTGGTGGGATTGCTCATGGCATTGACTGCATGCTAACACCCCCTAGTGTTGGAGGCCGGTGTGACGTGCTAGATGCTGTTGAGATAATGGTCAGTGTTCCCAATGTCTTCGAGAAAGCTACAAAACATCTAAATTGGGTAGTGCTCTAAGCTATAGATAACATTATTATCCATTTTATGTGGAGCATACTTGTCCAGTAATAATGGTCACAAATTCATAATTAATTTCAACTGAATACCACAGGAATAACACCTGCATATTTTACGCACTTCCTCTGGGTTCTGAAATAATTCATTTTTAATTGAGCCCTGTTAATTCACGTGGATTTAATTATCCATATTAATTCCATGTTTCTTTGTAACAAAAGATGTTATAGATAAAATGGCTATCAATTTCTGGTGTGGCAAACTATCTCCATGTAACCATCATGGTGTGAAAAATGCATAGTGACTATAGAGCTACAAAATCCAGGGCTGAATTCATGAATGTTAATGAATGAAACCACTGACCATTTTAGAAAATCTAATTACATTATTTTCCATACTAGGGGGATTGTGGCCCGTGTTATAAAGTGCCACCTTGCCCCGCAGGGAGCAAACCACAGGTAAGCTACCAGAACCTTTTTTGATGTATCCTTTTAAAGTATATGTATCTTAATAACAAATTACAGTAGGTCAGACTCTTAGGATGGAAACCAAATTAGATGAAAAACATCTGGTTCTGTTATTTGAGGCTATCCTGGTATGCAAAAAATACAAATTGGGAGAATTCTAATTGCCATCACAATCAGTTAACTTGATTTGTCTTTGATTGGTATGGATTGTATGCATTCTAGTGTTTTGCCATTTCATTGGCTTTACACATTTTACTGATGGATGGTGGTTCTTACAGCGTGTTTGTTTTATCACTGTAACAGTAGATGTTTTTTTTTTTTTATCTGAGCAAAAATACTGCACTAATAATTATAATGTGGACACTTCTCTCAACATTTCACTGCACAGAAAACAACAAAGAACTGTGTCTACTCCCCACTCTTCAAGAAGAGTTTTGATGGGTGCCAGCAGATATGCTCATTCGTCATCTGGAGGTTCAAATGCTGCCCTGGCTACTTCGGCATTGACTGCCAAGGTGATAGATTTTATTTATATAATTTGCTTGAATATGGTTTCAAAGGAACCTGAGCTACACTTACCTGAAAGATGTGCTAAAGACAATAAGACATCACATGTATCTTTTTACTGTTGAGGAATTCTACTGTCTGACTTCATTTTTTAAACCAAAAAAAATAAATTAATGAACTTGTAATTTACGAGTACTAGTAAATAAATAATCCAAACACATCATCATCAAGCAGCATTATAATTATTTTAGAAAATATGCATGTAGGAATCCATGTGATATTAAGTGATACCGTTTTGTCTCGAGTAGCCTGCCCTGGGGGCCCTGAAGCCCCCTGCAACAGCCATGGAAGGTGTGATGAGGGGAAGGAAGGAAGAGGAGCATGCACCTGCAACACAGGCTTCTACGGCGTGGCCTGTGAACTCTGTGCCCCAGGGCGATATGGACCGAACTGTCAAGGTAATATTTATCAGTAATTGTGCCTCACCTTAAAAATGTGTGAAATTAGAAAACAGTAATAAAAAATAAATAAATAGTGCGTATACAGTACAATTAACTGTCAATACGGCAAAAGCTTATGGGGAAATGTCACAAGGCTGGCTGAGTGGTGATGTCACACCCGGAACAATAACACACAAGACAGACATAGATAAACAGACAGAAAATAAAAAGGTTGTAACAAAACACTGACACCAAAACAGGGCACGGCACTTGCGGCCAAAATAAATAGACAAACAAAACTCACTAACAGCAAAACAAGCGGACGAACATTAAACAAACAAGTACCGTGCTGGCCTTCCAGCACAACTTAACAATTGCTATTTCTCTCTTACAATATTTTAACTCTCTAATCATGAACACATAACCCTCAGTGAGTGAAAACATGCTGCTTTTATGCAGCTGTACCGAGACTCTATTGCTAATCAAGCATTCAGTTGGAGTCTCGGTACAACCGTACGTGAATCAATCTAGTGAATTTCCTGTGCTCACATATGATTACATTTTACCTGCACGTGAAGTGCTGTGCAGTCCTTGTGCCTACATACAAATATACATTTTAGACCCACTCATGTTACACAGACCCATGTATATCCCGCGTACCAATGACTATACATCAACATTAACATACAACATAAAACACAAACAAATAGCACAGAGGCGGGGCACTTTGCCACAGGAAACAATCCTTGGCACAGTACAGTTGAGGATATTGTGCAGTCGTGTGTAAATGCAGAATTGGTTTACAGTTTAACTGATGCTGCTTGACCCTGTAGTTTACATTATTAGTTGTGTTTCTTTCCTAGTCTGTAACTGTACAGAACATGGAACGTGTGATGAAGGGAACAAAGGAACTGGGGCATGTTTCTGTGAGAAGGGATGGACAGGACCACTCTGTGAAACCCAGCTAGGTGAAGAGCAGTTCAGAATGCTGTATGCCTGCTGAATAATCCATCTGAAAAACTTAAAATATACTGCACATGCATTTGATTATCTTTCAGATATCTTCAGAATTAACAAAAATAAGAAATTATTATTATTATTATTATTATTATTATTATTATTATTATTATTATTATTATTATTATTGATAGTCCTGATATTTTCTTCATTTTCTGTTTTATTGCTAGATTTCTGTGATCGTATCACTTTACTCAATCCCATAAATGATTGCTTATGCTAAACTGATGTCTGGCTCTGTTTCTCAGCTGTGACCCCAGTTTGCTCCCCATCCTGTTCCAACTCTGCTGTGTGCAAGGGGAACAATACCTGTGAGTGCAGGCCGTTGTACGAGGGAGATGGAAGAACATGCACAGGTTGGTCCAACTCAGGTGGAGACTTAAATGGAATGAGCTGCAGTGTACTCATGTAGTTCATTGGTTCAAGTTGAAATGAAATGCTGTATGCTGTACTGGTATTTCATTTTACGACATGCTAACATGCAACTTCATAGCAAATTCCTAATTATTTTTGTATACAGCTAGTTTTCTAGACCTTTTTTTCACTTTGACTCTGGTCCATTTTTTTACCATCATGTGATTGTTTTATTTCCTGTGCTCTTGAAATTATGGCCCCACCTCACCTGAGCTTCGCTTTCCGTGCTACACGTTAGTCTTTTGTGGGGTCCTAATTCCTTGCTGTGCAGGAAGGGAATATGTAGTGTGGTGTCAGGTTAAATGGACTTTACTTTAGTGAAAATAAATTCAGAAAAACAAAACAGAAGAATGATAAGAGATTTTCCTAAAGTTGTCCTGCCAATGAGAGGTAATACGTGTTTATTAATGCTTGGTTGGTACTCTTTTAAACTGTGAACAATCAAAGCCTGCTGATTTCTGGGAGTTCTGAGCACTGTTCTTTTATCTGTAGTTGTGAACCTGTGCCAGCAGCAGAATGGCAGGTGTGCCAAGGAGGCACACTGCACCCAGAAGGGGGTGACTGTGACCTGTAGCTGTCCCAAGGGGTACTCCGGTGATGGGTATACTTGTGTAGCTATCGACCCCTGCGTTACCGACAACGGGGAGTGCCACGAACATGCCACCTGTACCATGACAGGCCCGGTAGGTGACCGAGATGTCAGCAAAAAAGAGGGCAACTGCTACCATTTGGGACAGCTCATTTTTTCTAATTAAAGATATAAAAAAAAAACTAATCCTGGAGGTTCAGATGCTTACAATCACTTTAAAGTGGTTCTGTCAAAACTGCATATTTGAGTGCTATGTAGCCGATAACAAGGTGAAAACATGTAAGATTTATGGAACTATTTTATTTATTTACTTACTTAATTGTTGCCAGTTATTTTCTCCCAATTTGAAATGCCCAATTATTATTTCACCGTACTGAGTTCACTGCTACCCCCCTGTGCTGACTTGGGAGTGGCGAAGATGAACACATGCTGTCCTCTTCTTTACACACTGCGGATTCACCATGCAGCCACCTCAGAGCTACAGCGTTGGAGGACAGCACAGCTCTGAGTAGCTTACAGGCATGCCCGCAGGTGGCCGGCCAGACTACAGGGGTCGCTGGTGCGCAGTGAGCTGAGGACACCCTGGCCGACCTAAACCATCCTGCACTCACGCAGAGTGCCTTTACTGGATGCGCCACTTATGGAACTATTTTGTTAGCTACAATTCAATTAATGTTACAGTTGAATAGCAAAGTAAAATGTAGTGAAAAGCATGGTGAATCATAAACTGGCACTGTAAACACACAGTTTGGTTTGCATCTAATATATAAGAAAGCTGAAGCAGACTGCAGCGGGTTATTATTATTAGGAAAAAGCAACAGTGTCTTCATTATAAATTTAAAGAAGTAGAGGATTGATGTTGAATGTGCCGATGTGGTCTGTGAAACAGAACAAGAGAGTGTGTGAGTGCAAGAGCGGCTACATCGGGGACGGGGAAGACTGCGCAGTGAAAGAGCTACCCATCAACCGCTGTGCACAGAACAACGGGCAGTGCCACACTGATGCCATCTGCACTGATCTACACTTTGAAGGTAGGAAACTCAAGTAGGGTCAGATAGTCACCCAGCTACTGACTACATGCTGAACAGCTGCTTTCTAGAGCACTTTTGGGGTTTGCGTTTCTTTTTTACTGGTTTGTACATAGCTTCTGTATTCTATTAGAAATGGTTTATTGGTGTTTTATTGAATTAAGTATGATCACGATACTCAAATCTATGTTCTAGGCTATGTCAACATGTACATTTAAATAACAATAATATAACATTTCTATAAGACAAATTTATGTGGCAAACTTACTAATTTCACACGAATAACAAAAATGTCTAAGTTCATTATGATTGTCAACTCCCTATGACAGCGACAGTGCCTGCTAAACGTGTCTTCTCATTGCAGACAGCACCGTGGGAGTTTTCCTTCTCCGCTCCCCTCAAGGCCAGTACAAACTTGTGTATGAAGCAGCCCAGGAAGGCTGCAGGCAAGAGGGGGCAACAATCGCCACATACAATCAGCTCTCCTACGCTCAACAGGTTTAGTATACTTTATCCATATCTTTCACATATGAAAGTATAGCAGCATTGAAGTGATTAAACATCACTCGAAGGACTGTCATAGACTTCACAGATTAAACACCTTAAGCAAACTACAGAGTCATATATTATTTCTCAGGATAGCACCTCCCCCTAGGTTTTAATGTTCCACCTCAATTAACTACAGTACTAAAAACAAAAATTTCCACCTTACCATTCTAAGATCTATAACTGTTGTTTTTTCTTTACCTCTCTAGGCTGGATTCCACATGTGTGCAGCAGGTTGGCTGGCAGCCGAGCGGGTGGCTTACCCGACTGCCTACTCCAACCCCAAATGTGGCTTCGGCCAGGTGGGGATCGTGGACTACAAAGTTCGGTCCAACCTTAGCGAAACCTGGGATGCGTATTGCTACCGAATGAAGAGTGAGAAATGGGGTGGGGGGGGGGGGGGGGGGGGGGGGGGGTTGCTAATAAAGGGGTAGTAGACATCAGTAGGGTCTTGCTTCAGTAGAGTGAGCTGAAAGCTATGAAAACTAAATCTTGGAATAATGTAGCAAATGAGTTCCAGGTTCCAATTTGGTCACATATTATTATGTGATCCCCGATGATTTGGCCACACTAGTGCCATATTAAGGATGCAAGTGCTCTGGGGCCTGATCCCATGCCACATTGAAACACGGTTCCACTGTTCTGTAACCATATGGCATATATTTTTTTTTTTTATTTAGTAAGGTGAGAAGATCATGTTACAATGAAACTTCTTTATAATTTATTGTTAGAATATTGCATATCCCTTAAATTGGAATATACAGTTGTAGTCAAAAGTTTACATACCCTAATGGAAATGTATAATTTCTAGAAATTTAGGAATATATAGGATATAGGAATATTTGTAGCAAAGGTTTTGCCTTTGTGGATGAAGAAAACAAGTTACAAGAAATAACTTTTTTGCAAAACTCCAAAAATGCTACTTCAAAAGTGTTCATACCCTGACAATGAAAATTAAATTAATAGCTATTTGAGAAACCTTTAGCAATAATAACTTTTAAACGATTAGGATACTTGTCCACGAGATGTTGGCATGATTCTTTAGTGATTTTTGACCATTGTTCAGTGCAGAATTGTTCCAGTTCATTCAAATTCCGAGGACTTCTCTTGGGCACAGCCTTTTTCAACTCATACCAAAGACTCTCAATTGGATTTAGATCAGGACTTTGACTAGGTCATTCCAGAATGTTGATTTTAGTTCTTCTTTAACCATTCTGAAGTAGATTTTGATGTATGCTTTGGATCGTTGTTGTGCTGGAACATCCAGTTGCGCTTTAAACTGAGTTTTGTAGCGGAGGGCTTCAGATTGGTCGATATCGTTTGGTGTGCTATCGAATCCATTTTACCATGTATTGGAAAAATATTTCCTGTGCCATTAGGGGAATAACAGCCCCATAGAAGGACATTACCATCTCCATGCTGGACAGTAGGTACAGTGTTTTTTTCTTTGTACGCTTCTCTTTGACTTTCTCCAAATGTAATGACTATCAGCATGACCAAATAGCTTGATTTTTTTTCATCACTCCACAAAACCTTTGACCTGAACTCATATCCATCATTCAATTGCCGTTTTGTAAACTTTAAGCAATTGTCCTTGTGACATTTTCCTAAGAGTGGCTTTTTCCTTGGCCTGCGACCATTGAGACCTTCTCCATGCAATACTCAATCTATGGTTGAAATGGAAACTCCAGTTCCACTTCCAGCCAATTCACTTGGAATATCTTTGGCAGTCAATCTCGGATTGTCATTAACCTTCCTCACAATTCTTCTACTTGTTCTTGGTGAAAGAACCTTCTTCCAGACCGAGGGAGTTTTGTGACAGTACCATGAGTCTTCTACTACTTGATAATAGAAACAATAGTTGAAATTGGGATACTAAAATGCTTGGAAATCCTTCTCCAGCTTTATGACAATAAATCATTTTCTGCCTAGCTCTTTATTTTTTCCCATATTGACCTATCGGTAATGACAGCAATCATCCTATGCCTAACCCTTTTATACTCTCTGAGAATGCTCACCTATAAGCCAGCATTTTCTAAACTTTTTCTAGAATTAGGTCTGTATTATCATATTGAAAGTTCTAGCATCTTGTAGACAATACTATCATAGCATTAAATGGGTATACATACTTTTGAATTAGCATGTTTTAAAAAGTTTTTTTGCAAAAAGAAAATGCTTAAATAAATAACTGTAGACATTTTTTTTTTCCTCATCCACAAAAGCAAAACTTTTGCTACAAAAGATTTTTTCCTAAAATTCTTTGTTTTTCAAGAAATTTCTGAAAATTATAAATTTCCATTAGGATATGTAAACTACAACTGTATAACTTAAATAAAGGGGTGTTTTCAACACAACTTAATAAAGGCATCACCTTTGTCTTGTGGAGGTGTTCTAATATAGCTCTCTAGAGTGCACTGCTGTCCTGACCATGTGTTTCTGTCTCGTCCACAGATGTGCAGTGTGCTTGTAAGCCTGGCTACATAGGTGATGGCTACTCCTGCAGTGGGAATCTTCTTCAAGTCCTAACAGCGAACCTCATTTTCTCCAATTTCCTGAGTGTAAGTATCTGTAGCAGGTATGAGGCTGTTCCTTTATTAAAAAATAGAAGAAAATAAAGCTTGACAGGGCTTAAAGGGCTGCCAGTTATCTAAGTTGATTTGATATACACCCACCCCTCATTATACTGCCCCTCGCTATACTGCGGATTCAGATATCGCAGTCCTGGAGTTGGCTCCCCATTTTTACAGTCTTAACTGCGCATGCTTTAGCTGCAATAAACATAGGCAATTTCACTCAGAATTACTGTTAGTTTTATTTTGTACTGCACATCACAATCAAAAATATACAAAACAATTAAAAACAAAGCATTCATATTATACTGTTTTATACATACGCATTGCACAATAAGACAAAGCAAATTAAATATCTATGTTGAAGCTGTTTTTATTTTAACCAACGAGGTGTTCACTTGTGGCAGCAGTGCACTAGCAAAAGACCTGGGCAGTGACGACAGCTCCCTAGCAACAAGCCTCCTGTGTTGGGAATGGATTCTTTCAATGCAGTGGGTTTGTGTATTTGAGAAAGGAGAAGAAGACTCATGAAATTAATTGGAGACTAAAGTTGATAAGAAGCAATTAACCTCCGCAGTACGAATTAATACAGTGTGCTGCTTTTTATATAAAAAATGAGAAAACGCGGGTTGCGTAGAGGATTTATACTGGACCCTGAAACCCCCGATAAAACAAGGCGGTGATTGTAAAATATTTACTTTTTAGCCTAATTGTTTTTCTATGGGTCTCTCGCTATGTCGCGGCCCTCGATATATAGCAGATTTATACAGGACCCTGACACCCATGATATATCGAGTGGGTGCTGTACATTACAAGCTGATAATCGGAGCTCAGAGATTCCAGTGGACTTTCTGACCTCTCTGACTGTCAGCGGGGTAAAATCAGCATGTATCTTATTTCCCAGTACTGTATTTTAATACAATATATAGCTATAAAAAAAGTACAGCTAATATAATGTGACATCATTTCCAACTGATACAAATGGTCAGATACAAAGAAATTTCAGATGGCTATATCACATCAATACCAAGGTCTATTATGTATTATATTATGCACTGCACATGTAGAGTGACAGCTCTCCTCTTATGTGTATACTCTATTGCATTTGTTACTGTAAAAGTCAGGGAGTTAAGATATATGGTCAACTCAATGCGATCACCATAACGGTTCACAGTCACATATTCTCTAATTCAGCAAATTCTGACGTACTCCAACAACTCGCGGCATGGAGAAGAATTTGTAAACTGCCTCAGCAACCTGACGATCCAGGCTACCCTCTTTGTGCCTGACAACAGTGTACTGAATGAGAACGAGGTGAGTGACCAAGTCAGGATGAAAAACAAGCATCATTTTCATCAGAATTAACAACTGCAGTGTTTGAAGTATGTTGTGCTATAAATAGGCACCAGACACCACAGGATCATGTTTTTCTATTTTCTGTGAACAGACGCTCTCTGAACAGGATATTGAGTACCATCTCTCTGATGGCAATGCCATCTATTTTGGGGATCTCACTAATGGAAGCAAGATCCCTACTCGGCTTGGACACAGTCTCCTTATTTCAGGCTTCACTGACCTTCAGAACACAAGCTTGAATGTAAGTTCAGCACCGTAACGGAGGTTCTGATAAAAACTGCTTATAAATGTTTAGTCTCACACCTATTATGTTATACAGGGGATTGTTTCATCTTGCTATTGAAACATGCTTGTAAATACCTTATTAAAATCATCATTATCAGTAACCTTTTCATTATCAATTTAATAATTGAGTAACTTATTTGCAATGATTCCGGCATGTATGTCCTATGGATAGTTACATTTATCAAATTTAACCTCTGACATTTTTGTCCTGAGCATTACTAAGAATAAATCACTATATTCTAAAAGTTGAAACTATACAGATTTGTGACTTTTTTTGTTTAGTCCAACTTCTATCCTTTGTTTCCTAGAGCACCACCAGGTATGTAAATGACCGATACATAACAGACTGGGATATACTGGCCGCAAATGGAATAATCCACGTCATCCAGGAACCATTACGAGCCCCACCTCCAAAGCCTGCAGTAAGTAGTTTAGTGGGGAGCAGTATGCTAATACTAGAGATCCTGGTGCTAAAGTGATCAGAGGGGATGTACAGGAGACAGCGTAATCATCACAAATGCACACTGTATTTTCATTTTATCATCCCAGTATTGGAAAGTGGTCCTCTGGAATTGAGCAGACTCAAAACACTCGTATACATGAGAATGACGAAAGGGCCTGTTTGGGACTGTACATTAACCTTAGTAAGCTTTTATACAGGGCTACCCTTTTTAAAATGTGTGTTGTGTGATTACCTCCTCTCCCTGTATGAATTTTCAGTGCTGTTTGTTGTCCTTTCAGCTCCATGCATCTCACAAAGCCGGAATCAGTGTGGGGCTCTTCCTGACAGTGGTACTGATAGGGCTGGTCGGGTTTGCGGCCTACCACTACTACTCACGCAGAAGCAGGCCCTTCCAATTCCACTACTTCAAGGTAGGAGATTTATCAGCTATTGACTCTTTCAGCACCAAGTAACTTTATACAAATACTGCCATAAATAAAATAAAAAATAGTTTGCCCTTCAATATCTTATACAGTGCCTGTAGAAAGTCTACACCCCCTTTCAAAATGTTCACCTTTTGTTGCCTTATAGCCTGAAATTAAAATGCATTAAAATAGTTTTGTGGGTTTTTTTTTATTTACCTACACATCCTGCCCCACAACTTCCAAGTGAAAAAAATATTCTAGAAATTTGCAGAAAATTAATTAAAAAAAAAAAAAAATGAAATAGCTTGGTTGGATAAGTGTCCAGCCCCCTTGTAATAGAAATCCTAAATTAGCTCAAGTGTAACCAATCACCTTCAAAATCACACACCAAGTTACGTGGCCTCCACCAGTGTTAAATTGTAGTGATTCACATGATTTCAGGATAAATTCAGCAGTTCCTGTAGGTTCCCTCTGTTGAGTAGTGCATTTCAAAGCAAAGACTCAACCATAAGCACCAAGGATCTTTCAAAAGAACTCTGGGACAAAGTTGTTGAAAGGCACAGATCAGGGGATGGGTATAAAAAAATATCAAAGGCCTTGAATATCCCTTGGAGCATGGTCAAGACGATTATTAAGATGTAGAAGGTGTATGCTACCACCAAGACCCTGCCTAGATCAGGCTGTCCTACCAAACTGGATGACTGAGCAAGAAAGAGACTTCTAAGAGGCTACCAAGAGCAACTTTGCAAGAACTACATACTTTTATGGCCAAGACTGGTCAAAGTGTGCATGTGACAGCAATATCCCAAGCACTCCACAAATCTGGCCTGTATTTTACTCAAGAAAGCCACCTTGAATCCCGTTTGAAGTATGCAAAAAAACACACAGGAGATTCTTTAACTATGTGGCAAAAAGGTTTGTGGTCTGACGAAACTAAAATGGAACATTTTGACCTAAATGCAAAGCGTTATGTTTGGCACAAACCCAGCACAGCACATCACTCAAAGAACACCATACCTACTGTGAAGCATGGTGGTGGCAGCATCATGTTATGGGGGTGTTTCTCATCAGTAGGAACTGGGTAATTTGTTAGGATAGAAGGGAAAATGAATGGAGCAAAGTACAGAGAAGTCCTTGAGTAAAGCCTGCTGCCCTCTGCAAGAAAGCTGAAACTAGGACGGAAGTTCAGCTTTCAGCATGACAAATACCCAAAGCACACAGCCAAAGCTACACTGGAGTGGCTAAGGAAAAAAAAGGTAAATGTCCTTGAGTGGTCCAGTCAGAGCCCCGACCTAAATCCAATCGAAAATTTGTGGCATGACTTGAATATTGCTGTCCATCAACGCTCCCAAAGGAACTTGACAGAGCTTGAACAGTTTTGTAAAGAAGAATGGTCAAATATTGCCATTTAAATGCATGAAACTCTGAGGCACTGACACAACAAAATGTGAAACTAGTTCAAGGGGGTATAGACTTTCTATAGACACTGTAGATATTTAACTAATAAAAGTATGTTAGGTTACTTGTCTGTTTTGACTACTAGACCTGTCTGCAGTGTTTGAAAAGTTGAGCATCGAACATGGTAGTATAATATACCATACCATAAAAGGGGTACCAGGGTAAAATGTTGTGGTACTACTAAACATAAAATGTTACCCTGGTGTATTTATGATTTTCCATTACATGAGAGTAGATGTAAAACTTCATGCTGATTTGAACTCGGCTCTCGCCAAGATAAGCACCAAGTAAGATGTACCTTTGTAGTAAAGTAATGTGATCTATCTGCATTTCCATCCATTTGTGTTGTTTTCCATCTGATGATGTAGATATCCTTCTGTCTGGTGTTGATTGCTGAAGTGTAATGCTGCTTCCAGGGATCAGCTCATTTTGCCTCCCCATTGCATCAGCACACACAAGGGCTACGATGCTGGCTCCGGGGATCAACCACAGTGCGGTCTCCCCAGCGCATCAGCATGATAACCGTTTGGATTGAGCTAAGTAGGATACATTTCTGGGGTCTTCAAGTGGGCACCTTCCATCCTCGATGTTTCGTCAACTAGCCCATGACACCTCAAGTCTTGCCAGCCGATCTTGCGTTGTTCCACACTCTGCCATCTCATCCATTCGTCCTGCTTGGCCTGGGAAACGGCCTTTACACACCTGATCCTATCCTCCTGCTTTTGCACCTCATTGACTACCAGCTTCCTCCGTTGAGCTGGGGTTGCCTTGTGCCATGTAGAAGCAGCTGAACTGAGACCAAACCTCCTTTTCCATGTTGAACTTGCCCCATAATATCTCCGATTCGAAGGGCAGCCTTATCATCTTCCACAGCTTTCTTTGCCGCCCATTTTCTTCCAGTTTTCAACACAGGTGCTGCCTCCCTTATGCATTTGTCACGTGAATCTACTAATGTCATTTCCAGTCGGACTTTGGTGCACTTAAACTCCTCGGTTAGAGCAGAGATTGGTAGCTGCAGTATTCCTTTACCATAAAGTCCCACTCTGCTGAGGCAGTGTGGAACTCCCAACCATTTCCTGATGTATGAACTGATTAAAGCTTCCAGCTTCTCAACTGTTGTCAGTGTCTTGGCAGTAGACCAAACTGAAAGCACCAGAGTTTCAGCTTGCCCGGTAAATCGCTTCTGTCTATGCTCTTCAACCCTTCCACTGCTTGTTGTCTAACGTCTCCCACATGACCTGTGTCCTTTAGATCCCCGTCGTACCTTCTCCCTAGACTTTTCACTGGCTTCTCGGACACTGTTGGTATTGCCTCACCATTAGTATAGAACATTTTCTCTACTACTTTACCTTTAATTATAGAGATGCTCCTTGATTTAGTGGGTTTGAATTGCATTCGTGCCCATTCAATGTTATTTGGTTAATTTGCCCAATAACCGATTAATGCAGGCTACTGTTGTAGTCACTGTTGTCATGTCATCCATGTATGCTCGAATTGGTGGTAGTCGCATTCCAGAAGCCAAGTGCTCTCCTCCCGCTACCCATTTTGATGCCCTAATAATTACTTCTATTGCCTGTGGAGAAATGGTACATCCTGCCATTATTCCAACTTCTAGGCATTGCCATGTAGTGCTGAATTCTGAAGTTGAAAAACTAAATTGCAAATCTCCAAAGTAGGCTTTCACTAAATTTGTTATTGTCATCGGTACGCTTAAAAAATCAAATGCTGCCCAAAGAAGTTCATGTGGCACTGAACCATATTCATTAGCCAAATCCAGGAATGTCACATGGAACTCCTCTCCTTTTTAGCTGATTGAATTTGTTGCCAGATTACACTGATGTGTTCTAAGCATCCTGGGAAACCTGGAATGCCTGCTTTTTGTACTGAAGTGTCAATGAAGCAGTTCTTTAATAGGAAGGTTGACAATCTTTGAGTAATAATGCTGAAGAAAATCTTGCCTTTTACGTTTAATAGGGAAATAGGACGAAACTGACCGATGCTTGTAGAATCTTTTTCTTTCGGTATAAAGACTCCACCTGCTCGGCACCATGCTCTTGGTACAACCTGTTTTTCCTCAATTTCCACAGGATTTGTAGAACTCCAGAAGCACTCTTGTACACTCTGTATGGAACTACATTAGGCCCTGGAGATGATGATGCCCTTACTTTTTTAGTGCTTTGGTGCTGTGTAAAATACAAGCTGATTTTCATCCACTCAAGGTCAGAGCTTCCAGGAAGTCCACTAACGGATAGCTGCTCTGAAATCTTGTGGACATACATATTTGATACGGTAGTTATCTTTTACACTCTGCTTTTCCCTGCAGTCAGATGAAGGTGAACACGTTGCCCCAATTGATGTCGATCCAAGTATCTGCAACCCGATGTATGAGGCAGTGTTCTCCCCACACAGCAGAGACTTCAACGCAGTTACAGTGAGTTGCAGGAAGGACTGCACTGCATCTGATAATATTAGAGGGAATCAATAAGGGAATGCTTCCCCAGCCACACGTAAGGGGTAGCTATTCCCAATAAACTGGATGAAGGGCACAGTTAGTTAAGCTGGGAGCAACACTTTCCATTTGTTCATAATTAACCCATTTCATACAATATATCATTATTATGGTGATATTAAGACTGATTAAACCAGCCCAGCCAAAATGAAGTCTGTATTTCTTGGAAAACCTTAAAGTCAGTTTGGGAAAAAAAAAATATATATATTACACATACTTGGCTAAAACATTGCATGCTAACTTTCTGGTCTAATTTGCTTTGCTTATTTTTCTCTTGCAGGATAAACACCAGGTTGCAAACAGTGGTCCATATGATCTGCTTCAGGATAGTTGAACATTCAAACCTGGAACTTTGACCCTCAACTTCCCCAGCCTTCAAAGACAGCATAATGCACACCAGCTGTATCAGTTCTGCATGACTCACAATAACACTGTAACCACTTGTAGTCTGTAGAGCGTGATGTTGTAGGGTTCATCATAATACATTATGCCTGCATGGCAAGAAGGTTACTCCAGTACGAGATGGACATGTCGTTTCTGCTTGCTTGAGGAATAAGCACAGTTACACAATTAGAGTGAACCAGCTTACCTCCTTCAGTGCTGTAACAATGTAACGTACCTGTATGTCCTGGACTTTAAATCAGTCATTTCGGAATATTTTCAATGAATAAAGCATATGCTGTTTCACTTGAATATGAATTCAGACTTCACTAACTACAAATATTGAAAAAAAAAAGATTTTAATACCAAGCACTGTTTGTCTTTTACTTCAATTTCAATGGTTGTCACGGGGCTACTAAATATAACAAAAGCAGACACACAGATCAGTCACACTGTAAATAATGATCGCAAATTAATTTAAATTATGAACATGGTCAATATTTTAGCAGTATAACTAGGGAATAGAAGATTTCCATGGGTTAACCATGTACATTTAAAGTCATATTTATTTGTAGCCATTATTTTAAAAACCAACAGAAAATTCCCACAATGTAATGAGGCGTCTACTTTTATTTACATCAGCTACTTGAATGTTAAGCTTTGCGTTTGTTTTTTCAAGATTACAAATACACTGAAGTTACAGATATATACAACAGTGCAAAACAGTACAAGTCTAGTCGCACTTCTCTCATCATCCACAAACACACAAAAACTTTTCTTTTGGTATATTTATGCATGTGGCAGGTGTGTCGGCGTCAACACCAGCACTCTGTGGCTCATGGCAGTACAATCTTGTTAACCATTACCTTCTAAACGCACACTCGCAGAGTGGCCCGATTTCCACAAAATAGCATGGTGCAAATCTATGAACAGATCCCAACAAAACTACAGTAATAGTGATAAAAGACAAGAAATGTTTCACTATAGACTTTGAACACTGCAAGATAAAATTGTACCTTACAATTTATAGTGTATATCTCTTCAAATGAAGCTCATGAAATGAGTTCAGCAAACTGGATCACTTTAAAATAGTACATATCTCCACAGCCAAGACAAACACTTAAAAACTGTTATCTGTTTATATGTAACATTGCTTCATGTCCTTGTGCCAAAAGCACCTCACTCAAACACATTTTAAATACAAAACACTCCACAATAAGTAAACTAATCAATAAAATACACTTTTTATCTGTCATATCTTCAAGGTGCCATCATATACAGTATGTTATGGAACTGAATAACAGTACACCAAAAAACAGAGTAAAAAAAAATACTTTTACATACAATTTAAGCTCTAATAGACACTGATTTCAATAAACAATTTATCATTTTTAAACTATGTAGTATTTAGTAGTATTTTATTATATTTAATAGAAGTGTTACAGAACACCCTGAAAAGTTTGTAAGAAACATTGTTACCTTTGCTGTGTCCCGTGTTGTCCATTCTGCATCGTTATATTTTTAAACATATTGCTGACTCTTGAAATTTGTAATCACACACCAGGGTTAAAAATCAAGTGGGCAATACATTTCTCAACATTTACTCAGTAGCATTCACCAGGAGAAAAAAAGATCTCTAAGGATCGCAGTGTATCCAGATCACACTCCCTCCTGCAACAATGCTGGTTTCCTGTTCCCACAAATATGCCACTCATTTCCATCAGAGCACCAGCATTATTGCAGAAAGGAGCATATGCCAGTGTTTGCAAGACTAATTCTCTTTCTCCTGATAAACATTCCTGAGTAAATTTAATCTTAAATTTCCTAGTTGATTTACTAGGGAATAAGTAAAATAAATAAATAAATAAATAAATGCTGTGATTAGACAAAATGGGATACTGCAAGGGTAAAGCAATGTGTTTATTGTAAACACTGCAGGGTGTTCTGTAACACTAAACCAACTAATCAATTAAAGCTCATTTCTGTTTTTAATTGACTTAAAACCTTAAATCATTTACTTACTTTTTAAGTGCCTAAAAGACAGGTTTACCTGGGCTTCCCTTGAAATCTATTTATAGAATCTCCTTTTAAATGGTTCCAGTAAAACCACTGAAGCCACTTCCTAGGTCACTTAAATTGTTTATTTGATCTGAGCCATTTCGGTAAGGAAAGGGGTTTTAGACGTCCCGGCACACACCTGGTCGGACCAGACCGAAGCCTCGTGCTGCAAGGGGTTGCGCCGGGGGAAGAAGGTGTGGTGCAGGTCATAGTTGAGCAGGCAGCTGAGAGATGCCATGTATATATCGGCAAATCTGGAGAGGCGGCGAGAGAAGTAGGTGGGGTTGTGGTACGTCCTAAAGAGGCTCCCAAACTGACTGTTAAAGATATTCTTCGTCCTCAATCTGCGGTCAAGAAAACAAGTCTGTAAAATTGTACATAATAGATTGGATTTGCCTAATTGCCCCCAGATGCACAATGTTTCCGTTTCATTCAACATGCCAACAGTTGACATTTCTATTGATTACTTCCAACAGCACTCACCTCATGACTTCTCTTTCCTGGATCCATTGCTTCAAAACCATTTGGGATTCTGCGTCTCTGTGCACCTTGAGAGCAGAAACACAATAACGAAGTTTAAATATTAACGACAAAGGAGCTTCATTTTAAATGAAGGTGGCTGTCGCTATTTGCCAATCTGGGATTCTTGTGAAACAACACTGCTGTATCTTGTCCACTACATACCAGAGTTACTAAGTCACAAAACAAATTACATTTTCCCCCCATTAAGGTGACAATATTTCTGTTATCCATAACACATTATAAAGATCACTACTGCTCTTACCAAAATTTATACTATGAAATTTATACTCAGCTGGTTTGAACTACTACTCTGCAATGCAGTGCAGCAAGTGTTGGGTTTCAGTATTTCCAAGTCACACTGACACACAGGGTACAGCAATTCCTGAGCCGCTGTGAATTAGCAGCGTGGTATAGCTTTCTAGAAAGTAAAACAGGACACACATCCCTCCCTCCCAGACTGACCTGCATACGCTCCAGGAGCCCAGTGAGTCCCTGCAGCCAGGTCATGAGGTGTACGTACTCCTTTGTGTTCATGATCTTGATCTCTGACCTGAGCTCGGGAATAATGGCACCAGTCCGCCAGCCATGCTTCAGAGTCAGGTCCTGTTTAGCAAGGAGGCAGTCAGATATCAGGGCACCGGTGCTACCCAGCTGTGAATCTGGGACTCAAAACTAGAACAGCAGCTTGATGGCATTAAAAAATAAAATAAAAATACAAAAATAAAAAACAAAAATAAAATAAAAAAAACTGGCACAACATAACTAATGCCAAACTTAATGTGGCCATAGAAGAGGGTCATAAAGATGTGCTGTATTTTAATTCGATAATAGCCACAATCAGATCGGGTTTGGACTACTCACTGCTAGATCACTGTAGATGTGATCTCCGAAATAAAGCACTTTGGAACCTCTCCAGCCTGTCAGCCTCAGGAATTCATACAGATTGCCCTGTAGGAAACACAGTGTCTCAGTAACAACCCTCCTGTTGATGTATGATAATATGGCTCTTATCAGCTGTTATATAAAGCAATAAGGACAGCCTGGTATTCTGTACTGTTAAGTTGTATATGTTAAGGTCTGTTGTCTGCAGCATTAGGGTCATTACCTTGAGTTTGGCTCGCAACCTTTGACATAAAAAAACATGCATGTGAGTGCACTGTAATAGCATTATAGGCATTGCTAGAACACATACTTTCCTATACCATTAGATACTAAAGTAGTTGGTTTTAAAGTAAATCAGATATTCTTCCAATTAATTTGTAAATCAAGCCAAAAATAAAATTGCAAGAGGCCACAAGGTTGAGAACTGCGATTCTACCTGCTTGTAAATCTGTCCTTTTTCTAATCGATGAATCCTGTCCCACAACAGCATCCCTTTGTGATTTACTCTTCGAAACGGTCTGCAAAAGGAAAGTTTCAACACTACAAATCAAAAAACCATCAACAAGCATTAAAGACTGGGATCGATTTGTGCAATCCAAACACCACTCCCCTTTAACTTCATTCAGGTGTTTTTCTTCAGAAGCCACAGACAAACACAGAAGAGGTCTATGTTTACAAGGGTTTAAGAATAACAGGATCTTCTGCTGATGAATTATCATTAAATTGTTCTATTAAACTTTAAAGAATGCCAAGTACCTTTAACAGAGTAATCAGATTATTATACAAACAGACTTGTAAACTGACTTGCGCTTGTCGTTGAAAAAACCAGGCTTGTCCGCCTGCACTATGACAACATCAAAAAGGTCTCTCCAGTCCTTTCCTACAATGTAGTTCATCCCTCGGTCCCTGGAAAAACAACAGTGTGGAAATGAGTGGTAGATACCATGACAGTAAAGAGCACTCAGAAGACAAACAGAAAGGTTAGTAAAATAGAGTCTCACTTACACAAAATCAAAGGGGCTGTTCGTAATGAGAAACATCTTCTTCTTGTTTTCTGCTAGCTTCCTCAGCACAGCATGGGTCTGCTCACCATAGCAGATATACTTTTCTAGAGAAGGGAGAAGTTAGGTTATTCAGCTTTACACCATGGCATATAGGTTAGCATTAAGAACCTAAGCATCATAAAACTAAAGAAGAAGAAGAAGAAGAAGAATACATATTATTTACACTAGATACAGACGGAGGAATAAACCACTTACCAATATCTGCTTCCACAGCTCGGTACATTATTCCCTTCACGTGGACGTCCCCAATGGCCTCCTGGTGGGTTTAAAAGATAGAAATTCATTATACGTACACTTACATGCATTTGTCACATATAAACAGTCTCTGCACCGGAACAAACAAAAAGGTGAAATTTACAACACCAGGGAATCCTTGTGGACTGCATAAACCACGTATTTCCGGGGGTAATTCCAGAACAACTAGGTAGGTGGTTTATCAAGCAAGTAACAAAAAATATATTACAGGGGAATGTATTAACACCACAGACAGTGGAGCTATTGACGACTGGTTTTTGGATTTGGAATTCCGCAAACTTAACCAAAATTCAGATCAATGGAATCACACTTTTCAGAAGTCAATCAAACCTGTAGTTCAGGTTGGACTGTTACCAGCTCACAGCTGTTCTGAAACCTGAGAAAGTCTCGGTGTTTCTCATTTCAAGAGTGAAGAGGTTAGCAGTTAAGCAAGGGTCAGTTTTCCCTCAGGGCTGGTGTTTTGCTGCTTTGCCACTTTGAACAGCGAAATGGAAGTTTATAAGGGAGCTTGGATTCAAAAGATAGAGAAGCCCAGCTGGAAACTGCTTAACTTCATTACATAACACATATAGCCCTAAAACAGTATCAAATAGGAGTGTAAACAAGGCCTTTTGTTGACCCCAACTGGCTTGAAAAAATTTAATTTCTAGAAAACTCTAAATTTGTCAACTCATTGAGGACACAGTTCTCAAAGCTTTTCTGTGTTAAAGTGTCTGTAAAATCCCTTATTGGTCTCATCCTTTTAAAAGCAAACCCTGTCTGGAGAGGTTACCATGCCAGTACAAGCTCATATAAGCAGTGCCGATTGTAATGCATATTCCCCAGGGAACAGGACCGAGATCCATATTTTCCAAACGTTTACTCCCCTCTTTAATTAACTCCTATTTTTTGAAAGAGATAAAATGTCTGTTATTTTACAAAACTACATCCAGACAAGTAAATAACAGAACTCTCAAAGTGTTTGCATCTCATGTTGTAACACTGACATGATTTTTTCTATTTTTTTTTTTTTTTTTTTTTAAATAAGAGTTAATTAAAAATGGAAGAAACACATTGAAAATATGGCCCAGAGACCCTGAGCATTTCACACTGCACCTCAAAGCAGACTGAACAACAATGCACCTTGACATCTTTGTAGAGGTGAACAGGTTCGTAGTCAATGTTGTGTTTCATGAAGTAATCGTTGACACAGGACAGCAAGGTCATTTCTGGCAAGGAGAAGATATCCATGAACTGTTTCATTGTGTGTCCATGGGAACTCTGCATGAAAAAGACAAATACAATGGACTTTAAATATTAGCATTGAAAAAAGCTTGTCCTAAAGAACACCAGTAGTTTTTGTTCTTGATTAATTTGGTTCTAATCTGTCATTTTTCAATGGACAATCAAAATTAAAATGACTCTGGTACTGTATATCTCTGCCAAGTCCCCTCTATTATCTTCACTCCCTTGAATATTTAAAGGTCCTAATATGGTACTGAAACCAAGTGTTGATATAATTGCTTTCACGGTCACACAATCCATGGGAGTCTTCATCTCCCACTGACTGCTTCAGCTGTTGCAGACTCACATCCTGCTTTTCCAGGTCTCTGCTTAGCATACCAAAACTTAAAAGTCAGCTGCTACAAGTCTTAATAAACTGTCCATATGACCTTTCAGCCTGACAGACAGAAATAATGTTTGCCCCAGTTTTTTCATTAATGTTACAAGAGACAATAAGTCTCCCCCATTCCACTTTATCAAAACTATGACCTAGTTTTCTTTCCCCATTTGTGCAAAATCACAGAAAAATTGCACAATCCAGAGTAAATGTATTTGCCCGGTATGCTTAATTCTCAATCTTTTTGTAAAATACTACACTCACCATGACTAGGATTCATAACACTCTGAACACTGTATTACTTTGCTGAAATAATCAACGTATTCATTTTAAGGAATAATGCACAAGTCACTATACTTAATAAACCTGCAATTATATCACTCTCATGGTTTGTCATCAGACGGTTTGTCTATTTGGTGTTTATAAAATGGCCCCTGAGAAGTATATGAAAGAAAAGACTACAGAGATTCAACTGATTGATGTTATCTAACAAAAGCACTGTTTGGAAAATTGTCAAGCCAATCTGAGTGCTCTGCTCATCCAAGCCATTTTAAAATTTGGATATACTGTAGCTCAGACATGGCAGAGAGAGAGATAAGAACCAAACACAAACTGTGTCATTCAAAAGGGCTTACCTTGCCATAAAAGTCACTCATTTGTTCCAAGGGTACATGTGAGCCTTCATACATAGCAATGACTTCTTTATCTGAAACTGGGTGCAGCCCCCTGGTAAAAAAAAAAAAAAATCATGTCCGTGTTCCTATTTTTGCTTTTTTATTTATTTATTTTTTTTTTAAGACTGTGAACAGGAATAGATAAATTAACTTTTAATTAAAAAAAACACCTGTACATACCTATATACAGTTCCCAACTGAATGTAATGAAAGGCATCAATCTTCATCAGTAAAGCCTTAAGACAAACAGACAACACTCAAGTTGAGTATAATTGCTCATACATTATGATTCTGGTCCTGCTGTCCCAAGTATTTATCAATAGTAGACATTATTCCACACGCAGCATCTAGTACCACCACATTGATGAGTTTGGTAATAGGGTAGCTTCATTTTACTTTCACAACATGGCTTATTTTGGGGCTATTTCATCATGGCAATATAGTAAAGGTCAATTTAATAAACCTAAAACTGTGCCTTTTCCCAAAAACTATTAATTGTACAAAATATTTTATTTGGTTATCGGTTTCAGTACTACACAATTCCGACCCTTCGGTTATTTTCTTTAGCCTTTCCCAAATGCATTATCCTCTCAGTGGTGTCTCACTGTTTATCTTTCCTTGTGTGTTGCTATGGCATCTTGGAACAGGTTCTGTTTTCTTTCATTTCCTTCTCTGCTCACCATGTTCTTTGAAGAATCTGACTATTCCTTTTTTCTTCTCCTGTTTGCCTCCAAAAAAAGAATAATACTGGAACACACCCTTTTACCTTTTGGCATATTTGGCATGTTTCTTTAACTATTTTTAACGACTTAGTATGTCCTGGAAAGTTTACAGTGTATGCAAATCAATGCTGAAGTGGCTAACGGACATTAACTTGGGGTCTCCCAAGTGCCGCATCCGGTAAAGGCACTCCGCCCGGAGTGCAGGATGTGATCTATAGACTGGAGATCGCCAGTTCGAATGCTACTACTGACTGTGGACAGGAGTTCCCAGGGGGGCAGCACACAATTGGCCAAGCCCTGCCGTGCGGGGAAGCGGTTAGGTTGGCTGGGGAGTCCTTGGCTCACAGCATACCAGCGACCCCTGTGGCTGGCCGGGCGTCTGCAGACCAGCCTGTACACAATTCAGAGCTGCATGGTCCTCCAGAGTTCTGAATACGGCTGCACGGCGGGCTTGCAGAGCGAAAAAAAGTGGACGGCTGACGGCACTCGTTTCGGAAGATGTGGGTTCTCATCTTCATTTCGCCCAAGTTAATTAGGGTGTTGCAGCAGTGAGCCAGGTTGACTAATAATTGGACATTCCAAAAATTGGGGAGAAATGGAAAATTAATAAAAATAATTGTTAAAAAAAAAAAAAAAAAAACTTGAACCCATTGTTCAGGATAAGCCAGCACATCAGGAAAGATTTTCATGCACCCAAGACCGACTATAGATTTAGAACCCATAGAACAGTCACACGCCTAAAGTTTAATTCCATTCTATTTTACATGCCTGTCTTGAACAAAGAGAAAAGGCATGCTGGTTTATATTTACCTCTGCAGGCTATGCTAGCAGCTTAAAAATGAGCTGGCTGTCCTTTGACTATAGCCCACTGTAAAACCTGCATTACAACTTGACAGTGTAACCACGTGAAAGATCCCGATTTGTTGATACAACTAGAAAACAGTACAGGGGCAAGTCAGTCACCATATGGCACATTTGAAAATCATGCACTATTTAGCAATAAAGTCCATAAACTATTTTGATGAAACGGAAAGACTTTGGAGGGTTAATACTATACTCACCTTTTGTACATCATAATGAAGTCCCCGGATTGCAAAATCAGGAATATACTCATAAGCTCTAAGGCCTTCTGGGTACTAAAACCACAATAAGAAAAAACAAGTAACACAAATAATTCAGTAATATAAGAGAGTTCAAAGTAACCTTCACTGATTGTACTCTTTACATGGCTGTATAATCCATGCGTTAAACATACATTAAACAACAGAATGACCAATAGGGTTAGAAACAGATAATGCTGATATTTATAGTTATTCAAATTAGCACTTTTCTAAGGTAATTTGCCCTGAATATTACCCAAAAGGACAAATGTATTACCTATATAAAGATATGATATTTTAGGTTAATTAAACTGTAACACAGACCAAAAACCCTGTATTTAATTTCACACACAAAGCCCTTACCCTGTGCTCTTCAATAAGAATGTCTCGTGCTATGTTGAATATCAAGGTGTGGAGGTGGTTGGAGTAGAAAGCCAAAGTGTAGTCATAGTCAAAGCCGTAGATCTCTGTATCTTCAAGGCTCATTTCATTATTTGCAAAGATGGCATCTGGATTCAGCAAATTGCATGTAACAGACGATACTACATCTGAAAAGAAACGGAATGTTTAGCAGGATGCACACGTTAAATACAAAAAGACATATAGTATCTCATACCAAAGGATGACACAATCAGCCTGCATCATCGCTCTACACAACAGGATCACAGAGTCAGCTTCAGATGAAGAATGTTCAGATGGAGAATGGTTGTCAGGTGCTAGGTTCACGAAGTCAGATTCAGATGAAGAATGGTTGTCAGGTGCTAGGGTCACGGAGTCAGATTCAGATGGAGGAGAATGGTCAGATGAAGAATGTTCAGATGGAGAATGGTTGTCAGGTGCTAGGGTCACGAAGTCAGATTCAGATGAAGAATGGTTGTCAGGTGCTAGAGTCACGGAGTCAGATTCAAATGGAGGAGAATGGTCAGATGAAGAATGGTTGTCAGGTGCTTCTTTCTCCAGAGCCCCACAAACTACTGATGTTTCTCAAAATTCCATGGGTTATTTTGAGAATAGAAATGAAAGCAGGCCTCCAAGCCCAATTTTCCTGATGGAATTATTGACAATTATGTCAGTTTTTTTTTTTTTTTTTTTTGTCCAATTCTGCATTACTCAGCAGCATGGTGACTGGAAACTTTTCTTGACATTCATTTGATTATTTTAAGACAAACTTAATTAGCACACTTACCTCTTTTAAACCTTGCTGTTAATGTTTAATAAAACCTCATTACGCTCTTCACAAATAATGAAAGGAGGTTCTAAACATAGAAAGGGTCTCTTAACAACAGGTAGTGATGGATGTGGACAGACCCATGCCAGGGCTTTGAGTCCTAGTTGGGCAACTGTGCAGAACTGTGACGATAGGGAACACTGGTTAAAAAAACTACCCTGCCAATTGCAATAAAGTACAACCCTTGCCAGTGTAGTAGGATATATGCCAGGTCCCATCCCTTTTTGGCACTTAACTGATTTCTTATTTATAATCTAACAGGCTTATTGATAATCTATCATTTGGATGCATTACTACAATAAACCCATACAGTATTGTAGGCAATACGTCAAGCTAATGTTTCTACATTAACTTGGTATGCCTGTTTTACAAATCTGATTCGATTTCAAAGCAACTTTAACATTCTACATGCTTAATACATATTTTTCTTCCCATTAAATGTGCTTTTCAGTGCTTGAATGTATTCTGTCACTATTTAAAATACATGGCTTTTTTTAAGTTGTACAGCATGCAGGCTGGGTGCCTAGTATACAACTCACCTTCTGTCTGTTTTTTGGTCTCATTGTAAAGCGCCCAGAGCGAACTAGTCATATCCCGACCGCTGTGTGAACTGGTGCACAGGGGAGCAGTTCTGTGCTGGGGACCGTGACAAGTCGCCGGGATCTGTGCTACTCTCCCTGTCGCTGCAAGCGCACCGAACCCCCGGCGCCACAATCGAGTTCTTTTCGGCCATGACAAAGATCGGCTGCCGCAATTCCCGATGCTTGTGCCGCTGTGCAAAGCTTTACAAACGAGCAGTGCTTTCTGTAAACTCTCCTTAGTTCCCAGTCTGCTTGGAAAGAACAAGACCAAGGCCGACATGGCTCTAAATGCAGTGCCTTGGTTGGGCACAAGGAGCAAGCTATGTGTGTGTTTTGTTTTTTTTGTTTTTTTTTTTTTTTTTTTTAACCCCAGAAAGACCCGGTTACTATATCTGCAGCAGGCGCGGTTCCTTCTCACTAGAAAAAAAATACGAGGCACGTTTCTGCAGGCGGGCACAGTGATAATAACGTCACTTCCTTATTTTGAAACATGTTTGGGTTTCTTGATCCTGCAGTGCAAGTAATGCCTGTCGGAGTTTGTGGTTTTCTACTTTGTTCCTTAATGCAGAAGCCAGGAGACAGATGGTGTTTTTCGACCTTGTACATTAAATCTGCCTAATGTAAAAATGTAGCACTGGCACTAAACATTATTAAATAAAACCATGGTTCTGATGTCTATTTTGATACTATCTGCAGAACTAATATTTCAAGGTATATTAATTTTGTTTGCTTATTCAGCATGGACACACTGAAAAAAAAAGAGTGGGACAAAAACCCTTGGGTTATGTTCCCAACATCAACATTGTATTTTCATAACGTTCTTTAAAAGAAAAAATAACCATTGATGTAAGAAAACTAGTAACATTTCCATGTCTATATAAATTATACTGTATAATCACAAGCAATCACAAACTCTCAGCAAAATGTGGTGTAGCTATTAAAATACAATTATGTAACATTCCTGAAAGCATTTTTGATGCAACTGTTATGAATGGTATATGTTACTGAGTATGGTGAAATGATTTCTGAAATTAATGTATAGTAGAAAGCCGTCTAGTAATATCAAGAGATATAAAGAATATAAAGTGATTAATCACTTAGCATGAGAACGTAGAACAGTGGCATGAGCTGCATACCAGAGACCATGTTACAGCAAAAACTCAGTCACACCTATCTGTTTGCCTGACAGCTACTTCTCAGCAGATTCCATTTGGGAGGAAATGGTTTATGAAGAGTGATGTACCTGCCTGGTACATGGTACCAAGCCATTCGGTGGAGGACTCTGTTTCTGTCTGACACATCCAGTGTAAGTGATGGCATCAAATCTCTAATGGTACTGTAGGGTGCTGATATGGAGGTCTGGCAAACAGTCTGAGGCCTGTAGACTGAGCATTTTTGGAGCTGATACCACACCCCTTCTGGATAACATAGGTCATGCACCATCACTTTTGGCAGACACAATATCCCTTAATGAATCATGTTGGGTGTCTTGTGAAGACACAGAGATGTCTGTTTTGATCCTTACATTGTCACTCCCTAGTCCTTTACTTTACTTATACTGACACTGCAGGGACTTTGGTTGGTAAAGTGGTTTTGAACAGAACTTTTCCTTGGAGGTTCCTCCAGATAGGATTGAAGGTTGACTTTCACTTGGAGTCTGTTACTGACGGTACTGGTACAGGATCTCAGTTGAATGCAGCTTTTGGATCTCTGCCTCATCTTCATGTTCGTCTGTGGTCGGGAGTCTGGTGGGGTGCTCCTTCCAGATTCTCTTGCTCTGGTAACATGCTAGTTTGCCTATGAAGTGTTAAGTCAGGGGCTTCAGTCTTATTTTTTCAAAATCCTGTGGGAAAGAATTAATTTAAACAAAACTACCATGGAATAAAGATATTTGTAGTCAATAAATACTAAGA
Organism: Polyodon spathula; assembly: GCF_017654505.1. Classification (NCBI taxonomy): domain Eukaryota; kingdom Metazoa; phylum Chordata; class Actinopteri; order Acipenseriformes; family Polyodontidae; genus Polyodon; species Polyodon spathula. The sequence continues at coordinate 27,699,612 of NC_054540.1, read as the reverse complement.
TAAAAGTAGCTCTTACCACAACATTTCTTTAGACAAACCATGACTGGGAACTGAGCAAGATGACCCAAGGATCCATTGCTTTTTGTAGAAGCTCCACTGCTTCTTGTTTCTCCTGCAGACTGGAGCAACTAAGTAACAGTTTACCTGTTAAAATAAAAATTGAGATTCCAAAAATGTTTAATGGATCAGTATTAATGTACATCCAGGTGTCAAGTGACCTTTTCTTATCCTTCTAAGCAGATTTTCTATTAGGTTTTGTTTAACATTGCTTTAGTTTCATAGAAGTGCTAAAAGACACTAGTTAAAAAACTGTGTGTAATGTAGTCAAGAATATTCTTTGCATAGCCAAGATAACATTGGGTCATGATATGAATGCACAAAAAAAACCTTAAAAGTGATATAATGACAAAATGTATACTGGCATAGAATAATAGGAGAAATGTATGTATACGTATCAGAAACCCATTAAGTACTGTTCTTAGTTGTGTTGTACGTTGTTTTATTTTGTAAAACAATAAACCAGGTGTATGCAACTACAGGCCAACCTATTTGTCCAAATGGTAATTCATTTTTTTATTATTATTTCCATATACATATGTGGGCTTGATCACCTTACCTATTATCCATTCAGTTATCTATAATCTCTCTTTATGCATATGTGTATGTTGATTGATCTAGTAGACCATACAAATCAGTTAATGAAGGGAAGTTTTAGAACAGCATATACCTAATTTATAAAGAGTGCTGGCCAGGCTACACCCTAAAGGCTTTGTGATGTGGAGATAATGCCTGCCGCTTTGCTGCTTCTTTAAGCACCAGTACATGATGATAAAGTTCTAGCGCTCTTCTTCTGCTGGACCTGGAAATAGTAGCAATGCAAAAAGTACAGAACAATAAAATACAGAGATTCTGTGCACTGTATGTACTTCACTGTTCAATTAAATGTATTAATTGGTATTGCATATGTGCCAGCCTAAAACATTGCATATTTCAAATATTCATTGCATTTTTCTTTATGTTTTTTGATACAAATTATAGTTATATGAATATAATTTGATAAGAATCCCAATATAGCTGCCCAGAACCTCGGAAACTGTCTGCTGTTGCCTTCTCCCACAGTACAAAGCCTTGGTGTACTTCTTGACAGCAACATCTCCTTTGATGCCCACATCTCCTCCATGGTCAAATCTTCCTTGTACCATCTTCGAAACATCTCCAAAGTCCGTCCCTACCTTTCCCTCCCAGATGCGGAAATACTTTGTCATGCATTTGTCTCCTCTCGACTCAACTACTGCAACTCACTATATCAGTGGTGAAAAACTCGGTCCTGGAGGGCCGGTGTCCCTGCAGGTTTTTATTCCAACTGCACCCTAAAGTACTTTATTGGACCTTATTAGAAGCCTAATTGGTCCAATAAACTAATTTAGGGTATGGTTTGAACAAAAACCAGGAGGGACACCGGCCCCCATGGCCTGAGTTGTGGACCACTGTTCTATATAGCTAATCCAGAATGCCGCTGCCAGGATCCTTACCAGATGTAAAAAAAAAAAAAAACATGACCACATCACCCCCTGCTTTGCCCAGCTGCACTGGCTACCTATAAAGTTCAGGATTATTTTCAAAACTCTCCTGCTCACCTACAATGCCTTTCATCATAGAGGTCCTCCTACTGTGGACTGCTTTTTATCCCCAAGCATAAGTGCACTACACTTGGAGGACGCTCGTTCAGTTTCATGGCTCCGACTCTTTGGAACTGTCCCCTAGCTTTTGTGTGTGATGCTCCCACCATCACTTGCTTTAAATCAACTCTCAAGACCCACCTGTTCTCTCTTGCTTTCCATGCTCTTTAAGCCTGATATCTGCTATTAGTTGCTGTGTTGCTGCTACCATTTCTTGTGATATGTTACTATCATGTATTATGCACTTTCCACTGTATTTGATGTAGTTTTTCATGCGTTATGCTACTATCATGTATTGTGCACTTTCCACTGTATTTAATGTATTATACTTTTGATTGTAGATCATGTATTATGCATTTCTCTGTATTTAAAGTTTTATGGATTTTCTTGTGCATCTTGTAAAGCACTTTGTGATGGTTGTCCGCTATGAAAGACGCTATATAAAATAAAGACCGATTGATTGATTGATTAATTGATATAAGGAAGACCTGAAAATCAGACCAATTGGTAAAGTTCACAATCAAAGAAACATTGTGTGGATCGCGGCAACCAGGCAAACAATAGGCCACAACAAAACTCAGGTAGTCATTCGCCCCTGTTGTTAAGAGACACGATCCCATGTGGTTTGTACATGTAGCACCAAAACTGCATACAAATATATCCACTGAAATTGAGATATAGCCACTAGATCATGCAGAATGCATAGTTCAGGTGGGACAATATCAGTGGTGCATAGTATCTAATCATACCACTATGTTATATGATGACACAATGCCAAGTGCACCAAGGGTTCTGCTTTGCCACAACATACAGCACGACTAGGTAATATATACATACCAGTGCCCGTCAGTCTCGACTTCCAGATAACAGCCTGGTGGAATGGCATGTATGAGGAACCAGAGAAAATCATAGTTGCAAAAATACATAGACAAGTAAGTGAGCTATTGAGTAAGGCATCAATGAAAATAGAAAATACAAAAATAGGAGGTAAAATTGGCTCAGAAAGAGGCCACTATTTTAAAGAATTATGCGTGGTTTGGTGGTGACAACTTCATCTTGGTGGACATATGTTTTTATTGCTATTTTGACACTAACTTCTTTGATTTTATTATGGAACTGTGTACAGTGCTTCTGGTGGCAAAAGGTGAAGAAAATTAAACACAGTACTCGAAGTTGGTGTGTGACATATCTCTACTTACAGTTCTCTTTGTGAATTACCCAGGGACAGCCATTTTTACTCACGACATACAGATTTTTTTCCACTTTGGGCAGCCCTTCAAGTCTGGTTACAGAAACTGGCAAAAGCTTGGAGGTTTCTGGATGAAACTCTCCAAATTGGTGGCCCAACATGCAAATGAAAAATGGAAAGAAGCTATTAATGTAATCCAGGTTGATCTTCAGCTGCTGGGAGGAGAACTGCTGGTGGTGGGCGTGATAGTGACAATGGGTTTTTGGCTCAACATGGGAACTGCTCTGGATTTCTCCTGTGTCCCATCTGAGGTCTACAGCTTTGAAGTAGGTTCCCCTTACCCTATTAAATGTGAAGCTGTGGGAAGATGTCACTTGACAAGTAATCCCTTTCTTTGTGGAAATCATTCAGGGTTGAGCAGAGGAATGGCTGAATGGGTGTCTTCTGGGTGAAATGGAAGCAACTGTGAATTTCACTATCTTCTCTGGAGCAATGTAAATCTACCATGCTTACTTTTTAAATATTTTACTTGCTTATGCCTGTGGCTTTTCATTCTTCTTTGTTATATTTTATACAGAAACATTAAATGTGGTATCCTGCTAAATGTACAACACCAAGTGTATACCAGTAAATAATGCAATTGTTTGTGCATATATCCAGAATGTACTGCTTTGTAAAATCTGGAACTCAGAGGCACCTAAAAGAGATAATAATTTAAATGTGCATTCTATTCATATGTGTGTCAAATGAAAATTAAGCAAAACTTTAGTGTTGTGGGTGAATTTACTTGTGCAATAAATCATACTGGAAACAGGTTATTCCCTCTATAAGATTGCAGAATGTCTTCAGCATGTCTGTTTATCTTGTCCTTTAAGAGCAATTTCATACTCAACACTTGTTTTGGGGCATCTAGTTAGCTCACTGGGATCCACATTACACTAATATGGCACTCATATATATCATTTGTAATCTGAAGTGCTCGCCTTCAAGACATGGTATCAAACTTGGCCATATCAACTGTGGCTCCACCTTTATACCCGAAGGTCATCAAACTTTATAAGGCTTAAGCCCCGGTCACACCTGGAACGATAACGATAACGATTTTTCAAAATCGTTCCAGTTCAAATGAATGGAAGTGGTCACACCAGAACGATAACGATAGCTATCATTCCGATCGCTTTCAGAGCAATTTTTTCCTGCTACAACAATAACAATAAATGTTCCTGGCCAATCAGGGCTGTATTAAATGTGACATCGTCACCTGCCTGCTGTTATTTTATATATTTTAAACATGACAAACAGTAAATACAGTCATTGCAATGATTTACGACAGAGAAGACTGCCCTCCACTTTTCCACCGCAGAACATGTCAGAAAACTGGTTCTAGTATACAGAATCTTTTTTTTTTTTTTTTTAATTATGTTATAAATTATTTGATAAACAGCCATTAATGTATAATTATAGCACAAGCAAGACATATGATCCTATATGCTCCAACATGTCAGTCTGCATATTGTAGTGCTTTTTTTTTTGCTTTAAATAATAATAATAATAATAATAATAATAATAATAATAATAATAATAATAATAATAATAATATTAATTTATGGAGTATCGTCTATCATCGTATTAAGTAAGGTGTAATCAACGACACATATCATGTTCTTATTTTATGTTATATTTTAATGGGAAGTGGTTGTACCCAAGGCAGCTGTCCAAACTTCCTTGAGGCAAAGCTGCCCTATTAGGGCCCTGCTGTGAGGAGGAAGTCCCTCCCACCTCCTGTTGAAGAGGGTCTTCCTCACAGTAGCATATTGCCATCTTCTCTCTAAGTCAACTGAGTCAGGTCGCAGATTGCCTCGTGCATCTTTGTTCTGGAAATTGTCTGATTTGTTTGTTTCTTCAAGCCTACAAATCCATATACATTGTAAGTTACACTTTCGAGTGTTTTTTGAGATTGCTCTTGCCTGAGTCTCATGTCTGTATTATACTGATTAGACTTGGTTTCAACCCCTCTATTGAGATTGGCAAGCAACCATTATTCTCTGTTACTAGCTTGTGTAGTTTAAATTACTGTTGTTTGAGCTGTTGTGGTGCTGTAAGATGACCCCGTGGGCTCGCGGCACTGTCCTCTACGCCGATTTACTCGGCTTCAGCTATCCTTGCAGCTCAGGCCTTCATGCCCCTCTGAAGCCTCGGGCTTTCCCAGCCCGGCTGCGCTTCACATTGACGCCGACACCAACTGACTCAGCTACATCAGCACGGCATCAACCGCGCTCTCCTCTGCACCGACCCCGACGCGGAATTAACTCGGCACTGGCTTGAACATCTCCTCGACGCCGACCCCAACATCAATTGATCGGCACTGGTTGGAAACATCTTTAGCGCCGCTCCCGACGCCGATTAAACTCGGCACCTGTCAGAACACCGACCTCAACGCCGACAGACTTGGCACTGACTGCTCGGCACTGACCGTGGTCTCCCCCAGCACCAATTGCTACAAGCTCTGCACTGTCGCATTGCTCCCCACCGACGCCCCGCGCCATGTCAGTATGCTCCACAGGGTCCTCTGCTGGTTTTCACCAGTGCGACCAGTGTGCGGCAAAGCTCCCCAGGCAGGACAAACACTCCTCCTGCATCAGATGACTAGGGCCAGACCACGCGGCCAGGACACTGGCAATTGAGTTGGACTGCTCTCCCTGTCGTAAGTTCTCTAAAGGAACTATGCGCAGGAGGGCAGCCCTCTCCCCAGCAGAGTCGGGGCAGGAGAGAATGAGATCAGTGATCCAAGGCACTTCCCAAAGGTCCATACTGCCCCTTCCTTATATATCGCAAAGGGAGGAGTTCCGGGCCTTTATGCAGTGCGCAGCTGCTGCCACGGACATTCCCTGGGGGGCAGAACAGGAGGGGAAGGGGAACTGCTTTTTAAAGCAAAAAGGGCACCCACAACAAGCTCTCCCCTTGTGCCTCGTCCGCTCCCTCAAGCTCCAGAATGGCAGAGTCCTTGCTACACACCGCAGGAGCCCAAGAAGCTGGCCTAGGCATATTTCCTACCATCTGGGACATGGTCATGGTGCTGATGCAAGGTTTCACCTTCATCAGAGGGGACAAAGACCCCACTTGCCTGTCCAAGCCTTGCAGGACTACTGACGCCATGTCCAAGAAAGCACATGCATCAGCGGCGTTATCAGTCCGGGTGGCTAATGTAATGGCCATACTGGTGCTGTACCAGTTGCAGCTGGCGGAGAGGCTGCAGGAAATGGCAACTGAGGCGGATGCAGAGGGCTCCAGGTGGTGACAAGGGCAATGACTGACCTAATGGGGGAGTTAGGTCAGGCATCAGGCAGGTCTCTAGCGGCGCTGGTAGCTGCTCGCAAACACCTCTGGCTAACCCAGGCCAAGGTCGTGGAGACAGAGAAAGTGGCGCTGTTAGATGCCCATTTACACCGGGGCAGACATTCGGAGCGACCATTGATATGAGCCTTGAGAGGTCCCACAAGGCCACAGAGGTCACTTCGAAATTCTTGTGCCTCCCTGCCTACCGCCAGCGCCCTAGGTGGCCTTCACAGCCTGCAGGGGCAACAGGACCTGAACGCCACCCTCCACCCCAGACCAAGCAAGCAGGCAGAGGAAGAGCCAGTGGTAAGGGACCACTGCTTGCCAGGGGAACCAGTTCTCCAGCTGGAGACAGAGGCCGGGGGCTAAGAAAGACATGCCCCCTCCTTAGCCACCTTCCCCATCTACAATGAGACAGGGTTATGCTCTGCAATTCCGTTTAGGCCCGCCACCCTTCAAGGTTGTGCTCCTTACCATCTTCGAACCAGTATGAGCAATTCTCCTTCAACAGGAGATCGCCAATCTTCAACAGGAGAATGCTGTGCACTTGATAAACCCAAGCGATGCCCTCAGCAGCTTCTACACCAGGTACTTCCTGGTGTCCATTTCAGACCTATTCTGGAACTCAAGGTCCTCAACATGTTTCTCAAAGGAAGTTCACCATACAGCGTATCCTCCAGTCCGTCCAGCCGGGCGACTGGTTCACATCAATCGACCTGCAAGACGCCTACTTCCATATCCTGATCCATCCCGAGCACAGAAAATATCTGCGCTTCGCCTTTCAACGCAACGCGAACGAATTCTGCGTGCTGCCATTTGGCTGGAGCACCGCACATTTTCAAAGTGCATGGATGCAGCACGGCTCCACGGCTTCGGGGTATTTAGATCCTGAACTATCTGGACGATTGGTTAGTTAGCGTGCGTTCCAAAGCATGAGCTGAGGCACACACCAGACAGGTCATAGATCACGTGACGAAGTTAAGGCTCTCCATACATCAACAGAAGAGCAACTTCGTACCGTCTCAGTCCACAGTGTTCCTGGGGATCAAACTGAACTCTGTGAGCATGCTTGCCTAACTGTCGGAAGACAGGATTCAGTCGTTGGAAGTCACACTCTCCCAATTTAGAGAGGATGCTCTTCTACAGGTCAGAATTTTTTAAAGGTTGTTGGAGCTGATGGCAGCCACCTAGAGAACCCTTCCCTTAGGGCTGCTGAGAATGTGCCTGCTTCAAGCCTGGGTAAATACATTCAAGTTGCACCCGATCTGTGATCCATACCCGCTGATCCAGACAATGCCAGAGGAGTGGTGGCTCTGTCCCGGCAATTTGCGCCTCTGATCTCCCCTCGGCTCCCCTCACAGAATGGAAGTTGTCACTACGGATGCCTCCAGCCAGGGCTGGGGAGTAGTCTGAAATGGGAGGGGAATAAGAGGTCAGTGGAAGGGACATTGGCAGCAAACGCATATAAATGCCCAAGAGCTGCAAGCAGTAGCCCTGGCGTTATCTCATTTTCGCCAGCAGTTAGCACACAAACATGTGCTGGTTCGGACGGACAACCCTACAGTGGTTGCCTACATAAACCACCAAGGCGGCCTGCGGTCGCCAGGCCTTCACCACACAGCGCACAGACTCCTGTCCTGGAGGCACAGAAACTTGCGTTCCATCAGGGCGGTTCACCTCCCCGGTGTGGACAACAAGGCAGCAGACCTCCTGTCCAGAGGACCTCCAGAGCTCGGAATGGAGACTACACCCTCAGGTGGTGAAACAGATTTGGGAGAGGTTTTGTACTGCGAAAGTCGACCTCTTTGCCACTCATTGCCCCCTATGGTTCTCTATGGAGAGAGACGGGGGCCCCCTGGGAGTAGACGCGCTAGCTCACCCCTGGCCACAGGGACTCTTGTATGTGTTCCCTCCGCTACCTCTATTACCCCTGACACTAGAGAGGATCAGGGTGGAGAGAGCACAGGTTTTGCTGATTTCACCCAGATGGCCGAGGCACCCCTGGTTTGCTCTCCTCTCCAACATGTTGTTGGGTCAACTGTGGCAGCTCCCACTATGCAAGGACCTCCTGAGCCAAACAGAGGGGTTATTATGGCACCAGAACCCAGCCCAGCTCCAACTCTGGGTCTGGCCGTTGAACGGAACCGTCTATCGAGACGAGGTTTGCCAGATGCAGTGGTAGAGACACTATAGTCTGCTACGGTGCCTAGCAGTAGAGCCCAGTATTCATAAAAATGGAAAGTTTTCCAAGACTGGTGCATTGCTGAGGGTCATGATCCGGTGAACTGCCCTATTGAGGCAATACTAACCTTCTTACAACACCTGTTTGATGTGCGAAAATCTGCGTCCACTCTGTAGGTATACCTGGCAGAAATATCTGTGTGCCACAATAAAACTGACTCTGTGTCCCCTGGGGGACGCTTCCTGGCAGTGCAATTTCTGAAAGGAGCTCAGAGTCTCCGTCCTCCACTGAAAAGCATGGTCCATAAGTGAGATCTGGAACAGGTGTTGCGGGCGCTTACGGGTCCGCCATTTGAGCCCATGGCATCAGCAGAGCTGCGCCCTGTTTCCATTATGTCTGCCAGAAGAGTAAGTGAGCTTCATGCACTGCCATCGATGACACATATATGGCTTTCACTGGAAATGACTTGCAGGTAACATTAACAAACCCAGCCTTTTTGCCAACCAGTGGTTTTGGAAACTTTCAGACCTCCCCCACACCAGTCAGAGGAGGACTGTAGACAGCATATGCTTTGCCCTGTTCCGGGCTCTGCACTCTTACCTGGATAGGACAGCATCCTGGAGACAGTCCAGCCAGCTGTTTGTCTGCTATGGGTCCCACTCTAGAGGTCAGGCCCTATCGAAGCAACGTCTAGCGCACTGGGTGACAGATGCGATACGCTTGGCGTATGAACAGACGGACTCCCCCTTGCCGGGGAACTTTACGGCCCATTCTACCAGGGGACAAGCAACTTCGTGGGCTCCCTTTCACGATGATTTATGCAATGCTGCTACATGGACAGGTAGTCAGACATTTGCGAGTTTTAACTGCCTTGATGTTGCAAACCAAGCAAGGCCCTCTCTGGGCTCTAAGGTGTTGCAAGCGGCATGCCTTTAGGCGTCATGAGGGCTTTGAGGATATCACGTGAGGCTGTACTTTAAGGTAATCTGGAGCCACGACACCATTGGTACAGCTTCCCATTCAGTAACGGTTGTCATTCCACTTGAAAGGGAACGTTAGGTTATTACCATAACCGTGGTTCCCTGAAAGAGAATCACAACCATTACCCTTTGAGGTCATGTCCCCAGCTGACCTCCGATTTCGAAAGAAAATGGAGATATGCTACTGTGAGGATGACCCTCTTCAACAGGAGGTGGGAGGGACTTCCTCCTCACAGCAGGGCCCTGATAGGGCAGCTTTTTTATATATTTTCAGTGATTGACGGTTAGAGAGGACTCTTCCCATTCGGTGATGGTTGTCATTCTTTTCAGGGAACCAGGGTTATGGTAATAACCTAATGTTTTCAGCACTTGACTATACCTGTACAATATATCTGGGCCATTTTTCATTCTGGTGTGACCGCTCCATAAACGATTTATGGTTATCGTTATCGTTCCAGGTGTGATCGGGGCTTTAAAGTTAAAGTAAACAGTACAAGAACAAAAAATATTAACTTGAAATATAGAGTTGTTCAACATATTTGTTGTATTAGTTAGTATTACGTTGTGAACATAATTATATTGCTGTTAATACAGAAGATAACTTGTATGTTGGTAGAGTATTGCTGCCTTCTTGACTGAGTCTCCCTTAAGAAAATAATAATTGGAATTACATTTTTAACTTTATACACAGGTAATTCCACCTGGTTTCACTGTTTTCAGTTTATTATGTATATCTTAGGGGGCAACAAAACTAACTTTAGAATGGTATAAGAGACAGTGATGAACATAGCATTCAATGACCATTTACAGTAACCGTACTCATTGTTATGATTATTACAGTGTTTGAAATGAAGATCTATATGAAACAGTTTGATAGTTACTACGTTAAAAAAAAAAAAATAAATAAATAAATAAAAACTTCATTTATTAGCTATAGGCCTACAACTTACTTCTCCGACCACCGTCATCAATCCCAGCTGTACGACTGCACGGCGACGATGGCTCTCCTACGGATTGCAGACCCGATCCTCCGTTGGTCATTAATTAATACAAAAAAAAAAGCGATGGCTATTGCGGCTGCAACAAGTGTCTCCATTTTATTTTATTTTTTTTTTCCTCTCAGTCTTGGCGTTCAAAATGTAACTTGCTACCAATGATTTGTTTGTATTTGTGCTAATAAACAACTCCACCCCCCAAATAATACATAAATATAAAAAATGACAGGCACGCATATAATGACAACACTAGAAACAAATGTTTTATTATTGCTGTATTATGAATAGCTACTTCAAGCATAACAATATTTAAAAGAGTAGAATATCTTACACATACAAACAAATCTGTCAACACCTACCCCGAGTTTTCAACATGGCATTTCAGACAGACAAGCTACATACTACAAGCGCTAACTAATGACAACGCCTTTTCTTGGCCGTGAGTGATGACGCTACAGTGTGTTCCCATTGAATCACTTTTGCGCCCCCTACATCCTACATCCCTTCAAATTGTCCACTTCCAGAAGTGATCACTTTGGAGGAAGTATGGCGTAGGGGGCAAGGTTTTGTATTGGAACACTGACTCAGATATCTTGCGAGGCTGGAGTTTCACGGGTCGGGTCGATATAGTGCAGGTGGACAGTAATCCCCAAGTATACCCAGTTGATTCCCATTTAGACCCGAAGGCTTCTGGGACCTGCAGTATTTTAGCCCTACGGCCATGACACCTCTGCCGTGCGCTACACACAGTGAATCGCCAACAAACACACAGGCAGGGCTCTCGCCATATATATATATATATATATATATATATATATAGAGAGAGAGAGAGAGAGAGAGAGAGAGAGAGAGAGAGAGAGAGAGAGAGAGAAAATAAAGCGATGACAAATCAAGTTAAGTTTTGGGGTCATGCTTTTGATAGGGGCATGGAACCAAAATAAGACCATCTCGTTCACTATATATGTTTGTATGTGTGTGTGTATGAAAAATGCAAGGTTTACTGCACTATTTACTTTTCTTTACACGACTGAAGAAGGGCTTGTGTCTGAAACGTCCTGAAATAAAATATGTTTTAATCGTCTGAACGTTTTGTGTACATCCACAATCGTGTGCTGTTGTGGGCTGAAGCGTAACATTTTCATTGGTTTGCATGATTTCATGTTCACCTAACCTGCTCCTAAAAACAACGTGTGCTGCAGATTTCCTTCGGGAGTTTAGCCTGCAATATTAATACTGTATATAGCAACAGCGACAGTCCTGGTTGCCAAGGGAAATCTTCTAAATAGGTTTTACTAATTTCTTATCATGATAACAAGAACCTTGAAATTAATGGAGATATATATATATATATATATATATATATATATATATATATATATATATATTTTTTTTTTTTTTTTTTTTCTGGAATGTTTAACAATTGCGTTCAGCAGCCAATCAGAAGAAGACACGCTCCCGACGTATTAAGTTGGACTTGGAAGGCTCTGATTGGGCGACGTAGGCTTCTGCTTGCTGTGTAATTGGCTACTTGTTGTGCGTGGTGAGCCACGGTTGGCCAGATTGTGTTTTCCACCTCTTTTCGCGTGAGGTCTTTCATAAATGAGACGCAGGAGGGCTACATCCGATCTGAGTTTAGAAGTCTTGCCGTAGGAAGGTAGAGGGATTATTTGGTAAAGATTGTTTTTGTGTCAGAAGTTTATATCTAAACATTTCCTGGAAGTGTCACGTAAACATGAGGAAGCTGTGGCTTATAGGTCTCTTTTGTGCGCTTCTAGCATTTAGTAAGTATTATTTAATTTCTGGTTTTTGGTTGTCAATTGATTTAACCTGATGCGTAAAGACCTAACCATTTCAGAGAATTCGATTTAACTGTATGTCTTGTATAAAAATACAAATTTCTGTTTGTAATAAAACGCTCTCTAAAAATGTGTGTTAAAATGTTAGTTTTGCTGTGCTTTTGTTATTTGTAGTCTGGTTCTTGTCGGTGTAGTTTCACATGTTTCTGGAAGTTTCTATTTAATCTCTGTTACCCAAGAGAACGCTCCTTGCAGACTGATTTGTTATATATATTATAGATTATATATATATATTATAAATATATATATATATATATATATATATATATATATATGCGCTATTGTATACCAAAACCAGGTCGTGCATATACTTTATAAATAAGCGATACGTGCTTACTATAATATATATTTCATAAAACGTGCAGACATGAACGTCTGTATATATATATATCTATATATATTATATATATATATATTTCAGGAATACAGTAGATTAAAAATAATTGTGCCAAGGCTCAAGACAAAATCTAGAGCTAGGTTTGTATGAAGTGTATTCCTGCACCAGTCAAAAACTAGTTTCGCACACCTGTGTTGGGTAGCACTCGGGGCAGTCCTCTAGATTCTTGAATATCAAACTGTCAATGTGACCAGTCGTAGACTCTACTAAACTTGTGAGCAAGTCCATGTAATGTGGCTTGGTAAGACTGAAGTTGTCAAGACAAGGTAACTATTTAGTTTCATTGTCGCTGAAGACATGTATTCATTTTGGGCATGTGTGCCCTTTTAAGTTTTAAAATGCTGTAGTTTAAAGTGACAGATGGTGGTCTTTGTCCTGTCCCAGCTTAACTACTGACATGCACTGATGAAAGTCGTTGTGCCTCCTTGTGTACACTGCTTGCTGTAGGTCTGCAACCAGCACTGACTGCCTGACAAAGGATAGGGTTAGTCCCACTTGTGAAACAAAAACGTGTTAATCAATTTTCATGTACGATGCTGCTTAGACATGCAGAGTGGTTGGTGGTGATTAACGGTAATGGCAGTTGAATTGTTTTTTTTCATGGTAATCTACTTGCAAGACTTTGTAAAGCTGAACTCCAGAAGTAGTGTAAAGAATGAGGCGGATATCCAGTCTAGGTTGTACCTCCCCTTATTTAACATCCATGTTGAACAATTCATCTTTTTATGTTTCATACCTAAAATGATCAACCAGTAAATATACTGTTACCTCATGTCCAGCTTTGGAAAGGAAACATTTAGTGCCTAGTCCTAAACACTGCACTGGCACCTAAAACACTTTTTTTTTTTTTTTTTTTTTTTTTTTTTTTTTTTTTTTGCCATTAAAGCATCAGTTCGAGCAGAAGATGAAGTGGATGTAGATGGAACTGTGGAAGATGATTTAGGAAAAAGCAGGGATGGGTCCAGGACAGACGATGAAGTAGTTCAAAGGTTTGTATTCTGATTTACTTTTCAGTAGTTCCTTTTGTATGTCAGTATGTATCAGATGAAGGGCACCTAAGCCATGCTGTGCGAATGCTGTATAGTTTGAAGTTGCTGTTCAAAGTTCTGTCAGACATTGCATGTAATTGCTAGTAGACTTGTTTCCTTACCATGTAAAGACACTGGGCCATAGTCCTTTTTACGCAAACTGCCTAAACTTCTTGGTAAATATACACTGTCACACTATGTCAACCGGGATTGTCAATAACTCTTAAATGCCAGTGTTTCTATATGCCTTAATTGGTATGACCTGCCTGTCTGCAGAGAGGAAGAGGCTATCCAGTTAGATGGGCTAAATGCTGCTCAGATAAAAGAGCTACGAGAGAAATCTGAGAAGCATGTCTTTCAGGCTGAGGTGAACAGGATGATGAAGCTGATCATTAACTCCCTGTACAAGAACAAGGAGGTGACTATTTTCTAATTTCTGGGGATAGTATCTGTCTTAGCTTGCTACACAATAAAATTGAACTTGGATGCACAAATAAAAGCTGTCTTATAAACTTTGTAGATAGCTGATGGTGTCTGAGAACTAATTAGCAGCCATACAAGTAAATGCAATAGTTTGGGTATCTAAAATTATGCAGTTAAACATACTTCCAAATCTTCCCCCATTCTTTGTCTACCTTAAGATTTTCCTGAGGGAGTTAATCTCCAATGCCTCTGATGCCCTGGATAAGATTCGTCTGATGTCTCTGACCAACGATGATGCATTGGCTGGCAATGAGGAGCTGACCATTAAAATTAAGGTTTGTAAAGTCAATTAAGCATGAACAAGAGCACTGACAATCGTGGAATCCAGGGCAGAGCGGGGGATAATGGTAAAATGTATATGGCAGAGCATTAAGATTGGAATTATATTTGAATTTGTGCACATTTTGTACAGGGAGAACCACATTGGTCGTTAAGATGCAAAGACCATAGATATTGTATATGCAAAGATACAACGCCCCTTCCGTCAAATGGAAAAATCAGAAAAATAAACCTGAAAATACCAAAATGTTTAGGGCTCCTACCTATACAATTTCCTCACAGGTTTTGCTAATAATACTGTATTTGCAGACTTGTAGGCACAAAGATGAACAAACTTAAATCACTGTGTGTTTGTCAGAGCAATCATAAGATTGAGTTAGCCTAACTTAATTTTTCTGAACTTTGTTTAATCAGTTTAGTTAGAAGCAAGTTGTCCCAGTAGTGCTAGAATGGATGAGTGGGGCAATTGGTGTGTGTTTATACAGGGCCTATAGAAAGTCTACACCCTCCAACTTTTTCACATTTTGTTCTTCATGCCTCTTTCATGCATTTGAATGAAGATTTTTTTTTTTTCCCACTTCTCTACACGCCATACTCCACACTGTTGAGGGAAATAGTTTTTATTGAGAAATTATATATACAATACAAAACTGAAAGACCTTAATTGGATAAGTATCCACCCCCTGAGTTAATACTTGGTGGAAGCACCTTTGACAGCAATTACAGCTGTGAGTCTGGGATAGGTCTCTACCAACTTTGCACACCTAGATTTGGCAATATTTGACCATTCTTTACAAAACTGTTCACGCTCTGTCAAGTTCCTTGGAGTGTTGATGGACAGCAATCTTCAAGTCATGCCACAAATTTGATTGGATTTAGGTCGGGGCTCTGACTGGGCCACTCAAGGACATTTACATTTTTGTTCCTTGGCTATTCCAGTGTAGCTTTGGCTGTGTGCTTTGGGTCGTTGTCATGCTGAAAGGTGAGCTTCCGTCCCAGTTTCAGCTTTCTTGCGGAGGGCCACAGGTTTTCCTCATTGACTTCTCTGTACTTTGCTCCATTCATTTTCCCTTCTATCCAAACAAGTGCCCCAGTCCCTGTCTGAGAAACATCCCAATAACATGATGCTGCCACCACCATGCTTTAGTGTGGATAGTGTTCTTTGTGTTGGGTTTGCTCCAAACATAATGCTTTGCATTTAGGCCCAAAAGTTCCATTTTAGTTTCATCAGACCACAACTTTTAGCCACATGGCTACAGAATCTCTCAATTTTTTCTTTTGCATGCTTCAAACGAGATTCATTTCTTTGAGTAATGGCTTCCTTCTTGCTACCCTACCATACAGGCCAGACCTGTGGAGTGCTTGGGATATTGTTGTCACATGCACACTTTGACCAGTCTTGGACATAAAAAATTGTAAAGTTGCCATTGGCCTCTTGGTAGCCTCTCTGATCAGTTTCCTTTGCTCTGTCATCCAGTTTGGAGGGACGGCCTGCTCTAGACAGGGCCTTGGTGGTGCCATACACTTTTCATTTCTTAAGTCTTGACCGTGCTCCCTTATACCCATCCCCTGATCTGTGCCTTTCGGCCACTTTGTCCCGGAGTTCTTTTGAAAGCGCCTTGGTGCTCATGGTTTTCTTTGCTTTGAAATGCACTACCCAGCAGAGGGAACCTACAGGAACTGCTACATTTATCCTGAAATCATGTGAATTGACTACAATTTAACACAGGTGGAGGCCACTTGTGTGATTTTGAAGGTGATTGGTTACACCTGAGCTAATTTAGGGTTGCTGTTACAAGGGATGCTTATCCAACCGGGCTATTTCAGTTTTTATTAATTTTCTAGAAATGTATTTCACTTGTTGTGGGGTAGGATGTGTAGATAAACTATTTTAATGCATTTTTTTTCCAGGCTATAAGGTAACAAAAGGTGAACATTTTGAGAAGGTGTGTAGACTTTCTGTAGGCACTGTATATGCTTGTGACTTTGATTTTTAATCCATGAAGAGTGTTCAACATCGAATTCCCCAAACGTGAGTTTAACAAATATCCTTAGATAGGAAACATTGTTAAAACCACTCGTTAGTTTATTTTCTTACCAAAAATAATTTTAGAAAGTCTAGTTTTGTGTAGTTTTTCTTTACTTGCTGTCTGTCCTGTGTCCGTTCCACTCTGAATGGCTAGGGGTTGCTGTCGGTAGTCTCGGTGGTCCCTTAAGCTACAGTAGTTTCACTGTCAGTCATTTCATCCTGTTTTGACTGTTCTCTGACTAAAGCAGTGCTAGAATGACAGTCATTTAAACAAATGAACAATGTTCATGACCTGCACAGACTTAACTTTCATTTTCCAGCTACAGCGCCTGTCATTCTAAGCACCTACTTTGGAATTTGCGGGTTAAGGTGTAGGTAAGCTTTTGCTGTAGGTATACAGTGGGGCACAAGAGGAAAACACTTCAGTCTGCCTTCAGTGAGTCCAGCTGCACTGAAGCAGTAGTGGGGGTGGAACTCAGACTCAAGTGCAAGTTAGTCCTGTTCAACTGTTCTGTGCATATTCTAAATTTGTTGTGTGCGATACACTTTTATATGCTGTGTTTTGTATAGTTTGAGACCTTTTTTAAATGTGTAGGGTATTTCTTTACAAGGTATCTCAACTGTAACCAAAAGTTATTTCAATTGGAATGATGGTAACCATGGTTAAATGTGAGAGGCTTTACTAAATGAGATGTTTCTCAATGGCATAGTCTGGATGTGTGGCTTTTTTTAAGCATGTCTATTTTCACCCATTCTCTATTTGAACTGATAGATTGAAAAAACAGTAAATTATTTCTAAAAAACTTCTATAAATTGTCTAGTAGCAAGCATATGTAGAAATTTATTTTATACATAAATACAATTTGTTCATAAGTGTAATTCCTGTATCCTCTGGTTTGTCTTTTAGTCTGACAAAGAAAAGAACATGCTACATATAACTGACACTGGAATTGGAATGACACAGGAGGAGCTTGTAAAGAATTTGGGCACCATCGCCAAGTCTGGGACCAGCGAGTTCTTAAACAAAATGACAGAAATGCAGGCTGATGATCAGTCCACATCGGAACTCATTGGACAATTCGGTGTTGGTTTCTACTCCGCCTTCCTTGTGGCGGACAAGGTCATTGTAACATCCAAGCACAACAACGACACGCAGCAGATCTGGGAATCTGACTCCAACGCATTCTCTGTCATTGAAGATCCCAGGGGAAACACCTTGGGCCGTGGCTCAACAATTACGTGAGTTATTGTCTTAAATTGATAAGAGTACCGTTCTATGTCATTCTAAATATCTCAAATTTTATTCTTAACTCCTGATTTTTTCAGGTTGGTGATGAAAGAGGAGGCATCTGACTACCTGGAACTTGAGACCATCAAGAACCTTGTGAAGAAATACTCCCAGTTTATCAACTTTCCCATCTACGTTTGGAGTAGCAAGGTGAGTGTATTGTTAATTGAGCTATTTTGCCAGCCAATGTGTTTTATACAAAAATACATAAATCATATGATTCAAATAGCTTTGTTATAAGTACAGGTTAATTCAGAAGCCATTTGAAATGTACTGCTAAAACATGTCTACTTGGGGTAAATGTATTTAATGTTGTGCTTTGTTCAGACTGAGACTGTGGAGGAGCCCCTTGATGAAGCAGAGGCTGAAGCAGAAAAAGATGAGACTGATGCTGATGAAGAGGCTGAAGTTGAGGAGGAGGATGAAGAGAAAGAAAAGAAACCGAAGACTAAAAAGGTAAGGACATTTTAATTGCAACTTAATGTACATGTCTGTAGTGCTATTGTAAGACCCTAATGCAACCATTAACCATTCAAGCCACCTCCATGACTATTTTGATCTTCTAGGTGGAGAAGACAGTATGGGACTGGGAACTGATGAATGACATCAAACCCATCTGGCAAAGACAAGCAAAAGAAGTGGAGGAAGATGAATACACTGCTTTTTACAAAACCTTCTCCAAGGTAAATAGACCTTGTGGATTTAGTTGTACACAAGCTTATACTTGTCCCATGCATCTGAAGAGCTGAACAGGTATTTCACTGGTTAATTTAAGGGTATGCTCTGGCGCCCCTTTTTGGCGTATAAACATTAATTTCTAGAGTTCAGTTGACTATTCTCACTGTTTCAGGGTTAAAGGTTTTCTTTTCTGATTGTCCCATGGACAAGATAGAAAAGTAGTTGTCTGCAAATAGTAACAGTATATGTAGTGTTTAAAATTAATTTCTAGTGAGCAGCTCTACAAATTGTATGTTTCACAGTAAGACCCTTAACTAGGGATGCACTGATTCAGTAAATGGCTGATTCAAATACAGGTTTTTGCATTAATACAATTATGATTTGGCACTTGATTATTTAAGCTTTAACCTGGGGTCCATTCAGACACCACAGTGCTTTGTTAGGTGGATCTAGTGGCTTGATTTCAGTTTCCTTTTAGGTAGTCAGGCACCCATCCTGTTACAATATGCAAAAGATAATTCTAGTCCAGGTAGCCTGGTTAAATTTACCAAATTATTTTCAGTTTTGGGTCTGTATGGATCCCAGACATAGTGTATCGGTGGGCAATACCTTCTCATGAATATCTACAGCAAACATATTCCTAAGCAAATACAGCAAACCGAAACTAAGGCTCGAGTCAGCTGACAGGTCTGCTCCTATGTTTCATTTGTTGCCTGTTACTCTGTTGCTTCAACAGAAAGCGCTCCAGTTTCAATGTAACTTTTAAAAGCACAGGCTTTGCGCTTTTCCATTGATGTCAGGCATGCCCAATACAGGAAGGGTTGGCTTTC
Organism: Polyodon spathula; assembly: GCF_017654505.1. Classification (NCBI taxonomy): domain Eukaryota; kingdom Metazoa; phylum Chordata; class Actinopteri; order Acipenseriformes; family Polyodontidae; genus Polyodon; species Polyodon spathula. Next base: position 27,680,383 of record NC_054540.1, on the reverse strand, counting down.
ATTATAAAAGATGTTATTAAAATATATTTGCTAGGCTCTTGTCCTACAGTCTACCGAATACCTTGGAAGCCCTAGTCTGTCTAAATTTGACTGTCCCGGGCAAACGGACAAGCCTAAAAATTGAACCCAGAGTTTGTGCCACAGTGTTTCAATCTCTTACCTGTAGGATACAGAGGATCCAATGTGTTATATTCACTTCACTGCTGAAGGAGAGGTCACCTTCAAATCCATCCTGTTTGTGCCTGGTGCTGCTCCACGAGGGATCTTTGACGAGTACGGATCAAAGAAAAATGACTTCATCAAGGTATGCATTTACTCTTCACATAATGAGGGTATTAACTAATTTGTGGTTGTGTTTTTATTGGATATTTCCCTTTAGATGGTTATTATGAATTCTCAAACCCAAGGTTTAGTGGACTACTTTAATGTGTATATTAACTAGTGCTGGGACAAATTACTAATGTCTTGCTGTAAAAGGGCACATGTGGGCCATGTCCCATGCCCCTGCTGCAATATAATGGCTTATTACTTTTTTGAGAACTAACAAATATCAGTGAATATTTAAATTGAGCTAATATCCAAACAAATTCTGTGTTTTTGTACAAGCACAATAGTTTGAGCTTTTATTTTAAGTGGTTTAGATGAATATTGCTTTTCTCTACAGCTGTTTGTCCGTCGTGTATTCATCACTGATGATTTCAATGACATGATGCCCAAATACCTGAACTTTGTCAAAGGAGTGGTGAGTGATATTGGATTACATTGTTTACATTTGGTGGGGTAATACTTGCTCTACATAATCCCACTGTTGGACTGGTTGATCATTTAATTTTGTATTCATTAATACTAATCAAACCACTTGTTCAGGTTGACTCGGATGACCTTCCTCTGAATGTGTCCAGAGAAACCCTGCAGCAACACAAACTTCTCAAGGTGAGTTTCGTTCTGATCTTAAAGTAGTCACACTGGTTTTAGCACAATGTAATAGAGCCAATGATCAATAAAGTAGAAGCATTTATTTAATGATGAAATTGGTCTGCATGGTACACTAACATTCTTACTTTTGCACAAACTACCATTTATCCTATTGTGAAATTGTGATACAACTTGGTAGTAGAAAAACTAGTTGTATGTTTGTGTAATGCATTTACATTAACTACAGTTGGATGTGTTGGTCTACCTTTTCATGATCCTGGTGGGCCTATTTTTGGCAGGGTACGCTTCTGTAATTCCTTGACGGGAATGATTTGTTACTGCTGCCAGTTGGACCGTTCTTGAATTCTAAACATGTTGATTAAGCAGAACCAGTGGCTGTTGTGACTCCTTTTTATGTTTTTCGTAAACCTCAGGTTATTCGTAAGAAGCTGGTGCGCAAGACCCTGGACATGATTAAGAAGATTGGTGATGAGAAGTACAATGAGAAGTTCTGGAAGGAGTTTGGAACAAACATCAAGCTGGGTGTGATTGAGGACCACTCAAACAGGACACGTCTGGCGAAACTGCTGCGCTTCCACACCTCTCACAGCGAAACCGAGCTCAGCAGCCTTGAGCAGTATGTGGAGAGAATGAAAGAGAAGCAGGACAAAATCTACTTCATGGCTGGAACCAGCAGGAAGGAGGTATGGATAGCAGGGCCTTGCATTCCATTCCTACCAGGGATTTTGTATAGTCAAATGTAAGGGTTGTATGGTGTGTTTTTTTTTTTTTTTTTTTTTTTGGAAACTGGGTTTGCACAATTCCAGTCAACGTTGAGCCCCTTTCACATTGGCACTTATACCTGGGTTCTGGCTATCCAGGTAACAATCCTGCGTAGTGTGAAACCATATACCTGGGTGTTACCCGGGTCAGACCGACCCACCTCAGGATATGGGTTGACATGCTTTGACCCAGGTTGAGAGAGACAAATGTTTGGCGGATGAAATAACAGCCACGCCTGCATGAAGGTATTACTTCTGCAAGGAATGTTTGTTTATTCTGTTTAGCCATTTATGTTGCTTGAGACACAGCATGAGACAGATTGCAACAGGGATGATGAAACGTTTCTCTAATCATTTGGGCTGACTGCTCAGTCCAGAGAAGCTTGGAAGGAAGCGTTTTAACAAACTTCTGGGGCATTGGTATGCATATTGTTTACTTGCGTCTATCACAAAGTCAAAGTCTCGTAGCTAACCTGCATGACACCGGGTCCTGACCCGGGTAGAGCATGCTAGTGTGAAAAGGGCTTTATATTGCTGCTTATTTTCCATGGCATTTAACAATTAAGCATAAACCAGATTTTTTTATTTTATACTTCACATCAGTTTTGTCTAAGTGCATTAACGGTATGTGATTTCTCTGAACAGGCACAGTCCTCCCCCTTTGTAGAGACTCTGTTGAAAAAGGGGTATGAGGTAATCTACCTGACTGAGCCAGTGGACGAGTACTGCATCCAGGCCCTGCCTGAGTTTGATGGCAAACGCTTCCAGAATGTGGCCAAGGAGGGAGTTAAGTTTGAAGAGAGTGACAAAGCGAAAGAGAGGAGGGAGGCAATGGTGAAGGATTTTGAGCCCCTCACCAACTGGTTGAAGGAGAAGTCCCTGAAAGACAAGGTGAAGAGAACAGTGTGTGGTTTGAGGGGATTTATTGGGTAATTTGTTTGAAAAGATGTGTGAATATTTGTCCTTTCCTTTCCAGGTTGAGAAGGTTGTTCTATCCCAGAGGCTCACAGACTCCCCTTGTGCTTTGGTTGCCAGTCAGTATGGCTGGTCTGGAAATATGGAGAGGATTATGAAGGCACAAGCATACCAGACAGGAAAAGATATTTCAACAAAGTGAGTGTTACTGTTTTAATAAACCATTTGTGCTATTAGTGGCTGTTATGGGCTTGAGCAGTGGACAATAAGAATATTTTCCATTGCAATTGTTAATTGGTAGTGATGAGATGCTGTATTAGGTATATGTTTTTTAATATTGATTTCTCCCCACAGTTACTATGCTAGTCAGAAAAAAACCTTGGAAATTAACCCTCGACACCCCCTTATCAAGGAGATGCTGAAACGTATAACTGTAAGCTGTGTTTCTAAAATTGTTCTTGCATTTCAGTACAAGATAAATGATCCTAGTTATTTCTGTGAAATTAGTTGGTACTGAAAGTTAACCAACTTGTACTTTAATTCTCCCTTAAGGAAAATGAGGATGACCAGACCGCAGCTGACCTAGCGGTGGTTCTGTTTGAGACGGCCACCCTCCGTTCAGGGTATCAGCTGGCAGACACCAAGGAGTATGGAGACAGGATAGAAAGGATGTTGCGTCTCAGCATGAATGTTGACCTTGCTGAAAAGGTAACTAAAATGCTTTTAGTTAGTGTTTTTTTTTTTAATCTAAAATTGGCTTATGCAAGGAAGCTTTGTTTTATTTCTTCGTGGTTACATTTTTTTTCTTGCCACAATTATTGGGTGTTTGTGGGAGGTGAACAATAATCAACACTTCTGACTACTTCTTCTTTACTCAGGTTGAGGAGGAACCAGAAGATGTGACTGAAGAAACTGCAGAAGAGGAAGATGAGGAAATAAAAGCAGAAGAGGAGGAGGATGAAGCAACAGAAGATACTGAGCAGGTCAGTTTCTCAAAAGTGCGCAACAGTGATATTACTGCCACAATTCTAACTTTAGATTCTGGCAGGTGTGGGTTTTTTTTTTTTTTTTTTTAATTGGGACCTTTTTGTCTAAGGTGGGTCCTTCCACCCAGGAAGGTGTTTTCCCCCCCACCCCCGTTGGGGCGGGGGGGTGGGGGGGGGCGCCACCCGCCACCCGCCACCCATACCACAATCCATGTTTAACTTGAAGCCTAATTTCACTACTCGGACAATCCTTGATTCGTACGGAAGGGGAAATGGGAACATAACCAGAAAATCAGCTTCTGAAAAGTGTGTGAAATGCCCTGCTTAATTTCTGTTTTTTCAGCAGTCCTCCAGTGACAAGGATGAGCTGTAAAGTACTAAAGAGGGCTGGGCTGCACGTGATCAGGAGCAGAACTCCATCTGGATCGGTCTGGACTCTGCATTTGGGGGGGGTGGGGGACTGGAAATGAAGGGGCATAAGAGGTTTTTTTTTTTTTTTAAAAGGTGTTTGTTTTTGTTTTTTTACATTCCTCATGATTGTAAATGTGTTAATATTTAACTGAATGTTTCTTGAGTAAAAACCATTCTGTCAAGTGAACCATTAAATGTTTCTGAAAAACCTGTGTGTCTTTACAACAGAATTTAATTTGCACAGGTAAAATTTGTTTTTGTAGACTCTGATATATATGCGCAACACCCCTTAATCCTGAGGGTGCATTGGTTAGACCGCCTATCTTGACTGAATTCGGAGGTGTTATCCAAGGATTTAAATTGACAGGTTTTTTACAAATCTATGCCCCCAAAAAGACTTAATGTGTTAACATTTTAATTAAGTTGTTTTTTGTATTTTACAATTTAAGTAATTGGCTCTTGATTGAAGTAATTGATGCTGGTGTTTGAGTTGTGATTTGGCAGAGTACAGCTTTCAAGGAGAAAGAGTACCCACTTTAGTGGCAGTGAAGTAAGAAAATGTATATTTAGGACGCATTGTACTCAAAGGTGACTTGGCAACATATGGAAAATTGTCTAGTGACATTGGTCCATTTCAGTAAGCCTGTAACGGCAAGTTTTAACTTCCTCAATAACAAAGTAACATAACTAAAGCCAGAGTTGCAATGACTAGTACCAGCCCAAAACTCTCCACTCCATCCATAGTCTATGACAAATTAAATTGCATTGTTAGTTTTGCTTTCAGTAACCACAGCCCTTTTTATGATGCATACAAACACTGCCTCTGAGTGAAGAACACATGAGAGACCGATAGCAGTGTGTCAGCAGCATGGAAGGTAAATCGAGAATAGCGGTGGTTGTGGAGTTTGCAAGAACTATGGTATCGAGTAGACAGGGAGAGAAATAAGTCTGCGTCCTGCCAGCACTGATAAACGTCAAACAAAAATTAAATGGTCTAAAATAACTGATTGTTTTTGCTGTTGTTTCTTGCCAAGAATCAAAATTACTTTGGGTCAAGCAATTTTTATTTTTATTTAAGCTTACTACTTAAATGCAGTAGAAAAGTGGTTTGGTGTTTTGAAGTTATGCTCATTTTTTTAAAATTTAAAATCCAAATTCTAAATGAAACTTAATGTAATGCACTGTTCAAGAAATGAATGCACAAACAACCGTCTGGAGCTTTATTTTTACATTCCCATAGCCTTCTGACCACTTGCAGCACACGGATGATCACAGAAGCTGTTGGATGGTCATCTTTGTTTTCCAGAATTCCTGAATTAATTTAATAAGCTCTAGATGTGTAATTTAATAAATTGGGATTTTCATACTGAATAGATGTTTGGTTAAACATTTTGTTTTTTTTTTTTTGTTTTTTTTAAGAATACATTCATACAGCACACAGCAGCATGATTTTGGGAGTAGGCACAATCAACATTACCAGCCTAAAGGAGGTTGCGTATGGGACTGCATTGCTTTCAATGAATTTAAGAAATGGTCTGGATTTTGTCATAACTGGAGAACAGATCAATTATTACACAACTAAAAAAAAATGTTTGTTTGCACTGCTGGGGTATTTTGCATGTGTTTATGAAACAGCAGTTTCTTTTACATTTGTAGGGTTATTCAAAATGCAATTGACTTCTTAATTACTGTGTTTGCTCATTTTAAACTACATTGATTTCATTGTCCTAAGTGGTTAAAGGGTTTATGGTGCGATGGCTGTAATTAGCTGTGTTTGCATCATCAATGTGAGGCTTGTGTAAAAATTCTGGTAAAGTGCAAGAGACTCCGTGGTTTGCTGTGTAACAGATTTGGAAGTTGAGTAGTAAATACCAAGCAGTCATCTCAATCATGCAGTTATAGCTTGAAACCTAAGTTTGACCTTGGTGGAATGTCAGCTCTGGTTAAGATGCTGGGTGCGATGTGTTCTGTGTGTATTAGTTGACAACCTTTTTTTTTTTTTTTTTTTTTTTTTTTTCTGAAAATAACTATTTATAACCTGCATTATAATGCTAAACTCTCGGCCTTTCAAGAAACATCTTTCTGTAATAAAAGCAAATTGAGTTTATTGATTTTGAACTGGAACATACAGTGCCTATAAAAAGTCTACACCCCCTTGAACTTTTAACATTGAAGTGTTAGTGCCTCAGTTTCATGCATTTCAAATATAGATTTTTATCTATACACCATACTCCACACTGTTAAGGGGGGGGGGGGTTATTGAAAAAAAGATTAAAGTACAAAACTGAAAGATCATAATTGAATAAGTCTTGATCACCCTGAGTTAATACTTGGTGGAAGCACCTTTGACAGCAATTACAGCTGTGGGTCTGTTGGGATAGGTCTCTACCAACTTTGCATACCTAGATTTGACCATTCTTTACAAAACTGTTCAAGCTCTGTCAAGTTCCTTGAGGAGCGTAGATGGACAAAAGTCTTCAAGAAATGCCATACATTTTCGATTGGATTTAGGTCGGGGCTCTGACTGGGCCACTCAAGGACATTTACTTTTTTTGTTCCTTAGCCACTCCAGTGTAGCTTTGCCTGTGTGCTTTGGGTCATTGTCATGCTGAAAACTGAACTTCTGTTCCAGTTTCAGCTTTTCTTGTAGATGGCAGCAGGTTTTCCTCAAGGACTTCTCTATACTTTGCTCCATTCATTTTCCCTTCTATCCTGACAAGTGCCCCAGTCCCTGCCGATGAGAAACATCCCCATACCATGCTTCACAGTAGGTATGTGTTCTTTGGGTGATGCACCGTGTTGGGTTTGCATTTAGGCCAAGAAGTTCCATTTTAGTTTTGTCAGACTACAAAACTTTTTGCTACATGACTACAGAATCTCCTGTGTGTTTTTCTGCATAATTCAAACATGATTCAAAGTGAGCTTTTTTGAGTAATGGCTTCCTTCTTGTCATCTTACCATACAGACCAGATTTGTGGAGTGCTTGGGATATTGCTGTCATGTCCACACTTTGACCAGTCTTGGCCATAAAAGCCTGTAGCTTTTGCAAAGTTGCCTCTTGGTAGCCTCTTTGATCAGTCTCCTTGCTCTGTCATCCAGTTTGGAGGGACAGCCTGATCTAGGCAGGGTCTAAACCTTCCACTTCTTAATTGTCTTGACTGTGCTCCAAGGAATATTCAAGGCCTTTATTTTTTTTATACTTTTGCCCTGATCTGTGCCTTTCAACAACTTTGTCGAAGAGTTCTTGTGAAAGCGCCTTGGTGCTCATGGTTGAGTCTTTGCTTTGAAATGCACTACCCAGCAGAGGGAATCTACAAGAACTACTGAATTTATCCTGAAATCATGTGAATCACTACAATTTAACACAGCTGGAGGCCACTTAACTTGTTATGTGATTTTGAAGTCAATTGGTTACACCTCAGCTAATTTAGGATTGCTATTACGAGGGGGGTGGACACTTATCCAACCAAGCTATTTCAGTTTTTATTTTTAATTAATTTTCTACAAATTTCTAAACTTTTTTTCACTTGGAAGTTGTAGATAAAAAAAGATATATTAATGCATTTTAATTACAGGCTATAAGGCAACAAAAGGTGAAAAATTTGAAAAGGGGCACTCTATAGGCACTGTACATGTGCAAATATGAAATGGCTTCTGATTTTGCCTCAATTGCATTACTTGGGCTGTTTTTTTTTTTTTAACTGTAATGGTTTAAGGTCTAGAAGCAAGATCTCTATCAAATTAAATGCCACAAAATGTCACTTCATAATCAATCTTTATTTTGTATAGCACCTTTCATAGTGGACCACCATCACAAAGCGCTTTACAAGAAGTAGTAAGAAGAAGAAAACCCATATACTTAAAATAGTGGAAAGTGCATAATATATGAAATAGTAGCAGCAACACAGCAGCTAATAGCAGATATCAATCTTAAAGTACATGGAAAGCAAGAGAGAACACGTGGGTCTTGATTTAAAGCGAGCGATGGTCGAAAAGAGTTCCAAAACAATTGTTCTCCAAGTGTGGTGCACTTTTGCTTGGGGATAACAAGCAGGCCAGTCGGAGGATCTCAGCTTGCAGGCAGGGACGTAGCAGGTCAGCAGGTACTTGGGACCGGCGTGATTATTGAAAATAATCCTGAACTTTACAGGTAGCCAGTGCAGCTGGAACCTGGCAGAGCGACATTCTGAACTAATTGCAGTCGGTTTATGGTGTGTGGCGGGAGACCACCATAGAGTTGCAGTAATCGAGTCGAGAGGAGACAAGTGCATGACAAAGTATCTCTGCATCCAGGAGGGAAAGGTAGGGATGGACTTTGAAGATGGTAGAAGGAAGATTTGACCACAGAGGAGATGTGAGCATCAAAAGACGGGTTGTTGTCAAGAAGCACACCAAGACTTCATACTGTAGGGGAAGGCAGCAGCAGACAGTTTCTGAGGTTCAGGGCAGCTATATTGAGATTCTTAAGTAGAATTTTATATCCTACTAGAAGGATTTCAGATTCGCTAGTGTTCAGCTGAAGAAAATTAGCAGACGTCCAGGCCTCGATGTCTTGAATGCAAGCCGTGACAGAGGGGCTTCCAGGTTCAAGTTTTAAGCTGGTTGTCACCATAGGAGTGAAACATGAGGCTGTGTTCAATATAATTGAAGAGAAGGGGCACAAGAACAGGTCCTTGGGGTCACCACAAGTAACTGGGTTTGCACCACCACTGCGTCCAGATAGGTAATATAACATCCAGGAGAGACAGTTTCAAAGATCCCACCATACTTCTGAAAGCAGTCAAGAACACCACCATGATCCATGGTGTCAAAAGCAGCTATTATGTCAAGGAGGACAAGCACCAAGGAAGCACCAGCATCAGCATTGTGTAGATCATTCACAATCCGGAGCAGAGCGGTTTCAGTACTGTGATGCGGCAAGAAACTAGACTGTAGAGATTCAAGCACTGGCTGGCTACAGCCTTTTCAAGAGTTTTTGAGAGAAAAGGGAGATTGGAGATGGGACGGAAATTAGGTAAGTCAGCTGGATCGAGGGAGGGTTTTTGAGTACCAGTGTAACTCGGGCAAGCTTAAGGGCAGCAGGAACCGAGCCAGAGTCCAGAGACTGATTGAGAGTGTGCATAATGGAAGGAGCAAGATCAGAAGCACAGAAAAGGACAAGGTTAGTCGTCCAGGGCTCCAGGGGGCATGTGGCAGTAGTTGATTTCAACAGTAAGCCAGAAACATCAGCAATGGAGAGAAGAGAGAAGGAGGAGAGGGCAGGAGGGGTGTCAAGGTGGTCAAGTAGTAAACTGGGTGTGTGGTGTGAGAGCGTAGAATAGATGTCAATTTGGTTAAAGTATCTGAAAAAAAAAAAAAAAAAAAAATCTGAGTTTCACTGTTAAATTGTAAACAAAAGGTTAAATGCATTATTTTATTTTGTGGTATCCATTACTGAACATCAAACCCAATTGGGCATAGGTAAAAGGGGCCTCTGATGGTCAATAACAAAATCTGCTTATACATAGTCCAAGGAATCATGAATTCACTGAAATGGAGAGGTAGAAACCATTGACTTGAATTGACTCGAACCAGGTAGTTGACTCAACTCAAGCAAACTATGACTTGACTCAAGTTTGGCATATCAAAGACTCAACTCAAATCTTTACCCCCTGTGACTCAACACAAGTCGAGTCCCAATCTTTGTGACTCGATTACAACACTGCCTAAAGCTACAAAAACCTAAACTGGAGACTTCCAATTGCCTCTGACTAAGACGGCGGCTTAGATTTTTTCCCAGGACACTTAACCTCACTAACCTTTTTTTTTTTTTTTTTTTTTTTTTTTTTTTTTTTTAAAAAGAGTTGCCAGATTATTTTGACTTATTTTAAAAATGACAACTCCGGAGAAACGGCCTCTATCAAAAATGGAACCAGATACTCACTCCCCATCCTTTTGAACAATTGAAAAAACATCTTACCTTCTCAGATACTGTCATGGCAAGAAAGAATAACCTCGATTTTCTGATGTCCAGCATCGAGAGCTGAAAGCCTTCCTTGCCGAAGCAGTGGCTGAAATGAAGGACGCGCTGGCAGCTGTCTTCACTAATATTAAAGTTTTGCGGGACGAACTAGCCCAGATGAAGCAGCATTGTGCAGATTGACACAAAAATGGCAGCTATATCGGCAGAGATCCCTAAGCTGGTTAAACGTATCAATATTATCCAGGTAGCCCAGCGGCAAAATTGTAACTCTGTATAAGACAACTCTACAGATATAAAGTGTTTTTTTTTCTTGTCTTCAAGATCTACAGGACAGGAATCAGAGAAACAATCTGAGGCTGGTGGGACTACCAGAATGGATTGAGGGGGACAACATGCTCTTTTTTCTTCAAGCTAGCATCCCCAAATGGCTTCCATCTCTTGGTTTTTCAACATCTAAAACTTTAGAGATCAAACGCGGCCATAGGATACACAGCCCAGGGAATTCACTACAGTGTCTATATATAGTGTGTGTATGTATGTATGTATGTATGTATGTATGTATGTATGTATATATATATATATATATATATATATATATATATATATATATATATATATATATAAAACCTTATGAGTAATTCTAATATAATGTCTTGGAATGTCCACAGACTCAACTGCCCAATTAGTGTCGTATCTGATCTTTTTAAATAAAAAGGGGTGGATATTGCGCTATTAGAAGTGTCACACCAAAAATTGTGTGGTGTAAATAGGTTTCAAGATAAGCATTATACTTTTACTGGTCATTCCTGTTTCATAACAAAATCAAAAGGGGTTATAATTGTATCAAAAAGAAAGTCAAATATAACTGTAAATTCTAAAGGCAAGGATAAGGAAGGAAGGTGTTGCTATGTTGTAATTGTAAATGGCATAGATTGTGTCTAGCAAATATATATGCACCTAATGTTTTTGACCCCAGTTTTTTCGATAGTTAAACTTACTCTTTTGAACATTCTTTATTGCACTTTATTGAACATTCCAGTTATCATGAGTGGGGATTTTAACATGCCTTTTGACCCTGAGAAAGACTTGTCTCACAATAATGCTAATTCTTTACGTCTGGCCTTTAAAGCATTTCAGATGTTTGCACATGATTTAAATATAATAGATGTTTGGCGCTTGAATAACTCAAATGTTAAAGACTTCACTTTGTTTCTCACAGACACAAAACATTCTCTAGGATTGATTACATATTTATTTCTCCAGTTTTTTTGCCCTCATTAACCCTCATTCAATGTTGGAGGTAACTAAGTGTTTTATTAGAAGCAGCTGCACTTCTTTTGCATCCAACCTTAGGAGATCACGAAATAAATACATTTCTCAAATAGAGACAGAAGTACTGAAATCAGAAACAGAACTAAAAATATGTTTTTCTGAAAACAAAGCTAAAAACCTTGCTGCATTAAAGGTGGAATTTGAGAATTTGACTAGAACCAAAGCAGATTTTTACATTCAGAAGTCTAGCTAGTTATATTATGGAGCATACAGAAAGGCCTAGTAGATTGCTGGTGTTGAGATTAAAACAATCTGAACATCTAGCCTCTGGCCTCCATTAATATGATTAAAGATTATAATGGTACTATTATTTCACAGCCAAAGCAGGTTAATGAGGTCCTGAAAACATTTTATTCTAGTCTGTATAAATCAGAGGTTACTGACACTGCAAATAATATTTCAGAATTTTCCCCCGGTGTAGATGGCATCTCCCCAGAATTGTTACTAGTATCTACAAGTGCAAGTGTGATGAGTCCAGAGTAATCATAACAATTTTATTGCCTAGTTATGGCTGACAAATAGCCTATAAACCAACTTTTAGTCTGGATACTTCTTAGAAGTTCTAAGGATATTAAGTTGTTAAAGTTAATTAAACTGACACTTGTTATTTGGTGACTAGGCAGGTACATATTCCACAATATGATGACCTACACAAAACACAGATACTGGAATTTTCACAAATCCATAACTGATTTGTTTATTTAATTTTACATGATTTGCAATTAACAGTAGCAACACTTGAGGTAACCTCCATGGCATTAAAACAAATCAAACATAACTACAACACACTATTTTATTTTACCAGCTTTGCATTTAATAATGACTCCTATTTTCAAGTCACAAACTTCTATCCATAAAACACAATTCAATAAGAATTTTTTTATACATACTAATAGAATGTCCAAAATGTACAAAGACTTGTGTTAAACATCAGGACTGCTTGTCTGTTTTTTTTACTCCGAGAAGTTCTGTTCTCAGTTCACCAGGCTTGGGGGGAACATCAGGAATAGACTTGAAAATAATAAATAACAATCTGCATTAGCAAACAGTGTGTTGAGGACAAATACATATATTTCTTCAATTGGAATACTGTATAGTTAAACTAACTAGATAAGTGTTTGTACAGACAGAACCCTCTAAAATGTAGAATCTCATTTTTAGACGTTAACAGCAACAAATAGAGTGTCCTTTGCAAAAAATAACAAGGATTAGTGTGGTGTTGGTTCTACAGAAAAATAGAAATATATATTTTCAAAATCATCCTTGTCCCATCAATCAAGAAACATAAAAACCTCTCTGCATCACCCAGAATCATAATCTGTAATAGTCTTGTTATTTTTCAACAAATTCATGTTAGGAAAACTTATTTTTCAGTGCTTTATAATACACAGCAGTGTGTGTCATGGTGCAAACAAAAAACAAAAAAGCTAGTTACAGGTTAACAAATACTTTAAAGTATTTATAAAATGTATACGTAAATGTTGTACTACTTAAATATTAGAAAAAGATTCAAAACCAGTCCCTCAAGTGTAAACAATAATTATTCAAACAGATTCATATAAGTGCATTTTCTTACCAGGTCGGGTCTGTAGTATTGATGAACCACTTCTGCACCAGCAAACATGGTTAAAATACTCGCCCCAAACATTTTGAGGTAGCGAGGCCAGGACACACCAGCAGGCATTTCCAACTCCACGTATGGGATACCTCGTGAATCTGTTATTTACCCTGGGGGGGAATAGTTATTAATGTATCCAAGCAAACGCTGTATTTTGTTCAATATAAGAAAAGGGCAGGATACATACTCCACCTATAAAACCGGTTAATGTACATAGAGGGCTAGACTGTTGGACACCTTAGCTTGCTGTTGCAGTCCCCAGCTCAAGGTTAGGTTCCCGTGGTTTTCAAAAACAAGTTTCCTGTCCATCAGTAAGACTAACAATTAGGGTCTATTTTTAAACTTTTTTTTTTTTTTTTTTTCAAAGGTTGTAGAAAATGATACTCGGTAAGTGGATCAATTCAAAAGCGTTCATGTTTATGTGTACTCGAAAATAATTAATTAAAAAAGAACTACTGAAATTGATTTCAAACATGCGATCACTGTCTACGCAATACTTCTTACAGGATGCATATTCATTTGTCAGGGTTATCCAAAACACTTATTCAAGTTAGTATTTTAAAACAAAGACAAACTACCTTTAAGTTTCTCCCGGGTCACTGTCTTTGACAACAACTTACAACATTACCTGGTCTGCTACGAACATGTAATGGGACCGAATAAGTCCCGCTATATATATAATTCCGTACTGCAATTTAACGGCAACATTTTTGTTCCGTACGGAGGAAACACGAATTAGATGTCCACACATTTAATGAACAACTCAAATAATAGATTTGCCAGTTAAACTTGAATGCAAAATCACGTGTAATGCAGAGTATCTACATTGTTTTGTTTATTTATTTATTTATTTATTTATTGCTTTTGTTCAGTTATTGCCGTATTAACATCAGACCTTAGGAGCATTAGAATGTATGACAGCTAAGCGTAAGAAAGCTGCCTGGCCTTGTTCCTGTACATTTATTTTAATAAATATGGATGCTACTTTGACGTTGATTTAAAAAATAAAATTAATGAGGTTAAATTATGTTTGTTTGCAGTTAACTTACAAACCCCAATTCAATGTGCAGTGAACTTAGATATTTCCTTCAAAATCATTAGACAATAAAAACTTTGCCACCTCATCGTGGGGCTTTAATCGACATTTGTGTACTGCAGTTCCTTATCATGTGGCTCAGCCTCAGCCAATCAAATATGGGTTCCGGAGTTCAAATATTTAAAGCAAGGAAACAACGCTACTCTAGGGGAGTCCAATAACTTCAGTATGTTTTCAGATATATTTTTCATATCAACTTTAACTTATTTTTAATGTGTGAATATATCGATTCTATTATATAATATCCTTAATTGTCCTTACGTTAGTTATTGTTATATTGCGGCAGTTAGCAATGTGCTCGAGGACCGTTTTTACCCTATTTCAGATTTGGTTGTGTCCCCGTGTGTCAGCGTTGACTGGTTGTCTTGGTTTAAAGCTCCTCTTTGTTGTATCCCAACCCTGGAATTGGAAGATCGTTTATTTGTTTGGTTTTTATGGCAAGCAATGCTCAGTTTTAATTAATAAAACCGTATTCAGAAGGCTTTTGTGATAAGTATGTTCGTCATCAATTCTTTACAGTGATTACATTTGTAGTGAAGTCTTATTTTAGATAGCATTTGTCGACACCCGTTTTTTTTTTTTTTTTTTTTTTTTTTTTGGCTAGGCCGATTGGAGCCAGATTCTCTCTTGTCTAGTAGTAAGTATAGTCAGTATTTATTACCTGGGTGATTTAAAAATGGTGGGAAGTTTAAAGCGTTTATAAAGCGTGTTGGGGTTTTCTGTGGTGAAGCTGAATTAATCCGAGGAGAAAAAAAAGTCCATTACAACAACAGTAAAAAGACATTTGGACAACAAAGGAGAGTTTTTAAAAATTAGTCAGATTATTTAATCTGTTCAAAGTAAATCCACAACTAACGATGGAAGAAAAGCAGTACACTTCTTTGACGGTTCCCACGGATTACCTTCAGCATTGGTGAGTTAAATCTAAATCACTAGGCCGGCCGGTTGTTTTATTATTTATTTATTTATTTTTTTTATTATTTATTATTATTATTATTATTATTATTATTATTTTTAAATCATTTTAGTGTCTGTAAACCCATGTAATAAACCTTCATGATGAACCGAAGTCGTTTTAATTCAAGTAAACTCTCAAGTTTGCCTCCTTTTTCGTAATGAAACGAAAAAAAAAAAGCGACCCAATTTATCATTGTTTATAGGTTTATTTATTTATTTTTTCATTTTGTGTGTGTGTGTGTGTGTTTTTGGCGAAGGAGCTAAAAACTACTTTTTAAATCCAATTGAAACATTGTTGGTAATATAAAAACTGTATTACATCGGCTTGAAATGTAGTGTATTTATATTAATATTTAATACTTAACGTTTTTATTTATTTATTTTTTTATCCTACTCAACATCAACATCTAATCAAATTTAGCTATCTTTATTTTTATTTCTTAGCAGACGCCCTTACCCAGGGCGACTTAAAGTTGTATACAAAAATGCATCAAGAATTATAGTACAATTAAGGTCAAGATACAAAATACGATGATTTTGGGACTAATAAGAACAAATACAAAACAGTACGGTTTGATAACGGGGCAGTTCAAGAGCAGATGTGTTGATAGTTATATAAGGGTTAAGTACGACGAGTGCAAGTGAAATACAAGATACCACAGATTGGGTTGAGTGCAGGATTAAATGCAGTAAAATAAGGAGCAGATAAGTGCAAGTTAAAATGCTTTAAAGGCAGAGTGCTATATTGTCCAGAAGGGAAGAGCTGAGTTTTACAGGTGCCGTCTGAAGAGGTGTGTCTTGAGTGAGCGCCGGAAGGTAGTCGGACCGGGCAGTCCTGACATCCATAGAAAGCTATTGAGCTGGTTTTTCGATTCTAAAAAAGCTCGGTATCTCTTAAACATAATTCATTATTTATTTTTGAATGAATGGAATTAATCAGTTTTCATCCGATTATTTTGCATCTAATTCTGGTTTGAGATCATGTCCTGCTGGTGTGAGTAAACAGTTGGTTTTCCCGTCATTGCTGCTTTAAGAAAAGTAGTGTATTCCTCATTGATTGTTTAACAATCATAGATGAACCCTTTAAACACACACACACACAGAACACAAGTTATTTCATCGATCAATTTTACTGAAGAAATATTACGTTTGAGAACTATACAGTAGAAGCTGATATCCGATTTAATTGGTTCCAGTAGTCCATCGGATATGTGCATTGTACTTTAACATCGGGGCATTATAAATTAAGTGTCCTGCGCATATACTGATCAAAGGGAATTGGTGAAAATGAGTATTGCAAAACAAATCACAGTAATGCAGCATTTGGCAGTTTGCAAGACTGCATTCCAAAAACAGTTATTACTGTGCATTCAGTCTTTGCCAAAGCAATCCTATTACAGAAGCACTAAATTTACTGACATAATTACACATAATAATGTGCCTTGGTATGTTTCCATCAGTATGGTTGGTAACAGCATGTGTAAATGATACAATCCAGAGGGCTTTGGGTAAATATTTGGGAACTGTTTATTTCCTTGGTGATTATTCTTCTAAAATCACAACTTGAACATAAAAATGAGTATACTTTGAATTATTCACTTGGGAGTCTCATTCAACCATGAACCCTTTGTCTGGGTTTAGGGTACACCTGCACTGCAGCGTTGTCATGCCGACTTATTGCTTTGAGCCAGTGTATTGTTTACTTGTTCCATATGGTTTTTATTAACATTATTAAGGGCAGAACTGCAACCAGTCACACACTGAAATGCTCCATGCATGCTGCTTTGTGGTGAATTTCTTTCCCAGTGTCTTTCTCTGTGATGGCTCCTTGCTAAAGGCTGTAACTCTTTGGGTAGAGAGGTACAGATTTTAATAACTTTCTACTGGTCTTATACTTCAATTTCTAAGGAAGACCAGTCCACACGCAGGATAGTGTGTTTTTTTTTTCTTTTTTTAATGTTGGTCCTAAGGTTGATAGGCTTATTTTATGCACTTTTAAAATGTTTATAGGTTTCAGTCAACTCAGCAGTTCCAAGCCCTTCAAGCTACGCAATACCACCAGATGTCAACTGTTTCTCCATACATGGACAGGTCAGGAGAAGGCACAGAGATGACGGAGCTTTCTGTCCATCAGGAGCCTGCACCTGTTGCAGAACCAGGTACCTACCTCTGTGCTGCTCTTGTAAGCTGACTGATTTCTTCCTCGAAATACATTAACTTGCCTTTCAGGACATTGTGGTGAAATATATTTGGATACAAATAAATGTGCATTTCCTTCTAGATTACAATAGATTGACTTTAAAAGGTACATAGTCATCAATTCAGAGTTTAAGAATATGATGATGTAAGAAACTGAAGCAACAGTGCAGTATGGCTCAAAAATAATTGGCATAATTCAATGTACTGCAAAAGCCATTCAGGGGTATACACATGTAAGAAATTCTGTGAGGTGTTATATAGGTTGTGATGGAGAAAGAAGACTTAAACTGTTATCTTGTCCACAATAAGCTCCTACAAAGGGAAAGCGAGGCAGACCTCCTGCAAAAGAGCCAAAGAAACCTGGTCCCAAAAAAGCAAAGGCAGCTGATGGAGCTGCCGGAGGGAAGCAGGAGAAGATTTCGGATGCCTTCAAGAAAGTAAAGAGGAAAATGAATCGCTTCAACGGTGTGTCTGAGGCTGAACTCATGATGAAAACTCTGCCTGATATTCTTACGTTCAATCTGGACATTGTGATTGTAAGTAACCGATGTTGAGGTGCATGTAAATGTAATGCCATTGAGTGCAGGAAGCATTGTATGCATTCTTTTAATGTTTGTCCTATACAGTTTGCTTGGCGACACATTAACCCTTCCGCTACGGCTCCGCTAGAAATTGTTCATATATGACAACAACCAGTCAGGGATGGTTTTATATATTTTCCAAACGAAAGTAAAGTTAGACAGACAGAAATCTAGATGAGTGTGTTTTATTTTTATGTACAATCACAAGTACAAGCTTATCAAAAATCATATTAAATCGTCCACAATCTTTATAAACCCAAAAATAAATTAACAAAGTATTAACTGTAGTGAAATATTCACAGGATAAACTTCATGGATGGCTCTTCAGTCAAAATGCAATTCACTAAAGCCCCAGGCCAATAGAGATGCATTTTATTATGAGACAGCATTTCAGGATCTTTGGTTTTAGTTTTGATTACTATATATATATATATACTATGATTTTAAAGCACAGCATTACTGGAGAGCGCACTAAATTGCTTTACATCACCAAAAATGCTTACCGACCCGAAAGAGTTTTTTTTTTTTTTTTACAGAATATGTTGAGTTGACAGATCTATCTGATGGCGAACTTCTTCACATTACGCAAGTCAAAAATTTGGTGTAAAATGAAAACCAGACACGGTATTTGTACAATTATTTCTGATCCTACTTCCTGAGTTGTGGCTACCACTGACACTTCTACAGTTTGTAGGTAGGAGACCACTAAATTACAATTATGGAGACATTTTAAAAGATAACTTAATTTGAATACATTTTAAAACATTTTTTACATTCAAACTAGGTAATAGTAGGGTATAGTTCACCATGGAGTGAAAGTGTTATTCTCAATAATCTTCAGCTGTTTAGAAAGGTACAATACTACATGCTTTCGGTGGATATTTGTCCTGATACACAACCTGAAAGGCACGTTCTGTCAGTCAGACCTCAAACAGGTAGACTGTTCACCGGAGCGGAAGGGTTAAACTAATCATTAACACATGACTGGTTTGTTTCTCTGTATTTAAAAGCACATGGACATTAGAATTGGTCTGACAACCAATAGAGAGCACTAATAAAAGATTGTCAAGACACAGAGCAATCTGTAACTTTTTTTACAATTATTTTAACAACCAGTCATTCTTTTTCAAACATTTTGCTAAAAAATACTGTTATCCAATATAGTAGCTGACCAGCTTTACTATCTTTTTAAGGTAAAAGATAGAACAATGTAGTTTTAAAAAGGCCTGCTTGAGGTTTCAGTGGGGATAAATGCTTTCTGCATCTGTAACCAAATGACATTCAGTTTAAACACATCTGGCTTTTGTAGGTTGGTATTAATCCAGGACTGATGGCAGCTCACAAAGGACATCATTATCCTGGGCCAGGGAACCACTTCTGTAAGTCTAAACGTCTGACTTCATTTAAATAAATAAATAAATATTGGCTAGAATATCACTTTGCATACACTTGCCATAAATAACGTACACAAAGCGTGTAGATACATACCTTTTATTGCTGAAATACTAATGCAGTATAATCAAGTTTATTTTATATTGAGGTACAATAAACCCTATACATACTAATCATTGTCAGCCTCGTAGGCAAACGCCACTATTACCTAAAGCAAGTGAAATAGTGTGTTTTTCCAGGAAATCCCACACTTTGCAGTAATATGTTAATGAAAACATATTGCCTCGTTTCTCTGTAGGGAAGTGCCTCTTTTTGTCTGGCCTCAGCGATACTCAGTTAAATCATGTGGATGACCAGCTATTGCCAGAAAAGTATGGTATTGGGTTTACAAACATGGTGGAGAGGACAACTCCAGGAAGCAAAGACCTTTCCAGGTACGATTTAAAATGAAGGGTGGTGATAAAACAAAGATCAAGAAGTGTGGTACTTGTCAATCTGTTTTTTCCAATCCCTGATCCTTAATTGAGTTACGGAATTGAACACCTAGGTTCGATTTAAACTATTAATTGTCTAGGCTGGAATAGCTTGAAATAGCCACAGGTGAAGGTAAAATGTTTGTCATACAGTTTGTCATACATTATGTGTGTACACAAAGCTCATGGCTTCACTTGTTTTTTTTTTTTTTTTTATCCCTTGTAAAATTAATCCCATGCCCAATGCTTAGAGTGCAACCATTGACTTAAAATTTGCTTGATTTTGTTTTTATTGCAGCAAAGAGTTTCGAGAAGGAGGCAGAATTCTAGTAGAGAAGCTAAAGAAGTATAAACCAGTTGTAGCAGCTTTTAATGGAAAATGTGAGTAATTGTTATATCTGAACACAATATGGTATATTAAACCAATCATTTCATCGAAGTTAATAGGAATCAACTACACTGAACAAAAATATAAATGCAACATGCAGCAATTTCAAAGATTTTACTGAGTTGCAGTTCATATAAGGAAATCAGTCAATTGAACTAAATTCATTAGGCCCTAATCTATGGATTTCACATGACTGGGAATACAGATATGCATCTGTTGGTCACAGATACCTTAAAAAAAAAAAAAAAAAAAAAAAAAAAAAAAAAAAGGTAGGAGCGTGGATCAGAAAACCAGTCAATATCTGGTGTGACCACCATTTGCCTCATGCAGCGCGACACATCTCCTTCACATAGTTGATCAGGCTGTTGATTGTGGCCTGTGGAATGTTGTCCCACTCCTCTTCAATGGCTGTGCGAAGTTGCTGGATATTGGCGGGAACTGGAACACGCTGTTGTACACGTCGATCCAGAGCATCCCAAACATGCTCAATGGGTGACATGTCTGGTGAGTATGCAGGCCATGGAAGAACAGGGACATTTTCAGCTTCCAGGAATTGTGTACAGATCCTTGCGACATGGGGCCGTGCATTATCATGCTGAAACATGAAGTGGTGGCTGTGGATGAATGGCACGACACTGGGCATCAGGATCTTGTCACAGTATCTCTGTGCATTCAAATTGCCATCGATTAAAATGCAATTGTGTTCGTTGTCTGTAGCTTATGCCTGCCCATACCATAACCCCACCGCCACCACGGGGCTCTCTGTTCACAACGTTGACATCAACAAACCGCTCGCCCACACGACTCCATACACGCAGTCTGCCGTCTGCTTGGTACAGTTGAAACCAGGATTCATCCGTGAAGAGCACATTTCTCCAGCATGCCAGTGGCCATCAAAAGTGAGTATTTGCCCACTGAATTCGGTTACGACGCCGAACTGCAGTCAGGTCAAGACCCTGTTGAGGACGACGAGCACGCAGATGAGCTTCCTTGAGACGGTTTCTGACAGTTTGTGCAGAAATTCTTCGGTTGTGCAAACCCACAGTTTCATCAGCTGCCCGAGTGGCTGGTCTCAGACGATCCCTCAGGTGAAGAAGCCGGATGTGGAGGTCCTGGGCTGGCGTGGTTACACGTGGTCTGTGGTTGTGAGGCCGGTTGGAGGTACTGCCAAATTCTCTAAAACGACGTTGGAGACGGCTTATGGTAGAGAAATGAACATTCAATTCTCTGGCAACAGTACTGGTGGACATTCCTGCAGTCAGCATGCCAATTGCACGTTCCCTCAAAACTTGACATCTGTGACATTTGTGTGACAAAACTGCACATTTTAGAGTGGCTTTTTATTATCGCAAAATTTGAGAGAAATAAGCTTTTTGTGCGTATGGAAAATTTCTGGCATCTTTTATTTCAGCTCATGAAACATGGGACCAACACTTTACATGTTGCGTTTTAGTTCAGTGTAATTTCCTTTGTGTTCACTGATGTTGCTTTATATGGTAAGGATCTCCAATACCAAACTAAAATCTCTGCTTGTAATAATTACCTGGCATCTTTTGAAATATAAATCTGTATATAAATAATGTGTATAAATCTTCAATTTGGGGTATGTTCTTGTACTTCATTGATGACTTGCTAATGCTTCTCATGTTCTTTCCAGGCATTTACGAAATTTTTAGCAAAGAAATCTTTGGCGTCAAGATTAAGAAATTTGAATTTGGTGTGCAGCCTCACAGGATTCCAGAAACCGAAACGGTATGTGTGTTCTCCAGACAACTGTTTCAAGATCTTTCTGTCCAAACACATGTCTACACTCTCACTAAAATCTATTCCTCTTTCCCACTCTGAAGGCATGCTATGTGATGCCCTCATCAAGTGCACGCTGTGCCCAGTTTCCCCGAGCCCAAGATAAAGTCCACTACTACATCAAGCTGAAAGAGCTGCGTGACCAGCTGAAGGGTAAACCATCAGTCACCAGTGATGTGCAAGAGCTGGAATACAGTTTCGATCTGAAGTTGGCAAAGGGTAAGAAGTTCTGAATTTCAAAACACTGCTGGGAACACAAACCCCATTCATTCTAAACACTTTGATCATTCTACTTTCCAGTTTTAGCCAGATCTTTAATGCTAGCTAAATTCCTTTGTTTAGTCAGTTTCTGTGGCTTACTATATTGCATTGTAACACTCTAAATTCCAATATTAAGATACCACAACCTGAAGCATCTCCTTATATTTTGGTTCTTGTTTTCAGAGGATGCAAAGAGGATGGCTATTAAGGAGGAGAAGTATGATCCAGGTTACGAAGCTGCTTTCGGTGGTGCTTACAGCGAGTCTGGACCAGAGGGCAATGGCCCCTGTAATTTCTCTGCCACTGAGCCAGGTAAGTGTGTCAAAGGAAATCCTGAATACTTTATTTATAAATGCCACAACATCACGCTTGATTTCAAACTATTCTAGAAGATGGTGGTTCTCAAACTTTTTGGCATCACCCCCCTTTCCTCTTGTGTCTGGTACTTAACGCACCCCCCACATATACTGGTTTAAAAAAAAAAAAAAAAAAAAAAAAAAAAGCCTCCGATATAGGGTTGGACGATAATGACATTTTCAGCTATCGATTATCATCTGTAAAATTATTGTCTTTTTATTACATTTATACTTGAGCATCATGACAACTGCCAGTCTAAGTCGCTGAATTTAGAAGAAAAAAAACTAGACACTATGTGGGCCAAGTTTTTACATTTCTGGTGTTGCCCATAACAAAAGTGAGTATAAAAATACACCTATTGATGTAGTTTTCCTATAATATATTTATTATTTTGTATTATTTAAACATTTGTTATTTTGAGAACATTTATTTTCATTAAAAAAAAGTGCCACCAAATGTATTAATATAACGAAACTAAATTGCTAACGTTACCTGGAAGTATGTTTTCTACACGTGTTTGGCGAATCTGCCATTTAAGAGTCAAACTAGCCTTTTGTGTGTGTCTGTATGTAGAGTTGTATACTGTTAGGAACATACTGAGTTTTTTTTGCACATCACTGCTTGTATGCAGACAGTTTAATAAAATAAGCCACCTATCCTTCCATTAAAAGTGAACTCTTCTGTTTATGCAACTACCCTTTCTTACAATAGCAACGCCATGGGAACAAATGTATGTACTGAGCATCAAAAGAAACATCACTATTATAACACATTTATTTAAAAAAAAAAAGTATATAAATTATTTGGTTTCTTTTTAGTCACTCGATCATTCATCCTTCAACATGATAAGCTTGAGTGACTGACTGAAGCATATGCACTTAATCACCTAATTAGTGAGGGTTGATTGGACACTGGATATGGAGTGATTTCAGCTGTTGAATTGCAAGCTTAAATAAAAGCAATAAAGAAAATTGCAGAAGAAAAATAGGCCAAGAAAGCCATCTAAAAACAGTTACAGTATTTATCTTTCTTATGTGACCCTTAATTTTAAGGTACTAGTATACTTTTACAATAAGCATTTGTTATCTCTGTTTTATAACTTCGCTATGGTTCACCGTATCATGTAGTTGTAACAGGGTGACCCACGTCACTTTCTTTAGGCACTTCTTATTAACAGTTTTAAATTATGGTAATCACGTTTTAATTGATCACCTTTTGTAAAGCACGTTTCATTTAATTTTTTTTATGGCATGGAGTGAATAGTTAATTATAATTAAAGAACAAAGTGCAGTGCTGCTCAATACAATCGCAGAGACGGGGCTTACTAAAAACAATGAAACGAATACTTTAAAGCACCTCGCCTCCACCACTCCTCCAAAATCCCCAATGCCTTTTTAAAAAAAAATAAAAAATACTAAATCTGAAATGGTAAAAACACACACACACAGAAGAAGACAGGAAGCACAGCAGGAGCCTCACCCTAAATGTCGGCAGCTGTTTCATTCTTTTTTTTTTTTTTTTTTTCCCAACCCACCACCCTGGGGGGGGGTTTGCAGCAGTGAACCGGGATAAAAATAATAATTGGGCATTCCAAATTAGGGAGAAAACTGAGGTAAAAACCATTGGCGACGACTACATTTAAGGGAAAAAAAAAAGTGATTGCTATAATTTTAAAATTAATAAGTGCCTAAATAATGTGACTTGGGTCACCCCGCTACACAGTAATTGTAGGGACAGATTGTCACGTGTGAAAACTAACAATAAAGCCAAAACAAAAGTGCTTTTAATTTGCTTCTCCATAATTTCAAACTGGTTAGACAAGCAATCGCTGGCAAAATCGGCTCAATTTTATATGGTGCAGAAATCATTTATTAACGTTTTTGTTTGTTATGGACTTTGCCATACCTGCACGCTGGGTGTCTTCGGTAGTTGTATCTACAACTTATCGACAATAATAATCAACCATGTTGTTACAAACTTTCTAAAGTCTGACACAAATGCTTAACATAAAAAACAGTCCTACTGCAATAGCAGTAGGAGTTTCTGATCGCATCCGACCAATTCCAGATTCTTTTTTTTTTTAATCCTTGATGTAAATGTCCAGTCTACTTTTTAATGTTTTCAAGCAAATTTGGCTTCATCACTGTCATTCTCATATCCACTCTGACTCATTTATTTCCCTTGTCCAGCGCTTCTTTAACCTGTTGTGTATACCAGTCTGTCAGAGGGCGGGATCACTGTGAGCACTATGTGCAACCCTCTGATTGGAAGTATTATCGGCGATCCAATCAAAACTGCCAATACAGCTAAAATAAATTATATACCTGTTCTACTGTTTAGGTTAATATGTGCGCTGTAATAAATCCTCAACTGTCTAGTGCCCCCCAAGATAGTCTGTGCCCCCCAGTTTGAGAACCACTGCCCCAAGAGATGCCATTCCACTTTTTTGTTCACAAACACAGATTTCTAGTTTGGTATCTAACTTTTTTTTTCCCTCCTTCCTTTTAGAAGCTGGCAGTAAGGAGGTGGGTACACCACCTGCTTTTGGACAGGTTCCAGAAGGACAATGGATGATGCAATCGTTTGCAGATCAGATTCCACACATTGGCAGCTGTAGCACGCAACCTCGAGAGGCAACAGGAGCTGAGTAAACAGTTCAAACTCGGGAACTGCATGATCGCTGCAGTTTTAGTGCAGTCACCAAGACACCAAACCTCAGTTCCTAAACTGAAGTCTTTAATTCCTCCTCTCTTTGTTTTTTTTTAACCGTATCAGGTATTTTATAAACCGGAGAATTACATAGTGAATTGCATTTTAAGTAGGTTAGTTTATCATATGAAAGCTATTTAAAGATGATAGATCTTTTTTAAGTATTTAATGTAATTCATACATTATGTTTTCTGGGGTTTTTTTATGCACATTTTAAAGATAGGGACATTTTACAAAGTGCTATTTTGGTATTTGGTCTGAAAATGCAATAGTACTCCCATTTTTTATTTTGTAATGGATATTTCTTAACTACAACACATCTGGATGTTACACTAATACTTGATCATATTGTGTTTTAAAATGAAGGTGCTTCAGTAATGTCTAGTGATTTATTTTAGGCTAATTTCGTTTTACTTGAGTCTAGAATCTAGGTCCTATTGCAGTTGAATCCAATAAGTAACTACACACTGCTTTTCAAGAAACTATCCTACCTGAACTGGCCAATTTGGTAATTAATACCTGGTTTTACAGCTTGGATGGGATAAAACCCAGAACTGCCTCTTGACTTTAACCACTTTACCATACTGAACAGTACCGATTAGTATTGTTGCTCTTAATGCTCAACCATATATTGAGATTAAGCAAAACAGATAAAGGGGTCCACATAGTAGCTGTTAGAGCAGGCTGGTAATCCTAGTTCAGAATGCTGGTTGGTACTACTGATCTTATCTACTCTAGCATTTAAAACTAGCGAGTGACTTTTACCAAGTTGCTGTTGCATATGTATCTATTTTAAGTGCATATTTCAGAACCTTCAGTTTTTCCTCAGGTGAGGGAATAGTGTGAGGATGCCTCATTTTCATTGCTTACCAGACTGACTCCCATCAAGAGTAGATGCATTTAAGTATGGGCATTATAAACCTTGTTGCATATACAGTGCCTTTTTGGCAGATTGGCAGGTTACAGCAAACTAATGTCAAAAACCTGTTGTGTGGGAGCTGCTTAGTGGATTATGGATTGTTATAAATCACTGTCATGGGTTGGGGGAGAGTGATTAAATATAAGTTTACATCTTCACTTTGTGTCTCCAGCTACTGTAAAGTTTTGTCTGTTGTAAATCTATGAGTTTCATTGAACTTGTAAAAATTAATTGTGTGCTTAGATTTTGTATAAAAAAACAAAAAAAAAAACAAAATGAGAATTTTTTTTTTTTTTTTTCACCAGTCGAGAACAGTCTCTCAAAGAGAAGGTTTTGACGTGTTTGAGAGTCTAGGCACCAGGGTTCAGTGATTGCTGGCAGGTTATAGACACCTTTTGTCTGGATCTTCCATCCCCCCCCCCCCCCTTTTTTTTTTTTTTTTTTTTTTTTTTGAATAATGGTTGGTTAAAGAAAAATAAATGCACATACCATGTCTATAAGGGCTTTGCTGAGGTTCTGTGAATGAGTGGGACCGAAAACACTAGCTTGACCATGATGGACTCGCTTATTTGATTGCTTCTCACATAAATAAGGCTTGTGTACTACTTTTAGCAAGATTTTGAATCTACACTTTTGGGACTATTTTAAACATATGTATTAAGCACTCCTAACTTGCTTATTCTCTTCAGTGCTGTAAAGTTGTTTTTTTTTTTTTTTTTTTTTTTTTTTTTTTTAAATTGGTGCTCTGACATCAAGTATATTCTGAATTGTCTCTGCTGAAAATTAGGAATTTTTTCAGCTTTTTACTCTAGGGTGACAAGCCAATTTCCTTACTTTTGAGAATGCAATCAACTTGTAGATTTATGTGCTGCAGACTCTGAGAAGTTGGGGTGATCTTCCTTCATTTTTAGTTATTATCCTGATAGCAGTAATTCTTTGACTGTTTTAGCCAGGCCTATGTGAAGAAGGAGGCTAAGTGCAAAATAGTACTTATTTCTCTGACTGGTATTTTAATGTTTTAACCAATGAATTAAGAGCTCAATCACAAGTGATGTAGGTGCTCTTAATACAATGGCAGCTATTTGAAATGCCTTGAGCTGTAGTGTGTTTTGTATTTATTATACAAATATGAGTGTGTCTTTAACATTTGGTAGCTGATTTTATTGCACAGGAAAGAGAGAGGTGTATTTTAAGTATGACCAACCTGACCTTGCACAATAAAGATTTTGCAACCTCTATGTATGTCAAGTCTAATTTTCTTCTTCCTGATCTTGCCTTACTATGAGTAGTGCTGAAATAAAGCTCCTTCATTGCACTAATGGAGTACTTTTTCACACACTAAGTAGACCACTACTAGTCTAGCACATGCTTAAACCATGCAAAATTGCTTCAGAATGCACCATTTGAAACCCTCCCACTCTTCTCCCCTCTGCGCCTCAATGAGATTGTTGTCCGCTTCTACCTTGTAATTGCCACATACCTTACAACTAATTGAAAACCCTGTGGATCTGTCTGCAACAGAGTAAGGATTAAAAAGCCAAAAGGAATAGAAGTTGGTATTTGTTAAATATTTTGTGATGAATACACTGTTGTGAAACACATGCAGTCTTAATACAACACTACTTCAAGGAAGAACACAATAAAGTTTGCAGTTTTGCCACTGCTGCAGCCATTTATTTTTCTTCTCCCCTCTCTTTAATTCATCTACCAACTGCACAAATAGAAGTCAATGAGTTTTAGTGCTAAGGTTGGTTGCCATGATCCCAGTTGAGTGTCATTTGGTATGTAAAACCAAGACAAAATAACATTTATAGTCAAGATGAGCAAGGATAATTCCTGTACCAGAATTTTCTACACTTGCATGCTGCTTTGGAGGAAAGTCAATTCAGTATCTCTTTCAGCTGTTTGGCCTGATCGGCACAAATGTCCCTGTGGTGTCTGGGATGTACCACCTCTCCCAGAGCTCAATGTGGGCACATGGGTAATCCCAGGGTTTGAATCGGCCGTTCCAGTGCAGCAGCCGGGCCTCCTGAAGAAACTGCTCTGAGTACCGAGTGTCTGGGCTCCAGCCTGAAATGCAACATATGTTTATTAATTTACAACGTGTGTCAAATAAATATTTTTTATTGAATGTACTGGGTTTCTTTCAGTATTTCTAAAGCTCCACATGCAGAAAGTATATGGATCTGCAAGTGCCATTTGAAAGCTGTTAGGTATCTTGGTGTATTTTTGCTAAAGATTTTTTTTTAGCTGTCTTCTGTAGCTATAGTGTTACAGGCTGGCAACGCTTTGTAAAATGCTGTTCTACATTTTCATTGAACATATACACTCGCCCAGATGCCGCACATGCCACAATGGATTAATGTTGGAGTATTTCCCATGAAAGACAATCAGCACTGGAGGAGTGGCCACCCCTCCTGCCATTGCGCTGCTGTATAGATTCTCCCTGGAAACAAAACAAGATTAGCTTAGTCTTCTATAAACCAAAACAAAACAAAAAGAACCACTGAAAACTGTACTTACTGGACAATCTGTTGCATCAACTTTTCCAGCTGTTTGGTGATTCTCTGGTGCTTCCATTCTGTAATATTGGCCACAAACACCCCTGGATTGAAGGAGCATGTGCTGGGGTTGATGCCAAGTTCCCTTACTGCTTGCTTTCTGTAGTCCAAGAACCCCATATATGTGGTCTATGGGAAATAGTATGGCTTGTTTATGTATATCATTTCATTCACAAGGTTACCTGCATGGCAAAAAAACCCTAAAACAAACCAAGCCACGATGTCCAAAAATCATGTTCAATTTATATTAAAATATGATTCCTGAGTGTCTCTTTGCTACTTTTAAATATAAACATCAATCTCTCTTTCCTACTTTCACTTGAAGAAGAGACCTTTGAGGTCTTGAAAGCTTGTGATAAATTTGTTTAGTTAGTCCAATAAAAGGTATCACATCTCCTTCTCTTTGCCTATATTATAATTTACCATTCTGTGCACCTTAGTCTCCAACAGTTCCTCAACATGTCAAATGTTTTATTATTTGTAATTGTTTTAAATATTTATCACCGCTAACATTAGTTTTCAATAGTTGTGCAACTGGGGACCGGTAGAAAAATGTTTCTGAGTATGATTTCTCCTATTAATTCTAAAGACAATGAACCTCACCTGCATTCCAACGCTTCGCACCATTTCGTGAGTGGAAGGAAGGTCGCAGTCTGCTGCAAAAGCTGCAGCATGACCTGGCTTCAAGTTTGTATTATACAGGTCTTGGATATCACCTGAGTTTAGTATAAAACAGAAAGAGGCGTTCAAACTGGATTGCACTGTAATCTGTGGAACTCTGAGTGCATGATAGAGTACACATTAGATCCACCTCTCTTACACTGTATTTATTTCTATAATGGACGGAATTCTGGAAGAATGCAATTACTTATTAAAATCTATCAGGATATATACTGCATGTATATATAGTGGTCAGGCAATATTAAATGAGTATTTCTATATTTTATAAGCAGTACTCCTCCATATGAAGTCCGAACACAGAATAGCCAGTCACAGCAATGATGATTTAAAACGTTATTTTCATTTACTGATTAAAAACAGAGACGAAGAAACTATGCAAAAGACATGTTTCGGCTCGCAGTCGGCTGGCCATTCTGTGTGCAGACTTTATGTGGAGTACTGATTTCGAGTTAACGCACCAGGTATAAATTTAAAAAATAATTAATTTTAGCAAGAGGGATCTAATGTTGGATTCTATTTGATAAGGAAATGCAGGAATATTGGCATTACATAAGCTACATATCTTAATGTTCTGGTCTTCTTTGAATAGCTGCTACTTTACCCCATAAAAGATAACTGTTAATTGGCATGCATTATTTCAACTATCCAATGTGTAAAAACAGCACTGTAAAACACACATATACGAATACTGTTTGTACATTTGTGGGCTGCCATTTGTCCATCGAGTTTCACAGGGTGAGGATAATTTTACGTACCTTGTACGATGACGTCATCGTCCATATAGATCACTTTTTCGTGATTGTGAATAAGAAGTGGGAGATAGAAGGACAAAGTTCAGCTGCCAGAAAGAACAAAAGGTAGATTTAAAAAAAATATATAAGGATTTAACCGTGTTTTCAATTTTCCAAACTGTACATAGATACACTTATTGGCTGTAAAAGTTCTGGTCTTGAGGATAAGGAGCAGCATCAGAATGTGGTTAACTAGAAGAACACAAAACAACTAGGTTTAGATGGGCTGAGGACAAATGTGACAGAGACAGCATCATAGGGGGGTTTGGTATTTACATTCGATGTGCTACAGAACACTAGCAAGGTTACAGGAAATGCATTGGGTTTCCTTTGCTGTGTCCCGTGTTGTCTGGCAGTTTATTTTTTTAACATACTGCAGACTTTTGACATTTTTACTCACCACAGATAAATCAACTGGTAATACATTTCTTAACATTTATTTGGGAGCGTTCGTGAGAAAATTTTTTAAAAAAAAAACTGGATGTTTTGAACTGCATGAACTGGATACACTGTGATGTGCGAAGGAAACATCTCTCTTTTGGAGAAAGTTCCCAAATAAAAGTTTGAAAAAGTAATTTAAAAAATATGGACCACACAAAGTTAAAGTAGCATGCTTCTTGTTAACACTGCAGGGGGTTCTTTAACAATTTAGGGTAGTATATTGGATGTATGAAGTGTATTATTATAATTGTACACAAATATAGAACTAGCTTTGCTTTTTGATTATGTCGGAAATTTGTTGCCATTTCAGGGCGAACCCTGTTTTTTTTTGACCCACCTCCCATTTTACCTGCAAATTTTAAATCAGTAGAATGCTTGCATCTCACAGTGTTGCATCTCTTTCACTCAGGTGTGCTTTGAGTTGTTTTAAATGAGTCACAGTTGTTGCAATGGGGAGTAAAAGTTTTTTTTTTTAATTTTTTATTAAGAATAGCCGGGTTTGTGTGAAAATGTGTTAATGACGGTAACCCAAGTGTGTTAAGTTTGTAACTAATGACAGCATTTGTGATTTTGACATAATCTGTACTTAAACACAAACATAAGCATGGCTAGAGCTATTTGGAATTGTGAAACAAACATGGCATTAAGTCTTCTATAGTTTAGAATGCTTGAGGAGAGAAGGAGAAGGGGAAGGAGAAGGAGGAGATACATTTCAAATAGAGTAGCCTAATGTTCCACACAATATTACAAACTTAAATACAAAGTCTGCTTCCCTCATTAACAGGGGGATGTTTTACATGTGTGTGTCGTCACTGAATAATAATAAGTCAGACACAGAGCATTGGGTATTAACATGCCACACAGGCGTGCAGATTTATTAACAACACAAGTGCTGCCACTGGGGTACCAGCAATGGTAGCCCTAGTGTCAGATTTAATAAACAAAACAAAGCTACAAATAAAATATTGCCACACAAGGCAAGTGCTAGCCTCATTAAAAGATACATCCGGCTACAGGAACCTACTCCATTACCCTCTCTATACTGGTTGGGACCAACACACCCTAAACTAACCCACTGCTGTTGCTCCTGAAGTCCCGGCCTCCCAGCAACTTTGTAAACAAAGCGCCCGTCTGTGTAACATGGCGGTGCAGTCACCTCGAGCTGTGGCGCAGATGCTTTCTGAGCTGCGTGCAGCCTCTCCGGACATGCCCCCCAGCCAATCCAGACCTCCCGATCAGCTCAGTGCTGGGCGATCCTACATGCTCAATTGATTGCACAGGGTCCTCCCTGTCACACCCTCATTAAAAACATTTTCACACAAACCTGGCTATTCTTAATAAAAAAAATAAAATTAAAACTTTTAGGGCTCACAGGACCGAAACGCCATTAATCATTTTTCAAACAGTTTTTTTTTTTGTTGTTGTTGTTTTTTAAAAAATTGTCATCTTATCTACCTAGGTGTAAAGTAAATTCATGTTTAATTTATTTTTATCTTTAGGCTATCAATCGCACCGTTTATTCATTTTTTTTTTTTTTCATTTTTTAACAAATGGCTGTATTTGAATATATAATTAAATTTGTTTTAGTAACAAAAATATATGTATACAATTAAAAAAAAAAAATTGTTATAATTTAGATTTGTGTGTGGTTGAAATCACTCCTTGGCAAACGTTAATATGCTGTACCATACCTTCAATGTGCAGCATTAAGTTTGCAATGCATTTTTCTGTGGTAAACGTTTATAAGAGCTGTACTAACTGTTATCGTGATTGGATTAGGGTTCAGTGAGTAATAATTCAGCAGGAGTGAGTAGCACTGCAGATTAAACATTTTATATTGCATGCATGTTTGTTTTAAATCCACGATAACAATAAGCTAATTTGATTGTCATACAATACGTGTAATGCATATATTAACTAAAATAGTTCCTACACTTTCAATATTGTTATATATTACAACAACAATAGAGATCACTTCCACTCAGTTGTATTAAGAAGGGGTCATAAAAATTCCTGTTCAATTTTTATAAAATGATAACAGATTTTAATGTGAATACGTTCATATAAGAATGATACCTTTAATGTCTTTAAAACTCAAAAGTTTGACAGCCAATTTCACCATTCTACACCTAATCCTACACTATGAGCTCCAAGTTCAAATAAATTCATTTTTC
Organism: Polyodon spathula; assembly: GCF_017654505.1. Classification (NCBI taxonomy): domain Eukaryota; kingdom Metazoa; phylum Chordata; class Actinopteri; order Acipenseriformes; family Polyodontidae; genus Polyodon; species Polyodon spathula. The sequence goes on along the minus strand of NC_054540.1, from coordinate 27,647,679 downwards.
CACATATAGTCTAGAATATCTGTTTGAGAGTAAGCATGTTTTACTTTGGATTGATCAATAATTAATCTATGTTACCCTTTAGGCAATATACAGTTTTTAATTAATGCTGTTTTAGCAATAAAGAGTATCTTGCCTCATTGATCATTTATACTGCATTGCCAAATGTCCCTGAAAAAATACATAAAAGTTTGGAGAAATGCAAACTACTTATTTCCATTAAGGGTTATAATAATGTCACCAAAGGTTTCTATAGTGTGTCATTAAAGGTGTTATTCCTATATGAATGTATTCATGTTAAAATGTGTTATCTTTGTACAAAAATGGAATAGGAATTTGTATGGCCCCTTCTCAATACAACTGAGTGGAAATTATTTATTTTAATTTTTTCCTCGGATGGCCCTAGGGCTTTTCCGTAGTATTGTGATTAGAGTTTATTGAAGCGTATAGTTTTTTTTAAATATGATTTGTTACTAAAAGTCAGTGCTTTAACCGTCAGTGTATAACCAGAAACATGAACGTTTATTAAAGCATCCTATAATAAATGTGACATGCTACGTATAATTCTGCTCCGGAGACTGTCCTTAATGAATTCAGTATCTCTGCTGATGATGTGTTGCTTTGATTCTGTTGGCTTTGACAGAGAGGCATGTTAAACATGACTTTCTTAAACCCATTATTAAAACTACTGTATGTGTGAATTTGTGTGGGACTTTATTGACTACATTCACCTGCCATTTTGGGGTTAAAATATTTTCTTTGAAGATAGTTTCTATGGCCATGCATGATCGTGACATCTCCTAAATACTTTGAAATACCTGGAATGCCATAGGCTACTAATATCCTAAACTAGTTTTGCAGTTGGAGAAATATAATTATGAAAAGTAGACACCCTGATAAATCCAGGATACTAACCTAAAATCTACTGTTTATTTAAAGTAAGTATTTGCAGTTTTATTTAAGGGAAATATACTAGTCTATAACAGTATAATATATTTAAAAAAATGTATTAATGGGTAACTACAGTATTATGTAACATATATGAAGTATAAAAAGAGGTAACATTGTCTAACTATTTGGCCATTCCCAATTATCCCCTATTCTGGGTGCATGAAAAGCCCTACCCCACAACCTAACAGCAAAGCCACCGTCAGGGCAATACTATGCCCTGGGGAGAATGTTGGTTCACCCCTGTTCCCCTTTGTTCATGGTATACAGAAGACATTCAAGCCAGTGTGAATGAGCATGGGTGACATTAAACCTTTAGCTGGAACTTGGACTCACTCAGAAGAAAGCAAAAGGATATCAACTATGCCTCATTCCATTGGCATTAATAATAATCTATTTTTAGTATGACAGTATCACAGCACTCGGTGCCAGAAACGGTATTACATACAATTGGATCTCAGATAACAATCCAATTTAACAGAAAAACAAAAAATCCAGCAGCCTCTATAATTAAGAACAGTGTTACTCACTTTTTCTCAACAAAGCCATTTCTTCTTTCTCTTAAAAATACCTAAAAAAGAAGAAAAAAATGGCCGATATTAAACTGCAATTATTTTGAAATGATGGATAAAACAGTTCTGCATTTCAGTTTAAAAGACATTGTCATTTGGCCGTGTGCATCACACCTCAAAATGGGTAAGGTAAAATAAGCAAGTGCCAGTATTGGTACATGGGCAGAGTGTATATGTTGTACAGGGTCTACTCAAAACAATTGCAACATCTAGCCATAAGTATTGATCTTACAATTTCAAAATCTTCAGATTAGATAAACCTAGATTTATGTTAACATATTGACCACTATGTTCAAGGTCTTATTGAATATAATTATAGAATATAGGTATTATTGTAATGCTAGGTACAGTAAATTCATAGTCCCTTCATTCTTTCTGCACCATGATAGTGTTAAAATAACCCTTGAATATCTGCATGAGTGCATATAAAGGAAAATAAATAATGGTCAAGCATTCAACAGCAGCAAGATACATTGGTTTACCATGTAAGACCACTAATTGTGATTTATGTGTGTTTAAGTGTTTGACTGTCACATGCAGAACCCTGCTTGAAATCTGCCATGCCACCTGCAATATTGTAAGGTTTCTGTCCTCTGCGCACACATGGATGTGATTTTAAAGCGTCACAATCATTTCTGATTGAATTAATGCGCCTGTTTTTGGCAACTCATATTCTCTAGACAACTTTACAAAGACCAAAAGCCTTAAGTTACATGTAAGCTATCACGCCAAAACCAACATACCCCTCATAACACTGAAGAAGAATATTAAAATAAAAAGCACTGCTGTCATTTATTTGGATTAAAGACACAGCTCTGGTCAAAATCGTACCCTTTTCTCTGTTTCAATACAGGAGACTCCACAAGATCACAGGTTAGCAATTATACGAAACCGAGCCTGCTAGTTCAGAATAAGTAAGGAGCTAAACCAAGTTTGTGCAACATATCTCATTTCTTTTGACAGCCTTCCAATATTTGAAACTATATTTTACTCGGTTTAAACATGGAGAATTAAAACAATGTGTTTCATTTAAAAACATATTTTGTTCAGTCAGAAATTTTTATTTGGCTTTTTGATCTTCTTGTGTGTTTCTGTATTTATCACATGTGAAAACGTAACTGTTTTGCACATTTTTTTAAAGATATTTATGCAAGGCAGTGGAAGCTTGTCACGGTGCAGGCTACTTCGTCAATAGAATTCTAATACGGTCATAAACGTGTCCTTCAGTGGCTTGTGGTCTTTATTTAGTCATCACCATGTGTCATCAAAAAGCTCTTTAATAACATGCGTTGGATCGTGTCTGGAAGGGAAAAGAACACGAGCGAGCCTGTGTGGTATTAAGAATTAATTTTTACGCCATCTGGGTTTACGGGACTAAAAGTAAATGTTGCTTGACTTGTCCCTCATAAACTGTCTCATAACAGACACTTCCGTTAAGCCCTGTATTTGGTGGTCGTAATGCTATCTAAATAATTATAAGCAATGTTTTTTTTTTTATGTATTTGTTTATTTTTAAATATGAAGACCGATACGTTATACGGCACTCAAAGAACTTCAGTTCTGCATACCTGCTACAAAACGCTCCTAAATTCCTGTGAGTCCAGACAATAGTTCATGCAAAACCAATTAGAAAAGCAAGCCACATACCAAAAGAGAATACGTTTATGCCAATGGATCTTTGCAGGCTCCCATATGAAGGTGAAAACTTCATATAACAACCAAGATGGCACATACACACACTACCACGTAACCTTGATTTTTCCGGTGCACCAACCTGTACTTTTAATAAATTGTTATGTTAGATTTCTAACAAGAGCGTCACGAGCTTGCCACATGTTGGATAAACTATTTCCAGATGTCTTCAGTCATCCTCAGGCAGCCCCTGGTTTTCAGAGTCGATCTGTAGCCTAAGATCCAGCTGCAGTCAGAAGAAGAAATCTACAGAAAACGAAACAGATTTCTAGGCAGTTTTAGAAATATATAGAAGTAGTAACTCTCTATATCAGCAGATATAATTAAAGAGTATGTGCCATCAAATAAAAAAAAAAAAAAACTAAACATGTCTGAGTTATTGCAGTATCTCAGAAAAAGATTGCAAACTTAAGGGGCAGTAAAAAAACAAATCCACATCTAGTATACCCTAATATATAAGTCCATAGTAACCAGACAGATGTCTAAATTGTCTACATTATCTGGTGATAATTCTAGTGCTGATTTGAATTATGGGTACCATTGGTGCTCGATATTTTGGTTCAGTGGTTGGTGAAATGTTAACCAACCTCCCCAAGACTTGGTAGGAATAATTGCGATTCTACCTCACATTTTATATAACTGTAAATAAAAGGCTGATGCTAGCGAAATGTTTTAGCGCCCCAACAGTCCCTGTAGGGGTTAATTTAATAAAATATCTGAAGTGCTTTAGGGCCGTACAGTCTGGCTTAAAGTATATATTTATTTCAGTATAATAACCAAAATATTACATTTACTGTTAAAAAATAAAACACAGAAAATAACTTATCAACTTGACTATGGACTTTAAAGAATAGACATTCCTAAATATTTCTACAGAAATGCAATATTGTACAGTAAACTATAAAAAGACTATAGGGGAGTAGACAGAGCACAGTCAATAAAGGATGTTAACATGTATACATCAAACCTTTGCAAATAAAATGTAGGGTGACAGTAGTAATTATTTGCCTTAGTACCACAACCTGTAGGTGTAAACACAGAAAAGCCAACAAGTTCTGATTTGCAGCAAAGGTGAACAGGGTTTACACTTCCAGATCACAATATGCCCACAAGGTAGCGCTGAAACACCAGTGTTTAATTTTGATTTCCATGTTCATTAAGAATTTATTCAAATTCATCAAATAACAAAAAACAAACATTATATTTTTTAATTAGTAGATCCATTTCTTCAGCTCTGTGGTACACGTCATGCTTCTGCTGTCCAGGAAGCCTGATTCAATTGCCCATCACTTTCCCTCCTGCACTTAACATATAAAAATAAGCAGCAGTGACCCTTTCTGTTGTGAATGCGTACAGAGCAGGAGGCACATGCACAGTATTTGTCAGGAAGTTGTGTATTATAAGAACTTCAGCCCACTGATCCAAACTTTAAAATCACCCATGAGGCATTTACACCGCTATTTACAATTTTTCTTTTTATCTTAAAATCTCTAAAACAGAGAAGATACAGATTATTTTCCCAGAAATGTTTCGCATATAAACATATATAGCCTTGTTTACAGATATTACATCAGTGCAGGTATAGATATTTAATATTTCAATACCATCTGACACAATCCTGACAAGAGTTGTCAGAAAAATACTGCATGAAACTGCAATAATACTGCAGCACATTTTTTAAACTATACTAGTTAGGGCAATTGGATTCATTTAGACCAGGGCTACTCAACCTTGGTCCTGGAGGGCCGCTGTCCCTCCTGGTTTTCGCTCCAACTGTACCCTACATTACTTAATTGGACCAATTAAGTGCTTATTAGAAGCTTAACTGGTCCAATTAATCAGTTTAGTGTATAGTTAGAACAAAAACCAGGAGGAACAGCTGCCCTCCAGGACCAGGATTGAGTAGCCCTGATTTAGCCTAGGCATCAATCTTTGAAAAACAGTTCAAAGTTCACATTAAACAAAATTTAAATCACCATGACCACGTTAAAACAAAATAAACAACCAGCAATGGAGTGAAGTAGCATTGCTGTTAATTATAAGCACGGTTTTGTTGTGTCTCAGAACACCTGGGGCCGGTGCTTGTTTACAGAATTATTTAGTAAAGCATTTAAGTCATTAGGCCTACTCTTCTACCTTCAAGACCGATTTTCTGTGTAACGCATTCATCAGCACCAGGTTTTTCGTGTAAAACCCTAAGTGGTGTCTGGGAAACGTGACAAAAAACAGTAAATAAAACCGAATAAATCGATTCTTCATAATTATATACGGCGTAAGTATTTCACAATCACAAAGTAGAAAATATTCATTGATGTTAACCATAGATGCCCTGCCCCGTTGCAATGTGGGATAGAGACGGACCAGGGCTCCAAATACCCCCTCCGCCCCTACCACCCCTGAGTTGATTAACAACGGGACTATGGCTGCTGAAAGTCCCATCTGGAGGAAGGTAAACACCTTCAGCGGCCCGGTTCCACGGTCGCGACACGGGCACCGTGCAGCCGCTATCCGGGAGCTACTCATAGTCTTCGGGGGAGGGAACGAGGGGATAGCCGAGGAGCTGCATGTTTACAACACCGGTAAGGGGGTGTGGGAAGTCGTGGAGCATTTCAAATCAAACCTATACCAACATGAGGCGCCTCCAGCCCGAAACAAAAGTTGCTTAAGAAGGTGTACAGCAACTTTATTTCGATGTTCAGTAAAATATGTAAAGGCAAAAAATGAGCCTCACAAAAACATTGTCACACACAAAATATGCACCATTACAATAAATAACAAAATCTAAACTTATATAATAACGAGTATGCTACATAATTTCATTTAATTACTCGATTAATTGGTTTATATAATTTTTTTGTTTTTTAAAAGCTAAAATAAATTTCCGACTTAATGACATTGCTGAATTTAAAAAAAAAAAAAAAAAAAAGCCATATAGATTATAATTACAATACATACAGTGAAAACACAAACATCTAGTAAGAGTGCCGCAGATAAACAAAAGCTGATGTACCGTATCGTAGCGGTTCGAAATATATTTTAAATAAGTACTTTTTTTACGCAGAATCCTTATGTTTTTTAAGCATTTATTTTGGCATGATGAAAAACAATCGCTAGCTATGTCGATGGCGGCGTCCATCTCGGTTCACGAACAAAACAATGGGTTAACCGTGACTCCTTGGCGTGCTTTTTAGCAAAAGAGTTCCAACTTGAGTCGTGCAATTCCTGCAACGTGGAACGTTTAGTTTAACATGCAGTCTGCAGCCTTTGTCGGAATTTAATTGCAAATGGTTATTTACAAATTGCTTTAGTTTTCTTCGTCAGACGTGTTTGTATTGAAGGACATAGTCGATTGCCATTTCATTTACTTGATTGCAAATTGCTTTTTTTCATTTACTTGGTTGCCGGTTGCTTTTTCTTTCACAAACATTTCAGAATACAATGAGAAATGAATCGATTACAAATTTACCAATTGTTATTTCAGACGTTACAGTATACACGAACAGAGCAGATCAAATCGGCTTTAGTTTTAGGAAGCCTGCAAACATATTTGCATCATGTCGCGTGTACAGTGATGGCATTTCTTAACCTTTGTTGTAGCTTTTGCCACCTCAGGAACGCGAATAATGAAACGGCAGTCGGCAACCGTCAAGTCACTTTGTTACTGTACTTGTTTTGTTTTTTTTTTATTTTGGGGGGGGGGGGGGGGTAATTAAGTAAAAAACATTTTATGGTAAAACATTTTGTTCGTAAATTAGCTACATTTTTTTGTACACGTTATACTTCAAGTCATTTGAGCCCAGACAGTGACTGTGCAATGACCCATTCAAATGTACCACTTTGTGAGTTTATCTCATTTTAGCGTTTCTTTCTCCCACTCCCCTATAGTAAAATGAAGTGCCTGCACAAGGTAATCAAATCCAGTGTACAAAGGGTATAGCTATAGATACAGTAAGTTAAAACAGAATTTTTCCTGGCACAGTTTATTTAAATGTGTCTGGGTTTTTTTCTGTGTGGCTTTAAGAGAAGTGAACATTTTAGCAATGGGATGTTTTTCCAGATCCCAGGTGTTTTTAGGATTATTTTGCATAATAGTAAAAACAACAAAAAAATAAATAATTGCATGTGAAGATTCCCAGCTGCCCAGTTTCTTATTATAATATCTAAATTACCCTGTCACTAAATTAGACTCAACAGTCTGCTTATACAAGGTCCCCCTCTCCTGTACCAGATATACAAGTCCTTTTTATAATAAATAGCAGTCCCTCTAAGATGCAATGAAAGGGTTTAACCTAATTAAAATATTTCCTCAGTGTCATGTGATTTAGATATGCTCCAGTGGCTCAGATTCTCATCTTTTGTTGCTGTCGTTTTTAGTTTCGAAACAGTGGTTCCTGCCTGCAGTGCGAGGAGACATCCCACCTGGGTGTGCAGCACATGGCTTTGCCTGTGAAGGGACCAGGATCCTGGTATTTGGTGGGATGGTGGAATTTGGGAAATACAGCAACAGCCTTTATGAGTTACAGGCAAGTACAAAACACCTCTACAGTACCTTCATATCAGAATATACTTAATAGAGCTAGGTATAGATGAGTGTTACAATGTTCCCTGGAATGTCTTGTTTTAAGTGGAGGGTACCAACAACTATAGTTGTGTACCTTCTGACTGTTTTTTTTTTTTTGTAGATTTTGTATTGTGACCTGTAACGTTAAAGGAATTTGAATGAAAGAAATGAACCAGGTAACTGTTTGCAGGCAAGCCGATGGCTTTGGAAGAAGCTGAAACCCAAACCCCCGAGGAACGGCGTGCTCCCCTGTCCTCGACTCGGTCACAGCTTCACACTTTTTGGCAACAAATGCTATCTGTTTGGGGGCCTGGCGAACGACAGCGATGATCCCAATAGCAATGTCCCAAGGTAGGAGCACCTTTTCATTTATTCTTTTTTCACGAAGGCAAAGGGTTAGTAAATTGTGACCAAAAAGAACTTGGTAACTCCTATTACATCACTGCCTGTCAAGTCAGGTGTACTGGTGGCTTCAGTTGGTGGTGTTGTAGTTTGCTATGGTGTTGACTAGCATGTGTGAGGACACCACAAGACAGTTCCTGGTATTTTGTCCATTCAGAAATCAAGCACAGCTGAACTAGGAGAAAATAGCCCCAAGAACATCTTTTAGCTTCTAAAGGCTCCAAAAGGTGTCATTTTAGGCTTAGTTGTTCAGTCGTAGGGTTGTGTTTAATAACTGTGGAGGGGGTGATCACACTGGCCATCAATACTGAATGATCACTTGGTCTTGTGCAGGTACCTGAATGACTTTTACGAGCTGGAGCTGCAGGCAGTTTCGGGTGTGAAAGGCTGGAATATTCCTGAGACAAAGGGGACGGCTCCCTCCGCGCGGGAGTCGCACACAGCCATCATCTATAGCAGCAAGGGCTCTTACTCCCCCAAGCTCTACATCTTTGGGGGCATGCGGGGGTACAGGCTGGGGGACCTCTGGCAGCTTGACCTAGGTAACTTCAAACAGTGGATTCCTAGCTAGTTAGCCTTCATGAATTAAATGAACACTGAGAAAAAACTGCACCATCTGAGGACAGTGTAGTAGAAGTTGATCTGTACAGTGTACTGGTTATTCATGCTTCATTATGACCTATTTCAGTATAAACAAGATCAATCCTGGAATGAAGATGGGATATCAATGACTATTTGGACTAGAACTATGGAAACTGCGTAGGGAGACTCAGGATTGGATTTTGAGAGAATGCTCACAAATAACTTTTAAACTTAGTTGGTCTGTTATGGTTGAACAATGTTAAATGCATGAATAATCAGACTAATTTGACAAAACTTCCAGTTTCCCTTGTTTAATAAAATTTGAAATGCAGAACAAGAATGTATATGGGGGCTTATATACTTGTATGTGTAACATTGCTGCTCAAGGAGAAGCGATCTATACAGTAGTGAAGAAAGTAACTGTAGTCTGACAGGCTTTTCCTTGTATTTGTCTCTTAAAGAAACCATGACGTGGACACTGCCGGAAACCAAAGGCCCATCTCCTATACCCAGGAGTCTCCACTCCTCTAATGTCATTGGAAATAAGTAATACAAATATGTGCCTTGATTTTTAAAATTTTTTTTATTTGATTGAATGTAGTTAAACTCTTCGTTTCAGCTAAAAGCAAATGCTATGTTAAACTCCTTTCAGTAACCAGGTATTTACAGATTTCTTAGGATTTTTCAAATTTTGTAATAGTCAGTTTTTATAATCAGCGATTACCTAAAAGGCTTTTTGCTTAAAGAAATGTTTGTAAACATTTTGGCACTCTGTGTGTCTGCCAGTGTGAGTGCTATGGTAACATCTTGCTTGGATTCAATTTTGAAATCTTTTCAAGTAGAATGTGATTTTTGTGAGCTGTTTCAGCAATTTTTGCTTGATTTGTGTCTGCAGGATGTACATATTTGGTGGCTGGATTCCAATATTGATGAATGAAGACAAATCAAGTGCCTTTGATAATGAGTGGTCCTGCACCAATTCAATGTCTTGCCTGAACCTAGGTCAGTTCTGTTTACAGATTTGCTGATTTTTGTTTTTAAATTTATAATTATGGATCTAAGAAGTAAGGAATAAAATAAGCAAAGTTAGGGTAATGTTTTAAAGGTTATTTGTCTGAATACTGCAAATGTATGCAAAATATAAAAAAAAAAAATAATTTACATGTTATTTGTCAACAGATGGATTATAAAAATAAATCAACGTGGTGAATTTATTTGATTTTATTTTATTTGGGCTTTTTACATTTTTTTTAAAAGCCTTAACGCCCCCAAAATGTAATGGTTAAGTTAGCAAGCTTACAGTATGTTATGTGACACAGTCTATCTGTTATTGCCAGACACCATGATGTGGAATAGCCTGGTATGGGAGAGGCAGGAGGATGGGAAGGCGAGCAGCCCACGGCCCCGCGCTGGACACTGTGCCGCTGTCATTGGCTCCCGCCTCTATATCTGGAGTGGGAGGGATGGCTACAGGAAAGCCTGGAACTATCAGGTGTGCTGTAAGGACCTCTGGTACCTGGAGACCGGTAAGCAGTGGCAACAGTTGACTGTTTTTAATAATTGATTTAACCAGTAAAAAAAGCACTAACGTTAAATGTGATGGATTTGTTGATTGTGCTTTTCTAATTATTTTGAAAAGGTCCTTTCAACTTGAATCAGTCCTGTATTTAGTCCTCCCTCTGATTTGAATGGAACAATTACATTTATTGCCATCCCTGTTGACACTGCTGTTCAGGATAAAGGAAATTGAATGACATTTTTTTCTTGTTTTCAGAGAAGCCTTCAACTCCATCGCCAGTGTTTTTAGTAAAAGCTACCCTCCAGTCCCTTCACGTGGCCTGGCACCCACTCCCAGCAGCAGAGTCCTATCTACTCCAACTGCAGCCTGAGCCCACAGCACCAGCTTCCCCAACAACCCTTTCCTTTAACCAGCTCTCATCGACCTATCCACCTGCCACAGTGCCACTAAAAGAGCTGCAACAAGGAGCAGCAGCCACCTTGCTGGAACTATCAGGCAGGTCTTTCTCTTCCTCGCTGTCCATCCTACCACCTCTCTGTCTTCTGCTTTTCCTTTCTTGCATTCCTCATTTCTGTGTCTCCCTCCCGTGATGTTATAACAAAGTTTCACATTCACAACTGAATTGAACTGAACTGACCTGGACTGAGTAGAGTTTGTTCATGAGGATCTCGTCTTGGCTCTGACCTGACGCATAATCTCATTCTCCCAAGCATTGTCACCGGTTTGGGTCCAGATGGACCTGACGGCAAGATCTGTGGTTGTCCTGTTATAGACCATTCATTGCAAGATCAAGTCATCATGAGTAAACATACTCTGAATAAATCATTTGAATAAACCCTCTTTACACTTAATGCAAGGGTAGCTTAGACCTTCTGCCACAATAAGAGAATCCCTTCTGCGGTAACAGAAGTCTTGTAACAGGCGAAATCAAAATCTCACAAATGAGTTATTATTATTATTATTTGTTTAGCAGATGCCTTTATCCAAGGCGACTTTACAGAGACTTAAATATTTATCCAAGATAAAATTGTATTGTCATTCATACACTATATGCTGAGAATTTTGTAATGTATGCATAGGAAGTCATTTTTTGAAGTGTTCCCATGACTGTCTTACTGTTCAGGTACCACAGGAGCACAAGCAGCTCAGAGCACAGGCAGCACTGCCATCTCTCAGCCACAGTCAGGAAAAGAGGCTGCACACACCCACAAGGTGAGAAAGCATTAACATGGTAGCATATAACCCAGGGCACTGCACCAGTAATCCCATCCGTAACCTGTGAAACACTCAATCATAGATTCCAAGATAAAACCAAGTGAAGTAGGCAAGTACCTTTATCTGTGTAACAGTCTTTTATTATAATTTAGAAATGTGATTCTGGACATTCATAAATGCTTTAATAACTTTCACAGGTGTGATGTTCTATCTAGTACATGTTCACGTGTCGGGTGGTTAATTCCTGCAGATTCACTTACTATTTAGACACTGACCTTTTTCAGGAACGTTGACTTGGAGGCAGATTCAGTGTTGCTTCTTATCAAGTTTCCATCTAAATGCATACAGTGAGCCTCAGTAGACGGGTATTGTGTGTCAGCGGTGAAATGCCAGGGACAGTATTAGAATATAGAGCTGCAGTATATAGCACCTTATATTGGCGGCTTTGTAAGAACGTGCCTTGTAGTTCAGTGTTTCAGGTAGGGTTTTATATCAGCAATCAAAGGGTACACATTTCACCTTTTGTCAAGAAACAAATACAAAATAAATGCATTTACAGGATTCCTTTTTTTATTCAGGTAACTTCCCATGTGCCATCACATATTGAAAGGGAGGACACTTCACTGAAAAAGCTGGGATGCCATGAATCAAGTATTGAGAATAGTGTGGATCAAAATGCAGCCTGTGCAGCTGAAAGTAACCACTTTCCTGTAACAGGGCCTCATAGTGCTACAGGTGAGATACCAGAATTATACCTGCTTAGGTTTAACCCAGTTTGTGATTACAGGAATGGTACTGTGGCACTTGATATTCATATAAAGGGTGTAACATGGCCTGTATTTAGTGTTGAGGATAAATATACTTGCTTGATGCAATTTGGATGTTGCAGTCTTCTGCAAACGTCTTCCTGCGTCAGTCTTCCTCCATCGTCGATCAGTACTTCTCTTCTGAGCTGCCACTTCTTAAACATGTCTAACACCGTAGACCAGTTGCTGTCTAGGTTAGACTGCTCTGACTGGTTGATTAAGACTATCAAACTCAAACCATGAATTTGTTTTTCGTGCACATTTTATATTTATCTATTTTAAAGCTAATTTTAATATTTTATTACAAAGTCAATAAAGATTCAAGTAATTTGCGTAACACTGGGTCTCAGGCAGGTTATCAGGAGTTACATCTTGCAAGTCCAATGACGTATAATTTCTCTTTTGCTGTATCTGCAGGCCTTGTTCTTACAGAGCAGGACGCCACAGCAAATCTTGCCCCACCCAATCAAATGACAGTTCCCGAGTCCATTGTTAAATCAGAGCCCATGGAAACCGAACTTAGTAATGATGCTGCACCGCTACCTCCAAAGTCTCAAAGTAAGTGGTTTACTTACCCCTTTTTTATATTGTGTCTCTTAAATGGTTATGATGATAACCAAAATGTTGCTAATGAGTGTCTTGTTAATACATGCTTTAAAACATGAATGTTCCAGCTGAAGATCCTCCAGGTATACGCATATATAATATATATATATATATATATATATATATATATATATATATATATATATATATATATATATTTTACACACACACACATACATACAGTACTGTGCAAAAGTTTTAGGCAGGTGTGAAAAAATGCTGTAAAGTAAGAATGCTTTCAAAAATAGACATGTTGATAGATTATATTTATCAATTAACTAAATGCAAAGTGAGTGAACAGAAGAAATCTACATCAAATCAGTATTTGGTGTGACCACCCTTTGCCTTCAAAACAGTATCAATTCTTCTAGGTACACTTGCACACAGTTTTTGAAGGAACTCAGCAGGTAGGTTGGCCCAAACATCTTGGAGAACTAACCACAGTTCTTCTGTGGATTTAGGCAGCCTCAGTTGCTTCTCTCTCTTCATGTAATCCCAGACAGACTCAATGATGTTGAGATCAGGGCTCTGTGGGGGCCATACCATCACTTCCAGGACTCCTTGTTCTTCTTTACACTGAAGATAGTTCTTAATGACTTTCGCTGTATGTTTGGGGTCGTTGTCATGCTGCAGAATAAATTTGGGGCCGATCGGATGCCTGCGTGATGGATAAGTATCTGCCTGTGCTTCTCAGCATTGAGGAGACCATTAATTCTGACCAAATCCCCAACTCCATTTGCAGAAATACAGCCCCAAACTTGCAAGGAACCTCCACCATGCTTCACTGTTGCCTGCAGACACTCATTCGTGTACCGCTCTCCAGGCCTTCGGCAAACAAACCGCCTTCTGCTACAGCCAAATATTTCAAATTTTGACTCATCAGTCCAGAGCACCTGCTGCCATTTTTCTGCACCCCAGTTGCTGTGTTTTCGTGCATAGTTGAGTCGCTTGGCCTTGTTTTCATGTCGGAGGTATGGCTTTTTGGCCGCAAGTCTTCCATGAAGGCCACTTCTGACCGGACTTCTCCAGACAGTAGATGGGTGTACCAGGGTCCCACTGTTTTCTGCCAATTCTGAGCTGATGGCATTGCTGGACATCTTCTGATTGTGAAGGGAAGTAAGCATGATGTGTCTTTCATCTGCTGCAGTAAGTTTCCTTGGCTGACCACTGCGTCTACGGTTCTTAACGTTGCCCATTTTCTTTGTGCTTCTTCAAAAGAGCTTGGACAGCACATCTGGAAACCCCTGTCTGCCTGGGGGAGACCTTGCTAATGCAGTATAACTACCTTGTGTCTTGTTGCTGTGCTCAGTCTTGCCATGGTGTATGACTTTTGACAGTAAACTGTCTTCAGCAACCTCACCTTGTTAGCTGAGTTTGGCTGTTCCTCACCCAGTTTTATTCCTCCTACACAGCTGTTTCTGTTTCAGTTAATGATTGTGTTTCAACCTACATATTGAATTGATGATCATTAGCATCTGTTTGGCATAATTGTTTAATCATACACCTGACTATATGCCTACAAAATCCCTGACTTTGTGCAAGTGTACCTAGAAGAATTGATGATGTTTTGAAGGCAAAAGGTGGTCACACCAAATATGGATTTGATTTTGATTTTTTCTTCTGTTCACTCACTTTGCATTTTGTTAATTGATAAATATAATCTATTAACATGTCTTTTTGAAAGCACTTACTTTACAGCATTTTTTCACACCTGCCTAAAACTTTTGCACAGTACTGTGTGTGTGTGTGTGTGTGTGTGTGTGTGTGTATATAGATATATCTATATATATCTATACACACACACACACACACTGAGTGTACAAAACATTAGGAACACCTTCTTAATATTGAGTGCACCCCCTTCTGCCCTCGGAATAGCCTCAATGGACTCTACAAGGTGTTAAAAGCGTTAAAGTGGCTCCAGTGCTTCCCACAGTTGTCTAGTTGGCTGATAGTGGATCTCTACTCCTGAATAGCTCCTTCCATCTCATCCCACAGATGCTCAATTGGATTGAGATCTGGTGACTGGGCAGGCCACTGCAGTAAGCTGAATTCACTATCATGTTTGTGGAACCATTCCTGGACAGTCCTAGCCTTGTGGCATGGGGTATTATCCTGCTGAAAAAATCCATTAGCAGATGGATACACTGCTGCCATGAAGGGATGCAGCTGATTGGCAGTGATGTTCAGATATCCTGTGGCATTCAAACGTTGCTCCACTTTTATCAAGGGGCCCAATGTGTGTCATGAAAACTCATCTCACACCACCATCACCACCAGCCTGCAATGTTGACACACGGCATGATGGATGCATGTACTCTTGTGGTTTTCTCCATACCCTAGTCCTCCCATCAGCGTGGAACAGGAGGAACTGGGATTTATCAGACCAGTGACCAGTGCTTTTGTTCCTTAGCCCACTGCAACTGCAGTTTCTTGTGTTTTGCTGAAATAAGTGGCTGGATGTCCTTTGGGTGGTGGATCATCCTTGATACACACGGGAAACTTGAGCCTGAAAAACCCAGACTCTCTCAAACTGGTGCGCCTGGCACCTACTACCATACCCCATTCAAAGGCACTTAAATTTTTTGTCTTCAGTCTATTTCATGGAAAGAGCAGGTGTTCATAATGTTGAGAGAGAGAGAGAGAGAGAGAGAGAGAGAATTTTATGGACATCCAATTACCTCAAGTAAACGAATTTAAAGTAACATCGTCCTATTTCTTCCTCCAGACCAAGACAATACTACACCAGCCAATTTGACAACTACCTCAGTAGCTTCCACTAAGAGCATCATTCAAATGGTAAGCACACAGACCACTGTTATTGCAGTCCTGCTTTCTAACTTGAGGTTGCTAAGAGTTCAAGTAAATACACGGGACTCCTTAAGCATTAACTTCAGTACTGTCCGAGAGAGTACTGCAAATAACATTTGAGTCGGAATACTTTTAAGTCTACCACCCCTGTCTCAATCTCGGGGTTCAAAGCTGACCACCAGAAACATTGAAACAACTTGCATACATTGATAGCAGAATTTAGAACATGCATTACAAATGCAGTTTAGGTGGAGTTTGAAAGATGCACATTCTGAAGAATTATAATACTAGGCAGTGTGAAGTTCTAACCCTACTTGGCATGCATCTAAATTAAACCTTTTAAAACCAACAGGGAAACACAGAACTGGCAGATAACCAGTGGTATGATGTGGGGATCTTTAAAACACTTTTCTCTGAAGTGACACACTATTACCTACCACCAGTGGACCGTAAAGGGAATGTAAGTATTTCGTTTTTGCCCTGCATATCTTCCTAAGAAGCATTAGCCCTTTTTATAAAGAGGTGTGTCTTTTCAGTTACAAGTACTAACGGATAATATGTATACATCTGTATATGTTGAAATTTAGGCCTAACAATTCACACATTAAAATTCTGTAGTATATGCTTGTTTACAGGCAAGTGTGTGAAAGTTGTATTGTTCTTTCTTTAGTGTTCAGCTTTGGTACTGTAGGTCCCATTGTGATCACTGGCAATAATGTTGGTGCAGTGTAAAAAGTGAGCACAAAATTCAGTAGGCCCAGGTTAGACCTTCTACCCTAGAAAATTATTGCATTTTCACTTGGCCCTGCTTTTCCTGCATTTCTAGCTGGAGCCTACTAATTCGCCTGATTATGAGGACCTGAAGCAGCGAGCTTTGACACCGGGTGCTGCGTACCGCTTCAGGGTGGCTGGGATAAACAGCTGTGGACAAGGCCAGTTTAGTCAAGTCAGTGAATACAAGACCTGCCAGCCTGGCTTTCCTGGAGCACCATCGTCTGTCAAGATAACAAAGGTTAACTCTCACTGTTTGTGTACAGACCTTTTTTCACTTTCCTTTACTGTTTTAAAGGACAGATTTAGTCTGTTTCATCACAATGTTTGTAGCATTTCTAGTCTTAAAATAGTTCAGACAGGTTAAATAAAGCACACAGTGGAAACCTTAGAGTTAAGTAGCAGGGTTCTGAAAAATATAACGTTCTGCGTCCCCACATGTTGCTACAACTGTAAGTAATGTACCTGTTTCAAAGCTTGTTATAAGTGTAAAAAGTTGTCGGGATGTTAACAATGAAAGAAAAATTACAGGCACGTCATTAGCAACAAGTGGGGACGTGTCATGCTATATTTTTTGGAACACCCACTACTTACTCTTCAAATTCCTATTTATGGCTATTCCTAGTTTTGAACCAGACGCAGTTTCCTAATTCATTTGGAATAAAGTGATTCAGACTTTTCATGGTGCACAAGCACAGTAAATCTGGCCTCTTCTCTTTTTCTAACTGGAACACCTCGTCTTTTCTGCAATCATCTCTCTTAAATATATAGGATTAACTTCTCATTTTTCCCTCGCCAGGCAGCAGATTGTATTCATATCACTTGGGAGCCTCCAACTTCACCCTCTGGTAAAATCCTGGAGTATTCCATGTACCTGGCAGTGCGGAAAAGCCGTTCAAGCACAGTAGTGAGCTCCAGCCAGCTAGCCTTCATCAGGATCTACAGGGGCACCAAGATCCACTGCACAGTGACTTCCTCCCAGCTGAGCAACGCACTCATCGATTGCACGTCGAGACCTGCTGTGGTGTTCCGCATCGCAGCCAAGAACGAGCAGGGCTACGGGCCAGCTACGCAGATCCGATGGCTACAAGGTACCAAGCTGCTGCTTTAGACAATAGTACAGTTTGTAGTTCCTTCAAGACGTAAACAAGGATTATAACATTATGATCCATTTCTATTTTTTAGATACATTTAAACCCAGACTACCTCCAGTAGCAGCTCCACAGAGCACAGACAAGCAGCCACTCGAACTGCCAGACAGGTAAGAGGGCCAGTTATGAAGATTATATGGATACTATAATTGGTTTGTAGATGCCCATACAAAATAAACGGCAAGTAATCTCAATCGAATGGAATTAAAAGAAAAAGAAGTGGTGCCTTTACTGGCACATCCAGTAAAGGCGCTCCGCGTGAAGTGCAGGATGCGCGCTATAGCTTGGATGTCGCAGGTTCGAATCCAGGCTGTCATTTTCGTAACCGGGGTTTCCAAGGGAGCGCCGTACAATTGGCCGAGCGCCACACGGGTAGGGAGGGCTTAGGTCGGCAGGGCAATCCACAGTTCACCGCGCACCAGTGACCCCTGTGGCTGATAGGGTGCCTGCGGGTCTGCAGAGGAGCCATTCAGATCTGTGTTGTCCTCTAGCGCTGTACGTCTGGTTGCTTCGCTGTGGATCCGCAGTGTGAAAAATGACGGATTCGCAGGAACGCATTTTGGAGCACGCGTGTTTCAGCTTCCGTTTCCCAGGTCATTGGGGGGTTGCAGTGGTGAACCGGGATAAAAAATAATAATTGGGCATTCCAAATTGGGGAGAAAAACATTGGCGATGACTGACCAAAATTTTACAAAAGAAAAAGTAGTTCTAACACACACAATAGTTAGTGCAGCACATTGGAAGTGGTGGAGGTTAAATTATAATGCAAATGTATTATTCTGTTTTATCACTTTTACAAACCTCAGTTTCTGCTTTTAAGAATTGTTTTAAAAAAAAAAAAAAAAAAAAAAAAGACCTTTTCACTACTGGAATGCTGAAGTGTGGTGGAGACTGACCTAAGCAGAAACAACAATATGGAATGATAGATAACACTGCAGGATATTAAGCAGTTAAGTAGAAATTAAATAGAATGAAAATGTACCTGTAGATATGATGCATTCATAAAAATGATAAAATAACTGTACTTTTGTGTTGTAGCACTGGAACATTGGACACCAAAACTGAGACCTGAAACGACAAACCACTTGTATTCTTAAATGATTTCAGACATAGTAAATGCAGTTTTGTTTTGTATGTAATTATATATACAATATATATTTTAAGCAACTTTGGATCAGTATTGTATTTCATTTTTTTAATTCATTTTCTTATATGTAAAAAAATATACAAGTGTAAACAATAATGCTAACATGCATTTATAGCTGGATCCTTTAGGGAAAAAACTGTCATTTTTGTAGAAATGTTGAACTGCTGGTATGTCTTGGTCAAGGTGGGTAATCCCAGTATTACAAAGGATCCAGGTTGCTGGAGGATTATTGTATGTTTTTTTGTGAATGTAAATCGTTCTAATTCTGCACATTGTTGGGTGAAGTTATCCTTCAGTATCAGTGTAGCCGGGTGGGTGGGGGGGGGGGGGGGGGTGTTCTTATCCTCAGGACCTGGTTTTCTGTAGTGATGACTAGAAGAAAAAAAAAATCCATTCTATTTATCAGTTTGTACTGTGCAGTGTGTCTTGTAAAATGTGGTTTGTTTGTGTGTACAGTATAAGCACTTGCTTATATGCCATGCACAATATAGGTTAGAACCAGGGGTTAATTTCTAAACAAAATGGTACCGGATCTAATAGTGAGGAAGATGGATACAATGTATTTTTGTTTCTAGACTTAATGTATTATCATTGATTTACAGTTGCTTCCACATATGTTTCAAGTTCTCATTGGCTTGAGGGTCAGGGTTTTACGCCTTATTGTTGGTGGCAGTAGCTGCATGCTGACCTTTGCCTAGCAACGTTTTAACAACCTTCAGGTTTGAGCAATACCAGTGGCGGGCCGACTAATGTAATGAGCAACAGCCATGACATTGCTGTTCAGAACAGTATTTTTTGGGTGGTTGTAATTAAATTTTCATACTCAGATGTTGCATCCTAAAACATATGGTTACAGTACACTTGTCAGTTAATGTCGGTGCAGGAATTTATACAGTACTTTTATTTTTTCAACAACAGTTCATTTGCAAGCTATATAATTCTTGCCCGTCTGACAATAACGTATCAGATCTAGGATCCTGTGTTGTCTGGTACATTTATCCCCTGATTAGAACCACTCCTTGCCATAAGTCTAGGCAAACTATTTTATAATTCTTTCTGTAGTGTCTGAAGTAACTCGTCGTAAGTGCCAGGGCAGTGCACAGTGATTGTCTACATATCCTCCGTTTTTAGTTTGCCACGCAGGTATAGTCAAGTTTAGGTCTCCTAACAGTCCAATTTGCTGCAGTGCATCTTGGGCTGTTGTCAGGCTTCATGGATAATGTCTATCTGTTCAGTCCCCTAAATGTTTATCTTTTATAACCCAGGCTAGTACAGCGAGAGGCATAGGCTGCTTTCACAAAGGAGGTGAATTATGAGGAGTTGGTGGACTAATGTCACAATCCGTTCCTTGACACATTCATTTTCAATATTATTTGTTTGTTTTGAGCTATTTTGTGCAAGAAGGACACTAAAAATTGAGCAACAATATTTACTTTTTGTTAGAAAAGTACAAGGATAAAATATACAGCCTAGGAAGACACATCAAGCTGGTGTAAGACCAGCAAGGCAGGCAACATTACTTATACCTAAAATGTCTATAAAAGCCAGTGTCCCATGCGCATGTATAATTTCATACTAAAATATTATTTCTTGATACATGTTTATTACATTACTTAAGGCCTAGCATTCCCTAAATTAGGGTCTTAGTGTGAGGATACAAACTCTGCCAATAAATAGGTGAACCATATAAAAAAACTAAGTCAGTTAGAGGAACATCTCTGCTAGTGCCTTCATAAATTACTTTACAATTCTGAACGTTTGGAAGTTGTAGATTACAGTGATGAAGGCACTAGCTGAAATGTTTGTCTACTTCACTTCCTTTCTTACACGTTTTTAACTTAGAACTATGATTTGAGCATTTTGAAGTTATGGATAATTTACCTACTCCAGTGAAAAGTGCTAAAACGTCACTGAGCCAAATAAACGCTTTTATCAGTTAAGCAAGCGAATCATGCATTTTTAAAGTTTTTTTGTTCTACTGGTTACCTTTTTACTTCAATTGCCTACAATACTGTCATACTTAATGGTTTTTAATTTAAAAACTATTTAAGACACTTTTTTTGTGACATTTATCGGCGTATAATAAAACAAGAAAAAAAACTTGCAGAAACTGGTAGTTTTGATTATTTTTGAGTAGTTTCTTGCCAGTTTTTTTTTTACTTTGAACTGTTATTGTGTTGCTCCTTTTGCTTTACGTCCTTCAAAACAGGACCTAAAATAATTACATTTTATGTTCTCAAAAAAGATCCCTTTGTAAACATATCTATTGTCCTTAATATTTCTGCCAATGTTGTCTTAGTAACTGTGCTCTAAGTACAAGCTAATAATTGTTTAATTCTGTTATGTGTGTATAGTGTTATAATATACTGGTGATTTTGTTTTATTGGTCAGAGAAGGGATACTGGGTTCATACTTTTTTGCCAAGTTTGAAATGTTTATGTTTTTACTTTGATACAAGTCACTACTTTCTGGGACTACAAAAAAAAAAAAAACTGCCTTTTTGATATACTGTAGTAGATCATATATATTCCAGTATCCACTATATACTGTATATGAAGTGCTTTGTAAAACAGTGGTGCAGAAATACTTTTCTCTTTGGCAGTTTCATTTTTATTTCTCATGCACTTGATCATGAAACAAATGGTCAGATAAACCAGTAAACACTGGAATTGCTAACCACCATCTACAACCCCTTTGACAGTGGCATACTCTACCTACCAGCAGTTTCACACAGCTTTTGGGTGACAGACTCAAGTACACAATCAATGCCCCAGAGCTTCTTGTAACAGACATTTCCATCCAAGCTTCTTTGGATTGAACCATTGGCTCAAATGTTGATTGGACAAATGTTGATTGGACAAATGTTTCTACATCCCTGCTGCACTCTGGCGCATGGTGCATCTCAATCAACAAAAATATGGCTGAACAGAAATGTTCCTTGCGGAAGTGAAACTTTCATGCAGGCATGGCAGTACTATGGGCGGCATGCATTTTGTCTCTCGGCTCAAGTCTAAGCTTGTCGCGCACATCCTTAGGTGGGTCGCTGTGACCCAGGTACGTGGTTTCACACTTGCGTGGGATTGTGACCCAGGTAGGCGTGCCAGTGTGAAAGGGGCTTACTTTTTTGTGTAACAAGACAGATGTGGATGGAGTAAGAAACCAACTTTTCAGACAAACACCCCTGCTGTTTGAATGTTCTTAATGTGGTAAATGACACAGTATTAATTTCATTGTATCATTTATTTCATTGTATCAATTTAGGGAGCATTGTTCTAAATGCCAAACAAAAGTAACTAATTTAGCATAACTTGTGAGCCATTCTTTCAGTGAATAGACTGTAAATAATGCATCTGCTTTGTGAATTGTGTGCAGTTTTATTATGAACAGTATATGTCAGTATATATCATTGCATATGTTTACAGCATAAATAATAATTCATATGGTGGTTTAATCACATGAAGGGTACTTTTTCTAAGTTTAAGCCAAGCATGGTGCTAGAAACGTTCAAAGTAATCTTGTTTGCCGACTGAAAATCAAGTAGTGAAACTGCAATTTTACTAGAAGTGTTTTTGTATTGCAGCAATGTCAAGTTCAAGCTGGTGCAATCGTAGAAAATATATGCATTGTAGTTGATGTAAAAGAACTTCACTTCAGAATTTTCAGCCATTTGAAAGGCACCTCAAACTGGTGCATTGGTAAACTTAAATGTGGTTTAGTTCTCCATTTTTCTAACAGAAAAGCCAAAATGAGGAACTCTTGATAGAATTGTATGTTAAACATCTAGATTATTTAAATTGATAAAATGCATGTTCTTGCTTTTCCTTTTTATTTAGACTCAACCTTGGCACCAGGCCTTATTTAAATTGAAGTTGATAGTATCTCTGTAATTTAGCATTAGGCCTCAGAAGCATCATCACAATCATGAATCAGAATGTAGCATTTTAACTACTTTTACAACTTATTTCAGTCTGAAATACATATTAAAATGTCATCTGGAAAACCTGTAACATGAATTGTATAGGTTATACTTGGTTACTGTTGTTATTAAAAGTGTATCTAAAATTCTGTATCCTTTTTTGCCATCCATGAACTCGTACTGTTCTGTCTACAGCAAGGGAAAATTGCACCATATTCCCCCCCTTCCTGGAAGTATAGGCTCAGTGGGGGTTTGTCTCTGAAATATACACCCAAACACTAGAGTATTGTATTTGGACATTTACACAGAATGTAATTCACATAAAAAATTCTTAAACGATGGGGTACACTTGTGTGACCTTGGGGTGGTCACCAATGATTTTTATATTGATACTGTGCACGTAAAAACAGAAATACGATCACACAATTACAAATATATAAGAAATTAACAGATTTACACATGAAAAGCAATAACTTACTTAGACTTAGTGATTCTTTGCTTCATAATATCCATGCAATAAAACATGTCGTTTATATTTTACGATTCCATCATCCACATCAAACCAAAATATTTCCATACTTCACTTCGCAGAGTTCAGGGTTAATTTTGAAGCCATTCTGTAAGTAATTTAATCTTAAACTGACTCGCGGCCCCTCAACGTATTATGTACGGTGTGTTGCTGAATTTTATTTTGAGATTGTGCTTTGATGTCTAAAAAGTACATCTCATTTACAATACTGAAAGTTCACATTTAGACCACAGCGATGAATAAATTATTAGCAGAAGTAATCGCACAAGACGAAAATCCAATGAAACGCTGACGCATCTCTCAAAATAATGCAAAATTCAGCACCACACCAGCAATAGTCGTGACAAACTTAATGCAGCATGCAAACAGCATCTGGTACTAAAATGACAATCGGTGGAATACAATGGTTAAATATTAACTTTAATGTGTGGTGTTTCTTGGTCTACAAGACAGACAGTGATTGGTATGTATAGGGTTTATTGTATCTTGATATAAAACAAACTTGATTATTCTGTGTTTGTGTTTTAGCAGTATTAGCAATAAAAAAAAGTATGTCTTCGAGTGTACAAGAATTTATTAAATTTCTCAAATCGATTAAAACAGCAAAATAAGAAACTAAAGTCCACCAGCTGAAGCAAGGGATAGAAAATGAAACACGGCAAGACAACTTTCAAAAAGCAATTTCACCTTTGAATTTTATTAAAAGGACTAACATGAAAGCACATGAGATTCTTACTCAATATTACAAAAAGAGTAACATGATTCAGTATGAAAAGAATCTGCCCCCTAATGTGCAGACAGGGATAAATCCTTTTTTTTTTTTTTTTTTTTTTTTTTACATAAAAGGAGACAACACCACCCCTTTCTGCATGCTTTGCTTTTTCCAATTTTAAACTTGGACAAATCTCCAAACAACTAATATACAAAAAAAAAAAAAAAAAAACCAAGAAAACCCCCCACAATTTAATACCTTTAAGTGAGTTCCTAAAAATGTATCTGACAGATCTGCCCAGACTCAGTCCTGAGTACAACTACTCGTAATATGTTTTATTATGTTTTATTATTTTGCACTGAAAAGGTTACAGCAGCTGGCCTGTCTGTCTTCCACTGATGTTGCACTCCAGCTTTGTTAACACTGCTGTTCTTCCTCAGCCAGGCAAGGATTCTTGGTCCAAAGGGAAAGGGGGTTAGGTCATGAAAACTGGATCTGCTGCACGCCGGATATCTAGAGTAAAGCAAAATTACTTCATCTCCAAAACTGCCTACATTACAGCAGTTTCACTCACATGCAGGACTGTCCAAGAGGACACAAATAATTTCAAAAGCAATCTAAAAAGTTATCAGAAAACACATCAGAATAACATAGAAGTGTAAATTACTATTTTTTATTACCAAGTTTCCAAGTACTATTTTATGTGAAGACTGGGTTTACTTTCATGGACCAAAAAATAGCAGAGTAAAGGCTTCCTTTCCTTGAGTTCTTGCTTTATATTCTTAGATCTGATTACGTACAGTATGAAGCTTCATGTCAACTGCAATACTTGCAAATATTTCTATATTATTACAGTTCAGTGCAATCTTTAGAAGGTCTGACCAGATTCCTGTAAGTGTAGTGTTTTAAGATCCTTACCTGTTGATATGAGGTTGTATATACCATTACATTTTGTTGCTGGCCATCTGCAGTTATCAATCCAGCAGGCAACTGGTTAGCTGAAGTACAAAGACAAAAATCAACTGCTTTAAATCAGGAAAAAACTAAAACTAAAACTACTATTACCCTACTTAAAAGTAATACAATAAATGTGTGCATAAGACAGACCTCCTGCTGTGTCCTTAATTCTTAATTTGTTAGAAAATTAATTAAATCGAGACAGATTCTTATTAATCCTCAATTATTTTTTTTTACTTTTTTAATTATTGACTTGTTTTAATAATATATCGAATGATATTGGGAGTGCAGTGCTTTGCATGTCCGACAAAATTTATTCTGGCCCTTCATTTCAAAAGGACCCAGCAAAGTAAGCTTACATTATTAGTGTAATTGAAATTAGATTTTTTTGCAAACATTCAGGACCCCGTTTCATAAAAGCGATTTGCATGGAATCGCAGTCGCAGGTACCTCAGATTTTATATTTTCACCTGAAACTGGCAACAGCCAGACAGCAACCGTAAGTATCGGCTCATACTACCAGCTGGCTGTCAATATGGCAGACAAATCAGAAGCGAAAGAGTATATAGGGACCTGTCAAATCCTTTTGATGCAGACAGAATCAGAATAAAGTACAGATTGCTAATAAAGGAGATAACTAGAATAATCAAGAATAGGTTAATCTCAAATACCAATATTGTCCCCAGCTGTGAATGAGCACCTGTACATATACAGGAAAGGTTTTCATTCCATTAATATTTAAGCCATCTCAGGTGCCAAAATGTATGTGTTAGATGCTGTCATTAGATACCCTAGGAGTACAAATGGCAGTTTCATTTGGACAAATTGTGATATTGCCAATTGCTTTGCCAGTGTACATATTGGTAATGGATGGCTTTTGGGAGACAGTGGGTAAGATGATGACAATAATAATAATAATAATAATAATAACAATAATAATAATAATAATACATTTTATTAACAAGTTGCGTAACATAACTATTGATCTATTTTAATTATTGCTTAATTAGATGGATAACAAAAGATGTGTTTACTTACACTATCTGCTTTTGGCTTATATCCAATCCTCTCACAATACCAGCGAAAACTACTTGACCAATTATATTTACATTTTATTCTTACTCCTAAGTGAGATCTTTTTCATCTCTGTTCTTTTCCCTTCTTAATTATATTCTGCTCGCTAGATCTATCCATTTCTTTCTTATTTCGGCTGCTGTTCTCTGCCCAACCCAAGTGTTTACTGCATCTGTCATCTGCCACTTTATTTTGTGACTAAACTTCCCTACAACAAATTTGTAGCTGACCAACCATTAAAATAACTGTATCAAATTTCTTGTTTTGAAAAATGTGCTTTCCTTGGCACATCTGTCATTACATGTAATTACGTAATCTGTCACTGTGCTATAAAAGTCGATTACCATACTGATTTCTCAATGCAGAACGTTTATGAAACAGGTCCCTGAAGTGCTGCTTGATGCTTAGCTACAGTGCAAAACAATATTTTATATTCAATATTTATGCAAGTACCAGTTCAGTGGATGCTGTGTGTGTAGTCATGCCAATGTACAGCAGTGGACTCTATGGCAATGATAAGAGGAATTCCTGATGAGACTTCTCTTTTTCCTTGAAATCAGTCTTAAGGAGAATTGGCTGTATTTTTTTTTTTAACCAGTATGTGAAAAGTAGTACTGGTTTGCTTTGGCTTATACTTACTGAAGGACTCATCGGCCAATTCGTCCCCAAGGCCATCTGTAACTGTAACTGACGTCACAATCCCTTTCTCTCCTTTCATTGCCTAAAGAAAAATAGAACAGAGAACCAATCTTACATGGTACTATACAAGTATCCCAAAATATAGTAAACTTACTGTCTGATTTTAGTGTCTTTAAAACCAAGGCAACTAAGGCCCCAGACAAAGGTGTTGGAATCTGCAGCACATACTGACAGAAAAATAAATGTGAAGGAAAACAAATATGTTCTAAAACTCTTGCACGGGTATTTTGACTGCTGGGATGGGTCTTTAACTGATGTTAACAAAAGGACTCAAATATACAGTACCTCTCTGAACTTCTGCAGGTACAGTTTGAGGGGTTCCACATAGCTGTCAAAGCCGAGGGTGGACATGGCAAACAGAATATCCTCCCCGTTGATGGTTTTGCGTTTTTCCTGGTGGCATCGCTCACTGGCCTCTGACGTAATGAAGCTGATGAACTCGCTCACACACTCCTGCACACACTCCTTAGCATCTTTAGCAATCTAAATATCCAAAATAAAAATAAAAAAACTGTGCATTAGATACTCATTTTAACATTTAGACTACATTATGACTAAATCAACTTATGTTTGTGGATTTATTATGTACCCTGTACAAAAGGTGCACTTACAAACAAGATCCCACATTTTCTCTTGTGGAAATGCATTTACTGGGTTAACAAAATGTCTTTAAACATCTACTATGATTTGGAAGATATGCACACTTGTAATTGAAAAAAGTAGCATGATACACGGTTAGGTTACCTTCCCAGTAGGGGGTATGGCGTTCTTCATTATCCTTGCAACGTTGGCAATTGGAAGATAAATATCTTGCTCACGGAAGCCATCTTTGCTGCCAATGCCATCTTCATTGTCATTCATTCCATCATCTCCATCATCTTAAAAAAGCAACCAGGATAATCCCTCTAAATATCTTTCATACCATCTCTGCAAACTTGTCTGTCTTTCCACAGCAGACTCATGTTCCACACTGGACAATTAAATATAAATATATAAAACTACTGAACACTAACAGCTAATTTCACAGACCCAGATTAGCACCAGTCTTGGACTTCTTTACTTAAATTAGGTAGGTAGTCAAAGGTTAGTTCTAATCTGGGGCTGTAAAATCAGCCATAAATACAACTGAATTTAGAAATACTAAAAAGAAACTTAAAGGACTTGAAGACATTTAAAAAGACGTAGTCAAATGGCTTGTCACTGAATTGAAGGGTCTTTTAGTAATTCTGAACATAAATTTCTATCACAAAGCACACACACAAATATATAATGTGTATGTGTATGAATCAAAACATTGAAGGCATTTATAGTTTTTTGACAGCATGATAACTACACCACCCACTCGATATATTGCGGGTGTCGGAGTCCAATAAAAATTTGTAACTTTTTTGCTAGTACATTGCTGCCACACATGAACACCTTGTTGGTTAAAATAAAAAACGCTTCAACAAATATTTAATTTGCTTTGTGTTATTGTGCAATACACGTGTATATAAGAACAGTACGCTATTAATGCTTTGTTTTTAATTGTTTTGTATATTGTTGTTTGTGATGTGCAGTACGAAATAAACAAACAGTAATTCTAAGTGCGTATGTATATTGCAGCTAATGCATACGCAGTTACAGTAAAAATGGGGAGCCAGCTCCAGGACCGCGATATATGCGAATCTGCAGTATAGCGAGGGGCGATATAACAAGGGGGTGGGTGTATTTATTTATATTCAAATCCATGATTTATTCTTATATGATGTAATGGTGTTCTACATGTTGTGACATCCTTTTTTCTTATATCTTTAAATCTGTATTAATTCTAATTAACATTAGTTTATATAAACATATTTATATTATCATGCAATGCTGGCTCTGAGGATTAGCCTTGATTTGGCCTCCCCAGCGCATTAGCATGCACAACTTTAATAAATTTTGTTTATTTATTTAAATGTTATATATTTATTGGAGTTAATAAGTTTCTGTTAAGTCCCACTGGCATAATCATGTTCAGTCTACTTATCCATTTACTTTCTTTTATTCTTCTATATGTCGCATTGTCTAATTTTAGATGATCTAATACTACAAAATTTACATCATTTATGTCATGTCCTTGACTGGTAAACTGCTGTACTATTGGTTCATTATTTATTTTATTTTTTTTCTAATTAACAAAAGGTGGTTCTGAATTATTTTATATAAAGTTGTTCCAGTCTCTAACATATTTTATTTCATCACATTTTTCACAGACTATTCCATAAACATTACTATTTTTACAGTAGGTATTAGTTTTTAATGGATATGTGTTGTTCTTATGTTTAATTATATTTTTACTTTTGCCCATGTATTTACACACTTTACATGTACTAGTTTATGTTTACTGTGAACTAAAATATCACCTAAATTAGCTTCTCTTTTGAATGCTACAACAGGGGCCTTAAGAAAGCAATAGTCTGTATGTATGTATTATTATATATATATATATATATATATATATATATATATATATATATATATATATATATAAAAAATCACACACACCCCTCCTGCAAAGGAAGACACAACTTTTGCAACAAATGCTATCTAACACACAACTAATACAGAAGCATACTAACACCAGATAAGGACAATCATTTTTACCTTCTTGAGACTGCAGCACATAATGACTTCCACCGATATAATCACCAGCGATTCCTAACTGGGAGGCATCTGTTGTTGAATTATCACCATCCATCTAAGTGGGTAAATGGGTGATAACAATTAGAAACACACTACAAGAGAACAACTAAACTCTGCTGTGAATACAGTCACATATTGCAGGCAAGTGGCCAGAAGAAACATTTATACATTTCGATAATTAACAGCTGTATACTGTTGCACAACAATCTTTAATTTGTTTATGCAAAATGGTGAGCACTTATTTTAGGTCGATTTGTACGTGTCTTCTCTCACTTTTTTTCTCATGATGCAGTGTATTTGGATTGATACACCTTTGCCTATGGTCATCTTTGTAATCGTCCTTAAGCGTACCTGTGTGTGTGTGTCTTTCTTTAATACAGTATGGTAAAGGCCCACTTAGCATACCGTCTCTTTTTTGCTTGTAACGGATTTGAGGCATAACCCCAGCCCAGCATTGTGCTTACAAGTCGGTATGATAATAAACTTGAATTCCCCCTATTAACAGTATTTAAAGCATAACATTAGCAGTTCACAATAAATTAACTCCCCACCCCCACACATTACCACAACACTTTAGCGTTACAGTATCTAAAAAGAAGGCCTAAAAACTGTTTAAAGAAACAAAGGACCGAGTGTTTTTGCTTTGTTAAAATGAAGCAATAACACATACAAAACTAGCGTTTTTCCTGAGAAATGTTTTTTTAGCTAAATTAAAACATGCGTCACGAATTATTTTGAATCGTTTTAGGTTTTAAAAAAGGAAGGTTTTACTGAAAAGCGGGAAATCTTAAAAAAAAAAAAAAAACGCTTTGAAGAAATAAAAAAATAAGCAGAGCACAATAACTACAAACATCTACATACGACGGAATATTATTTAAATACAATTCGATCAAAAACACAGCAAAACGAAGTTCAAGTGAGGAATACAGTACCGTAATACGAGTAAGAAAGGGGAGAGAACATCGACTCCAGGCATTTTCTCGCAACGCAACAAATATGGAGACGAAACAACAAACAATTCATAACTCACAATTTTTCAAATATGCTTCTTTTTAAACATTTTGGCGATATATATATATATATATATATATATTTTTTTTGGCTAGTATCTGTCTCCTGATTGCATGTTTTCTATAACACGATTGCAACACGAAGAGATTCTGAGACCTACAACACGGGCCTGTTAATAGCGGAAACCTAAACAGCAGAATTTTAAATAAAAACTCTCGTTCTCGCTTATTCTATTACTTCCTGCTCCGAATGTCATTGTGAGAGACAACAAATTAAAAAAAAAATGTCAGAGACGGACACTTCCATTCGAGCTAAACCGAAATCGGCTAGCAACCATTGGCCGGAGCCAGGCACAAACCTCCAATGCAGCCCTGGTTGGTTACCTTCTCAAAACGGCCGTTTGGTTGGACAGAAAATGGCTGCGAAGGAACCAGTCCCAGCGCTGAGCTTGGCATCCTTGAGTAGTTCCTCCTCCTTCCGCCAGGGGGACGGTTCCATCAATATTCACACCCTCCCACTGCTAAGGGGCCCAGAGAACGGCGCTACGTGAACGTTTGTCTGCTATACGGCCTCAGCGCAGAGCTCCACGCCTGTGACTACAGTATCACCATTCACTCACCATTTGACAAGGAAGCTGTTCTGTGACTCTCTTCACACTCCCACCGCGCACCAAATTACTTCTAGTTGTCTACGGCGGTTTTCCAGTGAAGGTGTGTGATCTTTGTTTCAACCCACCGTCGCATAAGAGTTTAAATTACCCGCCTATGCTACATGCAGTGGATGTACTCAAATGATATGCTTATATTATTATTCTCGTCAACCAAGAAACTTTTAAACATAAATTATCTCTCTCTTTTTTTTTTTTTTTATCTCACTTTGTTGCAACCTCCATGTGTTGTGTCTCAACTTAACATTTATCATTATCCACGTGGTAATATGAGCCCTTTACAGGAGAGCATTGCGCATGCGCATACTTTTCTTTCTTTTTACCTTCTTTTTCCGGGATCAGAGGTCAATAGGTAACCGCTGCACTTTTTAAATTTAGCTTAGAGTCCGTCGATAGGAGGTTGGTGCAGGTAATTGGCGTTGTATTCCCCCCTACAAAAATAAGATTTTTGTGAACAAAATCTACCGACACGTGTTTTCAACAAAGCTTGGCTTTAGCCAATGCAAGTTAGAGTTATATATTACTTCTTCCACTCATTCTTCTCTGTACAATGTCGAGAAACTGGACACTGTTTTCAACTCTGCAGTGTGACATAATGGCTTTTTACACAACAGTAGTAGGGGTTGGTTCATAGCACAAAACAGCATTATTTTTTAATCTGTCGTTTTGAAAGACCAAGCACCGTTGTAGAGTTGCCATAATTTATAGGTCCTTTTCGTTTTTCCATTCATTTAAACTGACCAGTGATCCCTGACCTCACTTCTATAAATCTACGATAAGGTTCCCACCTCTGATTTACAAAAAACCGGGACACCAGAGTCATTTTGTACAAAAACAAAAAAAGACATTTAATGTCCCGGAAAGTCTTACAGATTTCCCAGGACAGTGGTCTCAAAGAGAGAACAATCCAGGCAAAACCAGAACGGGTGGCAACACTAATCTGCGACCAGTTTTGTTTACGTTTCTACCTTTCATTATTTTTACACACACACACACACACATATATATATATATATATATATATATATATATATATATATATATATATATATATATATATATATAATTTGTTTAAACCCAGGTGCATTCGGTTAAAAGTAACTTGGTCTAAAGCATATAGTTAAAACATTTTTTTATTAACAAAATGTATAGTTTGGCATTCAGGGAAAATATAAGCTTTATTATCAACAGCAGAGGTCGCAAGAGGTCTGCAAAGTATACAGAGTGAATATTTTTGAGTATGTACAGGTCACGGTGATTACCAACATGGGCAACATCCCAAGTACGGGACATGTCCTAGATGTGCAAGAATCAGCAGGGAAGATGTCGACCTTTTGATCCGAGTGTACAGTTTAATTTTTGTTAAGGCTGTGTAATATTTTGGGACGGCTTACTGTAAAGGTCCTGAATTAAAAGGCGACGATTCCTGAAGGCGACTCAGTCATTATGAAGTTTGCTGAGCTGAGGGATGGGCAGTTCAGTTTGCAAAGGGAAAACGGTTTTTATGGACACAACTCGAATCACAAGTCTACAGAACTCCAGTACAGGTAAGAGAAATATGAAGCAACGAGAATGCGGAATATTTCCAGATTGTAGAGCTCCCCATAGCTTGACGTTAACATGGCTTGGTTTATAGTATTCTGGAATGTTTGTATGGCTCTGAACCATGAAGAAACTATTGAGGGGGAAAATATTGAGGGGGAAAACAATTCAGAACCATGGCCAACCCCTACCGCAAGGCACTTACCTCAGTAAGTGCACTGTGCAATATTACAATTTGTAGATTTCTGACCAATGTCAGTAGCTAAATAAATAACATTATTCCTGAAGTACAACGACCAGATCCGACTTTCATATCCCCCCCCACCGTTTAAAAGTATTACTTATATCATAAATCTTGATATGGACATATTTTACTACTAGACCATGTCGCTTACTCACCAGAAAACCCAACGTTGGCAGGTTTCAGATGTAAAGTGCCAGAAAATCTACTTTTCACATTAGCAAAGTCTGTCCAGAGTTTGTTCTTGCTTGCATGTGTTTGTTGAATAATTTTGAAAAATAAAATGCTGACTTGTACAGAACAGATTCAGTGGTCTGCGTAGTTACCAATCCGCCAGTCATACTTTGGTTTAAGGTTTGAGCACTGTTTTTTCTTCCTACAGGACATAGCTGTTAGTTTTTTTTTTTTTTTTTTTTTTTTTTAACAAAAAAAATTACTTTTAATTATAATGTCTATACATCTCTCTCTCTTTCTCTCTCGTTTGTTTGCTTGTTTTATGTTAAAAAACAGATGGATATCAATAAAGATTAAGATGTGAGTGTGTGTGTATATATATATACACACACACTGACATCTTAATCTATTGATATCCATCAGTTTTTTAACATAAAAAATGTCTGTGTGTGTGTGTACATATATATAAAGTGCCCGTTCCATACATATGTTTTTGTATTAGTAAATCACATTCGGTTGTTTATTTAATGTATGCCTGTGTGGTTTAGGGCATTCATTTTCTGCAGTGCCCTCAGTGTTATATTTTTATGATTTTTTTCATGTGTCTTAAAAAGATATCGTGTGATGTGTTTGTTATGGGAAGTATTCTTAACAGGAAGTTATGTTAAGGGAATACAATACAAAACCTGGTCACAATGACACAGCCATTTGTGCCTGTTTCCCATAAGATCTGCTTACACTATCTACTCATATATCTAGTTAGAATAGAGTTGTACTGAATGAAGTGACTGTCTTACCTGAGTTTACCCAACACTGGTAAGCTGGCCCAGGATTTAAACCCCAGATTTCTTGCCTTGCTGTTTTTAATTACATGATGTTTGCCAACATAATATTAATACAGTATACAGGCATTAATCAAACAGGTCATTATCATAACCAGTCCTAGGTGACAGGTGAAATGATCATTGCAGGTTGATGAGTCGTTATGACAGTGTTATCCCCAACCAAAAGTGCACCACATTTGGAGAACGCTGATTTAGCTCCATGGCTCCGACTCTTTGGAACTCTCTCTCAGCTTTGGTGTGTGTTGCTCTCACCCTCGTTTGCTTTAAATCAGCTCTCAAAACCCACCTGTTCTCTCTTGCTTTCCATGCTCTTTGAGCCTGATATCTGCTATTAGCTGCTGTGTTGCTCCTACTATTTCACGTATTATGTTATTATCATGTATTATCCACTTTCCACTGTATTTAATTTACTATTTCGTGCATTATGCTACTATCATGCATTATGCACTTTCCACTATATTTAATGTATTAGCATGTTTATTTTTAAACTGTATATCATGTATTATGCATTTCTCTGTATTTAAAGTATTGTGGATTTTCTTATTGTTACTGTAAAGCTCTTTGTGATGGTGGTCCACTATGAAAGGTGCTATATAAAATAAAGATTGATTGATTGACAAGTACTTTATATACACGATGTAGAATACTAGTTGTTTGCTATATCTCGTGAACAAAGACGTGAACAGGGTAAATACGACTGCTTTCGATCCCCATTGGATGTCCTACTTTAGCCAGTGTGTTGTAGGGTAACGAAGTTGCAGCTACTTGAACTGTGAATGCATATCATTTGTTGTATAAATGCACATTATTAGTTTAAATCAAATTATTTTGACCTTCTACCAAATGCCTACAAGTAATTGTATATTTTATTCATGATTTAAGCAGTCCATCAGGGTTGTCACATATGTCACTATATATTACAAATTATGGCCTGTGTTTCATGATATTTATTCTATGGAGCATTATGAAGAAACCTTATTAAATACCGAATATGTTTTCTTGTATTGTTTTCTATGTACTAAAGGTGTAATAAAAGCTGGAGAACACAAACTTAAGAGCCATCTGTCAACAGAAAGCCAAGGTCTCTCCTGCTTCACTCAAGATCACTCAGATCAGAGAGATGGGAGGGAGATTGTCCAAGGCTTCCTTGGCCAAAACAAGGTCATGATCTTTAGTGTCACAACATGCCACCTTTCAGCACAGGTATGATGTGATAAATCCACAAAGCCTAGTTTATTGTCTTTTTTCCATCTGCCACTGGAGTACCGTTGAAAGCAATTTGAAATCAGTCTGAACACTGATGGAGAAAGTGAGATAATGAGCATCCTCATCTGAGAAGACATCCAGTCACGTAGGGCTAGACTGAACAAAAAAGTATATGGGGTGATGAAAACAATGAATGCTTAAAAGGGCATTTTTAAGTATTGAGGAATATGAGAAAAGCTTTCTTTTCCTCACAGTGCTTTGTGAGAAGCTGGGCCTGGCAGGGTTTCCCCCTGTAGACTCCACCATTGTAGCCTTGGTGAAGGCTCCACTGGTGGGAGTTCTGCCCATGGATCCTATCTGCCAGAACCTGTAATGCAGGATTACAGAGACACATGTCCGTAGGACGTACATATAGGGGGCTCAGAGTACCAGTCTGGCGAATACATCCAGTATGCTGGTCGCTTACATAGATGGCATATTGCGTGACGCCTCGCTCCTAGAGCCGGTGGCCACGGAGTTGCGCTTGTTGTCGCACATGTTGCTCCCGATCTCCGGCCTGCAGGGGAAGACCCTGGGCCGGAGCCGGGCTGGTCTAGTGGTTGTGCGCAGACAGCTGTGGCTGTTGCAGGCGCAGGTGCCTGATGCGGATAAGGTTGTGCTTTTGGATGCACCTATATCGCCAGGCCATACCTTCGGTCCAGCAGTGGAGGAGATCCTGCAATGGTCTCTCCGGGCCCTGTTTACAAAGCTTAAACTCAGTAGTTAATTAAAACCTAGTGTGTGTGTGCGTGTTTTGGGTGTGCGTGTGCGTGTGTTTGGGTGGGGGGTATATGTTAAAAGGAAACTAAATGTTATGTTGTTCGAATACTTCTGCATGATCTTCATTCACTCCATATAATACGATTTATGTATCCAGTGGGGTGATGCCCACTGTGCGTTAACCTCACTTTCTTATGCACAGGTAAAGGAGCTATTCAGATCCATGGAGGTCCCATACTGTGTGCTGGAGCTCGACCAGAGAGGTAAAGAAATGAGTTTGTGTTCTAGATGACTCATTTTCTAATGCACTTTTTACAGTATCGTTTTGGTAGATTTTCTATAAAATATTTTTGTTTTTGTTCAGATTCTAGATACAATGCTGTTTGTTTACTTTCTCAGCTAGTATAGTTATAAAATAACGTCATTATCATTCACAGCTCACAGCCTATAAGTGCTTGAGCTGCAAAGCAGTTTTGTTAAACACAACAAAGTTAATACCAAAGAGTCTTTCCTGTAATTCTTTTTATTAAAAATGTACTACTCACACTAGCTATTACTGGTTGATGATTTTTCTTGATGACCCATGGTTCAGCTCTTCCCAAAAAGGAGATGATGTGAGAGAAGCCCTTTTAGAAGCAGAATAAAATTGTGATGTGTCACACCTCGAGGCCACACAAGCAAAACAGATCCTCCCACCGTGTCATCTCCCTGGCTGTGTTGTAAAGAACAGCGAGTCCATAACTGGGTTCCTCTTTTTGTTGCTATAGAGGATAGGCAAGAGATACAGCAGGCACTGTGGGAGCTGACTGAACAGAGGGAGCTACCCAGTGTGTTTGTGAACAGGCAGCATATAGGAGACTGGGAGAAGACCTCACAGGTAAAAACCTTTGTATTCTGTATTTTTTAAAACTTTTTTTTTTTACTGCACTTAAACATCATTGATTGTTAATGTTGTTATTTGTAAACAGGGACTTCTCTCTAGGATATAAAATCTGCTTTTAATTTCAAATTTAACTTGAATTAATTCGATTTTTTTACATTTTTTTTGAACTGTAGTTTTTTAGGGAACATCATCACAGTTGTCCTTCCTGTTAAATAGGAAGATGAACTTCCATATCTGTACACCAGCTTATAGTTATTAAAACATGCTTCAGTATTACTCATTGAAACTGGGTATGATACACTTTTGATTTGAGCCCAGAGATACTTTAATTCAGCCAGAGGGACAACTACCATATGTGTGAACTGTACAAATAACTTTGAGAAATGGTGCTGTTACCTGCCAAGTTTCAGTGATCTATGTTGCATATTTTCCATCCAGCATATCCCTAAACTACTTAAATCAATTGACCACCCTGTCCTTATGATGAAATGCATTTGGTAAGATGCCTAAGGAAGCAGCAGGGTCAGTTTCACAAAGCACTGATAGCAAGAGAAAACTACACCTGATCAATAAAACAAAATTTTAACACAGAATGTTTTTTGGTTTTTTTTTTTCTCCCGGTAGTTCAAATAATTATAAGATAAATGTTTTCTTTTCTTTCAGTTAATTTTATTTTATTGCTGACTGCTAGTATAGTGACACTAACAGCATGAACTGTAAAAACTATAGGTACAGTGAAGCATTTATAGTCACTGCCCACGAAGAATATGCCACATTTGAAGGAACCTGCTCTAAATACAGGTCAACAGTATAGGTGAAGTTTCTCATTTATGTTACAAGACTGCCAAATGTAAAAGTTTACCCACTGTATTTATGAATGTCTTTTGTGATGCTGTGGTATTGTAGCCCAGTGACTGTGCATGTTTCACAGTGTCATGACTACTGTACATAAAAGGGGGGGGGGGGGGGGGGGGGGGGGGGGGGGGGGGGGGGCAACAGAATGACTTTGCATTTTACATTTTCCTACTGGAGCCAGGTTGATTCACAAGTCAAAAAATTCATTCTTTTACTTCCTTACTTCACCTCAGAATATGAAAGGCCAGTTATATTGTTTTTACTCTCTGCTTTACCCCATTATTTTTGTATTTTCTATCACGGATTCACTGCTGTATAACCAGGAAAATCCCAACCCCCCAAAGACATGAGTTTGTAAAGAGTTAATGCATCAAAAGCATTAATGATTAGGGTGATAGTGATGACAAATGGTAAATATTTATTGCATCTTTTGTGTGGATGATAAAAATGCCCCTGTGAAGCATGCCTAAAGTAGTGCTATAGATAAGGAACGGTAATTAATTGGACGATTGAGCTATGTTTGGATGTGCCAATCTGAGAAAAAAACAAAAAAACATTATACTGGGCACTTGGTAATGGCTGAGCTAATTTGTTAATGGCTTCAGGGTGCTGAGGTCTTGGCTTCATGTTCTGAATATTCTCCAGCAGCTCACTCACTCTTCAAAACATTTATTTGTATCTGTCAACCCAGTCACAGTCATGGACATTGTTACAGCATACAACTTATCACCTTAAAGAGTAGGCCTAAGTAACAGGATTCCAGAAAATATAGCGTTATACGTACCCAGGTGTTGCTACAACTGTTTGTATAACGTACCTGTAATCTTTCTTTTCATTGCTAACATCCTGACAACTTTTTACAGTTATAACTTACAGTATGTTTCAAAGCTCTTTTCAAAATTTAATTTAAAATTCTTTTCATCATTAGAAGTCTGGGTTCAGTGTGAAGTAAATAAATTGTTGGAGCAAGGGGGAGTTATGCCCTGTTTTTATGTACTTTTCCTTCCCCAAATTGTTCAGATTACAAACAATCATGGTCCAAATAGTAAATATAAGTCATACATCTGGAAGTAAACTAGTTTCAGAACTACAAAATCCCACCTGGCTGGGAGCTTTACTGTATGTGTAACAGGGAGGAGACTGGGCACGAACCGACATCCATTCACACCACAAGCGAGTGACTTAACCACTGTGGACAGACACATGTCAGAAACAGGGTGAGAAATAATAGCCACAGCTGTATTGTGGTGATATGAGTTCATTGTTTTAGGGTGGCATACATGCTAGTTGTGATAGGTAAGCATGACTAAGCTTTTTAATTGCTGCTGCCTAATTATAAAATGACTGTTGATTTAGAGCCCAGCTGTTCCTGTCTCTCACTGCAACCTTGAATAAACCTTGAAGCTGAAGCAATGCCCATAATTTATATATTTAATTATAATATATAATAGTAGTGGAAGGCTCATTTATGGAAACATACTCCTGTGGTACAGTAATACATCTCATAATGTCAATATTGGCCTTTACTATTTTCTCAGTGTGTTGCTTTTGTTTCTCAGAAGATTGAACTAAAATAACTGCAACAAATCAATTAATTGATTGTGGAATGAATGGTAGAAAATCTGTCCCTTAAAAAATACTTTTGGGATAAAATAGCAAGAAAGAAACTTTAGCAGAACCCTAAGTATCCCTCATCTTTGTAAGGTAAACATATTGGAGACAGTTTAGGTGATCGTGGAAGCCAAGCTCCTCTGTTTGATTTGCTAAACAAGGGAGCATCAAAAATAGCAGCCTTATTCAAAGCTGTCTTAAGCTTGTTCTTTCCAGAGTAATGCTGATGGTAATAGCTAAGCATTGCAAAGCTCTTTAATAGCTGTCTAATTACAAAGTAAGCTTTTTTGATTCAGGGCCACACTCCCTCTTTCATCCAGTGTGCCCTTGGATGGATACACCTCACTGCTACAGCACAGCCCACATCAAACCTAACACCTCTCTGTTCATATGCTGTGTCAGCCCAGAAATTCAACACGCATGGGGAAAAATGCATTACTTTTTAATGTGTCTACATTGAATGTAAGACAATGTCTATTCACAACATTATTTTATAGCACAGCTCAAGTCCTGCACTTAGAGACACCTGCACTGTCAGTAAGCTGTTGGACCACCATGGTCAGACAGGATGACACTGATTAAATTATACAAGTCTCCAAAGCCAATACTTTTGTGACCTGAAAATGTAACCAAGCTTACACAAAATCAGGTTGTCATTTTGACATGTAGAATAATAGAAATTCCAAGAATTTCCAAATGGAAACTTAATTTTTAATTAAATGACTTGAATTAATAAACATCATAATTTAACACGTGTACCTGTTCTAAATGGTACCATTGACTTGGAGTGATATTGCTTTTGTGTAAATACCACAGGCGCACAGAGAGGGAAGGTTGCAGGCACTGCTGGAGATGCAGGTGGTTAACTTCAGCCCAGACTTGTACGACTATGACCTGGTGGTTATCGGAGGGGGATCTGGAGGACTGGCTGCTGCAAAGGTGCACCTTTTCTCTCCCTCATCTTTCCTCACCTTCTCTGTTCTTCTAACCAGGAATTTACAGACGAAAGCTGCAAATTAGAGAAATGGTGATAGTTGAGAGTCTTGAGAGTCAAGTATAACTAGGAACCATGTGGAAGAGCATGGGGAAGGTGAAAACCCATTGCCATGGAATAGAATCGCAAGCTTTACAAACTGTATTGTCCTGGGCACTTCAGAACACATGGAAATAGCAACATAACATGTACAAAATTTAAAAAGCCAAGTGATATAGATGTGATACCTACAAAAAGATTATTTCATGATACAAATAGTTAAACTAGACACAGCTGGAACTAACTTGGTCCAGCATTTTTAATATGTGCATACATGCAGGTTTTTTTGCTTGTGATGTTGCATTTTAAATCTGTTCATAAACAGGTCCTCTGTAGAGTCACAGCAGTTTTCTCCTTTTTGCAGTATTGCATCATGAGTGTAAATTTGTGGATTTCTTATGGTGATTGTTTTCCATGCAGGAAGCTGCCACGTATGGGAAGAAAGTTGTGGTCCTGGACTATGTAACCCCAACTCCCAAGGGAACAACATGGGGTAAAACTTAACCTTAAGCATTATGCCCGGTAGAGGTCACAGTGGTGGCTTTAGATCACATCTGTGTTAAGAACATAAGAAAGTTTACAAATGAGAGGAGGCCATTCGGCCCATCTTGCTCGTTTGGTTGTTAGTAGCTTATTGATCCCGGAATGTCATCCAGCTGCCTCTTGAAGGATCCCAGGATGTCAGCTTCAACAGCATTACTGGGGAGTTGGTTCCAGACCCTCACAATTCTCTGATTAAAAAAGGGCCTCATATTTTCTGTTCTGAATGCCCCTTTGTTTCTTTTTTCGGTCGAAAAAGTCCCTTGGGTCGACATTGTCAATACCTTGTAGAATTTTGAATGCTTGAATCAGGTCGCTGCATAGTTTTCTTTGTTCAAGACTGAATAGATTCAATTATTTTAGCCTGTCTGCATATGACATGCCTTTTGAACCTGGAATAATTCTGGTCACTCTTCTTTGCACTCCTTCATGAGCAGCAATATCCTTTTTGTAGCGAGGTGACCAGAACTGAACACAATATTCCAGATGAGGTCTTACTAATGCATTGTGCAGTTTTAACATTACTTCTCTTGATTTAAATTCAGCACTTTTCCATGTGTTCATGATGTGACTTGTTTTATGTAACGTTTGTAGGCAATTGAATAGTTCAAGCAGTAATATCTTATGTATTTTTAATTTCTCAATCTTGTTTTGAGTAATTTTGTAAAAAAAAAGAAAATAATAATAATAAAAATTATCTTGAAATGTTTCCAGAACGTTGCATTTCAGTTTTCAGAGAACTGGAACTGAGGAAATAAATACAGAAATTACATCCCAGAAATTAAACACCTCTGATACCATTTTCAGCAAGGCCTTGAAACCTGCCTAGTTGTGAGTAGGTGGAGATGTGAAATTTAAATGAAAGGGAAAAGGAGACAAAAATAGATTCAAAGAATGTGAAGAAAGCCTTGTTAAAAGCAGCGATGTAATGAAATAGAAAAAACCCCACAAAAAACAGCTGGAAATATTTTATATTAATGAACAGCTAAAGTGCATTGATAATTGCATCGCATAATAAAGCTTGTAAGAGTGTGTAATTGAGTTCCTCAAATGAGTGTGCACATACACTGACAGTAAAGTAAGTGTTGTGCCACAGACCAACACATCTGGAAAATAAACTCATAAAAAATCTTTGTGTAAAATTAATACTTTTTATTCACTAATCTAAACAGAAATATATATTTTTTTCTTTTTGGCCATTAAAACAGAAGTGTTTGTGATGTGTTTTTCTTGTACAAGCTGGCCATAGATTCATGGAAATTAATTTAGCTTTGGAACACCTAAGCATGTTGTATAGAAGGACCTCTAGTTTTATTGTGATATGAGCTTTTTGTAATATCATTGGCCAGGCCCCAACATGCAAAAGAATATAAAACGCTGAATACTTTATTAGTATGACAAGAAGATCTGCTAAAAGGATTGGATCTGATGCTTTCCTGTAATGTTAACTTATTGTACACCTCAGGTCTCGGTGGGACTTGTGTCAATGTGGGCTGTATTCCCAAGAAACTGATGCACCAGGCGGCCATTTTGGGACAAGCCATTCGTGACTCGCAGAGATATGGCTGGGAGCTTCAAGAAAAAGGTAAGAAAGGTTAGGTAAACTATTCGTTTTACAAACGACCATTAAATAAGCTAACCTGTGTGATTAATGTGTTGTAATTGATTTATTTAGTATTCTAATTTCCTCCATTTAATGTACAAGGACATAAATGTAATTCAGAGCCCCCTTCTGTTAATTAGTATCCCACAACTGGAGCAGCATGAGGCAGGCGGTTCAGGATCACATTGGCTCACTGCGCTTTGGCTACAGCAAGGCTCTGAGAGACAGCAAGGTTACCTACATGAACGCCTATGGGGAGTTTGTTGGGCCTCACCAGATCAAGGTAACAGTGAAGTGAGGGCTCAGCTCATATAAGAACATAAGAAAGGTTTGAGAATGAGAAAAGGCCATTCGGCCCATCAAGGGTCATCCCTTGTTAGCACATAATTTTCCCTTACTAGGGGAACTAATTTAAAAGCACATAATCTAGTCTTTTTTTAAATGTTCCCAGTGTTTTAGATCCTACTACTTCAGCTGGCAGGCTATTCCATGCATTTACAACTGTGTAAAAAAGTCCTACCTTCTGTTCTAAGCTTACTTTTACTCAGCTTCCACTTATGCCCTCTACAGTCTACGCTAAATTTGAAGTAGTGTCTTGAGTTAACTTTCTCTAGACCATTTATGATTTTAAACACTTTAATCAAGTCCCCTCTTTCCCTTCTTTTTCTAGGCAAAGAGATTTAATTCTTTTAACTTTTCCTCACAGCTCATGTCATTAAGTCCTGGGATCAGCCTAGTTGCCCTTCTGTACCTTCTCAAGTGCAAAGAGGTATTCAAAACTGCACACAGTATTCTAGGTGGGGTCTATCTAGGGCATTATATAATCTTACCATAACCGCCCTAGATTTGTAATCTATGCTTTTTACAGTATAGCTTAACATTCTATTTGCCTTTTTAATGACCTCACTACATTGGCGAGATGCTTTTAATGATGACTGCATTATAATCCCAATTTTTTTTCAAAATGTTCACATTATTTCACAAATGCATTTTTCCATAAAGCTTGTCTCAAAAGAGTAAACAAATTATATCTATCACCATTTAGATCAATTGAGTATACCCACAGACTGTTGACCATTCATACACAGAAAGAATGCGATGCAACATTAAAAAATGTGCACAGCTGATAACATGCATGATGGGGAACTCATCTCTGTAATGTAGCTTGTGTCTCCTTTCATTTGTCGAAAGCATTTCAAGCCAGATTGAGCCTAACAATGCTTCTGCTTTAACACACTAGAACATTGTGAATTCTGATTATTGTCAATGTACTGTCTAGAGAGACAAACTTAAATTTTAGGCTTATTACCAAATCAGTTAGATTATCTTTTTTGGCATTTGCAAATTGAATATAAAGCAAAGCAGCTGACTGACTAAATTGGTCTACATGACAGGAAATGTTAGATGCTTACTGGTAAGTGGAACTAATACTTCAAGCTTTATTTGAATATTTATGAAACAAAATTACTGGGAAAGTATGATGAGGTATCCTTTGTAGCAGGTCTCTTATGGAAAGATCACAGAGAACATTGCACAACACATACTTAGGTACTGAAGAATGTTGACAAAGAACAATATTCTCTAAGCTTTTGTGTTCAGCTTGTTGTCAGTGAAAATAAAATAC
Organism: Polyodon spathula; assembly: GCF_017654505.1. Classification (NCBI taxonomy): domain Eukaryota; kingdom Metazoa; phylum Chordata; class Actinopteri; order Acipenseriformes; family Polyodontidae; genus Polyodon; species Polyodon spathula. The sequence continues at coordinate 27,603,751 of NC_054540.1, read as the reverse complement.
AGAAATTACAATTCCAAAAGTGAGAAGAAACAACTGGAAACTAGTTTTCATTGTTGCTTTGTTGTACTACATTTGGCAAGGAGGCATAGCTTGGCAGTAAATGGAGAACTCCCACAGTCTAGTCATGTGGTCACTGGTTTGATGAGCTGGGACTTTTACATAAGTTATAGTTGTTGTTTAATAATTTTTAAAGAAACTATTTCAAAAAGAGAGAAACATATATATTTGGCAGAGGTTTTGATACCCCTTTAAAAACGACTGGTTTCACTCAATAGTTTCCTGATTTTGTTCTCAGGCGACAAACAGTAAAGGAAAGGAGACTTTTTACACAGCTGCAGCCTTTATCATAGCCACAGGAGAGAGGCCGAGATATTTAGGCATCCCTGGAGACAAGGAATATTGCATTACCAGGTGAGCAGACTGTTTTTCTTCTTATGATGTTGTATTAAAAAATATGTACATTACTTTGAAGGAACAGTGTTCATAAAAGTTTCGGGACTGGCAGAATGGGAGACTGAAGTACTCTGTCCATCGAACATGGATGCAATGGTATATCATTGGTAACAGTTTGAGATTTTGATGTACCAGTTGTATCACAATGGTGTGAACAAGTACACTCTGGTAGTGATGATTTGTTATTTTTGTTTTTAAATAACTCCCTTGATCTGCGGCCAGCGATGACCTGTTCTCCCTGCCTCAGAGTCCTGGTAGGACGCTGGTTGTTGGTGCCTCTTATGTGGCACTGGAGTGTGCTGGCTTCCTGGCGGGGCTCGGCCTGGACATCTCGGTGATGGTGCGCTCCATCCTGCTCAGGGGGTTTGACCAGCAGATGGCCGACAAGATCGGGGAGCACATGGAGCAGCACGGGGTCACCTTCATCCGGCAGTTTGTACCCACCAAGGTAAGAGAGACGGGTTAGAGTATAAGAATTAAATATTACAATCCGTTTGTATATTTTTTAATGGGTATGTATAAACTCCACGCTATGATTAAAGACACCCATGGCGCCAACATTAAGTGTACTGCATACTAAGTACAGAACATGCATTCTGTCTGATGACCCTGCCCCTAGTAACATGGTAAACCTTGAATTATTTCCCATACAGACACAGAACCCCACCTTGTATATACAGTGAAGGAATGTATTAATAAAATAGTATTTCTTCCAAAGAGTTCTGTTTTTGTTTATCCATGTTTGCACTGATAGTCTGTGCTGCGTATTCTTCCAATATGTTTTGGGTGCGTAGGTGTTCTCCTAATGTGAAGTTCCTACCTGCAGATTGAACGGCTTGAAGAAGGCAGCCCAGGCAAACTGAAAGTGACAGCCAAATCTACAGATGGAAAAGAGGCTTTTGAAGGAGAGTATAATACAGTGAGTACATAATGACAAGTTATTGTTTTTATATATATATATATATATATATATATATATATATATATATATATAGATATAGATATAATCAGTAGCATTTGGGGAATTCTGAGACGTGGGGCTTTAGAAATTTCAGCAGAGTACATTTCTTTTTCACGTACAGTAGCTACAAATTGGGGGGGGGTGGGGTATTGAAGTATTGAAGTAACACGATAACGTTACTCTCACACCCACACGGACATTATATATCACAATTAACATTATACAGTCAGGAATTTTTATATAGGACAATATGTAACTGACAAGTCTGTGTACGAGCATCATCTTCTAGCTGAAAAATCTAACTGTACTCACCTTCTGATTGCTGCAATTAAGTAACTGAGAGTTCGGTTGAAATGAAAACCAATTAAAAAAAAAAAAAAAAAAAAAAAAAAAGAGCCAGTAGCTGTCCAGGATGCAGTAGGCAAAGTATTACTGTTATGATCTCCGTAATGATGTTACTAACGGCTAGCGACAAAATAACTAATTATTATTGAATTCAAACTAACACCCCTTATACACCAGCCATGCCTGATAGATAGGTTATATATGTTTAGTCACATGTTTTATAATATAGTTAGATTACATTTGGTTTGTGAGTCAGGACCAGGACTACATTGTAGTATGTCACTGCTGGCTGTTCAGCTGAGGAAACAGTAGGGGTGGATTTACTTGTGTATTCATCTCTTGCAGGTGTTACTTGCAATTGGTAGGGATGCCTGCACCCGTACTATTGGTCTGGACACTGCGGGTGTGAAGATCAATGTAAAGTAAGTCAGGATTAGGATACAGTTGTACTGTTAGAAACATCCAGAAGTTGGACAAAAAATCTGAAACACACACCACGAGTCTGCAATGTGTTTAAATTGAAAGTGCGGTGAAGTTTGTTGTGCCTGAGTAAATCAGAGCTACAATTTAACAAAGGAATCAGCACATTTACAAAGAAGTGTGAGCTACATATCACCTGGGTTTTTGTTTTTCAGTGCAAGCCCTGTTTATCCAGTTATTGTCATAGTAACATTTCAGCACATTCATCTAAAATGCAGAATTGTCAAAAATAGAGGTTAAGAAAGCTGGTCCTAACATTAGCATAAAAAAGATTTACAAATATGTAATCCCAGCTCAAAGCGACAGATGCAATTTGGAGTTGAGAAGCAGGCAAAGTAGCTGGGTTTGCATGATAAGCGAGGGTCCTAATTCAGCCTGTTACATTTTCTTGCAAACACCTCAGATTGTGTTGAAACAGGCAAAGTGCAGAGTAAAAAGTAAAACACAGACATCAGTGCTGCTCAAACATAGCTGGAGATGCAACATATTTGGGGACAGATGTTTGCCAGACATATCAAAAATAGTTGTATGAATTTGTATTCCAAAAAATATAATATAAAAAACAAACTTGTACTTCTGAAGCAGGCCTCCCCACCTCCAGTTTTGTGCTAACGCATGCCTTAAATACACAAACAGAAATTATTTTTAATGTAATTGGGTTATGAAAATGTACTCACAAAATATGACTCTACAGCAATGAATTTCCTTTTACAATAAAACAATAGTTCACAATACTATAAATGCATGTTATACCAAATATAGTTGTTATTGAAAAAAAACAGACAATTGAATAAAAATAAAAACTTCTACGGTAATCTGTAGATGCTGGAGATTATTTCCATTAATATCTGGCAAATTTGTCTTTGCTTTATACCTGATCTACACTCATAGCTAGTGGCTACACTCCATGAGATTGGTTCCAAAACCCCATGGCATTACTCATGTTTCTACCCATAGGTCTAGTTGAAAAAGTTAGAATGTTATTTTGCAGGACTGGTAAGATCCCGGTAAACGATGAAGAGCAGACGAACGTACCCCATATCTACGCAATCGGCGATGTGCTGGAGGGCAAGCTTGAGCTGACCCCTGTGGCAATCCAAGCAGGGCGACTTCTGGCCAGGAGGTTGTATGCAGAGCACAGCACTAAGGTAACGAGATCACACTGACTGTTCGAATGTGGAAGTCAGTGATTCATTACAGTTTCCCAGTACTACATATTGTGTCTTATCACATCATTAGAGGCACAGACACACACACATTCACACACATAGCTTTTTTGACCCGAAGGTCCTTTTGCATTCTCCTTGTCTCCACTTGTGAGGTGGATCAACTGGGCACGTGGTTTATTGCAAGGTAGATGACTTTCCTGTGTTAACTGCAGACAAATCTTCTGCATAGTCTGTCTGGGAAAATGTAAGCTAGTCCTGGAGAGGAAAGCCACAACTTCTGGGCAAAGTATACCAGTAATAAATATAGGAAGTACAGGTTTTGTAACATTTCATTTAGTGACACATTTTGCCAAAGAGGTAGCGTGTTTAGGATCTGCAACACTCTTTTGCCTTGGGCAGGAGTAATGTGTCAGTCAGATCCAGGACCACATTGTGAGTATGTGATGTCATGGACCAGTCTGCATTAATGTCAATAAAAGCCACCACCATTACCCAGTAGAGCCACAGCCAGCTGGGCAAATTCAGAGCTGCAATAGTGTTGTCTCGTGTATCATAAATAGATTCATGCAGTGACCTATTCTTTTACAGTGTGACTACACCAATGTTCCAACCACTGTATTCACTCCACTAGAGTATGGGGCTTGTGGCTTGTCAGAAGAGGACTCCATTCAGAAGTATGGGGAGGACAACATTGAGGTAAGCTTATTTAAATATACTTATGCATACTTTAGTTCTCGTGAAAAGTGCTGTAATGACACCAATAGAAGTTAAAGTTATCTTCTTGTTCACATACAGTACTAGCAACTACCAGTAGCGGCTCCTGACCTTAATCGCCGATATACTATATATATATATAATATAATATATATATATAGTATAATAGTAGGTGTAGTCATAATTTTAAACCTCATATACAAATGTACTGTACATTTGTGTAGACATTTCTTTTTTAATATCCACTTTATAGCAAAAGTAAACATGAGCGTTTTCAAAACGAAAAACCACAATATTTTATAGCAAAAGTTTTGCTTTTGTGGATGAGGAAAAAAAGTTACAAGAAATAGATGTCTACAATTATTTATTTCAGCATTTTTTTTTTTGCAAAACTCCAGTACAGCTGTTTCTTTTGCTTGCAGGTGTTTCACAGTAACTTCTGGCCACTAGAATGGACTGTGCCAGCCAGGGATAATAACACATGCTATGCAAAGATTATCTGCCACAAGCAAGACAGTGTAAGTTGAAATGAAATAAAGCACAACTTACAGTGCCTATAGAAAGTGTACACCCCCTTTCAAAATGTTCACCTTTTGTTGCCTTATAGCCTGGTAATCCTAGCATGTTATTTTTCCTTTTAGTAAAAAATGGTTCAAACTTTTTGGTGTCATCCCTTGCATTTATTTATATGACAGTTGTTACTACTGCCCCCCCCCCCCCCCCCCCCCCACTGTCTACTTCCAGAACGACATCACAGTGTCATTAAATATCATGTTTTATAAATAGTATGCACAGCAGTTCCAACTGCATTGTTTCACAGCATGACATTACTTCAGCAGTTTTTATCTATAAAACTGAAGCCTATGAAGTACGTTAGAATGTAATCGTTATGTCTTTTGATCATGCCAAAAAAAATGCTGTTTGTCTATTTCACTACTTATCAGACTAGGCTCACATTTTATATTTAAAAAAGCTGGTTAATTGCTTCTGAGTTTTATAAGGGAATGCATGGATTTAATAATGTACTGTTGTGAGTTTGTTGTCTAATTATATCTGTTCGTTTTCTGTGTTCTGCAGGAACGAGTTGTAGGTTTCCATGTCCTGGGACCAAACGCTGGAGAAATGACCCAGGGCTTTGCAGCAGCGATGAAATGCGGAATGACAAAGGAACAGCTTGACAACACAATAGGGATTCACCCTGTCTGTGCTGAGGTGTGTAAACGTTACCTCACAGCACACCAGCTTCCAGACAGGCACGGAGATAATCGGCTTGTTTGAAAATATGTACCCATAAATGAAAATGTTAGATAATAGCACAAACAACTTCAAATAGGTTCATAATTTGTGTTTCTGAATGGAAAAGCCTCTGTAGTCAGTCACTTGAAACAAGCAGCTGTTTTAAATAAAAAAATGGCATGTATATTCCCACATATATTCCATAGTTGATTGTTAGTGGTTACAGCTGAAGAATAGCAGTGCGATTGTGGTACACTGCAGGTTACTATTTAGATACAGTAGTGGGTTAAAGGAGCACTGAGGTTTTAAAATCCTTTTTCTTCTCCTGTGTGGAAGATTCTTTGGTTTAGAATACACAGTTCTTTCATGTACAACACTGTACAGTTGACCTAATCACTTCCTGTGTGATAAGTCATAGATTGCAGGTTAACCAGTGAAGTGAAACAGAGCCACAAGAGGAGCAACATTAACGTCTGTTTCCATGGTTGTTATTTCTTGGAAAAAAACATTTCTTCCACCAGAAAAGTAGGTCTTTTAACTTCCCCTGTACTGTGCCATTTTATATGAAAGCATGGTGTACATTTCCACAGGGTGAGCCTGCCCTTGGTTGGTGTAGTTACTTGAAAGAAAAATTGAATTTGTTGTTAGCCAATTAGAAGAGAAACATTAAGTAGAGTGTTGCTTTAAAGCCATACTGCTTTTGGTCTGTGAGGGGAGGAATCCAAGTGTTCACACCTGCAGCTTCTAACACAGGATTTGCATATCATGAACACTGGTTGTATTGTAGCACTGCACATTTCTATGCTAATTTATTCTCTGTATCCGCAGGGCTCTGTTTAGTTTGGGGGTTGGGTTGTGTAGTAATTAGAGGTGGTAGTCTTGGGTAATTATGTCTGAATGTGCTTCTCCACCCTGCAAACTGAACACCACAATTTAGTAGCAGGCATACTGTGTTTCATGGAAACAAATCCCTTTGAAAAATTGTTTTGAGACAAGGCTCGGACACTACCATTGATGGGAAGAAAGGCCTTTTGATTGCTGTGATTAGCCGGAGTGATTAGAACACAGTGTGGCTGACATTCAAGGTAAGAACTTAAGAGTCTCATGAACACTTTTCTAATATACATGCATATTTTGTCCGTTTCATGTTTTAGGTTTTCACCACATTGTCAGTAACAAGACGCTCAGGAGGGGATATAGCTAAGGGTGGCTGCTGAGGTTAGACCCTGCTGTTGACACGTGCTGCCATTTCTGATAAACTCTGGCTGCCACAATGGAATCCCTAAGATAATAGGTATGAATCAGTAAAAAAGCACACCTTTTGCAGTTTTTAGTTTTTGCAATTTAGCTTCTACTTTGACCCCTTTCTAAACATGCTCAAAAGGGACTACCTGGGATTGGGAGTGGCTTGAGTTTTGTCATGGCAACCTGTTCAGCAGCAGGGGACCCCTGTTGAAGATTCCAAGTGAACTGCTGTGCTGCTGGGCCCCCTGGAGTGCTCCCATGACGTCTCAGCCTGGAACCGACCACAAGAGGTGGGCTGGGACTGAAAAACTGCTGGCACAGTATGGAAACACTTGGTTGTTTGTGAAGAATGCTTAATGTATATTTAGATTTCAATTTTAAAAAGTGTATGTAATACTGAATATTTTAGCTGGTCTTATAGGAATTTCACAATTTTACACCGCTCAACCTTTCTTTTATAAACCAGGCAATTTACTTTTCCCCCAAAACTGAGGCAGTCCCTGTTTAGATAAATTCACACATGCTCCTAGCAGGATCTGTCTACAAATAAGCAGGGGAAACAAAGTGTTGAAATACTCATGACAGTAAAAGCATCATTGTTGATACATGGATCTACTGTGTGTATGGGACTAGCATTACATTTTTTTTTTGAGAGCTCTAGTCTTGAAAGCTTGTGATTACTTATTGTTTGGTCAGTCCACTAAAAGGTATCACCTCTCCTCTTTGTTTAATGCTTAAGAAATTAATGTCTAATAAATACAGTTCATAGAGCTCAGAACCTAATACAAAGGTAAATAGATAATGAACTGTATGTAGACTTATTAGGGAACAGTGATGAAATGTAGTTTAATAAATCAAGTTGTTTTCGATATTTATATTTTACATCATTGTTTGTTGTTGTTTTACCAGCCTATAACCTTGTCTTCAGATTTCATTTCCAGAATGTATTAAGCCTTGGTTTTTATTAAAATGTATACCAGTTACTCCAATGTGCTATTGTAATGATATCTCATGTTTGCGGACCAGGTATGTCTCACATTTAACAGATGGGGAATTTAATCATTACACCATACAGCAACAGCTATTTAAAAAATGTGGAGCATTTAGTCAGGCATTAAAGTAGCTCTGTGTGGTTGATTTTGTGTTTACACTGTGCAGCACAGCCATGGCACAATAAACACCACCACTGCCAACCTGGGAGTTCCTCATTTTGGAATGTCTTTACCAGTGAGATTCTGTTGCAATACTGACTGAGAAAATTAGGCTCTGCCTTGTAGATATATAGTGTTTGTTTTTTTTGTTTATAAATATCTCCAGACAGGTGCAGCCATTTCCAGAGATAATAATACAAATATAATAATAATTAAATAAGTTTGTTTTATGCCTGCACACAAATCTACATAGATAAATGCCTCGGGTCACAGTGACTTGAAACATCTTATTTGTATACAATAAACATCTCAAAGGTTCTGTTTTCTGTGTATAAGTTTATGACCCTAACTTAGGAAAAGTCATAAAATATTATACAGAAAATGAAAAGAAAAATAGCATTTGAACTAATTGGAAACTAGAGTCGGGTCAAATAGACCCGAAACCTAATAGGAGGGTTTACCATGTATACTGTACATCAGAAATAAATCAAGAACAAAAATGATAAGACTTCAGTATATTCTATTTTTGTGTAAATATCAAACACATGAGCCTGGATACGATATGAAATACAGGATATTTGTCATACCTCATATTTATCATGGGGATGCAAGTACTGGATCTCTGGAACTTTGATTGTGGAACCTATTTGACCCCTTTCTCTGTGGCGCTTCACTTGTATGTCTCAGTGAGTTTATTCTACAGGCAGCTTCCATCCTCTCTTCATAATGACCTACTCTGTGTATTCGTCAGCGCCGGCTCCCATAATCTTTCGAATAGGCTTTCACTGTCATTGAAGTGAACTTCTCAAACAGCCATTCGTTTTCACAATTGCTACGGAAGTGTCCTGCTTTTATTTATTGCTGGACTAGCAAGCAAAACAACATCTGTGAAGCCCTAAAAAAACCAAGCAGCAGCTGCCCTCAGGGGCTTTAACTCTATTTCCATGCAACACTTGTGTGGAAGAGGTGTTGTGTCTAGACCTTCTATCCAACTTCTCCAGCAAAAGTAAGTGATGTGGAAAGGTTAACTGGTTAATGGTAACTGGAAAGAAACCTTTGTTTGCTATTTAAAGGTAACTCCAAATTGTATCTTATAATTCTCCTCTGGGATGGTTTGAGCAACGTCTCAGCACCGTTGGGCTGTGCCGTCTACCTGTGTCCTGGCCTGACTGATTTGATTCTTAGTCTTCAATTTTTAAATCCCCCAAAAGGGACAAATTACAATCTTAGGAACAACGTGTGTCTAGATAATAATAGTGTTACCATGCTCTGGTGGACAATTAAACGAGGTTGAGCACCATGCCACACCCTCAGAACTCATGAAAGAGGAATTCTGTGGGAAGGCAAAAAGGCTTAACCAGAACTAGAATAGGTGTATTCATTTCACTCCTGTGGTGTTTGAGTATCCTTGACAACCCATTCCCAGTGTGACCTCAGGGTGGCATGCAACATGCCCCTAGAGAAGATAGACACTAATCAAATTAAGGCTCGTTTCTGTGAACTGCTTCTTGCCAACCTAAACCTTTGTCAGGCGTAGGGCTGAGTGTCATAATGCAATAATTGAAATTCATAGTCATAATTAAAAAGTATAAAATGCTAATGGTGACAGTAACACGAACAAAAGACATGCAATGTATTACCATTTCAATTATAGCACCGTTTTGCGCCACCTTATTAGTAACGTTGTCTGCGTGTTAATATATTCCGCATGACATTACTGTGGCGCCGTCGGTTGAGATTTCACGCTCACTTTGATGGGCGAAAGGAGATTGTCCCTGACTGACCTGACTTCACTTTGCTGATAGCAACGAGCCGACAACATATTATGAATTCTTTTCAAAAAGCGGCAGAGCCTGAAGCACAGACGTCACTGTTTGTTCTCCTATAAAATAACACACTAAAGTAACCCAAGTACAAACCCTTCCCCTCTTTATCAACTGCAACCCATAACAACGGCTAATAACCACGAGTGAGTTCATGCCGCTACAAAGCAAACCACAAAGCGGTGGTTAGAAACAAGACAATGGGACAAGATTGTTGAGGTCCTTCTAGACTGTCATCCAAGATGTTCTTAAAAGAAAAGCTTATTAAAAAAAACAAAAAAAGCTATTTCATATCCTATTGATAGAACAATAATAATTCGATATTTTTTAATTGAGACTAGAGACTTAAAAGAGACTAATATATATTCACTGTATTTTATTTCTTTAAAAGGGAAATTGTTGTATCGGCCAACTTGTAAATATACAACAGCGCCCTCTATTGACCTAAATTGTATCCACCAAGTTCGTATATAAACCACTGCATACTGAAGTTATTTTTAATCAGCTTCAGCGACCTATTTAATAATAAAGTCTATATAATTACACCTTGTATTTCCCACTAGTATTGTGCAAACTAAATTTACAGAAGAGCATCTGCAGTGTTTCATTTGCCATTCACGGAGTACAATAGTGATGAATAATGTTCCAGCTTCATGATTAAGATTTACCAGTCGATTGCCACTCATGTTTAGCATTACGGTGAATAATGGCGAGCTAAGGGTTCAGATTTTCTATTGTCCTTGTAATTCATTGTTTATTTTTTTCAGTCAAATGCATTTTTTAATAAAAAATAAAAAAATAACTGGGTATCTTAAGCCTCAGGTCATGAAAATGCATTGTAAAGCGATTGCTGAGCATCCTAGTTGTTTATTTTGTGCTATACTGTATATATGCACAACATTTTTCTATAAAATCTGAAATTACCGATTAAAATTTCACCGCAACACTGTTGCACTTGATCAGGAGGACTGAAAATCAACAAGCAACAGCTCTTAATCCAATTACCAATTCGCTCACCAAAACTAAGCAACTGAGGTGACCAAAATACTGAACCTTCCCCACACAATTTTTCTCTCTAACATTTTTGCAACAGAAAGACCAATGCAGAAGTCCCTGTGGGTCTCCTGCCAAGACAAGCCCCAAGCGAAATTTAAATAATTTTTTGTACCGTATAGAAAATATTAAACAAACACACACACACACACACACACACACACACACACACACACACACACACACATATACAGCCATCAACAAAAAACAAGCAAAATTATATTAAAAAAATGATTAAACATACATAAATTAAATTAAAATAAACACAAACAATTAGCCTCATTAAAAAAAATAATAAATAAATAAAAATAAATAAATAAATCTGAACTGCACAATCTAAAGCTACCTATAGTATACATCTGGTTTTGGTTTTTGTGGCTGTTCTGGATTAGATGGCTCTTGTATGTCAGTAGTAAGTTTTCTGTATTTAAGTTCTTGTTTTTTCAATCCTCAGCACATACATTCGTTAGGTGCTGAATTTGATGGCTCCAGAATGAAAGTATTTAATTAGTTGGTAATGAGATCTCTTTAATGCGTTTTCTGTATTAATTTTGTCAGGTTTGAGATCTACGTTCGACCGAGCGTAATTATGCAACGCTATTGATATATATTTGCATAAATAACGTATATATATATATATATATATATATATATATAGAGATTGTAGAATCAAGATGGCACTCTGATATACTGTATAAAATGCAATATGCGGAAACCCATTACAGAATATTAAACTATTACGTTTTTAATTATTTTATGATACTTCTATTGCGCTTGAACTTAACCCAGCACTGGACCCTTGGAGTGTATTTGGAAGAGGATGGTGCACAGAGGAAACATTTGTATGAAAAGCTGGTCAAATTTCCAAAAGGCATCTGAAACATATGGGTTGCAGATTGATTAAAAATGTGCACTAAAATAAAAGGTATATTTAAAAAACAAATAAATAAAAAAAAAACTTTTGTTTATTTCTAGACAAGTGCATTAATTATTTGCAGTTATATGCACTGTCCTGTTTAAACATGAAAAGAAAACACTCATGTGAATACTGCCAGCAAACAGCAATAAACATAACTGCTTTGGGCACAATAAACTGTACCAATAATACACCTTTATGACACTTGGCTTACATACCATGCAGCACCAATGCAGATAATTTTAGGATTGAGACATAATAATGAAAAAAATATGATATGAACATAATGTAGATATGTTATTTAACATCATGTAATCAAAGAAACTACACAATGATATTGCAAAAGTCTACCAGAAGCCATAACAATAGTACAATATTTCATGTTAGATTTTGAAATATCGC